>NC_080705.1:28564000-29202000 GCF_943734765.1 Anopheles ziemanni | reverse complement strand
TCTTTGCGCGACATTCGCTGGGCACGGTGCCAAAAAACGTGACACTTTACCAGCCCGCCAGCGTGAAGGTGTCCTCTTGCTGCACGTTCGTACGCTCCTCCAAAACTCGTGCCATTGCCGTGTGCTCCTGTGCCACCTGGCCGTAGTGTATTTACCTTCATTAATTTATTTCAATTAGATAAAGGTCGCTTATAGGGCTCGCCGTGACACGGCAGCACCGCGAAGCCACACGACGCAAACGATCGTTGCATTCAACGTCTTTCTCTTCCACCCTCCGTGTCGTTTAGTATACAGGTACACGATCGCGAAGCAATGTCCCTGCTGTCAGAAATTTGACAGAACAATAGCCATTGCAAACCGAGAAATCGGGACGAACGGATGACAGACGAGTACGGAAGCGCCAATGCGAAGCGCTAAAGTGTGTTTTTTATGCTAGTGACATCAAAAAAACCACCCCTTCAATAGATGTATGAAGAATAAGCAAAGTATTGTATGAAGAATAAGTAAAGGAATCAAGTCTTAAATTCTTTTTCCAAACGAAATAAAATTACTAAATGTTAAAATACGATTTTATCCAAACACATATTGTTTGTTTGAAATAAGATTGCTGTACTTAAAGAGTCACTCTTAACATAAAGTTTGATGTTCATACATTTTTACCATGTGAAAATGAAAATCTAAAATGAGAAAGAAGTACATGAAAATTGATAAAAAAGTATAATAAAAAAACCATTTACCTGTTGTACAGCTGTAAAAATGACAAAATAAATATACTATAGATTAAACAGAAACTGTACTTGTGTTACAAAATCATAGAGAACTAAAATTTTGTTGTTATTTGACATTCACCATAAAACTCTTATTTTCCGAGGAGCATCATTTCAGCCAACCAAAGCCTGTTTTCAATGCTTGTTGCAAACACTTTTACGTCGCGGGAATTAAAAGAATTCTTAGGAATTTCTATTGTGGCAAAGAAAAGCCAAAAATTTACTCTTTATTCCCGTTGGTTGTACAAGAGTCCGAGCTTTTTCCCGCTTTTCCACTTCTTTTATCGGTTTACTAGCGTTAGAAAACCGTTCCCTTTTCGTCTGACAGGTGCTGTTGGAGCGAGTTCGAACTTATGGGTTCGAACTGTTTCCAACAATGCTTTTCAAAAACGTCTGGAGGTTCCTAGTTTTTTATTCAAGCAAGAACGTATTTCTCATATCCTGATAAGAACATTTTCCACTCTAACCCAGGTACAATCAACGAATGAGCGCTTGGACTGTCCATTTATCTGATTTTCCCGTAGATTGCGGAACAGCATGTGACACCACATTTCTTCAAAGCATTCGTGATAGAGCATTAAAATTGGCACTTGTGTGTGTCAGTTCTGTGCAAAGAAATTTCCTGTCTCTGGTTCATCTGTTGAAAATGAAGAAAACCAGCACCAGGAGAAGGGCATGGTTCTGGGATTCGATTCTTTCTTCCGTACATTCCGAAAGTGAACAATTGCATGTAATTAAACCATAGCCTTAGTTTCTCTGTCGGTTTGATATCCTTTGATGGTTTTAATTGATGGTTTGGTGATGTCGATGATATACCAACAGGAAGGTTTGACCAGCTGATGGGAATTGTTTCAATTATTGGTTTTGAATGAAATTGAATAACGATTCCAGACAAATGGGTGTGAAAACTAAACACTATCTGGGCTTTTCGAAATTGTGGTTTCACTTTTTAAGAAGTGATTTTATTCAGCAGAGCAAGATATATGGACCATGGCCATTTTCTTTCATGCATGAAACACACCCATGCACGAGAACATTGGTCATGGAAATCGAAACCAACTCCGCGCGGAAAGTCGTGCGAAAGGAAACGATGAAAATGAAATGGGCTACAAAACGGCGGGATACCGAACAGATCGCCGGGTTTAGGGCAGTTGTGTGTTCCCGATTTCGGCGAGACAAGCCTTACGACGGTCAACTATCTCTCCCCCCCCCCCCCCCCCCCCTCCCCATGGTCCCACTACCCACTTCTTGCCATTATTACTGGAACCGGGAAAGGTTTCCCCTTCGCCCCGGAGCGATCGTCATTTCGTTAAGGTAATAATCACCTCAGGTGGATTAATCACGGGAGAATAAATAAATAAGAGGCTCAATTTATTAAGTGTCAGTAAGTGGTTCATTAGCGAATGGAACCGAAACCGGTAGGAGGGCTCGCGGGCACTTGGGGCCCAACCACTCCAGGGCCGGCCACGCTGGAGCGAAATGGGGATCGGATTGCCCGCGGGAAAAGCACCGGGTTCTCGATTGGATTGCCGGTTGGAGTGCGGGATTTGTGCGCCCTGGTGTCGAGTGCCGCCCGAGCCCGAGAGACACAGGCAGTCCGCGGTGTGCCGGCCGTATCTTTTGCAGTCCCTACCTCCTCACCGCCCTTCATGCAAAACACCAAATGCTCGTCGGCTCACGATACTTGCGAATCGGAGCGCACAAACGCGGCGAAAGTAATGAAGAAATTAAAGTTTTCCTCCGTTCTCGTGCTCTCGTGCGCCGAAGGAGGTTCAGCGTTGCCATTGGACGGGATGGGAAATTCGATTGCGTCGGAGAGGCGTTGCCGTAAATCAATTATGATGAAGCAGTTGCGCCCCAACTGACGGCCGGGAAAGGGTTGGGCTGGTGGCGAGCGTTTTGCCGCGCGTTACCAATAATGATAAATTATTGACCGACGCTCTTTCTTATCGTTGGCCGCATAGGCCGGCAAAGAGGGGGAAGAAAATAAAAAAGTTAGCCGTTGATCCGCGTGCCAGCCTAACGAGCTGAATACGATCATCATGACGCCAAGATTATGATCACGATGATGTTGTTCTTTTTTGAGGCGGCTTCTTAAGGCCACCGGAGGGCCTTAATTTTGAACATCAGGCATAGGTACTGTTACGTATCTTGCTTTTTTTTGTTAGTTTATGATTGAATCGGGTTGGGTGTTGTGTTGCCAGCTGATCAGCAAACCATCGGAAGGCGAATGAATAGAAAAAAAAACAGCAATTGCAGGCGGAGACCGAAATGTCAGGCTTTATTAGTTAATCGTAGTGCGCGTCCAACCGGTGATTTGAGGTGTTAGGTTTTGCACAATCACCGTGAATGTGTGAAACAAATACAATAACTCAAGGTGGGTTTATTGCAGATGAAGACATCAGGTAGGGTTAAATATATTTTTCAGTAAACATTTCCCTCCCGTTATCAGTGGGATACGCGGTCGAAACCGACCGAAACAAACCTCGGGAAACTTCAACCACAGTTCACCACATGAGCGCAAGTATAATTGTGCACTTTTTAAACACGCCATTAATTACATTAATGAACACTACCATCTACGCCAATTAACCCGCTCGATAATTTTCCTTCGGGCCGCTGGGCTCGCGCTTGGGTATTAGCAATTAATAGAATATTTCCCCTCACACGCCACACGGAGCACAATTTCTTGATTGCAGCTAGTTCCACCGTGTTTTCGCCTTCGATCGGAGCCCGCCCGGATGCGGTACTTTCAGATCCGATCGAGCCCACCAGAGGACCGATCGAAAATTGCCTGAAAAGACACCGGCCCAGCAAGCACGAAACAATCAACGACCATAAAACAAACAAAGCAAAACATAAACAAAACTAGCAAACAGCTCTCTCGAAGCTGGATGGTTTGGAATGGGCGGCTCAACCGGTGAGTTTGGATCGCCGATTTTCCCCGGCCGATTGGGCCGATGTTGATGATGACGATGATCATGATGATGACCACCGTCGCCGCCCCGGTTGCAAGCGGAACATTCATCGTTGTTTTGCCGGTTTTTGTTCTTGCTGCTGTCGCCCGAACCGCCCGGGGGAAAACCCGTCCACGTGGTGACTAATTAAGATAATTAACGTTTTAATTCCCCATTAAATACGATCCAATTAACGACGGATTTATGGCGTTTCGATCATTATGTGTTTCGGATCGTACCGATCATCTTCCGTGATGCGTGTGTACGTTTGTGTGCGTGTGTTAGCTAGAGAAGCATGTGGGTTGGAAAAAGAGGGAGAGATTGGGGGAGATTTTTCGGAAGTCGTTCCCCGGCCGCAGATGAAGCGAAGATCTTCAACAAGCAGCCCACCTCATTACTGGCCAAAAACTAAAACGGTGCAGCAATTAGTCATTGGTTAAGTAAGTGTGTTGACTGGTTTGGGTTTGGTTTGAACCGAGTTTTTCTTGCTGTTTTGTACTTAAGTTTTCCAAAGGTTTAGTTTTTTTTGTTTTTGCAGTGGACAACTAATTAACGATAGGAAATAAAGTGGTTAATTGGGTGGTCCCCCTGCACAAAGGGGCGTAGAAGAAAATGTTGTCTCTGGGGTGATGCACAATGTTTGGAAAAAAATAAAATAATGATCGTTCCGTTTTGTACGAGCGAGAGTGTCCAATTAGGTGGATGGATAATGTCAAACCGTGCCCCGGAGCGCATGGAGTGTTCCGTTCCTTATTATTTCATCTAGAAAACAAATGGTTTGGATGCCAAAAAACACTTGGAGAGGAATCGACAGTTTTTGTATAGCTTCAAGTGTTGCAATTGTGCAGTTTAAAAATGGTCTCATTCATCTCGGATGCGCACTGTATTTTTTGGTATATCTATCATTTTAAACGAGCTAAACGTGTCTAACAATGGTGTTGCAATCAGAGAAGAGGGGTTAGAGAAAATTTGAAAAACTTGTGAAACAAATAAAGAAAATATTTCTAACCCTATCTCCATCACCACTACCAATATAACAAATGCCTTTGGCTCTTGAATAAATTAACAGAAGTCCTCGATCGACGGAGTTTTATCTCATTACACAACTTTAGCAAACTTTAATCGAAAATAACACTTCAACCCGGTGCTTTGAAGGGCGAACTAAATTGAGTTCGAAACGGATTTCATTTCATTTAATCGTTTCTCACACTCTTCCCAGCCGACGGTCGAGACGTACCAATGCCATTTGACTTTCTGGACACCCCTTTTCTCGCACGCCACGGTCGAAACAGTCGAAACTTTCGGCACAACGCCACAACGGGCCATACAACGTCCCGGAAAATGGTTTGCGATGCTACCGGTTCTAGCTTTTCCTACCGTTTCCAGCATCACCGGGCGATAACCCACACTCACACACATACACAAACAAAGATATACTCAGTTGCCAACGAGCGAGCTGAAGTGTGTTTCGTTTTCGTTTCGGTTAGACTTTTCAAACGAGGGGTGAAAAAAGTGCTCAAATCGGAGAAAAAGATCCTCGAACATCTCAACCTCTGCCGTTTCGCTTGGCGCAGCTCGTTTCCGAGATTTTTCCGTGCCCATTGCGAAACATTGCGCCCGCTGTTAACGCCCGAACAATTGGTTCATGATGCACATCAACAGGAACTGTGGCCGCACTTGCGGAAGTGTGCACCGTTCGCTTCTGCATCTTCAAGCGCTCGAGCGTCGGAGTCGTTTTCGCCGGGAGTTCCACCTAGTGCCAGGTGGGAAAAACTCACCCTCCGTGCTGGCCCGCCTCCTTGAGTGAAGTTCGTTCTTGATTCGACGGGATGGCGATATTTTTCCCCCAAAACACCCATCGACATCCATCATTCTGATTGAGTGGATTTATTACATGCATGGCGTACAGGAAGGGAGTGTGGGAAAGAGTCAGAGTGCCTTCAATTTCCTGTCCCATCTGATTGCCCTTCAGTGCCTCTGTTCCCTGCTGGACCGACAGGCCAGCCAAGGACCATCGAAGCAATCCTTCGAACTTCGTCCAGCAAATCCTTTCCCAAAGCACCACCGCTCGTCCCAGGTCCTTTTCCTCACCACGTCCTTTCCAGGTGGTGGTCTTCGGATTCAAATTCTCGCGGCCTGCGAATAAATGTATGAAAATTTCAATTTTTCTTCCCATACACCCCTGATCGAAGTGCCTCCCTTCTAGTGTACCCTTCCCTAGAACTGCACCCTTCTACGATTCGATTGCTCAATAGAAGCTTATGGGGTCGTACTGGACCCCTTCTCCCGATCGTCTGCCTGCCAGCTTCGATTTCAATCGAATCCAAATCACCGACTCTCCGCGTTTTTTGTTCGGTGCTCGTGCATTCTCGCAGTTCGGCTACGTGGGCTCCTGAGGTTTCCCGGGGCGTCAACAGTCCCGCAATGTAATGGCGATGTGTTTTCGCCGCCACAATCGCAGTGGAAAATTGGAAAATCAAAATTCTATTATCCCAAACTCTTTCTGACATCAGTTGCTCACAGTTCGCTACACATCCGGTGCGAAGGATCGTCGGTAGGTTTTTGTTTGTACAAATATGTTTTGGTTGTGATTTTTTTTTTTTGCAAAAGGTGTTATCGGGTTTGCAGCATCTTTGAGTAAACAATAATCGAAACAAGGAGATGCAAACAGCAAAGATTGTTATTGTTTGTTCGATTTATAACTTTTTTTACAAACCATAAGGTAAAATGTATGAGTACCGTAGAAAAAGCTTTCGTTTATGTTTTAACTGACGCCTGAATTCGGTTTATTTCGAGACGCCTTGCTATCGTTTGTAGCTGAAGGACTTGCGTCATATCAACTCCTCCTTGCGTGTGCCTGTATGATATGTTTTGCCTAAGATGAGTTAAAGACTTGTCAGAGGTTCGAGTAATAAATGTTGTATCAGGTTATCGACTGAATGTTCTAGGTTTATTTTTTAAATATTTATTTACTGTCAAACGGAAAATGAATCCGTCCAGGAGAACTTGTAAAGTCCGATATCATCATTTATTGGTTTTATGGTCTTCTCTGCTGAATTTTAGAAAAGTAATATTATTAGAGAAAGGTAAAAAAACAATAGAGCAAACTTGTTGCTTCACTGAAAAATGAAAAATAGATCCCCAATGTCACCCTTCTGTACAAGATTACATCCTCAATTGTCGTCCTATACGTAATTTTGAACAACTATGTTACATAATGGTACCATTTCTTCAGTTTTCCAGCTAATTAGCGACGAACACTGAATACAGTTTCTTCCCGAGTCTAGTAACATTCATCTCTCATCCTCCAATTCCCAACTGTTCCCACGAATAGTGCCCACTACTGCAACAAGACTGATTCTAAGCAGCAGCCCTACCGAATCGCCACCATCAAGTGCACGTACATTTTTAATGCGCCGCTAATTAGGAACATTATTAATTAATACATTGATATTCCGTACATGCGTTGAATGAAGAAGTTTCGCGCCGACGGCAAGCAGAAGCACGATAATGTGGACGTGAAAAAAACGGAACTTCCGACAATGATGCTCTCCTGTGCACCGGTAAGGTGCATTTTCGTCCAGCCAGTGACGGGCTGCACTTGCGCTCGAAATGAAAAGTGATTAAGACGAATCGGCCCCGTCATCATCGGCCCCGACATCAGCGAAAGCCACTAAGACTGCGCCAAGAACTGCTGCAAACAGAGCCACCGATGGACAGGCTGAAACGCGCACTAACCCCTCAAAGCGTCGCCTCATGGACCGTTCCCCTCCATCACCACTGGTTGATGTCGACACTCTGCCCCTTACCGGCACTGCACCATTGAACGTAACTGCACCGCATGCCACTATCTTGCTGCCACCGGAAGATGATAAGTTTTGGCTTTACCTCTCAAATTGCCGTCCGACGACAACGCCTGTGGAAGTTCAGGCGTTTGTTAAGCACCAAATTGGCGTTGACGATACCACCGTAATCAAGCTTGTACCGCCCTCGAAGGATGTTAATACACTGACCTTCGCGTCATTCAAGATCGGAATGTCAGCTGAACATAGAGAGAAAGCACTTCAGCGATCCACTTGGCCTGTAGGAACGGTTTTTAAGGAGTTTGTGAATCGTAAGCTGTCTAAGAACGCGGTGCTTGCGGTCACGGACGATCGCCACCCTCCATCTTCAATCACAACACCAGTTAGTACAAGAACCGAAAATTCCGTACTATCCCAGAATATTACCGACACATTGACCACATGTAGCGCGAACCCACAAACACAGCAATAGCTGTTTAGTGCCACCACCATAACGTATCCTTCCCCAGCACCGCCTTCGATACCGTTATTATCCAACGCACCACTAACACCACCTACCGCTTCTCCTGACACGCCGCTTTCGTCGTCGCTAACGGTTTATTACCAAAACGTTCGGGGACTGCGCACCAAAACTACCGATTTTTTGCTGGCCGCATCTGCTGCCACCTTCGATTTAATCATCCTAACGGAGACATGGTTAAACGAGCAAATCCCGACGCCGCTCCTATTCGATGACCACTACAACGTGTTTCGGACTGACCGGAATGCTGTTAATAGCGCATGTACACGAGGCGGAGGTGTACTAATAGCGTGTACAGCCACACTTTTGGCACACGAGGTACCGGTTCATTCCAGTCTGGAGCTTGCAGTGGTGGCTGTGAAACTACCGGATCGTTTGCTCTTCATTTGCGCTCTATACATCCCACCTACACATGCTTCGTCAACGGATGCCTTCACCCAGCTAACAAATGTACTAAATTTGCTAACTGACCAGATGAACACAAAGGACATGCTTCTCATCATGGGCGACTTTAATCTCCCGGGGCTTATCTGGTCGATGGGGGATAACCATCCCTTCAAGCATTATACGGCCACGTCGACCTCTGCATCGTCATCCTGTTTTATTGACTGCCTGGCATCGAACGGTCTATTCCAGCTTAGTTGTGTCCGCAACAGCCTAGACCGTCAACTCGATCTGGTGATCGCCAACGAAGGGTTGGCCGAACTATACCCAGCAATCCAGAAAAGCGTAGTTCCACTGCTCCCTATTGACCCTTATCATCCAGCCCTCGAATTAACCCTAACTCTTAAGATTAATGTAGCAAGTAATGCAAGTCGATCTTCCCATTCTCGTCCTAGTTTTAGTCCTGTTGGGCAGTTTAACTTTAACTTTAGTAAGATTAATGTTCCAAGACTTCGTTCTTATCTCTCAAATGCTGATTGGAGCCTGTTCCATGAGGCCACCTCTGTCGATGTTGCTCTACACTCCTTGAACCACATCATCACCTCCGCTTTCCCAATGTGCTGTCCCCGCCTGAAACCCCCTCCCAAGCCACCGTGGTCGGACCGTATGTGGCATGTGTTGAAGCGTGACAGACGGCGGGCGCAACGCGCATGGAGTAGTTCCAACACGCCGCATAGGAAACAGGTGTACAAATACGCCTCAACTGCATTCCGCATACATAACCATGCTCGCTATGGTTCTTATATAGCCAGAGTTCAACACCAACTATCCCATAACCCCGCATCTTTTTGGCGATTTATAAATTCCCGTCGGAAATCCTCGTCCATCCCGTCTACAATGACTTTGGGCAATGTTAGCGCCTCTTCACCCACCGAAATCTGCGACCTTTTCAAAATTCATTTTTCGGATACCTTTGCGAATTCCTCTGCAACCTCAACTCCTCGATCTGATGGTTTGTCTAACGCGCCTGTGGGTGTCTTGGACATTAATAGTGTGGTGCTTGACGAGGCCTCGATACTCCGGGCTATTCGCAAAATTAAGGGAGGATGCTCCCTTGGTCCTGATGGTATTCCTGCCATCATATACAAATCTTGTAGCGATATCCTTGCCCCTCATCTCTGTAAATTGTTTAACCTTTCCCTTTCCTCCTCCTGCTTCCCATCCTTGTGGAAGTCTTGCTGGCTGGTACCAATCCTAAAAAAAGGAGCGCGTAATTCGGTCTCTAATTACCGCGGTATATCCAAAATTTGCACCTGTGCCAAGATCCTTGAAACTTCTATCCATTCCCATATCCTCTCCCATACCAGCAGAGTCATCTCGTTCAACCAACATGGCTTTCTGCCTAAACGTTCTGTCGTGACTAACCTTATGTGTTTCGTCACTCGGGCCTCAGTATCAATCGATGCTGGTCTCCAATTCGACGCCATCCAGACGGATTTTAAAGCTGCCTTCGACAGGCTCCCCCACGATCTGTTGTTGGTCAAGCTGGAGAGACTGGGATTTGGCAACCCGATGTTGGCCTGGTTCGAGTCGTTTGTATCAGATAGGGTATATCACGTCAAGTTGGAATCTGCCTTATCCGATCAGTTTTCTAGCGGCTCTGGTGTGCCTCAGGGTAGTGTCCTTAGCCCTTTGCTATTCCTCTTGTTTGTAAATGATGTTAGCCACGTACTTCCTCCTGATTCATTCCTTATGTTTGCTGACGATCTAAAACTGTTCAGTCCTATATCCTCTGTAGCTGATTGTCTTGCTTTTCAACTCCTTATTGACCAGTTTTCCATCTGGTGTTCCGCTAATGGATTATCCCTGTCCCTCCCCAAGTGTGCTTCGATCTCCTTTTGCCGATCTGGCCGCCCGCTGCAGTATGAGTACAAGCTTGGTAATGAGCTATTATCCAGAGTGTCCGTCATCAAAGATCTTGGTGTCTGGATTGACGATCGGCTTTCTTTCACTTTGCATCATGACAAAGTGATAAGTAAGGCTTATCAAACTCTTGGACTCATCCGACGCATGGCATCTGATTTCACAGATCCCATGTGTCTCAGAACCCTCTACTGTAGCTTGGTCAGGTCCCATCTGGAGTTCGCGAGTGTCATTTGGATCCCGTCCTCTCCTTCTGTCATTGCAAGGTTTGAAAGCGTCCAGCGAGCTTTCACGCGCTTTGCGGTTCGTAGAGTGTTTGGTCCAAGCACCCCGTTGCCCCCCTATGCTGTCCGTTGTCAGGTTTTGAATCTTGAACCATTGGAGCTGAGGTGGCGGGCCTCTCAAGCTCTCTTTGTAGCCGGCCTGCTATCCCAATCGTTGGACGTTCCCTTCCTTTTATCCTCCCTAAATTTTTACACCCCATCACGCCCACTTAGACCTCGTCCTATCCTCTCCCTGGCTAGGCGTCGAACCCAGTTCGGCGCCAATGACCCGTTTCTCCGTGCAGTGCGGGAATTTAATGAGTCTGCTGATTTGTTCGACTTCAACACCTCCCTCTCCACCTTCCGTGCCAACCTTCGCCATTCTCCTTCCTCATAAACTGTATCCGTTCTATTCCTGTTCCATTTTTGCAACATCGCCATTTCCATCACTGTTCTGTTAAACTGTATGCCCCCGCTAAGAATTTGTTAGATTTAAGACTTTATAGAGTGTGAAGCTTGATGCAGACACCAGTAAGCCAATAAATACAATACAATACAATACAATACAATCATCTTGGCCAGCGGCGGAGTGTCGCAACGAGCAACGTTGCTTCCTGCTCGCCTTGCGCGAATTGAACACGGTGTCAAGGGCATCCCGGCAGCACCCTTGGCTGGCATGTTAGGCATGGCCGCGTTCACATTCGTCGCTCCGTCCGGACGACTTGTTGGCGGGGAAAATAAAGACGCCCCGGGGAGCAGACCGAGGCTGCAAAAGGCAGCGCCGCGAATTATTAATGAACTTATCATTCTTGTTTTCAATTAAACGCGAATGCAGCAGCCCACGAGCACCCGAACGCGATGCACAATACCCGATGGGAAGGCTTGGTGATGTGTGTTCGTGAAGTGGCTTGAACGCGCGTTGCACAAATTGGCATCGGTCACGTGGAACGGCGGAGGCCAAACGGAAGGGGTTTTTGTTTGATGCAGTTAACCCTCAACGGCGCATAAAGAGGTATAGTTTTTAGGAAAACAATTTACTTTAATTGCAAGGATCTTAACAACAGCAAATCCGGGAATTATAACAAACATCTCAATGTAAGGTATGACCAAGGACGCTCTAGTTAAGGTTTTGTCGATGGCAGAATTACATTGTTGAATTTTAATTCGCCCCTCTTAGCAAAGCAATTTCAACATTAGTATAATGCTTTATTTTAATAAGTCAGCATAAACAGTTCACTTTTCGTTTTGTGTTTTAGTTTCGAAAGACTAAAACCTGTTTGTTCAAATTATGTCGATTTCTTCATAAATGCGCATAAATAGGCATTGTTATGTTGTGTTTCTGACCATTTTCTAGTATTGGCTTGATGTGTTCAACCTTATGTTATTATCTAAATCACCTCCCTGCCTTTAGGGGTTACTTTCTTTACATATTTTAAGGCACATAATAAATTGACCTTATCATCCGAGCGATGGGTTGCATTCACGCTACATTTTGAGGAAAATCGCGAGAAAATTCGGCATAAACATTATAATAGAATCATATCGTCTAAATTTCACACATTAGATGCTTCCATAGGAGCAAACAAAAAGAAACAGTAGATTCATTTGTAAAAGAGAAAAAGGCGTACCATCGTTCGTAAACAACTCCCACCTTAATGGTGTGAACTAATTAATAGATCATTTTAATAAACGTTATGAATATTGGAGCATTAGTTTTATTTTTTCACAGAGGCTAATAGACCTAGAGGGAGGAGCCCTATGTGGGTGTGTGATGATTAACAGAGCGAGGTAAACTTCATCTAGCGTAATGGAACAACATCTCATCTGTCAAATAGATTCTCACGACGTGACAGCTGAAATGACGGATTGAATTGAGCGAACTGGATGGGTGCGCGTTTAAAAAAAATACGGCCGGCCCAATGTACCTGTGCAAATCCTGTTTTGTCTCGTTTCTTCAGCACTTTGTTTTACCGGTACTATTTCTCCTTGGAACGTGTAGGTGCGTCCCCAGGGTAGGCGAACTGAAGGATGTTGCCCCGCCGCTAATTAGCCGCGTCGCATTTTCCGGCAGGTCGGCGTGGTAACGGCGCGGATAAAATGCACCACTAACAAGCTGGAACATCTTTCGGCTCGGGTTCTCCGCCTCGAGCGCCCGGGAAGAAGGATATCCCTCTTATATCCAAACCCGGGTTTCTGGGGTTCGGGGTTGGGCCTAAGGCACCAAAATCAAACAATTGCACTAATTATTTCCCATCGACGCTTTTGCCTGGGAAAAACCCTAGCGCTTCCCGAGTGGAGCATAATCGGGATACCCTTCTTTCCTGAGCGCTGCGCAGAAATTGGCCAATTGACGAACGACGTCGGAAGGAGCAGCGGGTGGAAGTGGCAGACGCGGTTCACTAATTGAGCGAATCCTTCTCATCCGTCCACGGGCCGATGCTGCACCGATTCGTTACTAACATACTTCCTCACGTTCCTCGTTGTTTGTGTTTTCGCCTCTCCGTGAACCTTTTCGCTCCTTCTTCAGATTGCGTCAACTCTTCATCGTCTTTCGTCGCTCTTGGAGCAAAATGCAATGGCGCTCCTGACAAATGAGGCAAAGAAGGCATGAAAAAAAAAAGAAATAACGCTTCCATCACATCCTCGTCACATGCGCCCATGCTCTCCCTAGTTTTTCTCCGGCTTTTCCACCCCATCATTTATGATCCAAGGTAGCGCTCGGAAAAACGGGTTACTCATGTGTGTTTTTGTGGAGGTGTGTGCTTGTGGGCTCAAGTTTCACCAGCAATCTGTGTTATTTTTTTTTTTTTGCTTCTCCCTTCCCATCGTTATCTCATGCATCACAACGCCTCCCTTCCCAGCACTTCGTCGCACTCCTTCCCAGCTCCGTCGCTTGTTTTTCCTTTCGTTGGAGGCGATGGAGGCGGTCCACTAATTGGCTTCATTTATTAGACTTCTTCTCGGCCGGGCCGCGGCCCGTGCCCGAACGACAAAGGGACGCCCGGGTGCGGAAACGTTCGGTGTCGCGTTTCCTTGCATGATCACCTTTCGCCGAACCCCTTCACCTAGGCCGTCCTTCACGAAGCTTGTGGACTGCGTTTTGGAGGGAACGAAAATTTTCCCCGCTGTCGCTGTCAGCGAATCGTACACTATACCGGCACACACACACGCACGTACACACATATACACACGACACTGCCAACCTGCTGCACAATCCACAATCTGTACCCTATGCATACACACACATACACAAACACAAGTACCTGCTCTCCCATGAGTAGCGTTTCCTCCTCGGGCTCTCAAGGGCTTAAGGCTTTAATTAATTAATTGATCGAATCGATACCGCAGCTCGTTTACCTCCCTTTTCCGTTTTCTTCCCCTCTCCCGAACATCGCTTGTGCCTTTCGGGCGCTCGTCATGTTCATTTACATGATGTGCAGCATCGGACAAAGAGGGCCCCGTTCTCGTGCCGGTTCTTACTCGCACCGGAAATGTACGCGAGGGCGTTTCGATAACGTGTGGATGTGGTTTCTGATCCGCATTCTGCGAAATTGTTGGTTGGCTGCATGTTTCATTGGCGTGCGGTATAAATAAACCTTCATTATTTCGAAAATATTTAAAACTTATTCGAGGAACTTTCGAAAGGATTTATTATTATTCACTCATTTTTGAGAATGCTCCTTTGCTGAAAATTTAAATTTTTCTTTGCTCAACATTAAATTAATTTGAGTAAATGTGCGCTAAAAAGAAACAACTCGTGCACAACAAAAAGTTTTTGTTTCTGATGAAAAAGCCTAATTAACCTCAATCTAGGCATTCTGGAGCAACCTCATCTATTACTGAAACCTTTTTCCTCGTAAATTAATTTGAGCTGGTTCTGGAAATAATCAAATGACGTTGAGGGTGTGGGTGCTGTTTAAATGTGTGCGGGTGGAAAACCCTTCTTCTCGGAAGACAACGATTTTCCCATCCTCATACTATTCCTTCGCGAATGACAATCTCGTCATCGTCCCTGCGCTAATGTGGTTGTGTGAGTGTATGTGTGTCTGTGGGTCGTTTTGTTCTAGACGACCTATTTTACCGGCGGCTCAGCACGGTTGCTCCATTTCTCATTTTTCTCTCATTCTTGGTTCTTTGTCTCTTTCCAGATTATGCGATATTATCAGCGTAATTAAGGATATAATTAACTTAAAAGGATAATTCACATCCAGGAAGGTAAGTCTTTTGATGACCTTTTTTCTCCCTTGGCTAGTTTGATCGTTAATGTTTTTTTTTGTTGTGCGCCTTATTTGGTTTTCTGTTAATTACGGCGCGTTTGTACGGTTACGCCTTCAAGTCGCTACGCTTCGAGCGTACACCGAATAGATTTTTCTCGAGCTTCATTTACCTCTTGCGCCTCACTTCATATTCTTTGCAAAGGCAAAAATGAAACCGAAAAAAATTATTTCAACAGCATAACGAAACAGTTACTGCGACGCATTAAAATAGGGGGAAAAAATACTATGGAGAAAAAAACCACCTCAGGTGGTGCGTTTTGACATTCCTTTGCCCATTCTGGTTGCCATTTCTCCAATTTCCCAGATGATCTGGGTGGCTCCTGCCTTCGCCTTCTCTGGGGGGAAAGGATTGGCCTGCTTTTTTCCGGTCCGTTGGGGGTTTTCTCGGCCAACTTCATTCTATTATCTGTCGCTTGTATCTTTCTTAATTTGAATAAATTAATTAGGATTATACCTTTCGTCCTTTCGTCCCTGCAGCCACGCGACGGGAGTGGGACTTAAGCGTTAGCCAAGGCAAGGTCTACAACCGGAACCGGACCGGAGGAAAATTACTGCAATATTCATTCTCTAATTTAGCGACGCTTTTGGCTCACGGCATTGGCTTCAAGGAAAGTCCAGTACAAATGATGTCCTGTTGTATACGGTTTCTTTAAACCTTTAGTTGAATAGAGTGGGTATAATTTAGAGTGAGCCATTTTTAACAGGACGTTCAGTATTGTGTCTTAGTGCATTACAGTAGAAGTCGATATGAGTCTCGTTTCGTCCATGGACAAACAAAGCTTTGGGCAAGACAAACTAACATATGTAAATGATGAAGAAAACTTGGAGCAAAACAAAACGATTTCCCTCACAAACGAAACCATTTCCATCGGGCTCAATTACGGAGGGAGTGTATGCACCCCAAAAAACCTGAAACAAAAAAAAAGCAAGAAGATAACAAGATGGATCTTATTCTTTCACCCTTAAAAAGCACAGACGGGTGCTGCCGACTGCCTGGCCCAGTTGATTACAATTTTAATTGGATTGCGCCTTCGGTAGCGACCGCACACCACACACCGCCCGAGTAAAACGCATCCTTGCCTACCCCGTTCGGCAAACCCTTGTCTCACCCTAACAAAAAAACCACCCCTTTCCCAGCGGAAAGCATTGTGTTGGGGTTGATGCGAGAGATAGGCCGCACACTTCGTGTTTAGCTTGGGAGGAAGTGCTTGTTTTTTCTCTACTCATTCCTCCACCTTTTTTCGCCTAACGATTAACCCCAGGGTCAATATTACCAGACACCCTTGGGTTTACAGTGATAGAAGAAAGTTTTTTACCGTTCTCTTGATTGTTCCAAAACATATAAGGAAAAATTCAAACACGGAACAGGGGTGTTCACGTTTTCCGGATGGATCAAACCAATATCATATAATTCGGGGTGACGGAAAAAATCGACCCGTAATCGTCGAAAGTATTCGATTCCATTTTATTTATTTCACCCTGCTGCAAATCGTGCCATCACGAGATAGTTTTCCTGCAGTATCGGTTCCCTATGAAAGCGGGTTTTTTTTTCTCGCAGGGGAAATATTTTGACACTATAATCCGCTGATTTATGGTGAACTTGTGGCCCAAATTGGCGTTATCGCATGCACCGTTATCGACCGTATAATGATGCAATTATTCAAATCGTGACAGGGTGGGCAGATCGCTCTAAGCGCCCGACATGTCAGGCTGTGATATAAATTTGTTTTAAATTGATTTTTTTCATTCTCATGGTGATAACGATGACGCTTGTTTTAATCGTCTATCATACCGTCTTCGTAGCGTTTTTAAGCGTCTTTGCCAAGCAATCCGTTCAACAACTCTTGCCATGTACTGTTTGTGAAGAGAACCAGAACCTTTTTTTACTAGAGCTTATATTTCGTTTGGCCCGTGGCTCGTTTCTAACTCTTTGGGCAGTCCTTTTCCCTCGCAGCTGCAAAATAGCCAAGAGTGATTAAACCAGATATCGTCCGAAAACACGCGAGGAAATCCAGCAGGTCTGCTGCACGAGTCCCTTCCCTCTTTCGCGGTCCCCACACTGCCCCGCTCTTTATCATATTTGCCTTCCGAAGTCTACTAGAAAGAAAAAAAAATTCCATCCTTTTCCTTTTTTTATTCTGTGTTTTGAATATCCACCTACTTAATTGCATTTTTAGCTTTAGTGTTCTGGTTTTGATGCTTTAAGCTGGCTAATTTTTTCTATTTTTCTACCCCCACCATCCCTGCGTGAATGCCCGGAAAATTGGTGGTAATTCGAAATTGTTTTCCCAACCACCTGACCTTACATCGTACCAGCGCACTTTACGGTTCACGGCGAAGGATAAAAATATATCTACCTCCTTTGCCTACCTGCATTGCGTACGGTCGGGCGAAATCCCGATCCAAAGTAAGTAATGGACGGGACCTACTAAACGGCAGGGATAAGGGATGTACGCCGTCATGTTTAACAGGCTCTAAAAAATCCGATAATTATGATTAGCCGCAGCAAAAACAGCGCACCGCTCCTTTATCTTCGCTGGGGCTTCTCATGAATGCGAAATGGGTATTAACGATGGGATCCTAACGGTTCTAATTTACTTAGTGGGAGCACCATTTTTTAATCGGTTGAATTTGTGTGTTTGAACTTATTCTTTAATTTTAATCGGTTTCGTGTGGTTATTCTCATCTGTACCTTGTTTTGTTTTTTTGCGTTCAACAATTAATTTGATAATGGTAGAAGTTTTAGTTAAGCTGGAAACTTAGCTTGAACCCTTGATAAAATCAGTTAAGCTAATAAAAAGTATTATTTTCTATTACAATATAAATTGAACATACTGTTATCTAAAATTCTACAGTTTATAAAATAGGGTAAATTGGTGCGTTGGAAAATATTTATCGTTTTACTTTTTAACTTATGAGCCTTCCGGACCGTATATTCCATAGGACCATCCTCACTGCAAACACACTCCGATTGGGCAATGGAAAACTTCCAAGTAAACAATGGTAGATTTATGTGCCTTTTATGATTGCAAATCACTCGTTAAATAATTCATACTGCTTCCATTTACCACCATCATCGTCACAGTCCAACTCGGTGCGCGTGCCATCACAGTTACATTCATCCATTTTTACCGTTTTTGTTCGTTTTTTATTCGTCCCACTCCGTCATCCTTCATCCGGCAGGAAGCGATCGCAGCTCTTCCCTTATCAAACCCTATTTCAAGTGCGATTCTTCACCGTTTGGTCTGCCCTTTGGACGCCTACGCACACGCACCCGTACGAGTAAAAGGGCGATTCTTTTTTTTCGTTTTTGGTTGATATCATTTTAATGATTGTGACGAGGGTTGCAAATGGAATTGTACTGCTTTGCAGAAGTGTGTAGCGAAGAGTAAAATGTGTGTATTAAATCAGAGTTACATGTGTGGGTATGTGTGTTTGTTTGAAAATGTTTCATACAAATGCCTGAATTGTTTTTCGGTTTGAGCGTATGAAAGAAACAGTCTATAAATATGTTATTTCTTTTCAAAAAAACGCACTTCGATATGTTTTACACTTTTGAGAAAACAATATATTTTTCGTTGGTACATCACAACATTCTTGTTGGATGAGTCCTGACAAAATTGGTAACAGACTGTCGGCACAAAGATGGACCGTTTCGGTTTGGCTAACGTGTATTGGTGCGTCTAACTCCACCATTTTTTCCTCCCCACGTCACTCTCGTCATTACCCTCCCATCTATAACGAAAATTCAATTACATCCTACGACATTCCCTTCGGCGTGCGGTGTGCTCGTCCGTGTCTCTGTATGGCGCTTTGGTGTAGGGTAAATGAATCGGAGAAATTTAATTACTACGCAGAGGGGTGGGCCACAGCGCCACCCTCGCCACAAAACCATCCGCTCCTGCGTCATCCACGCGTCTTTTCTTCGATTGCGTGCTGCTGCGCTTTTCGCTCTTCGTTTTTGCACGCGCGGAGCGGGTCCGCTGCAATTCGATTTGCATTCCACTCTTCCGGCTGCTGTTTGTCATAAATCCTGCCCATTATTATTACATTTATTGGATTACACTTGTTTCGATCATTCATCTTCTTCCGCCCATTGCGGATGGCTTTATGCGGGAAGTGGTCGGCGCGGCTACAGATTTCCACCCCTTCTGGGGGAGTGGGAAGCTGGGCGATCTGGACGCACGGGGCATCTCGATTTAATTAGATGAGGGGCATTTTTTCGTAATTAAATTCCATTGATTGATGTGAATTGTTTGTCCATAAAGCGTGCAAACGATCTGCCGGCTTCAGCACTGCGGTTGCATAGGATCTGCTGTTAGTAATTTTATTGCGAAACGTTTAAAACATTATTTATTAAATTTAATTGTTTTGTGAACATATGTTCCACACCACCATTTCTATGTTATCAAGTTTCAAATTATCAATGGTTTATGTATTGAGGAATATATATTTTATCAAATTAAAGAATTCTGAACTCACGGCTTTCATTTGAAAGCCGTCAATTTATACAACGTCACCTTGCGACGATAGCGGTGCTCAACGTGCGCCTGTGATTGCGTGTCTTCGATCAATTAAAACCTATTCACCGTCGACAGCACCGTCGTCGTCGTTGTCGTCGTATTGGAATCGTAATTGGTTGCCCTTTTCGTCCGAGCGTCTTCGTCCGCATGCTGCCACTCTCTAAGTGCACCAGATGCGTACGAAGCACGTGCTTGAGTAATGATTTATGTTACCACCTCGTCGACGAGCCATGTTGATTACGATCCCCTTTCACCGTTACCACCTTCCACCAGGCCGTGCTGCACTGCTTGCGAATTAACAACAATGAATTTCCATGTTCGAATCCCCAAAACGCCCAACCGATGGTGGGTGGTATGGCGTGGTCGAACGTCATCGGTTTGGTTGAGCGGGGAACTCCCCAGGACCTGGTGAGGGTGGATATGAGTGTTAGATGGCGCTTCCACCCTTCCCGAGCCCCCTTTCTCCCGCCAGAAAGGGGGGGGGGGGGGGTTCGAATCACCACAACAATGCAGCGAGTGGTCCAAAGCGAAAGGTCCATGCCTAATTAATGAGCCGTAATTTGTAGTTTGCGTTTTCCAACCCAACCTATGATTTATTAATGAAGATGAAATTCCTCTCCTTCCTGCACGGGAGGGTTTGGCCTTCCCAAAGTACAATTTCCGCTTTGTCGGGCCGGCCCCCGCACGAGGTGGGCGGTTTGTTGGATCGTTCAGTCCCATTTCGGACAGGGATATTCGGTCACTTGATTGTCGACCACGGGCTGGCATAGTTTAGCTGGCAATCAACGCAATGCAAAAGCTAGGCGAGCATCTCGATGTTTGCGTGTGTCAAGACAGTCTGCTACAGCCGGACAGATTGTTTTAATGATACAAAACCTACCAACGGCGACGAGTTGACGATAATAAAGAATAGATAGAACGATGGTTACGAATGAATTAGGAGAAGGTGAGGCAATATGTACGCCTTGAGGGGAACAAACTCTTTTTATATTTTCTTCCTTAATACTGTTGCTATTTAATCAAATTTATTAAAACAGTATTGTAACAAATAAATATTCTTTTTTATTTAAGTTGCAAACATCTTTCAATTCCTAAATATAACTGAGTAAATACTACACCGTTTTTCTGAACCTAAAATATTTTTTCCTGTCTACTCTCATCAAAAGTGATGAAAAATAATGCAAGACAAATTTAGTTCTGAATAAAAGACCTCCGATTCGAGGGGCAGTCGCTATTCCGATCTGATGCCGTTGGACGTCGCAGACGATCCGGGGCTGCTCTAGATTTATAATTAATCGGAATATTAACGCGACCGTCTAATGGTATGATAATCGCTTTTTGATTATTATATTACGTGCTAGGAAATAAACGTGCCAGACTTCTTTGGTCGCTCTCTTTCCGCGCAACAGTCATGAAAAATCAGTCTTTTGTTCTGCGTGACTGATTCCGTCTAAGCATTGGCTCAGTTGGGTGGTAAGTTTTATTCGCCAGTTGGTGTAAGTGTGAAGGATTTTCTTTCCAACCTCTGGTCAAGCTCTTGTCCTCTGTGGTTCAATTTATTCTACTCACACTGAAACACATTTGTCGGTGGGAAACTGCTCTCATGATGAATCTTTTGAAGCTAGGAAGGTGCGCTACAATCTATTCCTTGAAGCAACACCAAAGTTTGTTAAAATGTAAATGAATCGCGTTTTTTTTTGTTCTGGAGAAAGAAGAAACAGGTATAGTCAATGGAAAATTACATGCTAATGTGAATTGCGTCAAGGCACGTGATACGAGCTTTGGCGGCGTTTGCCACGTGGTCTTACACAATTACTTGTCGTGACTGAAATAAAATTAACCCGTCCTCGCTTTGAAGAAAACTCAAATTTACATCAAAAATAGTCTTTTATTAGCTGTACAATGATTTTTGCCACCGTTTGCAACAATTCTTGTTACATGAAATAATACGAATATTAATAACATGACCATTCCAAATGTTGTCAAGATCTGTTACTATGACTCCAAGAAATAACAGTCACAAGTAGAACAAAACCCCCATTTGAATGAGAAAAGTTAGCTTGGACCAAAATAATCTTCGATGGACGCTTCTGCCATAGACATCCAGAGACCATCTTAAGCCTTAGCAAAGGAGAAAAATCATTCACTCTGCTTCTTTGCTCTAGAGAAAAAATGAATACCGGAACAGATGTTATCATTCGTTGCAAAAACAAAGTAAGAAAGTTTAACGCAGACCAGCTCTGGTGGTCAAGCCTTTCTTTGAAACACAATTTCTTTCCACTGGCTAGTTGTGAAAGAGAAAGAATTTTATAAGACGCTTAGAAAAATCTTTCGACACACCACAAACCACAATACGACCACTGCATTCCCCTTTTTGGAAATGTGCAGGCAAACGGATTTTGTGACGCCTTGTAAGATTCAAGGCTTGAATGTTCGTGTCCTTCAAGATCGGAAAAAAAAGAAACATTAAAAACCATCTCAATGGGGGTATTATGCAGGGTTTTATAGCTGCAATTCTTGCAGTTTCCAGAGGGAGGTTTTTCATAACCACGACAAATGTGTCGTTTTTCCCAGATTTAGCTCCCACGGATCGGTTGAAAACTGCTATGGTTGCCATGTGGTTTTGTTTGGTCCCTAAGATCCAGAAGTCGGTTAAAATGGAATATTGCAAAATTCACTCATCCATATATTTCCTTTAAATCTCTATTGACTCCTCGCACTTAATGCATAAGACAAAGAAACAGTTAGAAAGATGTAGAGTGCACGTGATGTACAAAACAGAATTACTTTTAAAATAATGATAATGTTTGGAAATTTTGCTGTTCAAATTGTCTTATTGAATAGATAAACATATGCCAGCAATAAATTTAACTCCATTTTTGGTTGTTTATATGACCTGTGTCTAATGACGCATTACTACGAAAACGAAAGATTTTAATCTACTAAATGTATCCTCTAGGTTCGCTCGTGTATTGGGTGTATGTTACTTCCGTAACTAACCCGGTATGAAATTCTTGGGGAAAAGGTTTTTCTCCATAAGCTGTGAGTCCCATGTATTGGCGCCAACAAAGGTGCTGCGAGCAGTTGTATGCCAGCATGTTGAAAAAAAATTCCTTGCCGCTTTTTACGCACTACCTGGCGCCTCCATCGCGAATTGGGCCGCCCGCCTATTTCTGGCAAGTTTTTGGAAGATCTATTGCTTTCCATTCGGTGTTTTCCAGATTAAGGTTGGCCAAACGGTGGGCTCACCCTCGTGGGCCGACACTCTCACTCTCACTCCACTCCAGTGTCACACAATGTAGAGTGGAACGCACGCCATGAATTCAATTTAATATTCGTTAACAGGTAATCAATCATCCCTACCAATATAGGGAAATGTTTGTAATGAAATTAAATTTCATAGAAAACACGCTGAGTATGTGTGTGGTCGGCAAAATATGTTTGGTTGTGTACGTTTGACTAAATCGAAACTATGTTTGCATGTGTTAGAGTTTTGCATGCCTGTAATAGGTCTGCGCGGCTCTCTGCAGTGAACAAAATTAAGCTTAATGGTTTGTTATATTTTTGATGCCATGATTGTAGTACAGTTAAAAATATGTCAATCAAATCTTTACGTTGTGCACATAGTAATTATCATCAAATTATTGTGTATTACCATCTTCCTACTTTAAAACATGTAGTTAAGCTTAGCATCCACACTCAAATCAAGGAGCAAAATTGCAACCAACTTGTCGATTTTTCCACGCTTTTCAACCGTATTGGTGAGTTCTAAATATTTCCATCCGCTCCGTCGTTCCAAGGTAAAGACGGTGCAATAGTACACTTGCTAGAAGTGTGTATCGCTCGAGTACGGGCCGCGCCACGTTATCGTCATCGGCGATATAATTTCCGGTAATATGAACATAATTTCATCCCTTTTTGCATCCCTTACCCACGCAAACATACACCCCACAGCCGACACTCAAACACACAGCCGTCCGTCCTTTTGTACTCGGCCAACACTGTACGGCGCGGCGTCAGCCATTGACTGCCCTTCACGGAAAATGTGTTTGGCAAGGAGAGCGGCAACAAAATAAAAATAAAAAAGAACCCCAAACACTACAGCAAGAAAGCCGTTTGATTGAACAGCTCCAGTTGAGTTCGTTTCTGCGTGCCCTACGCCCGTCGCCAGCTCAACACCCCTCCCCATCCGGCCCACGGTTCAGCCGCTTAACCTTCGACAGACAAACTTTTCTGGCCCAAGGAGCTTACGGTGTGTCTCGGCTGCCCAGTTTTGGCCTTGGGTGCGAAGGTGGAAGAGCGAAACAACGGCTCAGCAAAGCTGTACGGAGCGGAAATTGGAATGAATGCCTTCAATAGCGGGAGTGGGGTGGTAGGAAAACTGCTGGAGAGAGAGTGAAAATCAAACGGCCCGCGATCTTTATGATGGCGGGCTTGGGAAAGGTCGTGAACAGTGCTCGGAAAGATTAAAGCGAAAAACTGTAGTAAAAGATTTTTCCTCACCCGTGGTTGTACGATAGACATATGATACATTTTTTCGTATTTTTTATCGGTATCAAATTTACACGGTGATGAATTTTATAGAACCATCATCATTAAATGTTTGTAACAAAACGTATTTATATTTTTTCAATTTATGTAGTATATGGTTTAGTAATAAATGTCGGAAACATTAAGTATGTTATAAAACTAACATCGAACAAAAATTCCAATCTAACTAATCATCATACGCCTCAACAAATTATTTATTTAATTAACGCATCATACGCATGAAGCTTGAAAAATATGCTCACATAATGAGCCACTCGCTAAACTTGCTCATTCGCTTGAACAAGTGCACCCACTAGCTGGGAAATGAGAGACTCAATCACCAACATCCCATTCATTTGTAACGAATCATAAGCTACTGGGAAGCAACATGATGCAACTCAAGTAGAACCCTGTCGGCTGCACAATTTTTTTTTACCGTCACACAAGTGCGACACCGTGAATGCATAATACGAACGAAGGGAAGGAGTGAAGTAAAACATGCTCATCATTAGTGCGAAAAAATCCCAATTAGACTCTGACAATTTACACTAATTAAAAAGTGGCTTTATCAAGTCGAGTGGTGTTGCGGCATTTTACTTGCGGATGGATGACATTTTATTTATTTTATTTGCGGGTCGTATTTTTTTCCAATGGTTACCTTCTATGGAGCATGTTTGTATGTGTTCGAAATTGTTTCCTTCAATTGCGGATGTCACGCTCAATCCGTAGCCGCTCCTTCCTCTAAAGGACCCTTATTTGTAGGCAGCCTGGTCGACTTGACACTCTTCTATGTCTGTTCAGTAGGCATTGTACGATCATAACGAGTGACATTTTTCAGTTAAATTAATTAGACAATTTATCTTTGCTTTTTTCAAGTGTACAACAATGTTTTTTTCTTCATTGACCTCAATAGTAGAAAATTTGTATTGGTTTTGCATATTATTTTCCTACTTTACATGACGTTTCAAAGAATTTTTATTAAATCAAATTTTCCTTTAACATAAACCTTTCGCATTATTTCTTGTTTTGCTTGTTTTTTTTTCCTATTTGTACTACATCCCAATCGGGCAGTAAAATCGCATTGGAAAATGTGTACGTTTTTCCGCAACTGGTTGGTTGTATTTTTCCTTCCCTCACTCTCACTTTCTCCTCATGCTCCTGCACGCACACGTCTCACCTTCCCGTACCTGCAGCCGTCTATTAAGTCGCACAATCCAATCAGAACTGAACCCACGCTTTCAGGTGACGGTGTGGCGTCTCGAGTTGACGCTCGGAAATTGGTTATCCTTCAAATAAACACGGTCACCGGTGTGTTGTCCCACCAGCCTTTTAAAAACTCTTGCGCTCGATTTCCTTCGTTCCACCTTTCCAGCGATTTCGTTTTGTTATTATTTTTCCCGTCTTCCGTAAGGTTGACGGCAAGAATCGATAGTTCGACGAAAAATCGAGCGGAAATCGACACAATTTGGTACGTAAGCGAGTGGAAGTCGTACGGAATCGTCATCGCCACTGTTTCGATCGTGTGGCCTGGGTCGTTCGAGGGAGCAGGAAGTTGCTAACTGTCAGCCATATGTATGTGAGTGGTTGATTTTTATATGTCCCCGTTCTTGGATGAGCGTGTTCTAGTTTTTATTTTCGAGAAACATTAAAAACAGTGTTATGTATCGGTTTATCTCAAAGTAGTACGTAATAAAACCCAATTGAAAACCCCCATTTGCAGATTTCCATCGAAACGAAACTTTTTTATCGTTATGGTACTTGGCTGAAAATTCAATCCATCAACCGACAAGAAAGTACCAAGTGGATTATCAGCTCCAATTCTCTTCCCCTCGAAAAGCTGCTCGGTGTTAGTGCCAGGCCGCACGAAAATGAATCCAACTCCTAATTGAGTGCACCGAGAGGGGGTAGACGGCCGTGCCAGGGGAGCAGGGAGAAGAAACTGTGGTTGGCAAAATTGCATTTTCCCCCTCGCATCCGCTGTTTCCAGGTCGGCAGGCATCTCCTTGGCAGGCTCGAACGCGCGCCCCGGCATAAGCTTAATGGCAGTCGAACGGAGTGCAAATGGTCTGATGATGATGATACGCCGTTGTCAAACACCGGGAGACATCGTGTCAGCACGGGGGCGCTATTTCGTTGCCGAAGGTTGTCTCCTCCTACGGTCGAGACGGCCGTCGCTAGTCATTAGTTTCCGTTTTCAATTTGGCTTCACATTGACTTCCATTCTTTCCGGTCCAATCGTTGGCTTTTTCTTGCGCACTCGTGGTGGAATCGTGATGAAAAAGCGCTAAACGAGATTGAGACAAGAGTGATGAATTAGAAGATTGGATCCGTTGGGGGGGGGGGAACACTGGTAAAGGAAAGCGGGAAGCTATTGAATGTGTGGCCTGTGATCCTTGAAGGGATTGCCACACGTCGAAGGATGCTGCCAAAGAAGAAACCTTCCGACCTGACGCAGTGTTCCACATTCGGGTTGATTTTCGATTGTGCTCGGTATGCACCGAACTTTTCACCTTTTGCAAAAAGAGCCGGTTTTGGTCGTACTGACATAACAAGCGTACGTCGCCTTGGAGGGACTGTTGACGGAAATGAAGTCCTATTTCCTTCCACGGAAGTTGAGGTTTCCGGTGTAGGTGTCAACAAGATTCTGTGCATCGGTGACAGGTGCATCTTGATGGGTACCAAACGAAAAACCTTCAGCGAACTGACCTAAAGTACTAGGAAATATTCATCTGACTGTTGTTTGAAGGTGTTGCGAGATAGGTGGTCAGATACTTCGTCCTAACGTATCTTATCTGACGTGAATAAAACGTTGTTTTCGAAATCAGTTTAAATTATTGAAAAAATAAGTATGAGGTATGCTTTATGAGCTATTTGCTCCCGGTATGCCGCAAAGTTCACCGAGAAAAGAGCCAAGTATAATGAAAATACACGAAAATTGGGTTTTGTTAAGCCAATCTGCAAACATTTTTAAATTTGCAAGGATGCAATAATGTGCAATTTTCTAGATTTTCATCATTTTAAAAGATTTAAAGTCTCACATGAATAGGAATAAGTTGGTCAGACTAATACTTTTATACTATTTAAAAAATGTCATAGGACATAGCCACCCCTGGCATGTCAGTAGTTTAAACAAAACAGGGTAACAATCAAATCTAATTTGACCTATGAGGCTCCTTACCCGAAGATCCAATTCTAGTATAACAATGAGAAAGTTAGCACTAACGTTACACGAGTTTCACTTTGTTTTACATCACTAATTAGACAAACTTAAATTGTACTTCACTCAAAAGCTCCATAGCTTCCCCTCGGGCTTACAAGAAACCAAAATAATCTCATTCCCTTCTAACGCGAGTAATTTCTTCTCGCACAACCATCCACCCCCCAATGGAAGTTTACGCGTTGTTCACTGCTCAGAATCTTCTCAGACTCACTTATAGGTTTTCCTCCCCCGAACCATTTCCCCAAGTCTATGTCACCCACTTGGTACGGAATGCCAGAGTATTTGGATACTACCGAGAGTGCGAGCAAAACGTACTGCTAAAAGGGCCGAAGGGAGAAGATGGGATGAAAAAAAAAACATGGAGAACAAAAACACAGCATAACCATAAAACCCATAAAAACCATTTACGGTGAACCGAACCCATGGCCACCACCCAGCGCCAACCGAAACCGAGCTCCTAACCGGGCATGCCGTTGCGTCCTCTACGCACGTAATGAGCTAATTTAGCTTTAAAATTTTCTACACTAATTGACAATTAAAAATCTAATTAAATTAACCGAGAAAACAAATTTTTGGCCTCACCTCTCACGCGGCCAGACTGTTGCGCGCCACCAAGTAGGAACCCCCGTCCGTCGGCGTTCGTGTGCCTCGCCGCATTTGTTTTGTTGTGCGGGAGAATGTGTGCCGGTATGCTGTGCGTATCGAAAGTTTATTTTTTTCAAATCTGCATGAAAACCTCGAGCGATAATGACACTTTGTTAGATTGGGGGAGCAAATTGATTTTTGATCATGATGATAATGTGACTTTTAGAGCAATCTGTATTGTTGGTTCAAGCTTTAAAATTTCGATCAATGAAATCAAACTGATCAACCTTCCTTCACGCGTTGCAATTTCAGAAAACAAAATCATTGAAAACACCGAAGGCAAATATTATTATGACTGGCTATTGTTGGGCACAAATCCTTCACATAGCTTTAGCTACCCTACCGACTTATAATCCAAACCCTAACGATTGGTCCGGTCCTTTACGCACACATTCACCTTCAGCCAAACTGAAATCGGAACCGATCGTTCTAAATCCGTAACCCGTGCCTAATTAGAAGCGGATAAGCGGCTTTTCTCCCTAATTTGGCACCGGTCTTTCCGGGTCTTGTTTTCTCGTTTATGCTTAGGTGGTTTGGCAAACATATCCAATCACCGATCGTCGCCGAGTGCCTACGACCCTAGCCGATGGTCGATCTGAACGTGAGATTAAGTTTTTGCAAGGTCGAACGGTACGTCTGATCATACAAAAAAAAAAAAACAAATAAGCCCGACGGCGGAGCCGACGATCTCCGGCAACGATCTTCGAAACCGATCCGGTTTTGCAAACGGGATCAGAGGGTAGATTAAGCTCGGGGGCCTTTTCGGCGATCTAATTACGATAGCCGTAGAAGGGCACGGGTGGAAAGGAAAACGAAAAGGAATTAATAAAAGAAAATTAGCATTAATCTGGGACGTCGCGTCCTGGGGAAGGTAATTAGTGGACAATTCATTTCTCTTCCCTTCGCTCGATGCTTTGCTTAATCTTTCCACTAACTCAATTTTTATCACGCGCAACATTAATCTTAACCCACGTTCGTTGATAACGATGATACTACTTGAATAGTATCTTATCGCTTTAGCTGTGTACATGTTTTTAGGCCGATCGCCGTTTTCAGACCTACCGAATATTGAGTGAAAGCAAAGCTACATCCTTTTCCTGTTTTCTTCTTATCATATCTTATTCTGATTCAATCTTCCTTTCTACTGCTTTTGCCAATTCTATCTTTTACCGTATATGTTCTGTTTTTAAGTGTTGTAACTAACTTACAAGTGAAGATTGTTAAAAGTTTAAACAAAGCTATTAAATATGTGTCTTTACAATTTTACTTAAGGTTCTCCACCTTCCACAGCGAATGCCACTTCGATACGAAAATCCGCAACAACAGAAACAAACAAAAACATAACAAAGAAACTTAACGAGCCCAGATTCCCTTTTTCACACATTCGTGCTTCAGATTGACAATTCCTTTCCGCAACGCATGAGCCGTTCGTTTTGGCATCCCCAAATTGTAACTTTCCTTTCACTTTTTGTTTCGTCCACAATCCGTTTACGGTTTTTTTTTTAATTTATATGATATACCCATACGAAAAGTGAAACGGTTCATTTATCGCTTAATTTTTATCGTGTCTACTTCTGCTGTGCTCAACTCACGACTAGTGGCCGTATGCCGCTTAACGTTGTCCCTTCCCTCGACATCGATCGGCAGGCGAGGAGCGATATGTTTTAAAAATAACTTCAAGCGATGTTTTACCTGCACTAAAAGTTGGGTAAAAGTGAATCGGTTTTCAACAGGGGGTGTAGCTCAAATGGTAGAGCGCTCGCTTAGCATGTGAGAGGTACCGGGATCGATACCCGGCATCTCCAAATGGGAAAGTTTATTTTTAATGATACATTTTATTCTACTTTGATATATGCACATGGCTGAGGGATGTCATTTCAAACACTTTTGGAAGTAAATTGCCTATGTTGCTCAGATAGAGTAGAATATTGGGTCACAATACCTTCAAATCTGGGTTCCTAAATGTTCCCGCGCCTACCAAAGTGAAGCAAAGGCTTTCGCCTCTCCGTTGGCTTGCGGCGAGTCGAACTATCCCTTGTCAACTTGTCCGTCACCGTCACCTTTGGTTTCGCAATCCGAAGCTTAACCCGGTTTCGCATGTAATCAACCAGCCCGCGTCTGGTGGCGGACAGTCGGCATCACCGGAAAGGCGCAATGTTGGTGTCGACGGAAATGCAGAGCTGGAAAACCAAAACCACTGCGTCCTAATGAGCAAAACCAAACCTTCCACGCCGACGCGTCTTGCAATCGGCCGGGCGTTCCGCGTGATTCGCTGTTGTTGGCCAAGGTTCAATCGAGTCATGTAGTTGATTTTTCCTAATGCTTCCTTCTGTTGTGACTACCCATGTGTGACTGTATGCGAGCATTCGCAATATGCTGCGCGGATGCCATGATTAGCGTATCACGATCCTTTAGATTCGTTTATTGTTGACAAAACTAGTACTAAATCTGAAATAAAATAAAAATTTCTATTTATAAAATATTTCTTTAGTTTTTTCAGCGTTAACATATTGGATCAGACTTTTGCCAAAAAATTGATATTCTCTATCAATATCATAAACCTTTCCTTTAACGGTAACTAGTAACTCATCACACTGGAGCACTGGAACATAAGTATTTAATAATTAATAACAAACATTGATTCATCTCTTCAACCACGTTTTGCTCCTAGGGGGATTCAACCAATCCGCAATCCGCGACCCATTTGGCGACTTTCAAATTTATCTTGATTCCATTTCGATCTAATTAAATTTGAGCGACACTCGAAGGGGAGCCCGACGGCCCGGCCCATGAAGGGGGCAGTGAAGGCAGGAACCAAACTCCAAGAGAGAACTTGAACACGCTGTCCCTTATTTCTTCAGTCGGGGTTTTACTCGCACCACCAAGAAAACGTGGCGATAGGAAGCGACGGAGGAAGGTCCTCGTGGAGGGAGAACTCCCGGGGAACCAGCTCTGGCCACTGCGCGGAAGGAGGGCGCACAATAAAACAGCGACATTCGGCAGGTCCAGAGGCAACGTGTGAAAAAAAGGGGAACCAAAAGAGCAAACGTGAGACAATAATCGGCACAGTCGCGGCACTGAGGCCAGACCAACGGCCGACTTGCGGCTTGATTGGGCCTCCCGAACGCACACGAACGCTAATGAAGTAAACCTCCTCCGTGCTCCTGCTAAGGAGGCTTGAGTGTCAAAGATCGTGGCACGGGGGGAGGGATTTGGGGGGTTGTTGTGGGGATGCAGAATGATGGCGACAAAAATCAACAAACCATATAAAGCAAACTAATGGGATTTTTCATCCGCGGGATGGGTTGCATCGAGTTCTTCCGCATCGATGGGGTTGCCAAATGGGACACGGAGCGGTTTGAGGTTTTATTGTTTTGTTTCTCTCTTTTTTTCTCCTTCTCATCCTCTCTCATTTCTCTGCTTCCCGCTGTTTAGAAGTTTTGATTATAATTTAGTCATAACGAAACGGCGTCAGTAAGCATAACAAATTACACCAAGCACAGTAGCACTCTGCTGAAATTACTCCATGAACCAGCCTCGCCCTTCCTCGCTCGTCGGTACAGGTAAAGCCCGGATTATAAGCTTCCCTGTTTTTAATTTTAATATACACGAAAAATGCCACGAAAGCTGCTACTGCTGCGTTCTCCTATTTCAAATCATTATCATCACCATCACCAAAGGAGGAAAGAAAACCTAAACGACCGACCGAATGGAAGGTGGTAGCGTTTGATGAGGAATTTGTAAATTAGAGCCAATTCCGCGACCGGTCCCGGAGCCGGAAAAGCGGCTCCGACGCGTTTTGACCGCATTTGGGCCAAGCCGGGTTTTTGTCATTCTACTCCCCGCCCGATGAGGTCCCTTCCCTCCCGGTGTGCTGTGCGGCAAAATAACCCGATCGAAGCGAAACCTGGAAAGAAAGGAAGCCGCCACGGTAAGGACTGCGCGGAAGGACGCACGTGTGTGTGTGTGTTTCGGATGGTGTTTTTTTGCGCTCTCTCCTTTGTTCGTCTTATTGCTTCGCTACTTCATCTTGCTTTTTTAATTAATTTCTCGAGCTCTCCTCGAGCCTTCCCCGTCGGCCATGGACTTATGCCGGAGCGGCGGCAACTGAGAAACACGATCAGTAAATATTTGATTAGCGCATAAATTAGCAAAACCCCCGTCGGTAGCTCGCTCCCCGTTCCCCGTTTTATGCTGCGCCAAATCGGGCAACCCAGCCGGCCTGGGTTCGTTTTGCGATTATGAGGCCGTTCCCGTTTGGTACGGACGCTCTGGCGCAAGTGTCGCAATTTACTGAATGAAGAATGGGTTCATCGGTGGCGCCGCTAATCGACACTTTGCAATGGTATACGAGCATATCTAGAGAGATCGAACATAAATGAGGAAGCCATATTTATAATTATGCGGAGAATGTAAACATTTTCCAATTCCTCGCCTTTAGAAACTAATATGTGCGATGGTTCCAAGCCTTGGCAGAACCATAAAACCGTTTATCTGATGAAAAAAATACATTTGGATGTCTTGGTTTGTTAAATAAGATATAAACAAATTTATGGACACTTTTATTTGTTCTTTATTATCCTTTAATTAGTGTCCAAAATAAATGAAAAAAAAAGTTGATTAGAGACGAAAAAGCATTGTTTTCTATAAAATGTTAGAATGCCCTAAAAGACAATTTCTCCCTCATGGTCAAGTTTAATGAATTCTAAAGTTCTTATGTATTTTAAAACACTATTACTTCGATTTATAAGTAAACAGTACAGCAAGTTCTGTACTGTAAGTATACTGTGTTATACTGTTCAAGTGTAGTACTGTGTAATAAGTATACTTATACCATATTCTGTCTGATTCTAGTTTAGTCAAACAAATAGTAGTTAATAAATAACAGAATAAAAATAACTAATAACAAATATATTTACTCGCTTGTTTTTTTTCCCTCAAGCGCTAAGATTATCGTCTTCACTTGTCATATTTTTTTGTTATTCAAAAACGCACGATCCGTTAAATTTGGTCCTTTCTTTTAATTTTTAGGTTGTTTTGTCGATGATCTCCAATTTTATCTATAGTTCCAGGATATCAGTTACAGTTAATCTTAAAATTTCGGGTACTTGTGAGATAACAAGTTGTTTGAAAAATAAATAGAGTTAGTTCCATACTCTATTCATGTCGAATCATTTCCCTATTCGCTTCTCGAACCGTTCTGCTGATGTGCTACCAAATGTCGCTAATGAGAACTTACCCAATCACCCGCACGGGAGCGTCTACTCAACTTAACCACCGATGCACCCGGACCACTCCTGTACCAAGCTTTTCCATTACTGAGCGGATCGAAGGGATAAGTTTTCACGAAAAGTTTCCCATCGCCGGTGGAAATTGCATGATCCATCATTCACTTTCTCTTTCCACTTCCGTGGCGATCGACTTATCGCAATCCCAAACCGGTCGCATCTCCGCTTGGGAGTCCTCCGTTCGTAAAGTTAGAGTTTAGAGATTTCCTGCGAGATCCTATTTGCGGCGGTAATTGTCATCGATGTTTCGCCAGCATCTTCCAATCGTCCCGTTTGCGTTTGCGACCCCCTGGCAATGCCTTCGTTAGGCATCTTTCAACTGCACTTTAAGTGATTGTTTTGCTTTTCGCTCTTGCGTTCGAAGGCCACCACTGGTTGGCGAAACTGTGGCCAACGAGTAAGCTTGGGTGGGTTGAAAAGAATTTGTTTGACTTTTTTTTCTCTACCCGGGGTATCGTTGCGCTTGTTAGAAGTTTTCTTTTCGGACGCGAATGAATTGTGTGTGCCATGTTAAGTGGAAACTTGTCTCCTTGCAGCTTCCGTGCGGGTATTGACAATAATAGGCGTATGTTGGTTACGAAGGTCCTTAAGATTTATTGTTCAATAATAAACCATTCTTATGGTGATTTATCATATTTTAAAACAGTTTCTAATTTCAATTAATTATTTAATTTATATAGTTTTACGAACTTTCGTTCACGGAAGTAAAACAACCTTAGTGCACAAATACGGAACAATTGAACCACATTTGGATGTTCATTTTTCCAACCGATTCTCTCGGTAAGCTTTCCACCACCGAGAACAGCCACACGAAGTGCTCCCAAGGCCAACGCCTGCAACCGACCAACATTTCCATCAATTGCCACTTCATCTGCAACTCTTCGTCCGGCGTCCCGGTCGGCCGACAAGCCGAGTCCACCAAACCGCGGCTCGCCTTACGCTACCGCCGCATCCTTGCTGCCCTCGGAGCATCCCTCGAGGGAGAAGTCGGCGTACGAAGTTTAATTAAATTTAATTAAATTTGAATTTAATATATCAAAGGGAGATTGTCAGCGATAAGAAAACGACGGTTGCTACCAAGACAAGACCGCCTGGCATGTTGGAAGGAGGGGCCGCTGGGAGAGATGGAGAGAGAGAGAGAGAGAGAGAGAGAGAAAGAGAGGGAGCGAGTAGGAAGATGTTGAGCCATATAAATATTGCTGGAGTGCGCTCCTCCGGGGGCGAAAGAAGATGTACTTCGCTCCAATCGAGAACACTGATGTTGGTGGTGGCAATGATGATGATGGTGATGATGATGATGATGATGGTGACGACAATGATGCTAGCGTACGTTATCTCCGTTAGTTGCTCTGGTATCCACATGCAAATTTGGTGAAACTCGCCTGCTGGCCGGGAGGAAAGAGCGAGGGACAACACTATTGGACCGAGGATAGAGTGAGACGCGGCTGGAGTTTGTCGAAAGATCACTCTTTCCATCCTGCGCCTCCGCCTCATCATTAGTGGCCAAAGTCGATTTCCAACTGCTGCCGCCTTTTGCGTTACATGGCAACTAAACGGTAATGATGGTGTGTTGTCTCCGTTTTGTTCAAAGCGACTGTCATCCCTTGCGGCGCTGCAACGCCGTCCGCATGCCCACAGTACGATGAGACACGATCACGCGTCGAAACTGATGATGACAATAATGCTAACGATGTGGTTCCCCGCCGGAACTCACCCCGAACGCACACACACACACACGCTGCGAACGATCCCGTAGGAACGATGCGGCAGTTGCACTCCCGGCGGGAAAATGTGTGCTTGCCAGCCTTCCCAAGTACTCTGCGCCAGGAAGTGGTGCAAGTGCAGGTGGACGACGATAACGGACGGTAAGGAGTTAGGGCAGCAGGCTTGATACTGGGAGGAGGCGCGCGAACCTCGATGGATGGGAAATGATATTAGTTTTCCACGGCCCACGGAAGCGTTGGCAAAAGTTTTAGTGGAAGTAATAGATTTTAGTGCGCTTTTCACACTTTTGGAAACCTAATTTTCACTGGATCCAAGAACTAACCACGATCAAGGGAGTGATCCGGAAAGAGACACAAATTTAAGTAAATTTTCTATTTGAAAATGTACATTACTTACAGCTATTCTTAAGATTATTTTCAAGAATGTATATGTTTTCAAATCGTTCTTTAAAATGTAAGAGTAATTTTCTAAAAGAACGTTGAATGATTACGACGAAAACTCAATAACTCTTTACTGCCCTTTAGTTCATCAACATTCCAACCAAGTTTATCTTCTTGGTCGATAGCTCGACACATTAACACACTGCAGTACCTGGCCGGAGCATCCAGCCCCATATCGGTGTGGCCTTAAGCTCGCCAGCCACGCCATTTATTTTCGTCCTTCATCCCGTACGAGCACGATCCGGTAGACTCCATTCATGTCTGCTAGATCGTTGCCACGCACGAAAAAGGTCCTTCATCAAGTGCCCAGGCATTTTCATCAAGTTCCATCCGATGACGATCAGCATCAGTCGTGTTTCGGCGTGGATGGAAACCTTCGGTGCGAAAATTCTCCATCGAGCAAAAGCGAGACGGACTAGCGCCGGTGATAAAGCGAGGTGTCCCCACCGAAAAGGACACGTTGGCGTTCGACGAGCGAACGGGTGATGAAACGTTCAACAGATAAAATTTGAATAAAATGAATGATGGTCGTTGCCGTGCGCTAAATGGGTCAGCTACCGTGCTGGCCCCGTCATGTCCCGGTTGTCCCGTGCGATCGGGCAAAGCTTGGCAACAAACGGCTTAATTATGGCATCCTTCCGGCGGTCGTTAATGAACGCAAGTAGCTGGGACCGGAAGGGAGCGGTGATGCTATCGGAAGTATCGGTTGAAAATGCTATGCAATATGAACTATTGGTAAGATAACGCATTTTGTCATCCAGCAGATTCTACATTATATCCGTCACAGAGCATGAGTGTATAACAATGTAACTCATATTGAAAAGTGAGCTAAAAATAGGGGTAAAAATTACTTATGTTCCTACAAACTTATTTTCCTTTATTCGATTCGAGTAAATAGTTAGCAAGTAAAGATGATAAAAGTATTGTAACTTTTTGTAACTAGCATCAGTAAAATAGAAACTGCTAATCACACACCATACCCTATAATAATATGTATACTTTAAATATGAGAGACATAAAGTCAAAGGAAAATGATAAATCCATGCACGTGCAACGAATGTGGAAAATGTTTTCTGGCACTCCTGATGCAACTCAATTTTATTTTTCATTTTTTTAACTCGAATCAGCCAAACCCAAAGGCAAGTGGTAGCCATTTTTGAAAAAGGTCAACATTGGACTGTGTCAAAAACCCACCCCCCCTGCTCAGTGTCCATAATCTCTCACGAACTAAAGGCCTACTGATCGTTTCATAGGATGTCATTCCACTATTTAAACTTGTTTTGCGTCCATTCTGGCTCTGGCCGATATCAATGGCAACCAAGCTTATGCCCGCATATGTATGTGTGTCGGTATTTGCTTTTGTGTTCGCTTTGCTTGCTGTCTGATTTGATTGTTATTTATTTTAATTAAATTTAATTTTAAAATATTTATTTCGATGGTCTCTATTTTTGATTGATTTAATGCATATCATTCATCCCTGCCATCGTTCGTCGGGGCACCGGACCACGGCCGCGGGCCTGATGATGGTCTCGGTCTGGTTTCTATCGATCACCGGGGAAGGCTTTTTCTCTACCCATTTTTCTGGGTTTTTTGTGTGTAAAACGACCTGAAAAAGCCACCTTGCATTTCATCCGTATCCCTCAACGGCCCGCGCTTCGCCCGATTCGATTAATTGAGAATGAAAACGACACGCCGAAAGGATGGTGCAAAATCGAGCGAAAACCATCGCTTTCGTCCTGCCCGATTTTCCACCCCCTCCCTCGCTCTTATGGGGTGTCAACGGGAGGAGAGAGGAGGGTGGCTTTTGGCATCAGCCCACCATCGTTTCGGCGAACCGGCCGTATTTAATTATCGAGTGGATGTGGATGAACGAGCACGAGGAAGGAGAGGTGGGGCAAAATGTAATTTGGGCTCAAGGGAGGAAAAGCTGCCAGCACTGAAACGGCTGACGGCCAGGCTGAGTGAGCACGTGGTGAGCAGCAGCACTCGAGTGATTACGATGAGCCCGACAGGGAACGAAGGATTCTGTTCGGTGCGAGAAAGAGAGCGAATCAAACTAATTTATAAATGAAAAGCTATCCTAAAACTTTCCTTTAGCTTTCGCCTATAATTCTCTCTCTCGCTCGTGTTCCACCAACCTCCTGCCAATTGAATTGTCGGATGAATTCTAGCGAATTAAATGAAAAGTGAAATCCGAGCCCCCCCAAAAGATTGGCAGCATATCCTTCGGCTTTCCATCTCGCCTCGCCATTATCCTCCGCCCGGGCAGTGGAGGGAGAAATGAGATGAGATTTCGCCGGTTAATTGTTTCCTACGATGATTGATGATATAGCCAGCTCACCACACGCCCTGCCCACCGCACGTCTACCCCACGTCTGGGCGTTGAAACCGAAGCCACACGAACTGGGAGACGTAATTAGTGAATTATTTACATTTCCAGTAATTAGCAGGATTTGCTCAACACAATAGATTGATGTTTTCCAAACCCCCACCGGGTGGGGCCAGATATGGTGGGGTTGGTAGGGAGGGTAGTTTCGTCTCGAAACCGCGCTTCGTGCTCCCTCCAGCCTTAACCCCTGTAACGCTTCGTTTGCCATAAGCGTACCTTTTCACCTGGTCCGGACTGCCTAGAGCGCAAGGGTTTTGACGCGGGCGGAATCCAATTAATATCTAATCAGCGATGTCAAGAATCAGTCAACGACACAACTCGACCTGATAGCGATAATCTTTGGGCACGATCACGTTTTGTTTTTAAATAAATATGTACGCTTTATAGTATTATTTTTCATAAAATTAAACGTTATGCTTTTATTTGTTCATTCATATTACTAAACTATGCAGAGAAAACATTAGAATACAACATTTTTTAAAATTCTACACCAACTTCTAATGTAGGTACAATTCTCAAATAGAAGGTATGATTATTCTTTCTACAGTAGAAAAATTGAAGCCGCTAAACAGTTTTCAATATCAGCCCACAGATGCATCAACAATGATATTTCATTTATGAATTCTTGGTCCAACCAGCCATACATTGGAAACGCTTTGATCTCACGAACTAATACATAATTTCTTTTGAACCAACAATCGCATACAATTTCGATTGATTGATCAATCAAGAATCAATTCTAATCAATACGCAATTCTGAGATGATATTGATTATCAACTATTGATTGATAAATTCCAGTCAATTGTTTGTATTCACTATTAATAATCGGGTGTTAATGAAAGCACAACGGTCTTTGTTTTATGTTTATTCAGCTGAGTGCACTAGTTTTCAAAGGAATGCTATTCCTTTGAAACTGTTTTTTAACATACGTTCCTGGAATGTGCTTTGATTACCTGAATTATACATGCCTACGACAGTTAATTTTAATCATGTAATGGAATATCATTATTTCGTGTATGAAATGATGTGTTATTAATATTTTTAATTTTAAACTTATCTTATTTTTCATAACATGAATTGAATCACAGTTTGTTTTTATTTTATGAGTAAATCCATCGTACAGGGGAACGATAGACGGGATGTAATCGGTTTTAAATGAAAGGGCGCAATTAAACCGACATTAAGATAACTCCAGCATTTGGAAGTCGGTATTTCAATTGAGTTTCTCAAGCTGCTCTTTCGAATCCCCATTACCTCATTCCCTCTTTAAATCACAAAAGGAAGGGAGCAACATTAGAAAGTCCATGAAGGACACGCAATGAGGTATCGAGCAATTAAAACTCGCTTTGAGTTTGTTTTTATTTTTATCTTCTTTTGTATATTGGTCGTTTTTGATTTCCTCTCTTTTTCTGGTTTCTTTTATTCGATATAACAGAATATGTTAAAGATTCTTATGTCTTTCGGGGACTCTTATTGGTTTATGTATGTGCCTCAGTTCATAAAAGAGATGTTATTAAAATCACATTAAATGGAAGAAAAAAGTGCAGGAAAACGAAACAATTACCTATACAATACTGAAAGTAAAATCTTCGGAAAAAAACCCCGAAAATTTCATCTACATTTGGTGAAAGTTAAATTTCACGCAAGAATGCTTTAGAAATTAGCGTTTAAAATTACCATTAAAATGGAACAAAAGGAGTTTTTTTCAGGGCCTTCCGAAGCCTTGAATGTTGTTCCATACTTTGTGGATAGAAAAGAAAATTCATTAGGAGAAAAATAATACGAGCTTGGTAGGGTTCAGGGTGTTGGATCTATTTTCAACCGTTTCGCGTTACTGCCAACATTGCACGCCACTGCCAGGCGCAACAATGATCCAAACTCGAATGCTCCGGAGCAAACAACGATTGCTACAAGGGACGCAACCGACTCAAGGAAAAGCGAGGGACACGGGTGGAAAGAAGAGCGAGCGAGAGAGGGAGAGAGTAGTGGCTGGCAAAAGGATACGACGCCCGATGGCCGACGAGACATTGGAAGAGATAAAATTTTAATTAAAAGCATCACGAGGAAAACTGAAACACTCACTCGCGTCCTTGTGTCCCTCCCGCCCATTGCGCCCCATTTTCAATTCCTCTCCTCCATCCCTTACCACCGAGCTACTTTTGGTTCGCTTCCAGTGCTGCACTCGCTGCGGAAAAGGCGAAGGAAAAGCGTCGGCCCGGCCGTGCGAGCGTGAAGCGAAAAGCAGACTTTACCCAACCCGGTTCCCCAGTTTGCTGGGCGCTTCTAGGGCAAGACTTCGACCTCGTGCCACCCCAACCCCGAACCGTGCCGATCCATTTTCATGACTGGTTGGACAGACACGCGGATATTATTACCCCTTTTTCGGGGCCGACTTTTCTAAACCGGCGGAAGAAGATTGGTTCGCTTATTGCGCGAGCAGGAAACGGTTCGCGCGCGCAGTGGCAAGCGAGACGGCGATGGAAATTAAACACATTCCACAGACGTGCGTTTCCCGGGCAAGCGTTGCGCCGGGTGGACGAGGAAAATTGTGTTATTATTGGGCAGAAGTGATATCGTTTTAGAATGAGTTTTGCCTTTTCTTTTATCGAATGTAATTAGATTTTTTTTTCAAACGTTCTAAATTCTTAAAAAGTTCTAAAAAAAAATTCGAAACAAAACTATAAGTATAACGATAGTCGAAAGAACAGATAATAGAAAATTGATTAAAAATACAGAACAATTTATTGTTGTGATTTTTTATTTAGTTTTGATGTTATTGTTATCGTTTTTGTTGTCGTTAATCTGGTTCACTAAACTGGAATTTTTGTTATCCTTTTTCAATTCCTTATCTGTTTGCATATCGCTAGCTATTTTAATATCATAGTAATTCTTTAAAAGAGAGCAAAATCGCATGCTCACTCTTAGGAAAGTTTCCTTTTCGCAAACCGGTATCAAATGAACGTCGTCCGAAAGACGCAATACATAAATAAATAAAAGGTTTCAAATGAAAACACGCGCAACACGCTGTCACGCGGCACCGAACACGAACCACCCGGATAGATAATTAGTTATAAAGTTATGTTAAATGTATAGTTTCACATCTCCGATGCGCAGTGTTTGCCAGTGTTGTTGTTCGTTTTTCCTTTGCTTTAATTACACGCCGAAACAGAAACCGAACCGGCTCCGATTCCTGCCCATCGTAAGCCGTCGGCGAGCCGTTCGTGCGCGGACATTGTGTCCTGTGGGGAAGGGGGACATTTCCTTCGCTCTCTGCGCGACGGCACTACGAGAAGCTGGACGGGTTTTCCTCGACACGGGAAAGTCCTTCCAACGTACTTCCGCATGCTTCAGCGCTGCGCTGCTCTGCCATCACTAGCGGGCCTTTCTTCGCCTTCTTCCTCTCATTAGTCAACCACGGGTCCTGCGGGTGCTTCGGGAAAAGTGAGAAATTTTCCACCCCCCCCCAAAACTCACCCACTTCGACCCGCCGACATCTTCCCATGGTCGGGCGCACCGCCAACAATAAGAATAACAACGATAATAGTAACAGTAGTAGCGCATTTAATTACGTTCCGAACTCAGGCAAAATGACCATCATCCTCACTCCGTTGTTTCGCACGCTTCAGGCTAGGCTGGGTCAAGGTGGCACCTAGGGTGGGCAGGTGGCGGAGTGCCGAGGGGATGCTGAAGAAAACTTCTCCCTTCTCGCTCCACTGAAGGACTTACTTTCTTCGACTCCGGAGACGAAACAGCTCGAGCGCACAAACATTTGACCGCGACCGAGAAGGGAACCTCCGCTGGTGTGAGTTGCCTCGCACACTCGCTCGCTCGGATGTGCCCGTTCATTTTCTCGCTCCGGATCGCGGGGCGTTGGGGGTAAGCGGACACTCCTGCATGCTGTAGGATGAATCCGGCTCGATGTCTAAAATACTGGAAAAAGGGAAAAGCACCGAACGCTGGAGCGCCGAGCACGAAATAAATTGAGTGTCGCTCGGGTCGGGGCCGGCACGAGCCGGGGAAGTCGAGGGGCGTGATCGCGGTCAAGGGTGAGCCTGGGAGGGAAAATTGAAGGTAACCGATGGGGCCGGCGGAAAGCGGACGGGAGTGGAACTTTTTGGTCGGAACGTGGGTTTGACAAGTTGGCGTGAAAATAATTAACGGAAAAATAATTGGATTCATTAAAGTTGCAAAGTTGTGTATTTTTCCGAGCGGGAGCGCGCGGGACACGGGAAAAAGAGTCATCTTGTCTGCCGACCCCTCCTCCTCCCTCTCCCGTACGACGGAGCGATGGGAGACCCGTGCTTCAGTGAGAAGTGTACGTAGCAACAGCGTTTTGGAGGGAAAATGTCCTTCCCCAAAACCACCCTCCCTACCCACACCCCAATCAGGCAGGAAAGGTCTTTTTGGAGAGTGACCGCGCCACATCCTCCGGGTTCCGGGTGGAGATTATTAGTGAGCCCGAAACGGTGCGCCGTATACGCGCGCGTGTGTGTGTGTGCGAGTTAATATGACGCTGATGCAGCTTCTTGTCGGTGTCGTTATCATCATCATTTTCAGCTTCGTTTGATTCGGGCCCCCCCGTGGAGGGAGGTGGTATTTTCCGCAAATAAATTAAAAAACCACCCCCACCCTGACGAGCACCCGCGTTTGGTTTTGCTTTCGTCTTATTTTCTCCCCTTTCATGCGGGCAATTAATTAGTGAGATAGTTGATGTGGATGAAGGTGGTGTAAGTGGTGAGCTCAGGGGCAATTAATTTGTTGCACCACTTGTCTCCAACATATGTTTGTTACCTCAAACGAGAAATGGTTCCTAGCATCGTTACGTCACACACTACTCTATAATTAGTCTTGGAAACACGCACAACGAAAACTCTCTTACAATTTTGGATTCATTCGTTGATATCCAAAATGAGGAAGATAGATTTGCAAATGCTTAAACTTGTGATTGCAAAACAAAGTTGTAACAAAAATCAGAAGGACAATTACAGAAAGTAATAATTAATTAAATATCAATATAGGTAAATGAAACATTCCGAGCAATTAACAACTATCTCTTGTATAAAAAAAAAAATTTTTTATACCTTCTAAATATTCTCTTCTCTTGAAATTATGTAGATAAAATTGGCTCCGAAAAAATCAATCATTAGCAAACGCGTTCGGGTCAAGTGACTCCCGGAAAAATCTCACCACTCACCGCTCAGCGTAAACAGCTTTCTTTGCGCATCATTCCACCGGTTGCACCAAGGTGCATACGTGCTTGCATTTCGATCTGCCTCCTGCCCCCTCACCAACTCATCGAGTTGTCATGACTGTGCGCGTGGAGCCGTACGATGGCCCCGGTCCAGGTTCGCACCGAGGGACTTTCCCGTGTTCGTGAGTCGCGAAAAAGATAAACGCAATGGCGACGCCACCGCGTGCTTGCCGGTCGACGCCGTCGCCGTTGTCGTCGTTGTCGTACGGTGTAAAGCAGCAGTTAATTAGGACTTGAAAAATTAATGAACATTGCCAGGGCGGCTGCTGCTGCTTGCTGATGCTACTTGAACCTCTCCGGTTGCCTTCTTGGCGGTGGCGATTGGAGTGTTGTTCTCGTTTTCTGTCCCCTCCCCGTTCTTTCGCCACCCACCCTCGTTTTCATCGTATCCTTTAATTTATTTTATTTTTATGATACCTTTTTTTATTATATTTTTCACTCAAACTTCAATCGAGAAGCTGCGAGTTCGTGTGCTTCTGCCTAATTTTACCGTTTCTGCAAATGGCGAAGAGTCACTCGAAGGAATGGAAGCGTGCACGACAGAAAAACAAAACCCATCCACCAGCAGGAAAGATCATCGAGGGTTACCCTTTTCCGCTTGGTCCCCGGAAGTCCTGCCCACGGGACAGGCTTGCCCTCGTCCACCTTCGCGAACGACGATAAGAGAACGAACGGAACGAATGCTGGCAAGTGCGAAAGCGTGGAGCATACAACATGAAATAAGAACACACATACACACACACACTATGAGATATCAACCGGGTGGGGTTGAAAAAGCGGGCAAACAAAAACGCGCACTCCGACCAAAGGGAGTGAATGAAAAGGAGAGTGATTTTAATTGGAAGAGTTGGATTTTTAATTAATAAATAAATGCCATGCAATTTACATGTGCGCGGGCGTGAGAGATACAACAGCGGGGCGCACTTCGGACGGGGGAATCGGAAGGTGTGTGAGTGGCGAAGCTTTTAGGAAGGCACATGGCTCATGGTGAGAGAAGGACGGTGTAGCATGCTGGAAGAGGTAGCACGAAATGTTGCCAATGTTGTTACGGCTGTTGCATTACAGTAGAAGCAATCAACGACCCGCATGATATGGTCGACTTTGCAATGCAGGTTCGATGTTTCGTTGTTTACAGCCAGATGTTTTTTTTTTCTCCAGCATCACTTTCCATCAACATGTGTCATTTTATTAATTGCTTCATGAACTGATTTTTTTTCTAATTTTCTATTTCCAGATAACCGCCAAAGACACACTGATAGAAAGTAAGTAAAACAAAAATAGAGTTATAACTATTCCTAGATTTTGACTATTTGACTTAACTGTTTAAAGGTCAAATCGGATAATTTTGATATTCATAAATTATCATAGAATTCTCATATAACATTGTAACATTGTTAATAATAAAATTTGCTGCATGATATCGAATTGATTCAGCAATCGTTAAATATTTTTTTGAAAATGAAGAAGGGAATCTCTTAATTACTCCATTGTCACTTTATCGCTGCCTATATTACATACACTGACAGCTGCAGAATGACCTCAGCCAAGTGGTTTTCTTCTACCGCTTCGCGTTTGCCAACATCAAAGGGCGAACGTAATTTGGTGCCATTTTAAACCAAAGAAAAATTACCTCCAGAGAACGCCGCGACCCGTTACTCTCCAAGGGCCTGAAACGAGCAAATTAGTGACGGAAAATAAGCGCGTTCTGCGCAAAGTCGGAGTCCGTTGCTCGCACTCACACTTTTCTTGGCAGCGCATCAAACGAAAGGAAAGGCTTCCCTCCACTCGCCTTGGTTTGGTTTGGGGTGGACCGGAGGGGGCGGGAGGGGGGGGGGGGGGGGGGTAGAGAATGAAAGCAGATTTAATTTTCCTCCGCCTGCATAGAACAAAACTTCGATGCGAACGTACGGTTTTCCTTGAACTTACTTCTTACTGCGGAAAATTAAAACACGCACACACAAACACACCTAAGACATGTGCGTCCCAAAACCGTTGCCAATTAAGCCCATATGGTGGATGGGTTATTCCACGTGGGGACGGGAAATCTACTCCAAACTGTTGAAAGGTAAATCCTTCCCGGGGCCCCGGGGTAGGAGCGAACCGTGCCCGACGGGGACGAGCAGAAGGAGCCCGTTGAGATTAGCTCCAATCTGGTAAAACCTCCCAACCGCCCACGGCCGCGTTGTTTTCCCTAATTCTTCTGCTCACACCAAGAAGGATGTGTGTAAGATTACGGCAATAATTAAAACGAAACAAAAGAAAATCGCATCTTGAGAGGATGGTTGCAAAAAAAACCAGCTGACATACACACACGCTCGGGTAAGCCACTCTCCGTCAGCATCTCCGCTTGATTCGATACGTGGAAAGGAAAAGGGGGTGATAAGAAACGTAATGAGGAAAATCTCAAGAAGAGAGTAAGGGAAATGGAGACTACATGTAGCTACGCGCGTGTGTGAATATGTGAGGAACGAAAGATTCTATATTTTAATTTAAATTAATTAAGTTTTTCAAAAAATCCCCCATTCCACCGACGGCAGTGATGAGAAGAGACGACGAACAGGCTCGGCGAGCGCTCGGAGTTGTGTATAGGGATAATGAAGCCAAAGCGATTACGATGGAAGCCGGGGACAGGTAGAGGAAGATCGTGACATACAGGGGGTTAGGGGGGGGGGGGACTTTTAATCGTTTCACTTTATGTGCATGTATGCTCAGTCTGGCGGTGAATCTGGCAGATTGAATTAAAACGATTGTTGTTGCTGTTGTCGTCGAAGAAGTGACGTTAGAAAAAGTACAAATTTAACAAAAGCAGCAAGGTTTCTATGGAACTCAATTTATGCTTTTATGTTTTTACATTCCTTTTAAAACCTAAAACAAATAATTAGTACACGTATATTTTAAAAATATGCCTTATTGACACTCATTTATCATCTCGTACGTAATGTTGAGCATCAAGAAACTTGTCGTTTCTAGTAGTTCATTAGTTGGTGCAAAGGAAGGACTCATAAAAAAACAGGTTAAACATTTGTGAAAAAATACCCAGTGACGCAGCGATCAGTTCGTTTACTGAATCCAATTTTCTCAAATTTATTAACTTCCTGTTTTTTTCTTCACCTTCCTTCCACGTCCCAGGCCAAACGCCGGGTTTAATATTGCTTAAGGAAATTTTCCCAACCAATCCTTCGTCCACCTTTCGCCGAATCTGTTCTTATCAACCTTTCGTGAATCCTTTGCCTGGCGGTCTAGATCTTAGATTTGTTTTGTTGTTATTTCTTTTTTTTTTTTTGCTCTTCTAACCATCAAGGCTTACAAGAATTTACCGGATTATGTGGAAAAGTTGCGAGTTTTTCCGGTTAATTTTTTTTTTGCTCTCCCTCAAGCGCGATACGGTAAACCCGCATGATTGCATCTCCGGGTGACGCGGCCCTCTGTTAAATTGCTCACTTTCAGCCGGGAGGAAGGCAATCCAAAGGGGTTGGGAGTGGGTGGAGGGCGTTAGGTAACTTTCGCCGAAGTGGTAATAGCGGAAGGAAGCAGTAGATTAAAACGCGCCAAGACGCTGCGTGTAGGGCAAGCATTTTTAAGCCAAAACCTGTATGCAAAGCAAGTCCTTATCCAACGCGGTGCGGTGGGTTGTACGAAAGGAGTGAAATTTTCCAACCCGTCGGTGGAGGAGTGCAGATCGGTGGAAGGTTGGTACGCGGGAGGAAATTAAAAATTTCCCATCCCCTCCAAACACCACCCGGCAGGCATGTTGGAAGCGATAGCAGGAACGGGTGTGTTTCGTTTTAAGAAAGTGCCAGAAAGCGAGAGATAAATGGAAAGGAGAAAGGAAGAGGGAAGGAGTAGGTGACTGTGTAGGGAGGGGTTGCACTTAAGGCTAATAATATCAATTAAGCTAGCAGATGGTTGCGTCGGTTGGATTGAAGGCCGTTGAAAAAATCGGTAAAGCTTTTGAAGAAAACATTACCTAAATTAAATTGGAGTATCCTTTCGTTTGGGTGAGATCCTTCCCTTACAATTGGATGGAAATTTTCCCTAATTATATCATGGCTAGTTGATTATTTTGTATCATTATTAGTTAACAGAGTTAACGGAAAATTTTATTTTAAATAATTTCATTCATTTTCCGTATCATTCTTTTAGCAAGAAAATTGCTTGAATGTTATTAAGCCCTAACAAAAATGACATAAAATAAACACTAGATCCAGCGAAACTATCACTCTTCGTTAGTTTCGTTTCATTTACCAAATTGATAATTAATTTCACTCCGAAACCACTTTCCGCAATTTCAATTTCCCGCTATCGCCGGCTATCGAGCGACTGTTAATTGGAAAGTCAAGAGGCGACTGCAGCAATGGCACCGGCCTCGGCCACGACTTTTTCCGATCGCTTTCCAATCACTATTAGAAACAAATCCTCCCCGTCCGCCCCCGTCCAGGGACGTCCACCGACCGAAGTCAATATGATAAATGGATGCTGTGTGCCGGTTTGCCGAGGAAAAACCCCGTTTCGGAAGATTTGTCGCTGGAAGGAGACGAGCCATTTCTTGGAGAGCTGATGATTAGGTTCGTACCACCGAGGGTATGAGGCCGCTTTGGGCTTGATGAGGCGAGAGAGCGAGAAAAAAGGGTAGCGGTGACACGGAAGCAGGGGGGAAACGAGGTGTGCTTTCCACGTGAAATTGCTTCACTCTTTTCCCCGAGCGCACTGGCTCGGCGGTGGTACTCGGTTCCCTGAGAAGCAATCTTCCGGTATTTATCGAATTCGTTCAACCCGAACTCATTTCAATTAAGATCAATTGTTCCTTACTAATTCGGTTTTCGTACAAATGACAATGCTGCCTCGCTCCCCCACCCGTTTCTCCGCCCGCCGATCGGCCAAATTCTGGAACGTCTCAGTCTTCTCAGCCACCCCTCGGATTGGTGAGGTTTTCCCGCGCACCGTGTCGTTCGTTTTATAGTAAAATTCCATCAATCATCCCTCCCTCCCGCTTGGTCTGGAGCTATTTTCCCAACCCCACCGCCGTTCCTGCTGGTCCTAGTCGATTGGTATGGTTCCAATTCGGTTTCGGCACTGACGCAAGCCTTTGTTACACACACACACACGAACATTCATCAACCCCTTGGGCAATCAGAGACACGCAGACACTCCCAAACCCAAACTGCGACCGTGGGTCGCTCCATTCGGCAGAAATGGTTTCGCGTCTTTGTTTACTTATTTTCTAATTAACATCCGTCCCTCAATCAAATCTTGCGTTTCCCAACTTCCCAAACCCTAACCCTGCCCACTCACGCACACACACACAAACTGTGCTGTGTTCCGACCGTCGTTAACTGTTTTTGCTCCGTCCTCGGGAAAAGGACGATGGACGAGATGCTTCGCGTGTGTTCTTTTTGTGTTCCTCCTCCCTGTTGAGGCAAATCTGACGTACACACATGCACACACACACACACATACTCACTCTCACACGCCACAATTCAATTAGGAGCCGGCTTGGAAATCTTGGGAGAAAATTGGCTGCATCTAGCCTGGGTTCTCCTTCAAAACTTCAATCGCGTTCATCAACATCATCATCATCATCATCATCAGCGCCATCATCGTCGTTGCCATCGGCATCACTTTCTTCGTATTCTAATCGGAGCTTAATTTGTGGTCGGCACTTTTCCTTCGAATTGGGAAAGTAGAAGTTTTTCTCTTTCGAGATGAATCGTCTCTGCTTTCCACAACATACAAATTGTTTAATATGTTTCAGTTTTAATGAAATCAAATTTTCTTTCGCCTTTTATTTGTCATATAGATTGTTTTAAATATTTAATTCTATTTTTAAATCGATTTTAGATGGTTGATGTCAAATTGCTGTGTCGCAGACTGTTCATTAGCTGGAACATTGGCGCACGGAAACGACCAAGAAAACGGTTAGATTTTACGTGTCGCAATCAAAACAGAACCAAGCATGCACAGTGGTTCATGGAATAGAATTATGAATTGCCATTTCATAACATCAAGACTTGAAAAAACTTAGCAACTATCTAGTTGTAACAAATAGATAAATATTTGAAATTTATTTCCGTATAAGGAAATTAAAAAGTCGTGGTTTATCGCAGACAAAACAGATTGATTTGTTCATGTAGAATAGCCAATTATTTAATTAGATCCTTAATTTTTGTATAGTTGGAAGGTTTCTGAATTTTGTAGCTAAGCTACAACAGTTTTATAACTAAACCGTGCATGATAATGCTACGGTAATGTTCTATAATAAATGTTCTGTTTAACAACAGTGAAGAATATTTATTTCAATATCAATGTTTTATGCTCTACGCCTTGAATTCTTTTTTTTAATTTTTGAGTGTATAGAGAAGTATTGAAGAACAAGCTAAAACTATTTAAATATTTGCTGTATAGGGCAATAAATATAAATTCCAAAGAATATTTTTGATTTGATATCAATATTAGATTATTTTAAATCAAACATTGAATAAATCCTGAATTAATAAGATTTTTCAACCTGAAACTGTTTCCTTATCAGCCACTGTGCATTGTGTCCATTTTTTTCTGGTGTAACGCTAAACGAAAGGATACACTCAACCAACCGGCGTGCGTTTCCTTGCCGTTTGGCTCGCAGTCGTGCTTTTGCCGCTCTCTTCCGAACGTTCCGTCTCTCCATTCGCGTAACGTCTTTCTACCGCACAATAATGATAATTAAATTTTAATTAAAAATTTATGTCATTTTAACAAGAAGCTTATTAAAAATTGAAGGGTTGAATTAAAATTTTCTAATTAATGGCATTCCACTCGCCCCCACCGGGCACCACCCAGCCGGTACGCTTACTTTTTGCAACCCCCGAGGTTTGGGTTCTAGGACCAAACGACAACGACGACGATTCCAGGCCCCATTCCGCCCTCCCCTCCCCTTCCCCCTACTACCTACCTTCTTTGCTGGCCCCCGCTCCGCACCCTTCGATTCGACAGTTGGCTTCCCGTTTTCCCAGCGGCAAGCATTTTTATCCTTTTGCTGCACCAAATTTTGTGCCGGCTAATGGGATGTTGTTGATTGAAATGGGATGCTGAGTGCCGTCGGAGTGCCGTCGGGGAATGGGCGAAGCTGGTGGGCTCGGTGTTGGCGAAAGTGGGTAGGCGATGGGTCGGGGGCCTGGGTCCACCCGTTTTGTTCCGGCATCGCGAAGAAACGAGCCACGAAAGTTTTGCGCTCTCTCGTTACGCGCGTAACGAACGGAATGGAAGAACGAGCCGTTCGGATCGAGCGCGTGTCCTTTTTCACGAGCTCGATTGAGCGAATACAGTGTGGTACAATTTTAAACGTTTCGTCTAAACGTATTGTTACACAAATTTAGTTATTCTTTAGATTGGCATCAGTTTGAAGGAGTTGATTATTTTAAGATAGATAACGTTATTGAAAAAATAATTCTACTTAGTTATAGTTGGAATATTTTACAATCAATGTTTGATTAGAATTTAATCGCTCAAACATATAAAATATCTGTTCGTTAATCAAAACATTACTAAAATGGTTATTACAACAACATAAAATAAAAACCACATTTACGAAACGAGCGAAGGTAAAGGTGATATCTTTTTATCGCCCGCTTTCCGCGTTTGAGCGAAAACTTTACACCAAGCGAGCAAAAGAGAAAAGAAAAGTGGCCACACGAGACGCAAACCGAGATGGACTGTGTGGCGCATTAGTGGAATAAAGCAATCGAAGGGAAGTGCCTGCTAGCTGGCACCCGTCCGAGGGGGGGGAGGGGAAAGTATCGTAAAACTTCCCCCACTCTCTCTGCCAGCTTCTTCCCGTCCGGTCTTGCCCTTAAGATCCTTACCCTCGGCTTCAAACAAGGAGCGGGAAACTCCAGACATTGAACTGTAGGAACCGAACCACGAGCCGTTCCTTTTCCGTGTTTCGGAAGGTTTCGAATGCGGAAGAAGCTGTCCTTTTGCCACCGAAATACCTTCTTGCTTGCGACGGGGGGGTTTGGACGCTTGGCCACGAAATCAAGGTGTTCGAAAACGAACGAATTTTGAGATGAAGGTTTCCGCTGATGGTGGTCTTTCGGTCCGGTTTGCGGAATGTTTGCATCTCGGTTGGGCGATAGTGACGCAGACAACAATAGGACTGGGTCGTGGAATCAGGTGTTGGTGTGTTTTTGGAGGATTGAATGTTTATATAAAAAAGTTGTACATTTATTACAATGCTTTTTGAAGACGCGTTTTGATCTCTATGCGGAAGTACCAAATTTAATGTTGCTTTTATTATTCCATGTCATAGATAATATTGCAATATCAAACCGGTTACGTGCCTTCTGGTGGATAGAAATTACTGAGGCGTCACTCTGTTCCCAAATCGGTTTCGATACGAACGGTTCGTCCTTTGGTTGGCCCGTCGTCAATCGGTGTTTCGATTTGAACCACCTTCCAGCGCCAAAGGTCGAACCCGGGACCCGGGATTTCCTGGAGCACGGGGATACCATTCCATCGTCCGATCCGGTGCACAAGCGCTAGTTCTAGTTCTCCAACCTTCTCGACTGGCCGGCTCGAACATGGCGAACTTGAAGGAATAAAATGGGAATGCGAACGAAGCCGGCTGCTCGAGCGAGAGGGTGGAAGGATGGGGGGACTCTAATCGCTTTCCAGTCGCGTTTTCACTTGCGCTCCGCTCGAGGAAGGGGGGGGGGGGGGGGGAAACGCTGGGTAAGCGTTGGTATGCCACCACGTCCGGTGAGACGAGGGCGATTTTCCGGACGGCCCCTTTCCATTGCGACGACGAGTCTGCCAGTACGAAGTTGGACGTTCCTTTTCGGTTCATTCATTACCGGTCCGCTCCGTTTTTCCCGCGCGGAAGTTGCGGGAGGGGGGGGGATATAAGGACAAAGCCATGATATGGGTGGGTGTGGAGGGTTGAAGTTCGAACGCCCAAGCCAGACGACCGGCGATGTTGGCTCGGTCGGTCGGTCGAGTCAAAGAATGTTTTATTAATTTGAAGTAAGCGAACTCTTCTGTTCGGGGGGGAACGCTGCAGGGGCGGGGTGACGTGGTTCGTTTCGATAATGCAGCGCGACTGACGGACCGGTTCCCTTACTCGCTTTTCCGGAGTGATTGGTAATTGGGTGTTTGTAGAAATTCGTGCTCCGGGGTGGGATAGTGGGGATGAAAACTCCATTTAAATAAGTTTTTGGTTCGCGAAGTGTACGCATTTGTCACTTGTGTTCAACAAATGTGATCGAGATTTGTGCATGTGAAACTTCAGACGACCCCTTCTCCGACGTCTGGTGTGCTCTTTCAAAAGCAACACCTTCGCTGATAATAAAAAAGAAGCATAAAACAGACGAACGGAGTAAGAATCGGGACAAAATGACCCGAGACTGAAGGAGAAGCGCAAATAAATCAATCGTAAATATGCACGTAATGGAAAGGGAAGGAACTGTAAGTGGAAGGCATAAGAAAAGCGCTCCGTGAATCGGAAGACGTTATGCTTCTATGTTCCAGCGAGCGGCCGGAGCGGAGCATAAAATAAATAAATAAATAAATAAATAAATAAATCAAGCAAAAAGCGAAAGCAATGAAAGCATAAAAAAGCGCTCAAGAAATTAAATAAATCTCTCACCTCTCTCTCACTGTTTTGTCCTTTCTTTCTCTCTCTTTCTCTCCCCTCGGTGGGTCATCTCGTTACGAAGGGAAAAGGGAGAAAGAAGACATGCAACTGTGTACAGCAGCCATTATTTCGGCTCAGCTGCTCAGCTGAGCGCTACGTTCACGCGTGGTAGCCGGAGCAGGATGGCTCGAGGCAAAGAGTGAGAAAGAGCGATGCCGTTCGCGGTTCTGAGAATCGTTCATCTCACGCCGTTCCGTCAGTTTACTCGCAACGCTCGGAGAAGTCGGACGTGTGTGTCGTGTACGTTGCCGTATCGTCCTTAAAGGTCTGCTTCGCGTCGTTTCCTTGTGCGCCCGCTTGTTTTGGCGTACTTTCCCGTAGTGCCGAGGCGCGGTGCCCCCTCCCCCTCCCGATCAACACAAAACGACCGTAGGTTCCTCGTCCGGTTTGTGTGCGTAATTTTGCTGCCGCAGAAGACGAAAAGTGGCAGAGTGTCGGAATATCCCAGTGGAGGGGAATATATATTTCGGGAGTGTAGAATAAGAGGAATCAATAATATTACCGTACCGTTTTCGATGGTATTATTTTCGGCTGCCTGACCACGAGCGCTCCGAAGCGCCTTGTTGCGTGTGCACTGGTATGCGGCGATGTGTTATGTTGTGAGACCGGTTGTGTGCGTGTCCACGAGATGCGTGTGCCACCCGCGTGGCTCTTAGGTGAAGAAGATTCGTGCCACACAGTGCCCGGGGAGAAGAAGGGGAAGCAAAACAAACGTCGACTGCACCAGTTGCAAATTGTGCCGGCTCCGGTGAACGGTGCCCGTGAAAAGCGGTGAATAATTAGAGAGGAAAAGGAAAGAAAGTCACACTACCAAGTAGGCCGCGGGGTTGGTGCCAACGCCGAAAATCGCAACTACGAACCGCGAGTGCACAAACGGGGCAAGATATTTCCCCGCGAAACCGTGTCGGTCCGAGCATAAGAAAGGTAATTTTTGCTGAGATAATTCAGCGTGGCGTTTTTTTTAGATTTAATTTCTTCGTTTGCCGCTAAGCAATCGAGTAAAGCGCGCGCTACACCGAGGTATTATTTGGCAGAGAGCCGTCTTCCCGACGGATATTTCAGGTTGTGTTGTTTTTCTAACGCTTCTAATGCCGTATTTGCTTGCGAGCGAGCGAGTCAGTGTATCAAAAACCTAACGCGAACGAGTGAGTGAAAAGGTTGCGAGAAGAGAAGCAGCAGATACACAAAATAAATCCCTTTTCCTTTCCTATTACCCTTACCGCTCCCCTAGCTCTTGGTTCATTCTCCCTCGCATTCACTCGTTGTTGGTGCTATCTCGTTCTCGCACACTCTCGACCTCTTCTTGCGTCCCTTTTGTTGAGCCTTGCACATCCTTGTCGACCGGTGTCCGTGTTCTCATCGTCCTGCCAGCCGACCAACTGTTCGTGACATAGAAGAAGGGTGTCTGTGGCAATGTGTGTGTGTGTGCATAGATCTCGAAGACGTGAACCGGGAGTTTGTGTTCCTCTCGGTTCTCGGTTGCTGCAGAAAGGAGAGAAGAAAATTGCAAACATACCATTCGTTTCTAGATAGTTACGGGTGGTGGTGGTGGTGGAGGATGAAGGAAAGATGTTAGGCGAGGGTGGGTGATGGCGGAACAGACGAGAGCGGCCGCGCGAATCAAGCAACCGTCGGTAGTAAGCGACGCAGGGAGTAGGAAAGGAAGGAAGGAGTGAAAAAACCAAAATGCTTTAATTAATTTAATTAAAATCCTCACTCATTACTGCTGCTGCTGCTGCTGTTTGCCGGCTACCCTTGTTGCTTGTGGTTGTGAATGGGCTCGTGTATGTGTGTGTGTGTGTGTGTTTGTGTGGGGTTGTTTTTGTACGTGTGCCTCCTCCCGTCGTGCGGTGCGGATTTCGTTTTGCGAGAGTGTCTGCTATCTGTCTGAGGCGTTCGCGTTGCTTCTCCGTTTGGCAAACTCGCGCGCTTGGGAAATTCTGCACGCGGGGTGGAAAATGGGGCTGATTGTGCTGCTGCTGCTGCTGATGATGATGATAATGATGATGGCTGTCTGTAATCTTAGAAGTCGGCGGTGCATGTGTTTTCCCGATTTCGACGGAGTTTTTCTTCTCCTCCAATACTGCAACCATGCAAATTATGTTGCTCGGGTGCCATTGTTGCATTCTTGCACTCTTGCTTTCCGATGCACTTCCCCGGTGATGCACACAATTGTGGGTGCCTGTGGAGTGATTTATCGCACACCTAGTTTGCTTGTTTAATTAGAGTCTATGAATAAATTTGAATTTTCCTAATTTTCTATTATCCGCCTGAACAGTTTTGACTCGAACAGTGTGGTGGAGAATGGGCCATTTAATTCAATCAGAATAGTTCCGATTGCTATGCAAAGCTTATTTAGGTGCGTGGGTTATAAAAAAGTGCATAAAATAACTTGAAGTTTGAATTGTGCTGTTTAACTGATGGACGCATTATGATTTAGAGAAACAAATTGCCGAAAGCTATAAGATCGTAAAATATGTCTTCATTTTACCCAACTCACTGATAGTGTTCTGACATGTGCCGCATCTTTCTTTTACTCTAATTGGAAGAAATTAAAAACATAAAAATAACCACGGTCAAAGGAAACAACGTGTGACGTACGCGCGGCGTGATGGAAAACCCGGCATATGGGGAAAAATACAGGGAAAAAAAACCACTCGGGAGAAAAGCGGTGGAAAAAAAAACCATCCCAAAACCAATCGTGCCGCTGCTAAATCGTGCTCGGGCCGTGGCGTCTGGCAAACGGAACGTTGCCGATGGCTGTGTGCGCCGTCAGGTGATGGTTTCGGTGGGGCGAGACAACACAACAGCAAAAAAAACACACGGATCCTCGGAGGGGTGAAGGAAAATCCATTCGCTAATTGGCCATTTCTCCTTTGGCTAACAACATTTCTCATACACACTAACGAGCAATTGGATGGCTTTGGTTCGATGCGATTGGATTGGGGAGCCTTTTGTTATTGTTGTTGGGATGTTTACTGGGGAATGGGGTGGAAGAAGTTACGAGCCGGGGTGGAAGCGTAGCTGTTTCGCAGGATCCAGAGTTGGTTGGTAGGTGAAGGTAAAAGTGTGTGTATTTGATTGTTTGTTGGTTTGTTGGGGATGCATTTTACTGCAAAGTAAATCGATAAAAAGGGGCCCTGATTCGCATTAGGCCCTGCGAGTGGAAGTGCACACTGCCAAAGCCATAGAGAGGGTCGCTTGTTAAATTTGAGATAAAAATTGTCTTATCAACGCAAATATTAAGTGCGTGGTAAATTTGTTTACTCCATTAGATATGCAAAAAAGGTTTTTTAAATCATTTTGCGAACGATGGATGATAAACAAACTATATCGATCTATTTTGGCTGTGCCTTTTTTAGTTTTAGTCAGCACCACGCCATAGCAGAAACTTCTAAACCAAGCGTTCGTCCATTCCGACGGCATCTGGTTTGTTGTGTGTTCTCCGGTTACTATGCTCCCTATATTGCTTGGACGAAACTCAATCCCTTTTATTCAACATCGCGGTGTTCTCGTCCTTTTTTTTACCTTGGGCTACACACCTGGTGCTGCTTTTATCACACGCACACAGCCACACCGTAAAAGGACAACATGGAAGAATCGTCCGTCTCTTTCGTTTCGCCCTGTAGGAGGGAAACGGAATCGCGCGCGTGTTTCCATGCCATGAGATGAGAAATCGTTCTCATCCTTTCCCTTGTCGGTGAGATAGCCATATCTCACCTCACTAAATCTCATTTCAGAGAAAATGCAGCTGTTTTTTCGCTCTCGTTTGTTGTCTCGAAAATCTCTCTTTCATCAGAATTGAGTTCCCTGGAGGTGAGTTGGCTGGCGAGGGGTGAGATGCAGTTTCCTCACCCTTGGTGAGCTTCGTTTATATGATTCTTAAGGAATTCCTGCTGGTATACAACCGCGCACACTACCACAGCGTTATGTTTCGGCTTTTGCCGCCCCGGGAACATGCGCCCGAACGACCCCAATGCTCCCCGTTTTTCCGCCGGAGTGGCCTTGCGTTGCGTGTGGATGCACGCGGTTTTCGGAAAAGTCGGTGATCCACCGTTCGGTTCCATCTAACGGTGCCTTGCGTCGTTCAGTCGCCGCACGGCAACGAAAGCACACGGACGCAGCCTTCCCGAGCGAGGTTTGAGCTGGAGCAGCGGCATTCGACCGGACGCGTACATTTACGTCGGAAAACTCGTAAGCAAAACATCACCCGCTTCGGTTGGAAAAGGACGCTTTGCGGACGCTTGGTAGAATTTGCGTTTGGCCAAGGACGTTCACCGGTGGCAACTGTATTCTGCGTTGAGCATCTTATTTATTGCCTTCGTTTATTATTTTTCTCGCTTGTGGGATCATAAAGCCATTTGATATTTTTGCTATAATGTGGGAGTTATTTTTCGCACACTTTTTTATAACGTTATGGTTATGTTAATTTTTAGAAATATATCCCACTAGGTAAAATATTAATTTGTTATCACGCAAAGCGCTTAAGTGAAATTGTAAAACAATAAACTGATACCTTGTTAAAAAGTACAAAGTAGATAATGAGCTTCGAAAGATGGTACAATAAAATAAGAGCTATAAAATAACTTTGGTGCAATATAAAAAGGTTTGGTGTAAGCATGTTTTATTTTTTTATTTTTGGGGTTTTGTTTTCTTCGTATCAATAAGCATAAATGACAAAAAATTCAATAAACCGTTTTTTTGTATTTGCTGTTGCCGTATTTGTTTGAGAATACTTTCCAACACTCTTATCGATATCCTGTGTACAGTTTTATTGTCTCCCGAGCACACGTTTTTGGGTTCACAATTTTTTTTTTCAAACAGTTCGAATGCCGCCCGGCTGTTGATCTTATCGCTCGATACGATGGGATTTTTATGTTGCCTCGTCGCTCCGTTTTTTTTTTATTGTCATCGTTTACATTTGCTTCCACTCGGACACCGATCGTCGCAAACTCCAGCCCCTTGTTCTGCCTGACCCTTGACTCAATGCACGTCCGATGCGTTCGTTAGTCATTATCAAACTTTACTCCTTCACTAATTTTGTCCGTTTTTTAAACGATCGTTTTTTTTATCTCTCTTCCAGGAAAACTGCATCGTAAAGAAAGAAAACAAACCATCCATCCAGAGCAGATCGATGACTGGCGGTAAACCAGTTGCAGTTTGTCCGTTAGCGTCTTTCCACGGTTGCATTTTGTGAAAGTCATCTAACCGTGGTGCTAGTGAAAAGTGCAGTGTAAAGTGTTGTGCATCTCTCGTCCTCTGAAAATCGTGTGAATCACAAAACGAAAGAAAAGTAAAAATTGTCCTGCGAAAAGCAGGTAACCACAGAAGTGAGTGTTCGTGTTCGTTCGCGGTGTGAAGAAGATAGTAGGCAGCGAGCGAATGAAAATAAGTGCAAAAGTGCATCGTTCGTGCAGATCACTTTGTCGCGGTGCAGTTTCAATCGGCCGACAGAAAGTCGTATTAAAATTCCAAAGTGGCCAAACGTGGCGGAAATATTCGTAACAAATCCATCCCCCCCACTGATGGGCGAGCCGAAACTGAGAAAGTGCACATTTTATCGCTTGCCACCTCCCCCCAAAATAATGAGCATTCATTCGTGGCTTTTGAGTGGTTTCTGAAACATCGAATTTGATTGGTGTAAGTGATTTTTTTTACTTGTGTTTTTTTTTGAGCTACAAACTGGTTTAACTTCGTGAACGTAGGAATGTTAAATGGAGCTAAGCGAAGGGAACCATCGCCTGAGCCTCGAGTCAAGGCTTCATGCTTACCATTGCTTCCATGCCAGCAGCTAAGGGCTGTCGTAGGGTAGAGAGGAAATATTTATATGAATTTAATGAGAATCAAGATAAGGTGGCAAGATGGTTGGGACAATAAAATAATAGGCATACAATTGAAAAAAAGGTTTAAGCTAGAGACAAAGCGACATAAAACGGAAAGCCTTTCAGCTCAGTGCAAAACAAAGGGAGAAAAAGAACCATAAGTGGTGTAAAGCAGTCGTGAAAAAAGTAAAACAAGCATGAAAACCATGGGTGGAAGGATGGGGTTAGGTAAACAAAGAACCAATTAAGAGTAGCCCGACAATCAGAAGTATAAAAATACCGGGATGAACTAATTATGTCCTGAAATCATAAATTCTGCAATCCGCCGATGTGGAAATATTCATACGCTTCAAAAAGCGCTGCTGCTAATTGTTAACTGCTGATAAAAGGTTCGTCGCCTTCGCTGAATCTTTCAGTGGGAGCATATCCTCTCGAGGCCATTGGTGACACTGTGTCGTTCGAGTGTTCGGTAGCTATGATAAACCGTCCACTGTAGAAAAAAACTGCTTTTCCATCACATAGCTTCCCAACTGTGCACACACACGAAACGATAAGAAATGGAGTGAACAAAAAAAACAACAACAAGGAGAATTGCATTTCACGAGCAGTTGCATCTCCCCCTTCGCTCGGAACTGCTGGGTACAACAAAAAAAAGTGCACAGCGATACAGCTGTTGTTTGTGCGGTGCAGCGTTTTTTTTTTTTTTTTTAATTTATCTGCCTCTTCGGCACGATAAGCCAGCTTGCAATGTCTAGGCACCGCGGGGCCATCTGGTGATTTTGTTTGCATTCGCATGCGAGTAAGCAGATTTGCTTCCCGATGGTTTGCGTTTGTACCGCAAACATTCTGATTGTTCGACAAAGAGGTCTTTTAATAGGTCGGTTTTGGTTTTTGATTGCTATTTTATTTTTAGTAATTTTGATATTATTTTTTCGGAATAATTCAAGCAAGGTGTTAACCAGTTCCACATAAACTAGCTTAAACCGTTTTGTTCAGCTTAAGTTTAGAAAAAAATATGTTTGATTATAGCTTCAACATGGCTACAATTGTTTCCACTGTGCGGCACACGTTGTGTTTTCAGTCATGTTTGCCAAGACTAAAATACAATATCGATATTTCGTCCAATTGCTCAGGTGGGATAGGATGAGTAGCACAAATTGAAGATGAATAGGAAGGGTAAACTAAAACAAAACCCATATACTGGCGGTTAGTAATGGAAAGGGAAAGAAAAGTGATAAAAATAGGAGAGTATTTATAAATAGTAGGACAGCGTTAGGAAATCGTAAGGATCAAAGTATCGAAAAGGAAGAACATAGGCCTTCTGATGATACCATTTGGTAAAAGGGACCGGTTTGATAAATTGAGGAGTGGAAACAATACCGTTTCTTTTGTTAATTTTGAAAATTGTTGTGTTTTTTTTCGTCTGTATGAGGCATTTTTTTTTGTGGCAGGCCTTAAATGTTTATTTTTATACTGTTTTTATTATAATGATGGTACAATGTTAATTTTTTATTAATTGTCTAATTTCAGGACCGGTGAACTGTTTTATGCCAAACAAATGCTCTTCTGAGTGAACCAAAAATAGCTTCTGAGCGTTTCAAGTCTCGCGGTTTCGAAACAAACAAATAAATAAGAATCTGCGGTTCAAAATTATAGTTGAAAAAAGAAGAAAAAAAAGTGAAGAAAACCATCCTACATAGAAAGGTAGCTCAGTGACCAAATTGCGCGTGTGTTTGCAGAGAACCTCCGCGTTCCTCCGTGGTTAGTTTTTGTGTGTGTTTTAGTCCCTTTTTTTTAAACCCACCATTCGCGTGTGTTGTTGTTGCGGCCGTCCAAAACGCCGTTACGACAAGCGCGAAACCAAAAAGCCGTCAAACTGGCCGCCTCAATAGCAATGAATCCCCACTACCATCCGTACTCGGATCTATCCTCGCCGCACTCGCCCAGCCCGGACAATGCCGGTAGCTACCCCCAGCTAACCCCGCACCACAATGGGCACGGGGGTGGTGGTGGTGGTGGCGGTGGCGGCGGTGGTGGCGGTGGTCCCAACTCGATGGTCAGCCAGATGGACGGCCAGCAGGGATTCCACCAGATGAACAGTGGTAACGGTGGCGGACCGGTGAAACACTGCGCGGGATGTGGAGGTAAGTGTTGTCGAGCGAAAGACGTTGAGCGATCCACGAGAGGCCTATTGACAATTTTCCATTTTCCACCCTCAGGCAAAATCACGGAACGTTTCTTCCTGCACGCGCTGGACCGATACTGGCACAACTCCTGCCTCAAGTGTTCGTGCTGTGGCGCGATGCTGGCCGATATCGGGTCCAGTTGCTACACGCGCAGCGGCATGATTCTCTGCAAAGCGGACTACTCGAGGTTAGTACACAATCGTTCATTCTTGGTGAAACCGATTCTTGGTCAAAAGTGTTCTATTTTGAAGCTCTTGAGAAACACAAACCTCTCAGAAGGAGTGTTAAAAATAATGTTAACAAACACCTGCCTCTCTATACAACCTAATGAAGTGGCAAAACAAAAGCCGGCGTTCGTTCTTCCTACAACAACGATTTTTCCCCTTCGCCTCGTCCAGCCCAAACTGACTGTGACCAATGTGGCTGATCCCATAATCGCCGGCCCTAATCCCGGCAGCATGAACTTCTGGGGTTTTTTTTCTTTGGGTTTTTTTTACTTTCTTGTGAAACGAAAACAAAAATCCCAGCCAATCCCATCGAAGGGCACATTATAATGCCTGGTCTGGCCTGGTGTGGCCTCTACGCACCGAAATTTGATACGGTTCCGCCAGGCAGCCGTCTTTCTTCCCGTTTCCCCGGGCAAGTCCCACCAACTTGGGCTCTGATTTTTGGGGTATTTTTTTCCTGGCGTAGTTTTGCTTACCCGAAGAACAATCCACCGCCATTGAGTATTTTATAACCGCAAACGTGGGTCTCATAAGAAACTGCAGCGTACTCATAATACCAACAGTACCCGGGGCCGAACCGCATGGACGGTTTCCGCTGCGTAAGATTGTTCTTAAGAGGTTTCTTTTCATCGTGTTGGTGGGATTGTTTTAAACAATATGCTTGTCAGTAAAGAACGTCAACATGCGAGGGTTCTACACGGTGCGGAATGATTATGGATCAATTTTTGAGCGAGAAGTCGTCTAAGTGCTTGCCACTGCCAAGTGCGTCTTTTCAATGAACCGTCTCAAATTTGGCCCGTATGAAGAGGTTTGATTTGTATGTTTATGCTATTCTATTCAACTTGCAGGGCGTATTAAAATCTTTTTGTAATATGAACCTTATCTTCGCAGCTGTAAAGTATGTTTATCTCTTCATTCGCGTATTGTTTATAAAATACGAAACTACCACTGTGTGCGGTCGAACGCAATTGCTCAATTTTGGACAAGGTTTTTTTTTATCATCAACTACGTATTTTATTCTTCTTGATTTATTTTTCTTGATCAAGAAGAAATTAACATTTCTTTACTTTATATTTAGTGCAAAGCATTAAGCAAACTGTTCATATAACATTTAGACGGATCGGGCAAACAAGTTCGTTCGTGCGTTGGATATTTTGGCAAAAAATGGGTTACTTTTATTCGCTCGTGTCGGGCAATTTTCGCGCCGTGATTAGGGACGGGCTAAGATTGAACCTAAGGAAAACGTATATTTTTACCAATGCTTCCTTTACGTGGTTTTCCATTTTAGCTGATTTAGTTTCCAGTTTAACTTTAGGATTATCAATTTTTAAACCTTTTAAAGCATAGCAATATGAAACTGGACTGTAACACAACAATTCTATTTATTGTGTTGTCGATTGTTTTCCCAAGCGCAACTGTCAAACTGATGTGAATCGACTGTTGCATTTTGTAAACAATGGAAAATCTTTGAAGAGTTTGGCGTGATTTGTTCTACAATTTAAAGCGAAAAGATGCCTGCGTATTATGCAAACGCTTTATTTTACCTCGAACGTATTTTATGTATTGGAATTTACTATTGGAACTCCCGTGCGGTCACTTCGATTGCACTTTTTGGCACTTTCTGTAGCACTAGTCCTACGAATAAAAATTTGTTGAATTCGAGTTCCTGTCCGAAATGCAATTTTTCTCACATTTTTGACAGATTGCTTTGATCGAGAAAAAAATTCTCGAACGGGAGCCGAACGAAAACTCGAAGATGAGTGATAACGCGAATGTGACGTTTGAGTCAGAAATTCTCTAACGTTCGAGTTTCATAATAGGCCCTATTGTTACACTTACAATTTTCTTCGCATTATTTTTGTCGTTGCCTGACAAAACTATATACATTTGCAATAAATGTAATGCTCCTGCAGTGCCTTCGCCTGAATCTCATACCATCATATTGTTTTCCACCCGAAAGAGATTCGCCATGATTCATGGCGACGTAATTCCATTTTATTCGCACAAACTACAAGCGAAAGTATTTTATTTTCCAACTCGCCAGTTTGGGTTCGCAATGCACCACGCACTGGGACGTGATCATTCCCTCGCGGCCGGCCAATGAGTCCACACGCGTGCCTCCATTTGTAGCGTCCTCCTCGAGAGCATTGCGTCCGAATCACCCGTCCGTTTCTCCTCCACCTCCCTAGTCAGTCAACGGCGGTAATGTAATGTTTTCCCCCTGTTTTTCCATTAAGAAAGCCTAGCGCGCTCATACGTCCGTTACTCCATCGAGCTAATTACGAAATTGTGTGCCAAGCCCGGCCATCCCCTCGGTTAGTGTATTCCTGTCCTTCTGGACTCGTGCCGTAAGGCTCACCCTACCGTTGAGATGAACGTGCCCTGGTGGAAGGATGTGGACATTTATTAGATTATGGCACCGGGATAGCAGTACCCGAGTTGCGTTTATGGCTGTATTTTTTTTTGTGTGTGTGTTTTCCCTTATCTCAACTGCACCATTTGTGGCCAGTGACACGTGACGCTTTTAAGAATTATGCGTGTTTCTTAGTTTTTGGAACGTTGACAGGCAGGTTTTGTGCAACGGAAGGACGAATAAAAAGGGATGTCAATTAGACGACATCAACAGACGACGACGGCAAGATGGCAAGGGATGACCAAGTAGAACACTTTTCTGCACACACTCTCTCTCTCATGCACTGTTTAAATGTCGTCCATTCTATTCTTCCAACGGAGGTCAACAATTATGATCGAAGAAGATTGACGAGCACTGAAGCGCACGCTTCTTCCGTTCGAGATCGTCCGTTCTAGGAGGAGACTGGAGGGTTTCCCTCCAGCTTTGCTCGTTCGTGTTTGTGCGCTAGAAGACGGCTCGTGTTTGCGTACACATTCTGCTAATCCTAAACCGGACCAAGAACCGGCCGTCCGGCCATCCTTCCAGCTTTGGATTTTGCCTACGGCCGAAGCTCATAACATCCTAGACGCGCCGGAGTGCAAAACACCATACAAAGATCCTTCTCTTTCTTCTCTCTCCCTGTTTCTCTTTCTCCCTGGCAATTTTCCGTTCGCTTCCGTACCGGGAGTTGCGTTCCATCCCCCCATGGGGTGGTGGAAAAGCTCGAGGTGTACTCAGCCCCCCCCCCGGTCGCAAGCCGGCAGTGCAGTGCGGAGTAATTGAATCATAATACTGCTAATTTAATTAAGAAAATGTCAATTAGAAACTCACTCACTTGGCCTGTCGCTCGGTCGTGTGTGTGTGTGAGTGCGGTTGTTGTTGTTGCTGTTGCCTTTCCTTTATGGTTCGCACGGCTTGGCAATCGAACGGCTAGGGGGAAAGGCATACAGTCACTCGCACACACGTTTGCCTTATACGAAAAGGCAACACACGAAACGCGATCCATCTGGAGCTGGCAGAAAGGGTCTGCTCTGAGGATCGTAGACAGTTTGCCGTCGTTGGTTGAAAAGTTGTCTGGGTAAATCTGCCCAAGATGATGTTTTTAAAACTGTCCGTTTAATAGCTAAGTGTGTCATCGAACTTCTTGAACGAAGTATTTGGTTTAATTAGGATTCAATAACTTTTTAAATCTGCATTATTTTTTGTTTTCATTGATATCATAAGTTGGAGTGTGGTTCAGTCTAATTATTTTCTACTAACGCAGATGTGTTCGGTATGGTTAAATATTTGCTGCAATTATAAGCTTTTATTATTGACAACGTTACCTCATGTTTGGAGCGTATATTTAATTTAAATTTCTATAAAAAAAGGCATCTTTCTGGCAACAGAGCATTGCGTTTAACACGTTGACTGCTACACTGTAAAGTTTTTCAGTACAATCATTTTTGTCCAAAGTTTGTTATAAATTTAATTAAATCCACATTTTTAGAAACTCAAGCAAAAATTAAGGTTCACTGCTGGTAGTGCACTAATACATTAGTGTAAAGTGCTGATGTAGATTGCTGCCGTCCGCCGCTTTTTGGGTGACACGACAGTTAACGTGTTAAAAAAGCTTTGCCTATTCAAATTTATGAATATCTTGTAATTTTATTATATTCTAAATTTAATCACAACATTAAAGGTTTAAAATAAATCTTCCTCTTGAGTAGTGTTTTATAATATGTTTGTATTTGTTCTATGCTCTCAACTTATCAATTCACACGGACAACAATGAAAACGGTGCAGTGCTTTCCATAAGCACTTTCTCAGACCGGTTGTCTCCTTGGTACGTTTGAACCGTTTGGCTGTGTGCGCGCGTGTGTAGGTGTGCCACCGGTCTTTTTCCCCTTTCCGCCGCAACCGGCCGACGACTCTAAGACGAACGGTGCAGACAGACCACGGAACACCCAGGAACACCCTGCATAGGCTCGTGCATTGCGTGCCTGCGAGCAAGGCGAGTTTTCCGACCACGACGGACCCCGGACCGTGACTTCCCTTGGGGTGAAGTGTCAATCGGTGTGTGAGGGCCTCCATCGCCATTGCCAACTCCATTAGCACCGCTCCACCGCTCGTCCCCGTCACCGTCCGCATGCCCCGCAGGAAACAGTCCAGGCCGCTTGTAACGAACCAAACGTCCGTTCCCCCCCAAGGCTCGGGGCTCGCGAATACGAACTCGAAAAGTTCCGAATGGCAAAATGATTCATCAGCCAGCCCGTCGGCTCGGGGCGAGCAGGCAGGTAGCTCACAACAGGACGCACGCGTGGCCACCATAAAGGCTGTTGGGGTTTTTTTTTAACTTCAGTATTTATTTTCCTACCGGTGTTACCGTGTGTTACAGGCTTCGCCACCTCGAACACATTCAATCAAGCAACTACATTCTTTCGCTACTGCGAAATTCATCAACGAAATGTTTCGTCCTTCTCTGTCCCGCAACCCCCTGATTGATACAAGGGGTGAACTTGTGTGTGTGTGTTTGACTGTTCTCGAGGCCTTCGAAATTCGATACGTGCGCTGATTGCAGTTCATCAACTCCCGAACGCAAAACCACCCTTTGTTCCCCCCCGGATCGTCCGGAGAGGGGGTTTTATGCGAAGCATCGTTTGTGCTGTAAGCGGTATGCTTTGTAGAACGCCTGTCCTGCCCCTAATCAACTTTACTTTGCTATCGCAATGACCTGATTGTCTCAAACAAAACGCAACCAATGTGTTGTTCCTCTATCTCCTAATGACGTCACGAAGCCTTTTTTTTCGTAGATGAATTGTTTTACGTCGTCCTTTTTCCTCGTTGTTTTTACGAAGGATTAATGATATGCTCACCTCGCCTGCCCTAATGATGTCAGGGCAGGAGATGTCGTCCAACGTCCAACTTGAGCCGAACTCGAAGCGGAGAACATTGATTTGTGTGTCTAATTTGTGCCGCATCGCAGTGAAGAACTTCGAAACCCGGGAGGTTGCGTTTTCCTCAAATCAAGATGCGTATTGTGGTGGAAACGGTGTTGCCCTTCTTTGTGCCTTCGCTTCGATTCGATGCAACAACTGGGCCCGATCGGAGTCCGATTGCGGTTTCGGGTGCTGGACGTGGAGTTCCACCTGAATGCTGCTCATCAACCCCTCAGGCTCGCTGTGCAACAATGCAGTCCCTAATTACACATCGGTTTTATTGATTCGTGCGTTTCCCTACTTTTTTAAACCTTAGCTCCTCCAGTTCGAGGGCAATTGCCCGCGTTTGGTACTCTCTTCTGCTTCTTGCCCTCGACTAACTAACGCAACCAATCACACACACCGACCGATCCACCAATTACCCGGCCGAACAATGTTTCGTAATCAGAGGTGATTAGGTATCGCGTTTTTTGTCCCTCTCCTGCCTTCTATCCCTTCTCACTTGGGGGAGGCAAGAAACTGGGCGGCGGGCAAATTGCATACCCCACGCTTCGCGCACGAAGCTGCATTCAAAATCAATCTATATATTTATGTGACCTCCTGCCCTTCGAGGCATTCCGGGCTTTTTTTTTCGCCTTCATTAGCAAAAGTGTTGCATTCGCGTACTTTTTCGTTGTTCGATGTGTAACGTCGTGGGATGCACCGGATGCACCGGAGATAAGGAACTATCGGAGTGGTACCTCTGCTCGCTAATGATGGCTTAAACTGCTTTTGGGCCGTCACATGGCTCAGCTGCCAACCGCGTTGCGTGGACTTCGATCAATCAATCGTTATGCTGCTCCCGGTGCTTCTTGCTTGCCTTGCTTGGTGAAGGAGGTCTCGCCGTCTCCGGCGTGATTGGTATCATATTTCACCCACCCCCTCCCCGAAGAAACCGGCAAACCCAACCGTCCAGATACGATCGAATCGGACCCGGTTCCTTCCGCACCCGATTGATGGGCGCAACTCCGGGCCGGCAACATCGTACCGCGACTTCTTGTGCTAATGATGCTACAATGTTGTGTGTACACGCGCTCAACCCTCGTATCCCTCCGGACCTTTTGGGAGCTCTCTTTCGTGGCTTGGGGTTTTTTGTTTTTGTTTTTCTCGCCTTCCCAGGGCCAGCCGCGTTCCAGCGCCACCGGAGGAAGAACGAACGTTGAAGCGTACTGCGCAAATTAAAACAGCACTAATCAGTGCGCTTAATGAACGGACTGTCGGCTGAAGTTGAATCTTGACCCTTCACGATGCCAAATGGAGGAGGAAGCAACGGGAGAGCGGAAGGGGAGGGAGTAGGGAACGTGAAGGAACAAGTTTGTTTGGCCCAGACGCAAGCAGGACCCCGAAAGCAGCCCGGCAGTGGGACCGGTTTTTCGGTATCGATTGGGTGCTTTGGAAAGCTTAAGAAAAACGAGGAAATAGTTGCAGTTCTCCAACAAGAAAAAAGCGGTCTAAAAGAAAAGGTAAAGGGCGTTTCGGTAGCTTACTTTCATTATTTAACATTCGTAAAACAAATGTCACGCTTCTCGCTTACGAGTTTCTCAACGTTTATACAAACTTAATTCACTGGAAATTGTTGGGAAGAATTTAATTTTAATATTAAAGTTGAGTTAAAATAAATTCAATCGGGTTTCTTTTAAACTAAAAGTGTTATCTCAGCTTCAAAACAATGTGCATTTGATAATGTGCGCTTTCTGCTGTGGCTCGCAATCGCGATCGAGTTTAAATTAATCCCTCGGGATGGATGGGATGGACCCGGCGAATGCAGGGTTTATGTTACCGATAAAGACCTGCCTAGTTCAAATACCCCGCGAGCCGTATGATAAAGAATCTGCAACATGCTCGTCACGACGATGCAGTGGCGTGAAGATGCCCTTTTCGAGCCCTGTGAGCAAAGGGGTTCCCAAGGAAGGAGCAACAACGTTCGCAAGGAGGCCTCCAGCCTGGACACACTCTTAATGAGCGTCCAGTTCTCTTTTCCATCGTACATCCGTCATGTTTTATTTTTTTTTATTGCTTACCGGGCAGCTTTGGTGTTTTTTACCCCCAGCTCCCCGCTGAACTATCAACTCCTCGGAGGGCAGATGAAACAGTTCTCCGCTGGATGACGAGTGGCTCAACGGCCGAAACGTGCTCAAATTAGCAAATATACCCCCCAATTTGGCGCCCGCGCGCCCGGTGGCTGCAAATTGAAACATTGTAGCCGCAAATTGTGGGTTTCCACGTCTTCGATTCGAATGCGGCCGATTTTCATCGTGAATCGATTCGCCGGGGCCGGGGGACGGGGCTGGGGAGCGGTGATGCCCCGAAGGTCGAAGGTCTCAAAAATGGCCGATGAAATCTGGGGGCTTGATTGGGGACGGACGGAGAGGGGCTGTATGAGTTGAGCATGCTGGAGAGGGGGATAATTACGGATGTTTGTGGTTACATTAATTAAATTACCAACCCCAAACCCGGTCGTCGTGGTTAGGTGTGGGATGGGGGCAGGAAGGGCGCAGGGTGGTGAAAGCGAGCGAGATTGACGTTTCGCTCGCCGTGCGTCCAATTTGTTGTAACAAATCGTATCTATTGGTTCGCGATGACGTTGCGGTGTTGTTGATGATGATGAAGTGTCCATGCTCCGGTTCGGTGTGAAGAGGAGAAGGACAAAATTGCAATAATGCAGCTGCTGACCTGACAGCTACATCCAATACTACTCCCTAGGGTGTATTGATATGGTCGAGGTAGTGTAGCTTTGCATAATTAAATGTAATGTCATAATAGATGTTCATCAATCAGTGCCGGTTTTCAGTTTTAATTCATAGAAAGATATTTTTTTAAATTTAATCACTTATCAAGAATATAACCCTACTATAAACTGAGCATTTATCTCTCAATCTCTTCTTCTGATGAATTATTCTAGAACGCTTTTATAACACCATGTGACCATTCACCGTCACTCATTATCGTTGTCGTTAGAAATAATTTCTTTTTCACTCGTGTTCACATTCCTCCTCTAAGTATGTCGTCTTACGTCTCCTTGCTTGTAATCTTTCCCTCCCATCAAGCCCTACGCCTTGATTGCATTACTTCCAAGAGAACACCTTAGGCGTAAGAATAATGGCCGGTCTTGTCAACTGCAACTCCGCAGTTCCTTCGGGGGTTAAATGTACTCCAAACTCTCCACGTCTCTTCCCTCGACGGTTTGCCACCCCGGGGACAAATATCGCGCGAATAAAAATTCATCCCACCCCGGTGTATGTCAGGATGAAACGGGAAATTATATCAGAGTGCTTTTCGCTCCGTACCTTCTTCCATATTCTCTCTGTTTGTTCTTTCCGTGTTTGGTTGTGTTTTTGCATTCTTCAACGCCTTCTCCTTTGACTCCTTTGGCAGCAGCGAGGAACTAAACGTATACACCCACTCACCCAACCACCCTTCCTGCTCGATTGCGACGCCCCACGCCCTGTACGATCGTCGCATACTAATGAAAGCAATCAAATGTCGTCTGTTTCGGATAATAGAGCAGCCGGAAGGAAGAAGTGATTCTTTTCGTTTTTATTTCCCTTCGTGCCGACGCACTTGCCATAACCATTCGTTAGGCTTGGTTCCTGTTTTCTGCCCTCTCCCTTAGCATCAGGTGATAATGATGATGGTGATGATGATGATGATGCGATGGAAAGAAGGTGAACATGCTGCTTCGCTGCAGAATAATCATAAAGAAGGCGCACTCTGCCGCTTCCCTCCTGCTGATGATGATGGCGATGGTTAACGATGATGCATGCATCTTCCCATTTGTGCGTGTTTTTCTCCCATTTAATGGACACAGTTTGATTGCTACGGGAAACTGCGAGGCGCGGGGTTACAGAACGGAAAGCGAAAGGAAGAAATTTTATGCGTTAGGTGATTACTTGTATCACGTTTATACCTGAAATGGTTCGCCATTATACCTGAAATAAATGGAATTACTTGCTGTTTTATTGATTTGATGTGGGTTTTCTTTTGCAATAAAACATGCACTCTTCACCCGGATGGGATAGGAATACACCCAAAGCGCTGACGGTGTGAACAAATTCCACCTTCAAAAGAGTGTTTTCCATTATTTTTGGGAAGCATTTTTCTAGCTCGCTTCAAATATCTATTTTAATAAATTCGCTCGTTATCATCGGTGGAAAAATTCAATTATTTAGATTCCCCCTCCCTTTTTTCCACTTGTTTGAAACAAGCTTCAAAAATAGGCTTCACCATATCTGCCTGCAAGTGTTCCAAGTGTTGCAGCACGTCTTTCTATTGCCGCTTCGTTTTCCGCTCCAATAACGTGGACATCCTGTTTTTATCCTTCCCGGAACCAATCTGCCGGCTTCTCGCAATTGTTTATCTAGTCATAATCAATCACTCAATCACGGTTGCACGAGGATGCACGGTGCTTTTTCGGAGCCCACAGTCACCACCGGTGGCGTTCTTTTGTGTGCCGTGGGTTATGTTCCCCGTTCGAGGGCCGTTGGTGGAATTGGCAAAAATTTGCCCCACAAAATTGGCATGCGACCAACCAGCCTCGCCGCTCGCCTGCCCTGTTGGAGAAAGTGTTTCTATTGACGGCTGCAGCTAGCGGGCTGCGCTCTTAATTTGTTTTGTCTTTGTGTTTTGTCCTTTTTTTTTTGTTTTGTTTTAGACAAATTGAGCCAGTTTTATGGCGCCGTTGGACGGTGCGCATTTTGTCCGGCGTGGCCCTTGTCGAGCTTGTCAATCCAGGCTCCCTCCAGGAATCTGTTCATCAGAGCTACTACTCATATTCGGGGTATCCTCAGCTTCCCGGTTATCCCGGCGTGTCATAAGTGCATCTAGACCAGGGGTCGGCACGCGATTTCTGAAAGTGGCCCGATGATGAAATCGATGGCCAAAGTAAGAGGAGTATTATGTTTGTAATTTAAAATAATAAAAAAGTAAGCTAAAATACTTAAAAAATTTACTTTAATCGTTAGTTTGGAGACTTATTTTTGATGAATTTGGTACTTCTTGAACATTTTGTATATTATTTATACTTTAAACTAATTACCTTTATTATACTTGAAATTCATTATCTACTCGCATAATTTACTATAAAAATATGTTGCTGGCGTTGTTGAACAATGCCTTTTTATCGTATACAATAGTTTCAACGTATCTTTTTATGAAGAAATGTTTGATATCGTGAATTAATCCGATAAGAATTGTTGTTGTATACGTTCTTTTTGAATTTTGCTTCAAAAATGTTCTTACGGGCCGGACTTTGCCGACCCCTGATCTAGACCACGGGACGAACGTGGCCACACGCGAACACTAGTGCGAACGGCGCGCGAAATGAAGTCAGAGAAATTCAATCAATCTTTTGTTTTAATCTGCACCCTTTCAACCCCCTAAGAAGAGGGCTCCACCGTGCTGTGGATCCGTGTCGGAGCATTTTTGTTCCCTGTGCCTTTATATAGATTTACTTCGATACGATCATCTACACGCGTGCGAGCGTGCGCGGCTGCGTGTACGCGTGTTTTGCTATTCCAATTAGTGGCGGTGCGACAAAAAGATCCTCTAAACATTCGATTTTGTGTCCCCTACACTCTCCCTCACACTTTCCTGGTCCTATTGGAATGATTGACCGGACGCAGGACTAAGGACACACTTCAGTTTCCAAAACCCCATCAATGCGCGCGGGAACAAGGCAAAATGTGAGCACACAATATATAAAACCAAACACGTGGACACTCCACCCTCCCCCTATGGTGCGTGTGTGTTTCTATTTTTTACACTTTACCAACGAACCGATTTTATTCCATCGAACACTCACCCGGTTCGTCCTTTGGATGGCGCGGAACGGATTGCAGCTGAGTGCAATTTATGAATGTTTTAATTTGATTTTTCTCCAGCAACGAACTACTAGAAGCGCGCGCTGCCCAAGTGTCCGCTCACTTAGTGTCCTTTTCGGGGTGCACTTGCAATGTCCCTGCGGTGCCATTGCCGGATCGGTACGATGTTGGGCTGCAAAATTAGTTTAAAGGATTTCGTTATCGTCCGGGGAACGCGCCGTGTTCGCGTGAAGTTCCATCATCGTCGTCCGTGTTGAAAAGTTTGGGAAAGCAATAAATTTAAACACACCTTTCCTGCAGCACGTTTTCTTCGCAACCGGGCAGAAATTGGTTTTGATTAAATTCATCCCAAGAGTGGTGAAATAAAAATGCCCCTTTGCACCGGGATTTCTTATTTTTGCAACAATAATTTGGCATGAATTCGTCACCCGGATGTTAGTAACGTGGTATTCATATGATAAATCCATCATGCCAGGACATTCGACGTGGTGTAGTTTTTGGGTTCATTTCGAAGCGGTCGAAATTAATTTTCCACCACCTCCACACCATTTTCGGGATCGAGAGTGAAACGTGTTCTGGCGGACCAGCGGCAGAAAAATGAATTTCCGATGACCGTAACAAAAAGCCCCAGCCCCTTCAAACCTCTCCATCACTTTCTAACGAATTCAAGCAAAGCGCAAAAAAAAATATGTAGCCAACCGTTCATCAAAACATTCAACTTCAAATCTACGCCACGCGGGATGGGATCTGAGAGTATGAACGAGCCTTGCACCGCTAGATATTTGATTTTGTTTTAATTGAAAAACGAGTGTCGTCCTTCTAACGTTAGTTGCTGGTCCGGTTCGGTGTTGCTGATGATACTAGGTGGGTTGTCGCTCTGAAGCATTGGCGAACGAAGTTTAATATTAGAAGCGAATTAGTTTTGAAGTCAACCCAGCGGTGAACGACTGCAATGTAGTAGGAATTGCATTGGAATGTTTTCCCCCAACAAGTTTGTCATTTCACTTTAAACATTGTTTTTAAATTGATACCATTGAGTGGGTTTATAAATCAATTGCTTGTTTTAATCGCTTTCCTTTTTACTCCCACTTTACCTTTCAAATGCAATTGGCAGTAATGGAACGATCGGGAGAAAAACCGGGGAACCAAAAACAGGGGATGAAATTAAACATTACCCTCACGCACACGTTCGCTTGTCCAGCAAAACGTGCCCCACCCTTCCTTAAGTATGATCAATCAATCGATCAGTAAAATGACCCTACCCCCTGGCATCCCATCAGTTAATTGACATCTTCGGGCATTGCATTTCAATTAGCCTCATCTCCTGCCGCAGTAAGAGTACCAACAACAAAAAAATGTTACAAGTTTCTGCCAACCCAAACGACAGGATATTTTACCCTCACGGTGGCGTTGGGGTGAGAGGTTTCCCCCTCCCCCGACGGCACCACAATTTGAGATACGCGAGATCGAACAAATTTAATTATTCACTTCAGGGCCCCCACCCCGATCGGCCAACCGATTTGCCAGGGGAAAACGAAACGATACGACGAAGGTGGAGAAAAAAGAAATAATATAAAAGTTGGTTAAAATTTAATTCCTTTTATCCCTGCTCCCTCGGGGGTACGGTTGCGGTTAGGTGCCGGGTGTGTCTGTGTGTATGTGTGTGTGTTCCTGGCACGGCTAAGGAATAGTGTGTGGTTCTATTTTGAAACGGTTTTCCTTTCTCCATGCTTTTCGCGTGCGATTTTTTCCTCCCTTTTATTTTTTATATACTGACACAGAGTCAATTTCTTGCCCGCCAGGAAGTAACGGCGGACTAAAAATTGAGAACTGCCCGCCAAAGGATAAGAGGCGGGGCGGCGTCATCTTGCCAGCGAACACAGGGGCGGGAAGGGAGGCGAAACAGCTCGCTGGAAAATTTTCGGATGGCGTGGTGAATTTTGACGTTTTCCTCCTTCCTTGGCGAGTCCGGGTTCTAATTGACGAGGGTTGACGGAGGTCCTATCGAAGCTGTCACTCGCTTGTGGCTCTCTTTCTTTTTCTCTCTTTCCCTCTCTCGTCACTTTCATTCCCATATATTGGTGTCGCCCTAATTCCTAGACGAGGGATAATTCCTTAATTTCTATCCATTCTCTTCCCCTGCCCATCGCTCCTCGCTTGCAATCCACTTTTCATCTCGCTTATGGTCGATCGGTTCCGTTGCAGCATCGGAATCGTTTTCCGCCGCTCATGTGTGTGTGTGTGTGTCGGTTTGGACGAATGTGGTGGGTAAAATGTAATTGGTTTTTCCCATCCGCATGTTCCGTTCGCCCCTTCAGCTTCAGCTCGGTGTAACCGGAGAGGGTTGTCCAAACGAAATGCCGGGACGTGACGTGCGTGTGTGCCGCAATCCCGAACTAGAAGCGTTCTATTTTGTTTCGACTGGTGGCCAACGCTACTCTACCACCAACGAAGCACCCTTGTATCCGAGCGCTTCGAGTGGAAATTAAAAATGTTGTTCTTGAAGGCTTTAATTTTCCCCTGGAAACGCGTCGGTGAAACGGGTTTGAAACTCTTTCCTCCGTCGCGTATATCGATCATGGGCGATCGCTGGACCATGGACCGAACCGAAATCGACGGGAAAAGTAAAGACCGAAAACGGGTTCCCCAAACACCGGTTCGGTAGGCATGAATTTGTTACGATTCCCAGTAGAATGTCTCCAAAACAAAACACGTATCGGTGAACCTTTTGTCTGCACGACTTTGTTCAATTTTTGTTTTTCCTTTCGCGTTTGGGTTTGTTTTTCGAGAGCATCTCAACGTGTTGTTAGAAATATATGATATTTTTATTAAGTTCTGTTTCGAACAATATGTCGTTTTAATTTCCGATAAATCTTACTAGAAGTCCCGAGTGAAAAGTTCACAGCACAACATGAAAAGCAATTCTTACGAGAAAATTAATTAAGAAGACTCGAATCCAAATCACACCACACGTCTTACCCTCGTAATCTCCCGACCCAATTAAATGCTACATTGCCACAAGTTTGGCTCGCTTCTCCGCCACAGTCACAGCGTTTCTCGTTTCCTCCGCTCCCGAGAACGAAAAAAAACTTCCCGAAAGTCTCGCCCCAGCTTTCCCCGCGACTGTGTGTCCTTGCGCCGAGCGAAGAAGCGGTCTTCGATTGAGCCGCGTTGGCGCGAAAGGTGCCGCAAAAGGAAATGAGCGGAAAATTAAGCTACAATTCATCTTTTCTTCTTCTTCTTCTTTTCCCAACCACCACCCGCTTTATCGATTCGCCTGTTCGTGGGTTCGTTTACGGTTCTTTTTTTTTCTGCTTCGTTTTCTTCCAACTTGGGCAGCATTTGGGCTGCCCGAGACGCCGACGATGGCGACGACAACGGACGACGAGGTGGACCGTGGGCAGAATGATCCGCTCTAATTGCACGCTGCTGCACATTGCAATTGGAAGGAGCGAAGTTGGGCTGGTTTCGGTGCACATGTACATTTCTCTTTTCGGGATCCCCTTACGTGCCTTTACGCCGTCTAACTACGTGTTTATTTCTTCCGTTTTTCCCGGACGCCTGTTTCTTGTTTCACCCAAACCGACGTTCGAAATCTCGGATTGGCGAAGCTGTCAAAAACCGTCGACTCGTTAGAGGAGGGAGGGTGGGAGGGTAGGAGGATCGAATTCCAACCCGAAACCGACAATTGATTCCACTTGGTAAGGAGGAGGCTGGTGGCTTACACGAGGTGGCTCCTCCAATAAAGAGCCCTCATTATCGGCGGCTAATCATTGCTTTCGCAGTATTGCCGATCTCATCCGAGATGTTGTTTCGATTTCGCTTCATTTGTCCTCGAGGTGGAACTCTCTCGCAGGCCGCGAACGAGAATGCACCCTTCGACACCGTTATTACCATCCATCCTTTTCTCGCGCGCGGGCACAAGAAATCATAAATTACCGATACCGGCGAGGGATGGGGTGGTGGGCAGAAAGGTACCAGCGCAAGCAAACGGACACATTGTTGCAAAAACGTGTTGGTGGAGCGATTGCGTGGTCATTTGCAGCCACACACTCGCTCCCTAAGTATAGCCTGGGATGCAGAAAGGGAGTACCGTATTTTTTGGCAATCAAGAGCATCATTAAAGGATTGCAAGGAATGGGCGCAAAGGAAAGAGGGAAACGGTAACGCTGCAATCGGTGGGATTTGTTTTCATTTAGTTCATTACTGTAGGGAAGAAGAAAAACTAGTGCCAAAACCGGTAGGATTACATTGATTGACAAGGGCGAAGGCAAACGCCGCAAAGGAACAGTTCGTGTGTGAGGGAACTCCACAAAAGTCGACCCTCTTATGCACTCAAACAACAAGTACACGGCTAATGGCATCGGGTATGATGGTGGTGCGTTGGTGTTGTGCCTTCCTGCCGATTTTTTTCCCCGGTTTCGAAGGACGATTTCTTCTTCCGGCGCACGCAAATTGTGTGCTCGAATGATTGGTTCGTTAGTGACTAATGAGGAAGGGATGAGGGATTCTTCGTTTTTTCGAATAGTCAGCGATAAAAGATTAGAGAAAGAGAGAGAAAGGGGGAGACAGGGGGAATGAACTATGAACTTTTTTTTTATGAACGATCTGTTTAGTGTTATGAGTGCAGTTATACATATGCAAGAATATTTTTGGACCAGTTTGCTCCTTACGGGATCAAAATATGGAAACTCCACTGCGTCTCTTCTAGTGACCATAAAAAAAGGAGTTTATTAGTGTTGTGCCTAATGAATCTTTTGAATCTACCCAGTTTTTGCTCATAAGTTTACATCAGCTGATGAATTTTTGGGATTCATGAATCTCTTAAACGTGAAGAACCATTCATATTCGTGAATCTGAAACTGAATTACACAACTCTAGAGTTTATTCTTTGGAAATCATTACAACATGATTCATGTCAAACAAAATATAAATTTATTACAAACAGGGGAAAAAAAACAATGCTTGAACAAAACAAAGGTTTTCCAAATAATTTTAAAAGAAAATTACGGCTTTCGAGGTTTGAACCATACGGTTCCAGCTGATCATTTATTGTGCTAAATTAATGTTCCATATTTCCCCTCGACTCTGAAAGTGGATGCGGACTCCTTCCGATGGAAGATCGATGGGCGCTTTCTCCCTCTTTCTGTCTGTAAACTAGTGCCACAACACATGGCGCTCGCAATGGCATGGTTATTGCCCTCATCGCAATCCAATCAAAAGAGCCCAACAGGTGAATCTTCCTGAAAGACACTTTGTATTCGCTACCTCATCCCACCCCTTCGCCCACCCCCGTTGGTGTCTCTCTGTCTCTGTCTTTTGTTCCCGGTTCCGTTTGAAACCGTACGGTTTGCACTTACCCGACCCCGCTCTCTAACCACTTCCCTGGATCGGTTGCCTCTGTGCCTCTCTTATGGGCGATAATTCGATCAAAGTCGAAGACGCTCCGGCAGCGGGTTGGGGAAGGGCCCGATGCGGGGATGTTGCGGCCGAAGGCGCCATCATCAATTCAATCCCGCAAAATCCCTTCAGCAAATGAACCTAAATTCAATCAGCAAAATTAGCTCAACATGGAATCATCATCGCTCTCGTGAGCGGAGGCAGCAGAACGGCGCATAAGCGCAGTAGCTGATCATCATTACAGTTAGTCATTGCCGCATCGTTCGGTTTCGGTTTTTGTTCTGCCGGTTCGTCCTGTTGCCTGGGAGTCGTTTGTCGGTTCGGTTTGAACGCGGTACGATATGCAAGAGCTGATGGTAAAGCTACGATTTGAAGAAAATTGGTTCCGAGGACCTTCAGTGTGGAGAGACAAAGAGAGAGAGAGAGCGAGAGCTTCATCGTTTTGGAATGGAAACAAAGAGAGGCGGTTGGTTGGTGGCTGTCACGGACACACATAGCCACGTTTGCAATCTCACTTTGGACCGTCCACTTCGTGTTCCGCCTCGTTTCCGCTCGGTGGCCCGGGAATCTGTTGCTTGCATCCTCCTGGCTGCAATCATTTTCCATTTCTATAATCTCTAATGAATTTTCACCGCCCTCCCTCCAGGCTGGCCGGCATCCACACTCGTCCTAGTTGCCCACGCTCACACATAAACACACACAAAGTAGCAGTTACTATGGCGATCCGCCCTGGCCACACCAATTTCCCTTCGATCATCCCAATTCATATCGTCCGAGCGCTCGCTTTTCCCTATGGCTCGAGCGTATAACTTATGTAAAGCAGAGCAACCGTATGGGGATTCCGGGGTATGGCCGGTGGATTTCCCAGGCAACCGGGACGGGAAGTACCGAGAAACCAAAGGAACCGTTCGGTTTCGAATGTCCCACTAATCCACCCGGTTCGGAAGCGTCGAAGGTTTTGTTGCTCTTCGCTAGGAAAGTGGGCCGGGTAAAACTTTGAATTGCATCCTGGCGACCGAAGAGCCTTCGTCCAGTTATCCATCGGTGGTACGTAACAACCGATAGAATTAATTTAAACGATGATAAACGGATGTACGGATAATGTTGGAGTGAAAAATATCAATTCCGGTGAATGTGGATAGTTCGGGTCGTGCACATTTCCCTCCGGAAAGGCATTCTTTGAACGCGATGTGAGCAGGGTGGACGTATTAGAGGTGGAAAAGATTGTCATATTCTTCGCTTTTGAACTGAGTTTATATTTTCCGTAGTTGACGTCACATTATCAACCTTTTTTCCGTCCAATTTCATTCAGAATCGTTGAATCTGCTGTTTTGTTTTTCAAAGCGCCATGCGCCTCCATCGATATACTATTGTGAGTGAAAGACAAAGGTTGGATGCTGTTTATTTGACTCGCAAATTACATACAAGTTTATGATACAATTAGATAAATTTATGAAGAAAAATAATAGCATATTAAAAGCGAAACTGCAAACCAAAATAATTTCATTGTAATCAAAATGGATGGAAAAGTGTTTTCCTTGCAACAAAAAGAATATACTGAGTTTGAGCAGCTCATAAGTGTGTATAAAGCATCCGATATTATCAATCATCACAGGCTCGCTGGAAAATCTTCTAGATCCTTAACTCTCTCATGATCACACTGACTAAGCAAGGGGACCCAATCCTTCCACGGCAACAACGACGACAACAGGAATGCAGATTGAGGCCCCCTCCCGGAACAAAGCACCGTAATCAACATTAAACTCCCTCAACAATTGCAGCAAATTATGGTCGATAATACGCGCCATTTTTCAGCAACTCGAGCTGGCGTGGTTCGGGCCGATTCCTGCTCCCCGATGTTGTGAATGGATGGTTTCAATGGTGTGCCAATCAACCCAGCTTGCCGTCGTGTCTCGTTCGTCCTCTCCGCCCTACGAGCCACCTGTCGCTTCGTACGCGTCTAGCTTTGGCTTTAAATGTTTACTTCCGCTCCACATAAAGCATGATGTTGGGTAGGGGTACACGTTGTCGTGCTTCGAACTTCGGTTGCTCTTCTGTCTTTCGATGCTGTTTTCTCCCGTTTGCTTGAGCTGATTTTGCTTTTAACGAATGTGTTTAGTTTTGTTAAAGTTCGTTTTAAAATATCACTCAAAAAACTACTTCCTGTTGTTTGATCTTGTTTTAATGATTTTAAATTAACTCGACTGAATTTAACGTTCTTGCATGGCTCTTGTTGAGCATAAGCAACTGCTACGAAACCATTCAATTTTTATTGAGCAGTGATTTTAACGAAACGACATAAATTGCCCACTGTTCACCAACAGGAAATTCGCTTTCTCTTGATTATGCGCACTCACTTCCTACCGTCAACTCCACGCCTCCCATCGTTGTCGTAGTCCCGCAGTCTGCACGTCGTCTGTTTCAAGATTCATATAGCTTCTTCTTCTAGCTCCAACTCCAATAGCTCGGTCATGATCCCAGCACACGCAGTGCTAGTTCCAATTCGTCCTGATTGCTGCTCCAACTCTCCTTCAATCGTCGTCTGTTTCTTTCCCAGCATCCTTTTCCAGCTTCCTTCCAACCAGGCCGGCCCCTCCCGACGAGCTGGGCGACGAAAATTTTGCCCTATTCATCTCGCCCGTGTCGTGTATGTCATGATTTTCAATCACAATTGTATTTGATTTTCTATTCCCTGAACTTTTCTATGGCACATTAATTTGTGTGACGATGCGAAACGAAAATGGGAGAGGAGGGACGACGTTTGCGGTGTGTGGGTCGTTGCATGGGTGAAATATGTTCTCACTCGTACCCACCGTTTTCATATGTTTCCCTTTCGCTTTCCTTAACTTACTTTACTTAAATATTGTTTCGCACTTGCTGTTGCATTCAACATGCTCGAACTTGTATTCGGATTGTATAGCCTCAAAACCACACACACACTTGTTTCCCCCCATACTCGAACAGAACTACGTCGTCTAGACTAGCCTTTTCTGACAATTTCTTCAACAATCTGCGAGGTTACTGGGCTCGTATTTGATTGATTCATTGGTTTTCTGCTGTTGACATCCTTTCTTCAAGTTTCTTATTCACTTGTGTCGAAGCAGTTCGTTACTCATAGAACAAACAAAACGAAATATGATGTTTCCCTATCCAAAACTCATTCGCATTTCTCTTTCATGATATCAAGAATTATCGGCTCTGTGTTGGGTTCTTCTTGTGTCTGAACATTGATAATGCATGTTTGGCTATTTATTTCTGGTTTATAAAATTCATGGATAGTCAATTATTGTACATATGGTTTATCCTGGGCACACATTTTTCTTATTTTAAAAAAAGAAAAGTTTTTTATATTTTATGAATCCATTTTTACAACCAACGGTGAAACAATTTTTTCAAAACTTTTAACCCTGCACTAGATTAACTATACTTTTAGCTGCTTTATATTGAATTTTAAAAGCATAAGCATAAAAAACTACATTCACCCATACTCCCCCATTCACGGTTGCCATAATGATGAAGATTATACTCCCTATTCCACCGCCATCAACGATGACGACGATGATGATAATGGCGGTGATAATGAAAATAATAATAATCGGCATCGTTAGCCGCTGCTGGGTCGCCGGCAGCGAGTCGTCGTGATTTGATATCATGGCGCGGGAGGGCGTTCGATGTTCACCACCACACCAAGAACTGTTGCCAAGAGGACGGCGTGCGATATGGCCGGGGCTGGAAGCGATCTTGTCGAGTTTTAAGATTTGTCGCAGTGGCGGAAGTGGGACTGGAAAACCCCGGGTTTCCTTCGTTAGTTTTATTATTCTTGTGTTTCCTATCCTTCGATGATTATTGCTAACGATCACGCGCGTTGCGACTGTGGTGTATACTTTTTCCTCCTTTTTGCTGAAACCCTTTCACGTTACGAGAGTTAAAGAAAGTTTAAAAACTAAAAAAAAAAATTGTTCTTGCCTAAAAAAAAGTCTGTTGGAACTTTGGTTTCACGGACATTTCAATATGAATTAATGAATTAATCAAAATTATCTGTAAGAATATTTCTTATTTTTTAGCTTTACGCAATTTTTATCAGAATTGTTTGTTTAATCTCCTGCCAACGGGGCTCACGTCAATCAAAAGCATCCCGTCGTTCACTTGAGCAAAAGTCAAACATCAAAGCGCAAGTTTCGGTGGAAAGGAGGTGAGAAAGAACAAAAACTGAACGATGTTTATCGCACCTCGTTTTCGTTTGTTTTCCATTCGAATCATTCCGTCTGGTCCTTCCGTCAAGGTTCGACGGAACGAGGCATCCTAACATGGGCATGTCGCCACAACGCCGCTGGCGTCGGTTGTCGTCGTCCTGAACGATTACAATTTCCCGCTTACTTGTAGGTAGATTTTTCCTTCCGCCGAATCTGTTGAGACATCACTCACTCACTCTCTCACTGCCAGTGATGTTCCGTTCCTTTTTTTGCTGTTGTTTGTTCATCGGTTTTGCGCTTGTCCTGAAATGCATTCGGAGTATGCAATCAGTGAAAACCATTTTCTTGCGGCCACTAGCACTAGCCAGCCCCACCAGCCAAAGGCCTGTCTCCTTCGCCCGAACATCGTTAGGCGGCGTACCGGTGCAATTTGGGAAACGCGGTAACGAATCATCGTTTAGGACGCCCAAGAGAGAGCGCCCAAAAGTGCCCCAAACATTGTCATCCGGATGGATTCTTTTGGGTGACGTTGCGTGATTATTCCGAAGGCATACCACCGGCGTCCGCCTTTCCCACCACCCCTCGAAATCGGAACCATTCGTTCGTTAAACGTTCACACAAAAAGCCAACGAAATAACATTAAAAAGAAGGAGACAAGAAAAAAAAACTTGTCAAAAGGTAAACAACATTGAACATAAATCAGCAAAACGCCACCTTTTTGATTTATGCTGGTAAATAAAAGCACCGGCACCGGCACACCTTCCTTCCGCGTGCGAAATTTTCCTTTCATTCACGTTCACAACCGGCACGTCCTTTACTGGTTGTTTACCGAGCTACAGCCGTTCCAAATCCCGCCCCCCCTCGCTTGGCAGCAGCGCATTAAATCGGCATTTGGAAAGACCTCAGTAGCGAAACGAAGGGGAGGAAAAAGAAACGGAACTGCACGGCACATTCAAAAAAAGAGGCACCCACACACACACACACACACATAGGAAAATCTTGCGTCCCCAACTTCGTCTGATGTGTTTTTGTTTGCCTCGAATTTGCCCGTTCAAATAGAAAGCGTTTAACGACTGCGTGGAGTGTTGTCCTCCGAGGCACGGGGTTGGCAACGCGCCTCACAAACGGCATCACACATGCCGGTGATTTTGCTAAACGTTAACGAGATTGTTTTTAACCTTTTCCGGCGTGGCGGGAACCCGTACCATGCGCGTGCCGGTGTAATGAGAACGTCCAAACGTTTTTGCGGCGTTCAAAAGTATTTCATTTGAACGCCACATTTTCTCTTCATCATTGCGAGCTCGCAACGGGTTGAAGGGGGAGAGTCAAGGAAATAAACAAAAGCAGAGCATCTCGATGCGTTGAAGAGCGCTCTTTACATCCGTTTTGATTATTTGTGCTCCTTAAACGAAGCTGCCAGTGTCACAAGTGATGTTGTCACATAATGGGAAGGAAAATGATACAACGGGCTAGGCCAAGCTTGAATGTTTTGGTGAAATGATCTTTTCTAAAATAATTACTAAACGTAAAGCTCTCTTTTGCATAGAACCTACCCATTTTACTGGTAAGTAAAATAAAGCATTTTATGATTGAAGCAATTTTTGTCGAAAATGGAGACGCCCTAATGGAGGCGCCTGGTGTTTCACTTCATGCAACTGGCTGCGTACTTTGCTGAAATTGTGAGGGAAAATGTTGTCAACAATAACAGGATGGCACATAATAACTACCACAGCGTTGCTACAAGTGGTTTTGTTCTGTGTGCGAGCTTGTAAATGCTTACACACTAATTAAGCAGGAAAACGAAGTCAAAGGCAAAACAAAAATGCTTTCACTTCCACCCGCGGGGCCTTTTTGGAGGTCTTCCAAAGGACCAGAGACCTCGCCTGAGTGAAGCAGCAGCAGCAGCAGCAGCAAAAGGACCCATGAAAAGCCACTCGAACGAGTCCCTCGCTGTGACGTTCATCGTGGCGCGCTGCTTTAAGCTCGCTTCGACAAGCGATAAGCGAACGTGCGCCGTGAGAGTCGGGGCGCGCTCGGCCGGTGTATCTCCGGGGACTATCATGTTCTTTAATTAACTTATCTTATTAATTAATTAATTAACAAATTAATTACCAGCCCGGGTTGGAGTGGAGTACCGCCATCGGAGTAATAAGAAGCTCCCACTCGTCGCACAAACCGTCATAACCTCTCCGCAAACAGGTGCTCTCGGTGTGGCGAGCGCTTCTCCTCTTCTCGCCGGTCCTCGGGGCGACGAGTTGTGTTTGTCTGTTCATCAAACTCTGCGTACGCCATCGACGGTATCAAAGCCTCCCTCGAGCAGCCCCACACGCAGCCCGGTAGTAGGTATCGGTAGGCCACCCAGCTACGGACACTTCTGCCCCGAGGGTTGATATTTGATAGCGCCCCAGCGGCGCAGCAGGTGCCAGAGAAAGGCGACGTAAGCACGAGCGACGTCAGCATCTCCTTTGCTGCTTGACTACATTGAAGCAGACACACACACACACAAAGGTAAACTCGTCGGGACGGCTTCCAGCACACGGTACGCGCGTCGCAACGACATCCACGCCAAGGCATCGAGTGCTTCATTCATCCGAACTTGGAGGAGGGAGAAAAAAGCGACAACCTCCTCAACAACAGTCACTTCCATCCCATTCGGTTCTTACTCATCCGTGCCATGGAGCTTACCCGTCCTCCATTAACCACCCCGCACGGCACAGAGCCAAAGCCCTTCTCCGTCATCATCATTGAGTTGGGGTTGGGCTTTTGGTCGGTTCGCTTTGCTGGCCGTAATCGACGTTGACGAGTTTGAGTTTTGCAGTGCGCAACCAACACCACGGTGACACGGGGGACACGAGGGGAGACAACAACGACTGCGACACTTATACCTCGTTAGAGCAATAATGGTTGCGTGGGTTCCGTGATCGTTCCGGGAGGAAGAAACCCACAATGGCGGGAAATGTGACCTTTCTTATAGTTTTTTCTCTTTTCTTCCATTTTTTTGTTTGTGATTATTGATTGCAATGTGTTTGGTAACAGAAAATGAGTACAATTAAAATCAACAAATAAGCTGTAAACCAAGTGTGGGAAGTAAGTATAATAATCTTCTAATTGAGCTTCAATAACGTCTCACAGCCTGGCAGCCTGAAACCCTTTCCCCCGAACTAATTGATTATTTGCTCAACCCCCCCGTGTGTGTATGTGTGTGTGTATATGTGCGAGTTTTGCTTACTCCTTGACGACACCAGGTGTACGCCATCCTTACCACACACGTGCCTCTGAAAGCCTCATTGGCGTAATTAATATTAACAGCTCCCGGCGTGCGCGAGTGTGTGCGTGCAGCAGGACGGCCACAAGGGGCATTAAAACTAAAACTTACACTAATTGCGAGGAATCTAATAGGAAGGATTCGCGGAAGCCGTCAGATTTTCCTTCCCTCCTTTGGGAGGGGGTGGAAAAGAAGTAAACGCTCCGACAAAGGAGGAAAAGCGTTCGATCGTTATTATCCGAGCAGTGGAGCTCCACCGATGGCATGGGAAAGCGCATAATTAACGCTCCAGGGAGCGAACGGAGGCCCTCTCCCTCCCTGGGAAGGAGCTGCCTGGAAGGATTAAAGGATTTGACGTGACCCACGCCGGACCATTGGGTTCAGTGTATGTGTGTGAACGCAAGCTTTCCACACGTGACTCATGCTGCTTGAGACACACCCACTCGTTGCTTCTTGCCCTCCCGAAAGGATGGCTATTGTATGCTACGTGCCCGAAACTGAATTCCATTGCCTTCATTGCACCTCCTCCTGTTCCTTTGACTTCTCCGATGGCTTCAAATGAGGCGTTGGTTGTTGTTAATTTAAACTTGAAACTACCGAACGGACGGAATATTGCTAATGAGGGCTTGGAACGTGCCCTCACCACCCTGGCGTTCACTCATGACTGAGTGTGTGTGTGTGTGTGTGTGTGTGTGTGTGTGTGTGTGTGTGTGCGGCTTAGCGAGCGGGCAGGCCCGCCCGAGTGTCCTTCTTTTGTCCCGCTGCACAACCATCGCCGGCGGACGTTTGTTAACGACGATCACCACGACGACGACGCTGATGATGATGATGATGATGACGGCCAGGGTGGAATTAAATTTAACTTTCACACCTTTCATACCGCTAACGCGCTCGAGCGGGAACGTGACGGAATGATAATCCGTGCGAGAGAAAGTGAAGGAAGCGAAGGGAAAAGTTTCTCCCTAATGAGACGAAGTGGCGGTGGTCGATGGGATGTTTGCATAGGGCCATGCATAATTAGAGACCAAACAATGACTCAATTATCCCCCCCCCCCCCTCCACCCCACCCCACCCGATCGCTTTGAGGCGTCCGGAAGTAGGCAAGATGGGCGAGGGGGCCCAGAGCCGGCGCCCAAATGCTTCCGATATCGGACTAGAGATGTCTTCCTGGTAAAGCGAATTCACTGTCTACTTTCTGATACTGATTCTTGACATTGAACAAGAGGCACCCTCTCTAATTACAGATAGCGGAATTATTTTCTTTCATTATTTATCCACGGATTGTTTTGCACCCGAAGATGGATAGAGAAGTGTACATTTATTTAAAGTTTTACCGAATTTGTTAAAGTGAATTTTTGACAACTAATCTCGTTTTATCGTGATTCTTAGCTATGCTAAGCATTTTGGAGTTTAAATAAGATATTTGTCTATGTTGGTTTATGTTAAAAATAAAATGAATAAAACCTTGTATATCTAATTTCCTTCACTTGTTGAAGAGGATACCAGACGTCGAGATTGCATTGGCTAGTGCCTTTTTGAAATCCAACTTTGTATATGTTGTTAGAAAACAATTTTGAGGTATAATTGAATTAAATAATAATGTGTGAATAGGGGGAAAAAATATCGTATCTTTTTACGGAGCTTGGGTAGGAAAGAAATCGTAAGATCATTTTTCGGATCTGCAATATTTAAACAGTCTTAAGATAAAAATACATAATACGTTTGTCATGAAAACCTTCCAGAAAGTTTATAATACGCAAAAGTTGTGCCGTTACCACTTGTTAAAAAGTACTTTCCTTTTTCACTTCAACCGTTCGCATCTTTCTACTTGGTTCCGTTTGAAAGCTGGAGTCCTTCGATAAGGGGTTTATCTTTTCTTATTCCTCACTAACACATACACCCTCGCTCGACATAAGCGCTCGTCATTAATTGCCACCCGTGTTCCGATCGATCCGTTCATCAATCATAGAAAGCAGGTACCGTCACCACGGTACGCCCGGGTGCGTTTTTCGCTGCAAGTGCACTCATGTTGAAGTTGCTTCGGTTTCTCCAAGCTTGATCCATCGTTTAGAGTGCCACCATCACCACCTGTTCGGCGTCAATTGAGCGAAAGCAAACGGTGGGAGGCGATAAGGAAAAACTCCTGCACATGATTCCGAAGCATTTTGCCGACGCAATTTCCACCCACAACATCAAACGGGAGGATGTTTTCGGTTTTTCTCCCTTTTTCGTTCAAGCATCTTCCACACCGGGTGCAGTTGCTTGTAGGGAAATGCTTTTCCCGCACTCTCTCACCGCCCCACATGTACGGGATTTCCCTCGCAGTGCGTACTGTGAGGTTATTCGGTTGTTTGTTTGTTTACAAGGTTGATCAAACAAATTTCCCGTAATTTCCTTGACGAGAGCCGGGCGGCAGCCGCACGCGCCCGTGTCCTTCCCACCCCGCCTCGTAGATGTTGCAAGACGAACGATGAAAAGTCCGGAAAATGTTGACTAGATTTGCATAAATGTTTTTTTGTTCGCCTCTTCGGTGTCCTTTCAGTAGCCCTTTTCGATGGTTGTTACGACGACCACGACGATGGAGCCCGATTTGTTGATTCGCGCAGATGGCACTGCACATTTTGCATCATTGCACTTTTCACACCACCACACTCCTGCGTTGTTTGTATGAGTGTGTGTGAGTAGCAAACAAGAGCACGGAAGAAAAACCCCTCAAACACATTCCAACACCATCAATTATGTCCTGTTTGATTGGAAAAGATGTTCCCTTGCGCCGTCTTCCACCGCCTCGAGAAACGAGTGGGTGAAGGGGAAGCGAAATCGGAAATCTGTCGAAGAAGCCCCATGTTAAGCAGCACAGATTACACGAGTCGTTACAAACGCGCCCGCTCGAGAGTTTTCCACCACCCACCCGCCCGTTGGGTTCGGACAAAAAAAAATAGGCAAACATTCACAAGGACGACCATTGACTGCCGCTGCTTTCCCGCTTACACGTCTCAGTTGTAGGAGAAAAGGTGTGAGACGAGCGAAAGAGAGAAAAAACAACACGGAACGAAAATCCGATGTCGCCAGCTCAAACACAGCAATCGCGGGCCGCGCAGCTGCCTTGGATCGTTTCCGTGGAAAAACAAGGAAGACAAGAAGGAAACACTTCTCAAGGGCCGCACGAACGCGGCGTAAACTTCGTTCAAAGATCATGGCTTACTTCGAGGTTCCATTTTTTATGAATACTTTTTTTTCATTCTTTCCCCCACTCACTACGAACGAACGCGTCCCTTCCCCATCGTTGAACGCGCGAATGTTTGCAGCTCGTTGCTTTCTACCTTTGCTTCGTCACCCGACGACAGGCGGGCCACTTCCGGCCGGTTTTCATTCACGGTTTCGCGCCACTCGCCGTAAGTGTTGGAGATTGTTGTTTCTTCACTTTTGACGTCCTCCACGCGTTGCTCCTTTCGAGATGGTGGTCGTGATTGGTGGATCCGATGGCTCCTCACCAAACCTTATTTAACCGATAACGGTTGGTGTTGCGGTGACTTAATTTCGCTTTATTTTCACGCCAGTAAGATGGAGAAATTTATATTCCATGTCGATTATTGTATGTACATGTTAGATTTGAGTTTCTAATGAACGACTAATTTACATGAAACTTATCCTTATTAAACTCAGCGGCGAATGAAGCATTCATTCAGCTCGTTGAATCAATGTCTTGTTTCGAAATTTTGAATATTTCAATTAATTCAATTTCAACAGCATATTTTTAATTCCTTTGAAAATTTGTCCTTGCCAAAAACCTGATTTTCAGAGCTGCTAAACCATCAATAACCTTCCAGGAGAATAATTTTTCGGTTTAGCAAAATTACTATATTTGGAAATGTGCAGAGCGTTCCTTTGGTACTCCAATTCCATTATTCTCAAACTATGATGAGAATGTTTCTCTTCTGAATTGAAATCTTTACACTGATCTCTTTAATTTACGTTAGTGCAATAATCTCATATTTTTGGGTTTACCCAAAAAAAACGGCACCTTTTCTGCATCAGAGCACAATTTAGATAAGTTTGGTTGTTCTCGCATTTTCATATTCTTCATTTTCTTTCATTCAAAAGTAAATTCAAAAACTCATCATGTATTTGGTAAAACCAGCATCGTTGTTGCAATATAAAAAAAATAATTCAAACATTAAATTTTAACAAAATTTGGGCCAAAAGCAACGGGACAATGTTGTATAACCTAACTTTTGATCCCCGGTATAATCAATCATCCTGATTTGAAAGAGATTTCTAATAACTCATCGGAAAATGTCTGCAGAATATTGGAAACAAGAATGAAATATTCGAATATAATGTATTGTAAAAATAATCATTAAAAACTGTCTATTGTATTATCTGAATTTCACTACTTTTCGAAACATGAGATATGTTATTGAAATTGTCAACACTATCGTATCCGTTTATACATTATGTTTTTAACCATAATTTTCTTTTTATCTGCTCCTCTCTTAGGTTATTCGGTACCGGCGCTTGCTCTGCCTGCCATCAAACGATACCCGCCAACGAGTTTGTGATGCGAACGACGTCCCACACGACGATAAACAACAATCTGAACGCCGCCGCCAACAACAACAACCAGAACGGCACGGCGAACAACAACAACACCAGCAACACCAACAACAACAACAACAACGGCCAGTCCGTGCCGCAGCACCACGTGTTCCACCTGAAGTGCTTCCAGTGCTCGAAGTGCGGGAGCCACCTGGTGCAGGGCGACCGGTACTACATGCTGGGCGGCAGCCTGGTCTGCGAGCCGGACTGGCACAAGCTGGTGAAGACGACCACCAACCAGACGAACCCGCCGCTGCGCAAGGGCAAGGTCGGCCGACCGCGGCGCTCCCGCGACTGAGATGGTCCCCGGCTGGGTCGCCCGCCGAAGATGAAACGCCCGCCCGTGCCCGTCCAGCCGCAGCAGCCGGCGGCCCCGCCCCAGCCACTTCCGTCGGCGGCCGCCGGTCTGCCGCCGGGCGCGCTCGACGACTCGCTGGTGTCGGCCCTCATGGCCGGACGGCCTCCGACGGGCGGCACATCATCGACGGCCACGACGCCAGGGAGTGCGGCTGCGGCGGCTGCGGCGGCCGCAGCAGCAGCAGCCGCCGCCGCCGGCGTCATGCTGGAAGATCTCGACCTGGCCACCCAGCGCCAGCTAGCCCTAGCCCGACTCAACGCTTCCCCGCTGACCTCGGCGGCCGGGTCCGCTTCGTCCGCCAACGGAGGTGGAGGTTCGGCGGCCGCAGTTGCCGTGGCGGCTGCCGCTGCGGCTGCGGCGGCGGCGGCGGCTGCCAACGGACCCGACGGTCAGTCCCTGTACGGCCATCTCTACGGCAAGGAGATGGGTCTGATGCGCAAGCTGTCCTCCATGGACGACTACCAATCGTCGGGAGCCTCGGCGGCCGTTCCACCCGGTGGTGGCAATGCGTCCTCCTCAGCCGCCATGCGTAACTACCAGCAGCTCCTTCAGTCCGAGGGTATCCTGTCGTCGATGCAGCAACACCACCATCAACAGCAGCAACATCATCACCAACAACAGCAGCAGCAGCAACAACATCATCATCATAACCTCTCGCAACACCACCATCACCATCATCCCCCGGTGGGCGGCTCAAACTATCTCAATCCGGCGCAACAACAACAGCAGCAGCAGCAACAATCGCATCCCCATGCGGCCAAATTTAACGGTGCCGGTCCAACGGGTGGACAGTTTAACTACCCGAACGCGTCGGCGGCCGCGGGAGGTTTGCTTAAACCGTGCTACGATTACGGATCGCCCCAGACACACCAACAGCAGGCCGTGGCAGCCGCCGCAGCAGCGGCCGCCGCTGCCATAGCCGCGCAACACCACCAGATGCAGCCGCCGTCGCAGCCCAACCCGTCAGCCAACGGAAACGGAGGCAACGCGAACGGTGCGCCACAGATCAAAAAGGAGCTTAGCTATCCGGGAGCGACCGATCTCTACACACCACCCCTGACGCCTTCCTCGATCGGTAGCGGTGGCTCCAGCGGTGGTGGTGGTTCGGGACCACCTGCAACCTCGAGCTGCGCCGTTTCCGGCACAACAACCGCGCTTTCCTTCATGAACAACCTTCAACCGGGTGGAAATGGAACGGGAGGGCTGTACGGCGATCATGGCGATTCGTTTGGAGGCTCCGGAACACCCGGCGGTGGTGCGACCAGTTGTATGCGTGGATCGAAATCGGACCCAACCGGAATGATGGCCGTCAGTCGAGGTGCCGGCTCAATTATGAACAGCCTAGCGAATGGCGGTAGCAAACTGGAACCGAACGCGACCAACGACGGGAACGCCACGAACGAGCAGCTGCATCACGCACACCATCAACACCTTCATTCGCTCGGTGGCCATCAGCAGCAGCACCCGATGCACCAGCAGCAACACCCAATGCAGCTCCACCCGATGGTCGGCCTGCATCCACATCATCACCTCGGGGGGCCTCCCGCGAATGGCTCGACCGGGAGCAACGGCAACGGGTCGGCGGGCAACGGAAACAACTCCACACCGACGCCAACCCTGAACGGCAACGCGGAAGAGGACAACGACAAACTGTCCTCCCCACTGACCGGCACGTCCGCGCTCACCGCCTCCGATCTGCACGATCCCGACAACGATAGCAACGAGGACGGCTACACCATCCTCTAAGCGGGCCCGTTGCCGTAGGTAAACTGGCCAGAATTAGATGTCCCCCCCTACCCCCACATCCCTCCACTAGCAATCTCCACAATACGGTGCCATTTGTTGTCCCTTCGATGCGACACAGACGACGATATTTCCTCTGGCTTTACCTTCGGTGGTGGCACCTCGAGTGTTGCTGTCGAGGATCAAATTCCCAGTTTCATGTGAATACGACGCACGTAAGAATTTATCATTAAAAGGTTCTTCATCTCCATTTGGCTGACGAACCGTCATGTGATGTTAAGTAGTACTAGCTGTAATAACAAGGCCGATGATGATGATGATGATGGTGATGATGGACAGATGAAACTGTAATTAAAGAGTCAGGGTGGCAGACAAGAAGGAAATTTATTCTTAAAAACTAAGAAACAGCGATAATCGATGAAGGAGCTCGTCTGGTGCAACAGGGTGGAGGATAGAAAAAAAAACAAGTAAAAAAGGACTGATAACCGATGGAAGTGTTTGAGTGATGCTTTGCGCACACGCTTTTTTCCGTTCCCAAATGTGTCGGAAAAGTGTGTGCACGCGTTTGAATTGTGAATGCAACAACTGGTGGTAAATCAAGTTCTCCAGGTTGGTGCGGAAGTGGACCCGAGAACGAAAAAGAGTAGAAATCTTAAAGTGAATGAAGAATACTTAACTAAATCTTAGAATAAACAAAATGACAAAGCAGGAAGCTTGGAAGCGGAGCGGATACAGAGCGATAGAGTAGTGTTAAGTTGGTTGTATAAAATAAAAGTAAATCCGTAAAACCCTAACTAGCAGTAGTTTAAAGAATGGGCATCCAAAAGGGGCGCGGTACGCTTCAAACCACTTTACTCGCCCATGGCAAGCGAAGAGGTTTTTAGCTGACCACCTCTACCTATGGTCGTTCTTCTTTTGTTTCAAAACTTAGAACTAGATTGGTAGATTGGAAAGGAAGCTAACGAACAAACTTTTTGTTATTTAATTTATAAAGAAAAATAAAACCGAACCGTTTTGCTTTTACGATACCGGACCACGGGGCGTTGGAGGGAATGTTTGGATGAAGAGAAGAGTGGATTAGGAGAGATTTGTGGTTCCAATATCGGATTTTTCACTTCGGTGACGGACGGTGAACGAAGAGTTGAGTGAATGCTTCAAAACGGCATGTGTAAATTATTAAAACATGTAATTACTAATTATTATTACCGTATCAAAACATTAGGTATAGCGGCGAACAGTTGAACGTGTGAGAACAAAGTGAAAAATGTAGGATAAATAAAGGAAAAAGTGCAGTGAATGAGGACAGAGGAAAACAAACATGTATTAACAAAAACCGGATAAAGAAACACAAGCAAAAAAGCACAGAAATATGTCAAAGCAACAACGATTCTGTCACGTTCAAACTAATACATCCCACATAAAGAAACAAATGAAATAGAACAATTGCACACCGGCAAAAGGCTCAACGATAACACAAAAAAACACTCATGAACGGAGAACTATCCAAAGGAAAAACTTATTACGATTATTATTGACTAATGAGTAAAAACAATTATCGATGTTTTAATCGCGAATTGCTAAGAAATGATGGATGTAATTGACGTTCGAATGTACCCCGCTGCCAAGTGAAGTCCTCGGGCATTGGGCTGGACAGCCTGGCATCCCCCTTTCAGCCCACTCAAACACACACGCCCCTCGAATGCGTCCCCCACATCATCTTCCTCCCACAATGGATGTTTATCCGAGTTCAAGCAGGCGATAGGCGGACGGTAGGGAACAAAAATCATCGAAAGTGGCATCTATCTGTGAATATTCGTTTTAATGTTACTCAGTCACAGTCACACACACACACACACACACAATTCAGAAAAAGAAATAAATGCACTGTTTTGAGCCACGGAACCAATGCGGTAAGGAATGTGGATCCAAGTGGGGACGCAGTAAGGTTCAGGCTGCAGTGCTGGGGAGAGAATGAGAAAGAGAGAGAAAACTATACGCATGACACAAATATGACGAAAAAAGGAGACGAAAATTTAAGTCTAGATAAGATTCTGCTACATTTAACGAACCGTATTTCTGTCAGCACAGGAAGCAAGATGTGAAGTGAAACATTGATTCAAAAGAAAATCATACTATGAGAGAAAGAACAGAAAAAATACAGAAAACTTTAAAACATAAAACCATGCTTGTTCTTTTGCCTTTCGTGCGTATACTTTTATTTGGAGAAAGAATGGCCAACCATCCGAAATGCAAAGAAAGCGACATTCCCGGAATCGATTCACTGTAACAAGCACCACGAAAACGGACATCGCTGGGCAACCCACACCAACTTTTCCTAACGTTCTTGTAGGTTATGTTCTCCGAAAAATTATAATTCGTAAATTACTCCCTGAAGTGGAGAGCTATTAATCTGTTCCTTTTCTTTCTTTGCTTGTCAAACGCGTCAAACCATTCAATCTCGCCCGTCGAGTGCGGTTCCGAGAAAGGATGGCGCGTGTTGTAATAACCAGCCCCGGAGAAGGTACACGTGGATAATTATGAAACGTAGAACACAAAGTTCGTTGAAAAAAACCTAATTTATTAAACTAAATTCCGACTATAGCAAAACAGCTGATATGTTTTTATGTTGATAAATGTTTAACTAAAACTTATATTTATGTTCAGCTTTTTCATTTATGTAATGACTATCTTTTTTAACTTAAAAAACAACAACTTTTTGACAAGTAATGTTGGATTTTCCACGATATGGTTGGTTTTAGGTAGCTCTACTATCACTAAACATTTTCCTCTTTGGTCGCTGGATGTTCTCACAAATTCTCCAAATTTTACTTTACCAAAAAATAAAACGATACATTTGCAGCCGGGACGAGATAATTGCAATTCCGAGGAATGGATTTCCAAACATTTGAATTTTTTAACTCAATCGAAAACTATGGACAAAACGGACGAGTTTATTTGGTACTTTTTTACACAGTAATAAATAACAGATCTATTATTGCTAAGTAAATGAATTCGGAAATCATCTTTTATATCCAGTCAAATTATGGTATGAGCTTTCATTAATGAACATTGTCACACGTTATCAAACAGGCATTTTGCACCTTCTCGCATGGTTAGCAACGACGCCTGTAACTAGTACTTTATTTTTAATTTGTAAATATCCTCCACACTTTCATAGGAAAAGGAAGGGAATACAGTTTTATTAGCAGCCTCCCGGAAACGTCGTTGCTAAGAAACTGGCAGCATCCTTAGGTTGCCCGCGAGTAAAGCGAGACAAAAACAAAAACACTCACACATTCCAACAACCACAGCGGCGCCTAACCTAAAAACAACATTTAATCATGGAAATATGTGCCCCCTGTCGAAGCACAAAAGGTGAAGATGGGATTGTTTTCCGCGTGGGGTGCACGAAAAAGAATGAGCCACCCACATATCAGTCATTTCTTTTTCCCGCTTCGCTCACATGTCGCCTCGCAACTACACGGAACACTGTGTGCTCCGGACGACGGAAGGAAAATTTCCTAAATTGGCCCCCAACGTTGCGGAGGGGGAAAATTGAGAAACGGGGAAAAACAGACACACACAAACAAAAAGGATATATGACCGATCCGGAAAGTAGGAAGGCCACCGATTCACACCAGCTACCGACGGGAAATGTAAAGAACATAACACAATGAGAGAAGGAAAAAAACGCACGGCCTCCTACGAACATTAGAAAACGAAGGAGATGGCCCGGCGATAGAAGGAGAGACAGCCCGGCAATATTCGTGATTAATTTCAGTGAGCTTTGAAATTAGCAATCAACTAAATGGCCTCCTATCAGTCCGGGACTTGATTTCTTGGTGGAAGCAACGATGGTTTTTTTGTTCTTCTGTCGTTTGTTTCTCTTGTCGCCAGCTCGCTGTGTGTGCGTGTGCTGGCTGGTGTCGTCCATTTGTGCGTTCAGTTTTACGAGCTTGAAACCGGGCCGGAAAATTCGGGGGAATAAGGTTTCGCCGTCCCTTGACGGTTTCATCTTCTTTTTTCACCTCTGCTCAACCGTCGGCGGATGACACTTTCTGAACGTGTCTAAAGAAAGGCATGTTGGCCAGGAAACGTGTGTATGTGTGTCCCTGTATTGGCATTTGGGAATCCTTTCGCACCATGTGACAACGCCATTCAATTGGCTCGCAGCAACACCGACGCGAATGGAAAGTCATTCCCATTTTCTTGAGGACCTTTTAGACGAATCACTTTTTTCCCACCAGGTTGGAAGGGGAATAGGAAATCCTTTCGTGCTTTTACGCCTGTCCAACGCCGTCTTCCCCGCGGTAGCCGAGATCGTGACGCGGTTGTTTTGGCATACATTCATATCTATTAGACTAATCACAACCGCTGGCACACATACCTCACGATCCGACCTTCTTTACACCTTCGATTTTCCACGTCTGTTCACCATTTTAATCTCTTGCCTTTTTTCCCGCGGGAGCCGCCCAGGTTAACATTGTGCATAAAACAATCCATTTCTTCGTTCGGTCTTCATATGCCTTTTATCAACTTTATACTAGGAATAAGCCATCTTCGGGAAAACGATGCAGTTAACGCCAATGAGAATGCCATTTACGAATCACTGCGATGAGATGCAGATGAAAATGGGATTACAAGTGTGCCCCGTTATTAATGACAGGTCGGACAGGGTTACACAAAGAGTTTGATAGGATCAGCCTTCCAATCAGCCTAATCGATCACAGTGGCAATGTCGAAGCTGGGATTCAACTCCATTAAGGAAATTGGAAGTCGAGTGCGTCACGCTTCGCGAGCAAGGCAGCCGACAATGGATGATTCAGAGTTTTGAACAAAATGCAGAACATCCGCAAGCGGAACCAAAATAGGGTTAATTAAAAAGATAGCATAGGGGTTCTACCGATGACAAGCTAGTGAAAGCAAATAACAAATCAGTTCATCTAAAAATTGGTTAAAATCTTTGCAAGGTTAAATAGCGTAAATTATCTTGATAATCAAGTAGGCAAAGTCGAAAGTAGTCAACGAGTAGTTCTAAGGACAGCAGTTCAATGTGCATCGCCTCGTAGAAGGATATGGATTGAAGAAAGAAAATGATTGAATTTCCCAGAACAATAAAAAAAAATCGTTGACTAAATTGTAGCAAAGTTTTATTCTTTCCATAGTTTTAAGCGTAACTGTATGAACCATAGACATTTTTTAATAGTAGTCTAAGTCATTCTCTTAACACATTGAAATTGCTGACACTTCCTACGCATACTGCTAAGGCTTATTTTAATCATTATGGTAGAACGGACGTTGCCATATTGTTACAATAATTTTAAGCATTTTAATGATCTTCTTATCATTGATAAACTATTTATATTGTTTCCACTGCTATAGAGAATTTATCTGACGCACAAAGTTTTGCTTACTACATAACTCCTAATCCAGCCCGTAATAGTTCCAATAATTCATAGTTTAAAACATTCGGTTCGACTTAAAATTGGATATCTAGCAATAATAAATTCGGTTTTAGGTCACTTATTCAGCAATTCGGTGTATGTTTATTTTTATGTTTTTTTTTTGTATGGAGAACAAGCTTAACCGGCGTCAGAACTTTTTCAAATCTTTTTCCCATTTCTTTCTAAACAAAACAAAACGATACACCATTAAAACATCTACAATATTCTTCCTATTTGTACAAGGTGACAATCTTTCAAATAAGTTACGTTTAAAGCAAAACCAGAACAATAATATTGCTTTCTAAGGTTTTCTTAGCTTTATGTATATCAACACGATTTCAAACTCAAATATTTTACAGTAATTGGAGTTGAAAGTTCTTAAACTAACGAACCACATGGAGCGCTGTCAGAAACACCGCACAATCAGCAAATTTCTTGCCCCCGTGCTTCATGCAACCTACCAGACAAAAAGCAAAACCGGGAGCAAAAATTAGAAGACACCAATTACATAGCCATTCTTTTCGCTCGCGGAGCTGGAAACGACAACGACTACAACGACAGTAGCCAAATATTTCGCTCAATAAAGTAGTTTCGGGTTGTTTTATTTTTTAAATGCTGTACGGAAGTGCGGGGGGTGTACTGGTTGGGGGGCAAAATAGTATCCTGCCGGAACCACCATTGTTCGCTTACCCCCGGAAGCTTTGCCTCCACTTGCTGCCCTCCCTCCACTTGCCCGGCAATAATTACTAGAAAGCAACCAGCTTTCCACCAGACGAGCGCCAAAGTGGCATCATGAAGACATTACGCAGCCACGTGGTGGATCTTCCCGACCGGAAATTAGCCTCACCCCTTTACGGATCGGGGCAACGGCATCGAGGGGACGACGGGGTGGGCGTGTGGTGACGCAAGCGAATCAACGAAGCGCATCACGTCAGCATCAACAACGGCTTCGTCATCATCAGCATCATCATCAGCATCATCGTCGTAATCGTCATCAGGCAGCAATGTTCCGACAGGCAACTGAAACCCATTCAAATGAGAAACGACACCCGTCAACTCCGCCGTCCGTTCTTCGTTCCTCCTCGGGAGGTGGAGGAGCTTGGAGCCAAACACCCTCTCTTGTTTCGCTCTTCCCCTTCCCTCCTCCACCCACTCCGCGACAAACGCAAAACAGAGTCGAGCGAGTTGGCTAAATTGCTGTATAATTAAATATTAATTTGTTCTTGTCTTGTGCGCCCTGAGACGAGCGCTACCGAGCTCCGAGTCCTGCCGCAGTCGCGTCCTTTCTTCGGCCACCTACCGCCGCTGGCCGCTTGCTTTGTGTTCTTTTTACCCTCAGCCGTTCATATTTGCCACCCAACTTTTCTCCCCAGCAACCTTCCATATTCGGCAGGGCTCATTTTCACCGCATTGTTTTGTTGCCGTTGTTGTTGTTGTTGCTTGCTTGCTGTCCGTCAGTTAACAAAAGCCCGAAAGCGACCGGTGAGGGACGCGATCGTCGCAAGGGGTTGATGGTGGAGCGGTAAACTAAAACGGATGAATTCACCACAACAACAAAAAGCCGAATCCTTCCCATCCGACAAGGAACCGTTCCTTCTTCGTCTTCAAGGGGAAAACTAGAAAAGGACAGGGGGTAGTGGGTGTGCGAGTGAAACACCAAGTGAGGAGTGAGGCGTAGGGAAGTGAGAAAAAAACAGGGGCGGAAGACGAGGCAATGGCAATGGCAAACGGCGCCGAAGTGAAATGAGACTAAGTTACAAACAAAAACAGCACGCAGCACGGAATGAAATGAAATTAAGTTAAATTAAATTAAATGAAAATGAATAGAAACATAGAATGGTGTTGTGCGGAAGGAGGAGTGGACGGTGTGGGGATCGTTCACAGGAGGACACTCCGGTAGTCGGTCGGTTTAAACATATAATTGTGGCTGTTGTTAGTGCTGAAGCTACCCTAAACGGTGAGAAGGGAAGTGTAATGCATCACCCCACTTAAAGAGTTAAATACAAAAAATGGAATACAACGTATAGGACGCTTTTTTCTTGTGTTCGTTTACTTGTTTGAATTTTGTTTGTTATTTTATTCAGATTTTTTGTTTAATGCGAGTTTTTTTATGTTTTAATTCCATACAACTGTTTTTGTTTAAGGGCTTGAAATTAGTTACGTAAAGATTTAATTTTTTATCGAGCTTTGCAAGTCACGTACAAAACACAGTCAATTTGGTTTCACAAGAAGAATGGTAGAAAAAGGATATGAAAGAAGTTTGATTTGTCATTTTAACATTTAAATCTTAATCCTCGACACTGAATTGAATGAATATCTTTAACTTGGGATTGGTTCCTTGTTTGTTAATTTCATTCGTTTTCCCCTCAATTTATATATATTCATGGGCACGCTAATTTTCTTATGTCTCTACATTTTAGTTCACAATTTTATAAATCATACAAACCTATCGATGAAAAAGGACCTTACTTTAAACATATATCTCGGAATAGAACCACAATCAACATACCTACTTGTTCGTCGGTGTTTTGTTATGTTTTCCCATTTTTACATTCAACTCGTTTGTTTTACGACCGTTTAGCATTTATTTTGTTTTGGTTTTATTTCACTGTGTTGTCTACTTCTTCATCTCTTCGGTAACTTTTCAAGTTGCTTACTTTAATGTCTTTTTCACCTCTCAGTTCTTTGAAATTTAACTAAATTCTATCTAAATCATTTGTATTTTGTATTTAAAAGTTCCTATACTGTCAGCCAATACAACATATTTTACTAGTTAAATTCGCAAGAGTTGCTACCGTTACTAGTATGTTTTGCCCAAGGCTTATTGATTGTTAGTTACCATTGTTTGTTGTAACCATGTCTGGTTTTGCTGTTATTGAAATTTTACAAATACCCATACAGAATTTGTCTTTCCCACTTCACTCGACGGTTACTAACGAACAACCAGAATGAATATCCATTCAACAGTTCTGTAATTTTTAATTAAAGAACTTTCTTCCCACATTGCATTCGCCCCAAAACAAAACGAGCTGATCATTATTGATAAACTTTTCCCCTGCAGCGTGTCGAAACAAAAGGTTTTGCCGGGTAGATTTGAATAAACCAGTTCGCTTCTAATGAGATAACTACTCTTCACACTCTTTCGCATTGCCATCGATTGATTTTCAGTTCATTAGCTTCACCAGCGTGGGGTTTGCGCGAACGGAAAAGAGCGAACCATGACCGAGCCGACGGATGGCCACGGGTGCCATCTCCTGGAAAAAGCGGAACCCCAATGCTTCGGCTGCGGCGTAGCGTAGCAGTTTCGGGTGCCCATCTAGGAGAAACTCCCAGCCACCCACCCCCCACCCCGCCAAGAACCCGTTCCCATGAACCCGGAAGGGGAAGCGTTTTCCCACCCTATTTAACAGCTTATCTCTCGCTTCGTGCAATCGTTTCCATTCGTAATTTTAATGAAGTCATGTACCGCTTCCGGTTTATTTTTTCCACTTTCCCCTGTTGGGTATCCTTTTCCACCCGCGCCCGGCTCGTAGCTCTGGCGGAGTGAACGAGCGAACGAAACCCGAAGGCCCCGGGTACACCGGCAGTATGGCCAGCTTTTCGTGTGCATGGCAAAAGTTTTTTCCTCTATTTTAATTGGTTGTTTGTTGGAGCTTCTGGCGGCTACCAGTTAAGGGCCTTCGCCGGTTTTCCAGCTTTCCACGCACACCGTACATCCCTTTCGAACCGCCCAGCCGCCCCTCGGTGGCCTTCCCTCGGGCGAACCAGGCACACCGAGCGGTCTCGGAACGAACCGCGCGGACGCTCGTTTCACTCCCGCGCCGACGCTGGTCCCCGCCTCGGTTCTATTGTGTTGTGTAAGCTTATTGTGAAAATAGAATTATAGAAATACAAAAACCTTTAATAAAGTTAATTAACGCCGCTTGTAAATGTTTCAAGATTTTTTGTCCGCAGGCTCTCCGCGATGTCGACGACGACGACGACGACGACGACGATGGCGATGATGACGACAACGGTGCAGCTGACGTCAGGGTCGTAGGGTTTCAGGTGGTGGTTCAGGAGCGTTCACCGACGAGTTCGGGACTTGGTGTTTTGCCACTCGTTGTGCTTCGAAAAAGAAGGACCATCGAGTTGGTTGGGTTTGGGGAGGATGTCCATCCGCGCCCTCAATAGGGGAATTTTCCGTGTTCCGCTCGCTAACGACGACTAGGTTGGCGTTGCACCACTAATTAGCCTACTTCAAACCCATCCCGTGTCCGCGTGCATGGAAGGTGCATAGGAAGTGGACCCGTTTGTGAGCCCCAGCGGGTGAGTGAGGACAAGTGGGAAGCGCGTTGGCCGTTGTTCGTGTATGGCAGCATTCAATGTACGACTTTCTCGGTTGTTAGGGTCTCTTGCGTAGGGTTTTTTTTCCAGAACTGAGATTATCAATTTGTGATGGTTAGAGCACGCGAAAAAGGATCTTAATAAGCTTAAATAATAATCAAATGTCGTCCTTTTCAGTGGTTTTAGGAAAGGATTTTTAGAATTGTTTTGAACAAAGTTTCAACCCCCGTCTAAAATGAACCACCATCAAATCGTTCAACGAAAAAATATCGCCCCACGACAAACCAATCCTCAGAAGAGTTAAATGGCACCGACAATGACGTCAAGAAATTTCTCCATCTTACTCGGGGTTGGCTTCCTTCGGTCGTTCAACGCCCGCTTTTCGTGGGTGCCATTGGATTCAAAATACCGCCAGTACCAGGAAAAGGCGTTCCGTTGTCATTTGCTCCGTTTGACGTGCTCGAAACCGTCCACCGAAGCGAATCGGCCGGATGCATTCCGGTTGCGCTTCGAGCCCGCAAACACGGGGGAGCAAACGTAAAAAATGGCCAAGAAACGACCCCTCCAAGACGGGGAAACATGGACTCCGAACGGAATTGATGTAATTTATTCGTTCGAAATCAAAACGCATCGGGCGCTGGGCGAAGTTTCCTTCCGGTTGGGGCTGCGTATTGGTTGCTCGTAGAAGATGGTTACTTTTCCATTTTTCTCTTGCAAAAAAGGGTGGAAAAAGCGTTTGCATAAATACCCATCAGCAGTCTCCGTAGATTTATCGCTCTCGAGTAGAATAGTGTTCCGATCGAGATTCTAAACTGATTTTGCGTTCGTCATGGGGAAATACTTATGGAAGATTTGCCTACGATTGGATTTGGAATACGCACTTTATACGCCCCCCGTTGTACGCTCTGGCCTCCGTTAAAAGATAAAACCTTCGATTGCGTTGGTTTTGTTTTCACTGCTGAACTGTGGGATGCGTTGCGTGGGAGGACATCTTTTTTTGCAATCGAAAAGTAATACTCGAAAAAATAATTTTGTAATACGATCTCAATGTTAGAATTAGAATGAAACAGTTATCCGAATTCGATCCTAAAACGGGATTTCAAAATCAAATAAATTTTGCGAAATGAAGTATTAAAGGTCGCATGAGTTTACCCAGTTTTTAAAATGGATCTATTGGTTTGGAAATCAACTTCGAGTTTTAATTAATGAGAAGAACAATTTCTCATGGTCTCATATACTAAATAATTATATCTCAACGTCCGCTCGATACGAATTCATTGCATAGTAAAAATTGACCCTGTGATGGTTTGACCACAAAGGGTCATAATTTTGCTAAAAGAAACATACGATCATGAAGACGAACAAAACAAAAGATTAAAACTAAGTAAAAGTTGTTAGTGTATTCATAAATTCAATAATTACTTTATTGTTGATTGAGTAACAAACAACTTAGTGAAGATGAGTTCAAACCTATTCATATTGGTAATAAATATGCATTTGATGTGTAAAAACAATTTTGTCTTAAGCAAAACTAGTGTAATTTTTAAATACTAAAACAACCAAGATTTGGACGTAAGCAGTCAAAATGCCTGGTGGTTGATTCACGAACAATACCAATAAGTTATCAGTCAAGAACAGTAGAAAGAGTTATGTTTTATAGTGAGAACGAAATATTGAAGCGTTTAATGTTAGAACTTGTAACTGGATAATTAATCAAAACGAGATTCTAGTAAAAAAGAGAATCAGTTGCGAAACGCGTGGTTTTGAATTGATAATGATGTAATGCTAGAATACAATAACATCTGTGTCCTCTGCCATAAGTCTATCATTTGATATAGAAAAGATATGCGAAAGTATAGAAACAATCTAACTATGACAGATTTTTGGTTTTACTTCATAGATGTCCTTTACTACCACATTTTTATGCAATGAAGGTAAGAAAGGTTTAATATCATCGGTAAAAGCAACAAAGAACACCAAATGCAATCACCATCGCAACATGGAATGACTTCAATTAGTAAAATGTGCCAAATTAATATCTAGATTTTAATTATTTGAGTGACATGAATCACCCTTCGACGGTGCAGCCAGAGACTGCGCCACCGAGTGACGTTGGTATCACGAAGGCAGAAAGCTTTTCCTCGGAAATTTGCACCACTCCCGAACGGCCAATAATCGTAAATATGCTCGCTACTTATCATTATCCCTTTACCCTTCTTAACGCAACTGCACTGCACACCCCCCGGACACCCCGTTTGCCGGTCCGTTTTTTGTCAGGCTCTGTAGCGTTCATTTTCCCTCCGCTCGGTTTCCGGTCCACTTTCCGGCACCTCCATCCCCGGCCCGCCTCTGGACGTCCATCTGCGATACGTCGGTTCCGAGAGCGGCGGCACTCATCAACGAGATGGCATCGAATTAATGCCATTTTGATAATTAAACCATTTACTTAATTAAAATGTGTTCCGTTACTCCCGAAAACCGTTGTCGACGAGCAGGGCATTTGTCCCATCGTTGGCTCTCCTTCTCGCTTCGCTCTCGCTGCCCGAAACAAAGATGGCACTGCCAATCCTTTCCGAGTGCCCCGGGGAAACATCGTGGTCCCATCGTGCGGGAGGACTACGGCAGGACTCCAGAACCGGGCGCATCATCCGGTCCGATAGAGGCGGAAGTGCATTGAATGGACGGTTATTGAAAGGGATTTTGCATACGCCGACGGCAACGACGGCAATGCATCCTCGCATCGCCCCTTAAAAGCTGGCCCTTGCCGTCGTCCTATCCGGTGTCTTCCCTCCCTCGGAAGGACCTCGTATTAGGAAAATTACCCGGCCCACATACTCACACAAATACAATCCTTTTTGTGCGATAGCATTTCGTAAAATCCTCATTTCGCCTTTTAGCAACGACGCATTTTGCCCCTCGTGCGCCACGGGAACGATGGCTGCACGACGCAGGACTTTGACCGTGCGCCTTTCTTGCTGTGTCCATCGCAAAAGGAATCGCTTCCTTTCCCCGGCTCGGTGCGGCGAGGAAAGCTTTCGCTGGGACAAACGAAACAACGGCCGTCATCGACGAAGGACATCGCTGACAACGACAACGACAATCAAACCGCTCGTCGTCATCAAGGACGCCGGGCAGCGGAAGAAGGACGGGACCGAGAGTGGACGAGACATTTATTTAGATTGAAGTGTTATTATCGTTTCCATCACACACATACACACCAACACACAAACGCGCGCGCATCAGTGACGACAGTCCACTAATGGAGCGAGTCCATCCGGCCATGTTGGATGGGTTTAAAACCAAAGCGAAAGACTAAACAAGCGACCTGTGGGCAACGCGGGTCAATGCGATTGGGAATGTTCAGGTTTGGGCGGACCTGGGCCAGGTAAAAAGGACGATACGAGCTAGACGCAGGACAATGGGAACCTTTCAACGCACGTACACTGATTAAAAGGCCCACGTCTAGGGCTGGTACCGTGGCAGAGACAATCGTTGCCAGATGCCGTACGCATCGGGATCCCGCGATCGTAGCTTCGATCAGTCTGGATACAGTCTGGCTTGTAGTTTTTGAAAGTTTTAAAACATTTTATGGTTGTTTGTGGAAGGTTGGAAGTTTGGAGTGCAGTAAATGTAAAACATAAACCTTTTGTAAAGGATTATTTACTATGAATTTTATGTTTCTACTGATACTCGGAAAATAGTTATGAGACAATTAGGTTTTGTAATCGTAGGCTAAAATTTTGTTCCTGTTTGTCAATTTTAATACCATTTCGTAAGATAATTGATTGAAAAAGTCTGGAAACAACCAATTAAGTAAATGCATATAAAAGAACAATCTAGTAAGAACATTTTTTGTTAACTTGTCTTTATTCTGAATACTTTTGATTTTGTAAAATAAAGGTTAAAGAAGTGTTTATGCATTATTTTATGTCCCGATTACCAAAACTCATTTAAATTATCATTTTACACGTTTTATAGTAATCATGAGAAGATTTTACTGAAAAATCATTTACCCTTAATTGCAATGTTGGTATTGAAAATAAATATTAATTCATTTGCATGACGTGCATCATTAAATTTAACTCACTTGCTTTCAAAACATATGATATGATATATGATGAATTCCAAGAAATATTGCAAGATCCAAAGATTATTGCGTCAAATTATCTGAAAATCTTCCATCAAACACTGTGATTATTGTTTACACCATGCCTACTGCTCCTTCTACGGTGTCTCGTTCTATCAATCGTCCAATAATGAGAACCGGAAACACAGCCCGGTACTACTAACGGAAATGATGCTGTTCTTCTTCCAATTGAGACGGAAAGCCTTTCATCGAACGCGATCTGTCCATTCGTTCACACAACACAGAAAAAAAGGAATGGAGAGAGGCACGGAAAATCAAACACAATTATTGCCCACTGGACGACTCGCGACTCGTGGCACATTACAGAACGTTACCGGTTGCCAGGAGCGTCACTATGGATTAGATGCAACCGATTGGGAGAAGGATGCCCAGTACAATGATGCCTTTTCATTTGAGGACATTCAATTGATGCAGGACCACTCGGACGGGTCTCGTGGGCCGACGACACACCGTGGTTGGTACGAGCGGATGGTTTTCCCCTAATCAAACGGGGAACGTTTCCACCGAGTATCCCCTGCCCCGGTCGCGATCGGAAGGAGGCAAACTTTTGACAGATGAGATTGAGCATCGAACGGCCGGTGGCTCGCTGTAAAGTAATTGATGTGCGTTCGAGCACTACATGAAACCATAGTGCGGGTGGACAAACGGGAGACAACCATTTTCAAAAGCATCCTTACGCAACGGATCCGCGCCGAGTTGTTGGGCAGCGGGGGAAGGAATTTATTTTGCGCAGCGTACTTTTGTTACACATTGCACGAACTGCAATTGGATGGCTCGAAGACTCGCTTTGTCTTTAGTGGAATGCTAATTTACTGGGACTGCTGGTTAGCGGTGGCTAGCGTTCGGTTGCCTGTATGAACGAAAAATAGCTAACAAAATGGACAGTATTGACTGAGCGTTGGATACTATTGATTGGACAGATAGGTAGATTATGATATTTTTCACTATGCACACCCTGTTCTTTAGCTAATTGCTCATCATCAATAAAATTAGACATCAAATTGTCGAAATATGATTTGACTCCAGCTTAACAGAAAAGATTGAATTGCAAATTGCGTTGATGATGCTTTGTACATTGCATACCTTCAGGCGACAAAACTTTCCAAAGAGCTCTAAAGAAAACAGAAAAACCAACGGACGTAGCATTGTCGTATTCTTTTCTTTAATTACTATTAAGTATTTTATTACTTTCGGTATGAATGTAAATTCGCTTTTTAGAAGATTGTTATGAGAGAAGAAATTAAATCATTGATTTTTTTATTTGCAATCGATTTCCGTACATCAAAACTCTTCCCGATTTCGTTACTAACCCGACAAACGGTACTAACAATGGGAGCAAAATTAGCATCCTGTTGCCGGAAATGATGTAAATCATAGTCAACACATAACATAGTTTTTGAACCATACAACTGAATAACCAATTCACCCCTGCTACAATTGTCGAAATTCTCAAGACGGGTAAACCAAACCGTTGCATGTTTTCTGCCCAGAGGTCCCATTTTTCAATCGATACTTCTAGCTCTCGTCTGGTAGCATCACTCCGGAAGCATGTATTTTTCTGGTCCAATTCATTCTCGATTCACCCAAAACAGCTGTTTGCATATTTGAAAGCATTAAACATGGAAAATATGTTCCAACAGGCTCCGAAATTTTGCAAAACATAATTTAGTTACAGAACCACTGCGCCGACAATCGGCAGTTGTTGCGTCTTACCGCACCCGGGCCGAAAAACGATGCAAATTGCATCGGGGCAGCTGCAATCGAAACCATCGGCATCGGTTGTCGCTGCGTTTCATTGTGTCTTAGAACGGTCGGTAGCGTCTTGTGGTTGTAATGTTCTGGGACCACAGCTTCCGACCCTCTTGGCACCTCGAAGGAAATCTCATCCAGCCGTATCTCCGTTTTGTGATCGTATCGTTACAAGCTTCCAGAAAGATTCAATTCATCTTCCGAGACTCCCGGCAGCGCTGGGAACCGGAACCGACGACGATGAATATTTGATGATTTGACAGACGGAGTAGTCGTCGTGTTGTGCCTCGATTTGCGCTCGGAAGAGGAATATGTTTTGCTGCAGATGTTTCATTACGGCACAAGTTCACACTGCAAACCGGAGTGATTAGAATCGAGCCGGCAGTTGCTAGAATGCACATGCCGCGGGTGAATGTTTCTTGCAATTTTTAGCATACATCGGTGTCCAATTTTCCATTCACTTTGAGAAACCCTTTTCCAACCGAATAAGTTCATTTTCCATCTATTAATCAACGTCCTCGGGCATGGGAAGGAACGAACTGGGAGTTGATCGATCACGCCCCAGCACGGATGAGTTGGGACGCAAGCGGCTGTTTAATTTATAGCGCACTTCCAACAATTTTGCCTACATTTTCTACCCGCCCGAGCAAACCCGATCGATTCTCGCCATTCGATTCACTTTTCGAGCACTTCTGTTGTGGAGGTTTATTTTTTCTTATTCGATTTCCCCATCCATACCTCCTGGTTGCGCCGTTTGGGGTCACTTAAACAGCGTGACCGCCGATCGCTGAGTGAACAACCAGGCGTCTCCATTAAACCTCCCCACGGTGGAAGAAAAAGGTCTTCGCTTAGACACCTCCCAAAGGGAGCCGCTTCCGCGTTCGATCACGATTCCGCTCACGTACGGCGGTCAAACGGGATGGCTTGGGGGAGAAGGACTCATCCGAAGGAAAAGCGGATTACTCTTGTACCGTAGAGGGACAGAAATAAAACCCCCGAACGAGAGACTTCCTCTAAATAGCATTAGCATAAATTGGCTTGAAACAATCAACGCGCACCAACCATGGTGAGCAAGAATTATTCAACTGACGAGAAAGCGTCGTTCAGTTCAACTCCTGTCTACCGTCGCCTTTCATCCAAAGGAGTCCGTTCTTTCCCGGCACCAAACCACAGCGGTTATAATGGCCACCGAACGATGGGTCCACCACGCGGGAGCATCCAGGCAACGGACTCGGGATGATTGCACGTAATAAGGCATGAACGCTGCTAATGATCTCATCCCACTCACTCGCTCACTCGCGTCCGAAAGGCGAGCGCGACGACGATGAGATGAACGTGAACTGCAGCGAACAGCTTCCTCACGCTGTCACGTCTGTCAAGCGCGCTTGGCGTTGGCAATGAGGAATGAAGCGAAGGCAGGAAGAAATAGAGAGAAAGCGTAGGTTAGGCGGTACGATCGTTTCATTCTAACCAGCTGCAAAACAACTCATTTCTTCCCCCTCGTCATGCCACCGTCCTCATCATCCCCAAACGCCTCATCTCGCCCGGGGAAAAGCCCCTACGGCAAGAGTCGTAGCGGCGGATGTCCTCTTCGCTGGGGTTTCCCACCCGGCCCACTCCTAACGCCTTCCGAGACCAGGAGCCTAATGATGTACATCATCCATGTATGCATCGTGGCAACGTCTATTAATGTAGAACATGGCGTACATTAGTATAATTGGACATTAGTGGAAATGAAAATTTTTGCCCTATTAGCAAAAGTGGTATTAATTATAGTGCTGCCGGGGGGCAGTGGGAGTGGCGTTTGCCGTTGGGGAGGGTTGCCAAAGGGCCGGCAGAAAGTGGAAGGAGTCGGGCCGTTGCTGTTGGAAAAGTTGGAATCGACTGTGGGCGTTGGTTCGGGCTCGGTAGGGTAGGTAGGGAACGGCACGACGCTTTCGGGTGGCATATTCCTCACCCAAAACACACACACACACTCATTTCCATTGGCAAATGTTAACCGATTGCGAGTGATGATGATGATGATGATTACTGGAGTGATAATTTGCGCTGGTGGTAGGAAATGGGATCTGGTGTTTCTTTATTTTTTGCTTCCAACCCGACGTCCTTTTGTGCGTGGATCGTAAGAACATTGACACATCAGAATAATGTTGGTAAGCGGAACGCAAATATGGCCCATCAACGTTAGTCGTCTTTATCTGAAGATTCGAAGTAATTCGCAATTTTGCTAATTAAAAATGAGAAATCGAAAAATCGTCGACGGTAAAGACGCTCAAAGAGGAGAAAAATATTCTGTTCCGTTAGGAGAATGTTTTCAACTGCAAATCAATTGATTAGTAATTAATTCCACGGTTTTATTTATATGAAAACATAGTTTTAAACATAACACATTTCAGAAAACCGATGTGGTGAAAAAAGGTTTGGATTGATTCAAGTGAAACAGACCACCTTTAAGTGAGAACTATTGAAACATCCATAAGAGCAAAACAGAACTGAGCTGAAAAAGAAGCTTTATTCTTTGCCCTTATTTCCGTAACAAAATTTAAAAAACTCACTTAGAGATGTTTAGTCAATGTTAGCTTAACATCATTCGAGACAATTAAATCGATTGTCGCGTAATACTTGTTTAATCTTTACCATTTACTTTTATATATGTGTCGCTTCTAGGGCCAAATAAGACAAGAATAAAATGGAAATTCCACCAGTCTTTTTATTTAGCGTTGTTAAGTTGTTTAGAATTCAATGAACCGAAAATGCGCATCCAAAAGCCTGATTCTTATGAAATTTCCCACAACGACTATAAAACTATTATACATTTTTAAATATTTTCCCCGCAATTATCAACGTATTTTAGAAGGCTGAAAGTATGGTTAAAGCATGCAGCTTTTCAAGGGAAAAATCCCTCAAACCCAGCCATACCGACCGCCAATCTACGTGATCTCATACAATTTCAATGAACCTCAGCATTCCCGTGTCTTACCAGCGCTAAATACAAGAAAAAGCCGACCGTGTCTCATGGTTCCATTGCCACCTGCCACCCTTTCGATAGAGTTTTCCTTTTGCCTCCGATGCCGATGGCGGCAAAAGTGTGGTAGGAAATAAGTTTTCGACAACTTGCAGCGGTAAAAACGGGAGAGAAAACACATACGTGTCTATTCCCCCTCGTAAAAGGCCCTCCCGCCTGCTCCGACGCTTTGGCTTGGCAGTGGGCCACGGCACTCAGTGGCCGCAGCCAGCCGAGGAAAACATCGGAAGGTCAGCTTTTATGGCGATTATGGTGTGTGTGTGTCTGGTGGAAAAACTACATCCTTCCCCCGGTCGATACCGACCTCAACCAAGCCCGGCCAATCGGTGTGTGGTAGAGGTTTAGGCGTTCGGTCGGAGGTCGCCAGTGTACACGTCTGGATGGATATAACAGAATAATAGAATTGAAGTTTTGGAAAGGCACCCGAAAGAACGGCCTGCCAACTTAACAAAACGCCTCGTTTAAGAAGTTTAAGTCGTACAAACGAATTTGCTAAAACGGAGTTACAACTAAACGTCACGTAAAAGTTCAAGCTCCTGGAAAGAAATTCGCATTGAAACAATTTTGCTTTCAATAGGGATCTGTCTAAACAAAATTAGATCATTTATTGATTAAATATTTTAACCGCTTCTTGTTTGAAGCGATAAATTTTAAAATTTCCGGAAACAAGCCCCTATCGAAAAGATCACCTATTGTTTATGTTTCATTCACCTCTCTTGACGTGTTCCATTAAATTTGCACTGCACTGTAAACTGTTTTCCCTCATCGGTATCCGGGTGTGGAAAGGCGGTCCTGCTATCGACTACGTGCCCTGGTGTCTCGGTCGCTGAAGCAGTTCAATGACAACGGATACTCGACACGTATTTTGCACACCGAAATCCCCGCCCACGACAATTTTCCCCGTGGGTCGGATAAACCCCCGCCCGGCCCGGGAGACGCCTGGGGAAAGCTTAGCCGAAGATTTGAAATTCAATGTAGTGTATGCTTAATTAAATTTTAACTATTGGACTATTTAAAGTGGAATAATTGGTTTCGTTATTTCGCTCCCGTGCACTCGGAGCGTGAACCGGTTCGCAACCTCGAAGAGGATCGGTGGTTTTCCCGTGTTGGTTGGAAAAGTGTGTGTGTATGGGTGTGCGTTTGTGTGTGTGGTGAACTTGCCACAGTGATACAGTGTAAGCTTGCCAAACCCGGCGTGCTCTCGTGGCTATCGATACCCGAAGGGTGTTTGAGGGTTTAAGGTTGCTTTAAGGGTGGGTAACTTTCTGCCAGCCCATTTTCATCCCTATTTTTTTCCTTACACACAATAGCTAGTCGGTATGCTCGAATGATATCGTTCGATTGTCACTGCTTACCGTATACAGCATTTGGTGGCGGGTGTATGTGTGTTTCGATGTGGTTCCAAACGGATACCAATGGAAACCACATTCCGTAATCTAACTTGAGGTAAAACTTTAAACAAAAAATTTGCGACAGTGCTCCACTATCTAACTGAAAGCCCAGCGGTAGCAAGTGGTAGTATTCTCATTTGAATTCATTAAAACAAACGATAACACAAGAAGGTGTGAGAGAAAATAAATGGTGCATAGAATTGTATATTTAGTGAAACAAAGCAGGATTCAATTTAAGGTATCCATTAATGAACACTTAGCTTTAATGGCATTAAAAATAGAATGTAAATCGAATTAATCCTACATAAATCTATTTTCTTTTCGAAGCACCCGTAACAATTGGATGAATTCTTCTAGAATATTTTTATATGTAACTTCTTCTTGTGAGCGAATCTTTTAGAAACCATACATCCAAATCGTCTACAAGAAAATTCTTATGATTCAGTGGAACGCGAGGTGATTTGAATACTAAATGAGATTTTATTTGTTTTCTTCAATTCAAATCGATCTTTATTGCCATTGATTTATGGTTGATTTGATGATTTGAGCGCTCGTTCTATTGTGTTCCACCACCGAAAACACTAAAACTCGTATTCAACCGTCGACCAACGTTGGCGTTTACTCGATTGACCCACCCTTCGATTGAGAATCAGCCCGAACGCTCCAGACTGACGCCAAACTGTTGATGGTTGCGCGAAGGGTGACACAGTGAAAATTTACATTTTTGTGTTACTCATCGTCTTTGATTTTGAAGAATTTTGTTTTGTGTTTTCCCTCACCGACAGCGTTTTGAAAGCAGAGTATCCATTAATGTGTTTCCACGTTTTCCACATTGTTTCCATCACATGCAGCATAATTTCATCGACCCGTTTGAAATGTAGCGCAACATTAACGCGCTAACGGTTAGATTTGTTTGTATTTTGTGTTTCGGCGTCGAAACAGGAAAATAAAATCAAACCCCAGGATAGAAATAAAACACGCGTCGCGGAAAAATAACACGAACATTTTCCGCTCCATTAGGCCATCCCCCCCGGGATAACCATAATTCCGTGACCATGTACTGGTATCGACATTCCGCTGGAAAGCGGCTACATGTTCAACAACTCCGAGAATCGGAAACAGGAATTAACGAGCTTGTAATTTGTTTCGTTATGTGTGTATGTGTTTTTTTTTCATTTGGTCTTTGCACTTCAAATTAATGGAAAGAATAGAAGAAAAAACAATCTACATTCCGTAAAAGTTTGTAAAGCACAGTATAGGAAGGACCTCTGTTCAACACCGTGAAGTGATTCGACGGAATGTTTCATTCGATAAAAGCGTGGAAAAAGGAGAAGTGTTCTCACATATTCAGAGGGAAAATAAAATTTGCATTCCCCAAACGATTCGTCTCCCCCATTGGGTACGCACATGTGCGATGGTATGTTTTATGAGCGTAAGTGTTTGTCAAAAATGATGGTGCCGGGTTTTTGTTTTGTTTCATTCATTTTGAGATTTTTTTTTCTGCTGTCGCTTCCATGGGCCGCGATATGATTTTTATTTTTCCACCCTGCAATACATTATTAACCCCGACCTTAACGGGCCACGTGCCATTTGTGAGTCTTATTATATTATTTCTATGACAAACCATGAAACGAATGGCAATATTCATTCGGGTCGTGAAAATCAGGGCTCCCGCAAATAATAAACCACGACGTTACGGCAATCGGTAATAAATTAAATGCATGTTGACCCGCGAGTTCCCGGTGCATCCTATCAAGTGAATGCATGACCGATGCATTCCAAAGTGAGAGAGCACAATTGGTTTATTTTGACGACACCGAAGTTATGTGATAGTTTTTTTTATATATTTTCCTTCCTACATATGAACGTTAAAAGTGACAACGTTTGACATTTCTGACGAATCGATCGATACAATGCAAGGTTGTGCAGAAAAAAGAACCGTTCGAAAAACTTAATTCAATCAAGTTTATTGCTTCAAACCCATAGCATTGCTCCCAAAAAACAGTACGTGCCCACTTTAGCTTAAAATAGATTCTTCGGAAGGTTTTAGTTTAGAAATCAATCAGGAATCATATTAAATTGAAATCAATGAGGAATCATATTGATTGATGATTATGAAAAACTTTTTTCCAAGACTTCCTATCCTATCGGTAAATTATTTCAAAATCTGTTTGCATAATTCATTAAAGAATTTTACCTAAATCGACACTGATTGAAATCTACTTCCAGGCTTCCAAAAATATTTGTTTGCTTCACTGAAAGTGCACAGTACATTGAACTTGAGATCATTTTATTTATATCACTTGTTCGATATCGATAAGTCCAACTCTAACCATTTTTTTTAAATAACCAACCTAATCACTAAATCGAACTCTAGAACTAGATAATGCGCAAGGTGGCAGAAAGTGAATTCAGAGTTTGGGTTTATTCTTTGTTCAAAAGTGCACCATTCTTATATTTATATTTATATTTATATTTTCTCCCATATACCTGAATTTCTCCAATGAAGAAGCCCTGGAACTAGTGAACGGAGGTTGGATATTGGAAGAGGTTGGCGAGTGGATGGTTTAGAATTCCAGCCTCCTCGAGCTCCAAAGACCGTGAGAAGAGAAACACAAATAGCTTTAGTTCATTTGAGTGTTTGGGTATATTTTACCGAGAGTCGAAAATGAAACCCGCAAGGAAACACGGCCGAAACGGAGCTTCAACGTTGGTTGCATTTCAACGGTGTTCTACCCTTTCAGCGCACTGACTGCATCGGCGTTGCATCGTTGCACCGTGGTTAACAGTGTCCTCAACGGTGCAACTTCAACAACCTCATCACGAGGAGAGATTGGGCGAAAGCGACGATGGGTCGATTTAATTTCGTTCACCACAGCACGAGCAAGGACGTTTCGTGAACGTTTACAGCACATTTGGGGACAAGCAGTCCAGAAGAGGGACCAATCGATTCGAAGAATACATACACAAACACACTCACACACACACACACACACACACTTACACTTGGCGTGGCCACTGAAGGCCTGGACATTGATTAAGAATTACAGCTGTTGATGTTGTATTGGCTTGCTGGCTTCGTGGGGTTTAAAACTCCACCCGAATGCACGCGACCCGGTAAACAAGTTTCCGCGTGGATTGGATTTAATCTGATCAGAATTATAACAAACGGGCGTCCGGCGATTGCACAACGGCTCGGAAAGTGGACCGTTGTTTGGCAAAACCCCACCACTGGACGCCATTGGATCCGAGCAGGAGTTGAATGGCCACCTCCCACTCGAGTCGAAAGGGTTTGCTGATTTTACCACCAATCAACGACAACCGGCAGGGAAACGCTGGCGAGGTCGCATTTTCACGTTGGTAAACGACGATCGACGTCGAACGTCGAACGAGGGATCCTTACGAGTCCGTCGACGGGAGACGATGGATGGGACAATTGCGTACGAAAACCGGGAATTTCGGGAAGCGAGCGGAAAACCCATTACGACGGGAATTGCACGTAAGCTTGGCTTCCACCGCGGGTGGAAATCATTACGCGATGGTGCGATCCGTTGCCAGGACGTTCCGGGAAGGCCTAGCCCGTTTTAGCCATTCCCAACTCACACAGTACTGCTAGCCCTTTGTTGCCGCTGCTGGTGAAGAATAAGCTCTTTCGCCTGGCAATCCGCGCCCCTCATAGAGCGCCTGAAAGCGGGCCGCGTTTCTCCCACGCTTTGATTAATCATTCCGGAAGTTTAATTAACGAAATAGCACCGGCCAATCGCAGGAAGTGCACCCTTCCTCGGGGTGGAAAATGGCCCGATTGGCAGCAGCGAACGGGGATGATTTTCGATGGGCCGCCCGTTCGAGCCTTCTGTCACTCAACCACCGCGCAAGGCACCAACACGATTGCAGCACGAGGCCGGAGACCGCGCGCCTTCTGCGCGGGGCGAATTAGTTAATTAGCACTTTTCGAGATGAAAATAGGCCTTCACCATGCAGCCTTGGGTCGGAAGGATAGGTGTCTTGGTTGGATGGGAAAGGTTGCGCAGACGGATGGACCAGATAGGGTTTTATTTTCCACAGAAAAAAGAACAAAACTTAGCTCATTACATTATCAAAGTGTACCAGATTGTTGTAGAAGAGCTCTGTGAGGACTTCGCAGTAAAGTCGCATCAACGGTAAAGTTTGACTTTCTCTTAAGGAAGAGGCACGTGCATTTTTGAATGGTCTTCTCTATTTTCAGTAACAAAATAATTGAAACTAATGGATTAGAAGAAAATAAAATATTATAATGTGTACCAAATACAGCTGCTACAATTTGCTTTAAGCCGAATTTGTACCCAACATCATATTTCTAAAATAATTGATATGCCTTTTTAAACCACTTCACAATTCTTCTGAAATAATACAAAAGTGTTAACAAATATTTTGTTTTATAGTTCTGATATAATCATATGTTTTCATCATGTTTCTTTACTAGCTTCGTTTCAAAACTACACACTTTGAAAATCTATTTCCTTCTATTCTACTGTGAATACCAAACATGAAGATTTTCGTTTCGTTTGTTTCTTTACCCATTTGTAGCGTTATATTTTCTTTACAACATGTTGACGGAAATAAGAGTTGCTTTTCAAGCATAACCTGCCTTACCCAAGGTTTTCTTTGACGTGATAGGTATGAAAATTAACACCTAGGATCGGATTCTGAACTCCTCATGAATAACTCCACGAAGATGAATAACTCCACGTATGTGTGACTATCAAATTAAGGTTTGTTCAGTATACATCATTGATAGCAGGTACGAATATTAAAAAGTAAATTTTCAGTTATCCTTCAGCATTCCATGAATAAAACATTTTGATTACAACAAACGCGCTGGTTGATAATAAAAAACATCTCCAATTTTGGATGAGACTATGAGTACAATCACTTTTTAGTGCATGTTCAACATTGAAACTAACTACCGAATCTAATAAACCTACAACTCGGTCCGAGACTGATCTTGAAAATTTGGTCACTCGATGATCTCAAGTTGGAATGATATTCCAAAACTCCAATAAATAATAAAAACATTACCTACGGCGCCAAAGGTATACCAAACTAAATAAACTTACTGAAAAGATTAGCTAATTTGGAAAAATAAAATTTGCATACTTCTATCACACTGAAATTCCCCGCCGTCAGAAAACCCAATTACAGGAACATTTTCTTTCCGCAACTTGACAGTGTCGTCATAACACCATTCCATTGCACATTGCACGATCCAGATGCAGTCGCGTTCAAAGAAAGGATCCAATTTATGCCTGTCCAACAGTGAAAAAGAAACCTCGTCACCATTCGCCATTGTGTTGGCCGGCCAAACATTGGGTCCGCTTTTTCTTTGATCCTACCGTATTGTCCCCTGGCTCGGTGGCTAATCGTATTTTTCCAACGAAATCAAATCGCCTCCAATAGTGCGATCGTTCCGTGTTTTGCGAGATTAATTAAAACACGCCATCGTTGCCGAAAACTGTTCCCTAAGAACCGGTCGACATGAACCTCCTTCCATCACTCGTGCGATCGTGCGTTTCCGTGGAGAAGAAATAAAGTGAGAATGCGCCACGCACATATATACCCGAAAGTTTTAAGCATGTTTTGTCACGGCCGTGCCATGCCAACCCAACGGACATCATCTTGTCACCGCTTCGGTCAGTTCGATCGGCTCTGCAGCAAGGATTGTTGTATCTTTTTTTTGCTCCCCTTTCTGTTTTGACGACTGAGATTAGAAAACCTAACCAAGGGGACATTTTCGCATACGTGTGTGGCCTCCCAAAGGGTGGCGAAAATATCCGCGCAAAAGGCAGAAGGTGTCGTTTCGTCATTCGTCGAACGACGACACTTTCTCGTGACGGATGAGATTTTCTCGCTTGTCGAAGCAAAAAATAAACGAACGCTGTCGCAAGCTGTTTGTGGAACACTACGGCACAATTCATCTACCCCAAAATTCGCACCTACTGAAACCTTGTCCTACAAGTCGAAAACCGAAAAAAGAGATTCTACCCCTTCGAACAAGCATTTGCAAAACCCACCAATCTTGTGTCGCACAAGAAGCGGACGGCATATCATCGAATGCAAACATTTTTGTTTCGCTTCGACTGCATCGGTTGACGCATTGTGTTCCGCATTTTCGCCAATTTGCCATACGGTGCGGATCTGCTTGACGAATCGCTGGTACGCAAAGAGCGCTTTCTTTTTCAAATCCCTGTTCCCTGGTTGACTCTTTGATGTTGCAGTAGCGTTCTATGGTCACTTTGAGAAAGGTTTAATGTGGTTCGCGCAGGACATCGCTTGACACGACGCGCGAACTTTCCACCTTATCCGTTACGATGCCGTTCGACAGGTTCGACAAGTGGACTAATTCTCCAGCGAGATCGTGCGAATCAGACAGTCCTTTTCTTTGGCGTCAATTTCTCTTGTTTTTTTTCTTGTTTTCTATCTTGTCAGCAGCGTAGCGCAATGTATCCCCAAAGTATCGAAATTAACTAGGCCTCATTGTCACTTTTCCGTAAAACTTGTCGAACGAAGGAAATACCGAGCAGACCTAGTCAGTCTCTGGTGTACCGAGTCAATCCGCGACAACCTGCAGCAGCATAACATCATCAGTCGAACGAATGCATCCGTCAATTATCAAGAAACAAAGGTTCGCGAATCGACACCGCGAAACGGACATCTTCGGATGAGTTTGAGTAGCGATCGAACTCTTTGTTTTTGTATATAAAAAGCAACAAGAATGAAACGAAAGCGAAAAATCGGGATTCATTTATCTAACGAAAAGACAAACATAGAGCAAGACGTCTCGTCCGACTCGTCAATGATTTCGTTGTTTTGTCACGACGGATGCCCCTTTTTTTTGACTTCTCCTCCAATACTCCATCGATTTGCGGAGTTTAAAACACCTTCCAGCGGCGTTTGCTCTCCCTGGCTAAATGAATCAAATTATCAAGCGAACAAGGTACGCTGCCTCACGCGACCGAAAGGTCCAAGCAACGAACGCAAAAGTTGGACGACTCGAGCGTCGATCGGAACGCCACCAGACCAGACAACTAGAGTCAAATTACGGTTGAGAAAGATAGGATACGAAAGCAAAAACACACGCAGCCAGCGTATACGAACCGTCCAGGAAGCGATCCGCCGATAATGAAGAAGAACAATAATTTGAAAACTTTCCTCGTGGAATGTTCTAATTGAGGATGGGATGTTTAATTGGAATTATTGAGCGATGCGCGATGTTTCGTCCCTGCGCTCATCCATTTTGGCCGTCGTGCGACCTGCAAACTTCAAAACGAGTGTTTTGTGTCCTTGTTATTTATTAAATGAAGGTGTCTTGGGCGTGAAAGTGAATCGATAATGGTTTCCATTTGATCCGTACAGCGGAAACTAATTACACCGTTCGATTCTACCGCAAAACCATAACATCTCAAATTTATCCAACACTAGTAGCAAAATCGGTAAAAGATTTTCTTTAACAATGTGAATATAATGTGAGTTTTTCTCGGTTATTTGGGGTTCCCAAATCCAGCCTTCTTCCCAGCCGCATTGCAAAAAGGAAAGAAACAACGCAAGTGAGCAGCAAATCAATACGGGAATGGCAAACGGCAAGACAATCAAAATACTGTCCGAAAAAGCGGCCGAGGTGATTGAAAATGAATATTTATATCAAACCTAAGCTTTTAATGATGTCGATTCGGAATGAGGACGTATTTGGTGGTTCTTTGCCGACCCGTCGATGCATTTTTGAAGGCGTTCGAATGGGAAGTGTTTGTTGTTTTACTTTTATTTTCGAGCTTCTTTGAATGCAGTTGAATTTTAATGGTTAGAAAAATTCCTCACCCGCCTGAATTTCTTGTTTAATTTTTTAAACCTTTCAGAATGAATACCTTTTTGGGTTATTCCAGACGTGTTATTTTTTAGTGCTTGCAAGTAAAATTCCATAACTATTGGTTTAAGAAACTAGAAACTAACTGAAATTGTAAAAGTTGCTTTAGTAAGACGTTAAAGTATCTGGCTAGAGAATGACAAAATTTCAAACAAATGTTTATGTTTTAAAAACGTGTACCAATCGGAATAGAAATAATATTCCTCCAATTCGAATCATCGTACCAAAACAAACAATAACTCAATGTACATCATACTAATTTTCATACAATCAATGCCGTTAGATAACCTCAAATTGAACAAGGCGATCGAACGGCCAAAGTGTAGAAATGCAAATAAAATAAACTTCTCCAATTGTTAGAGACCAAAACGTGTGATCCCTTGCGAAACTCTGCGTATCATCGTTCTACCAATTTGGGACATTGCCAGCTCACTAAACTCCAAGCCTAAGGGTAGAACTTTCCACCTTCCACGTTCGATCCAACTCACGCACGACACCCACCAACGCACGCTTATCGTACATATTGGTTTACCGAGCCGCGTTCATGTCCACCGACGTATCTTGAAGCGAGTCCTCCAAACGGTTCCGATTGGAACGACCAACGAAGTTCGACTGTACCTGTTTTTCTTCCTCTGCCGAAAGGGAAAAACCGAGGTACGAATGTGCCTCCAATCGCGCCAAGTACTCCGCGTGCCAGTGGGAAACCTGACCGGACTACATTATTTATTTATCGTTAGAAGTTAAATTGAGTTTAGAATTTCAATTCGCGACTAATCAAATTCACATTTTCGCCAAATATTATACACAGAGTCTCGACTCTCGGCCACGGTTGACGACGCGACCGTCGGAACTGCTCCGGGCTGGTCCACCCGGGGAGTAGGTGTCGAGCAAAAAGCGACGACCGAAAGGTGGTGGATCGTGGGGAGTCGTACGCAGTCCCAAACACACTTTGCCAATTGACTGCAATTTGGAGGCTCGGCGTTGGTTCCGATTTGGTGCGTCCGGACCGGATCACCGTGCGGACTTTCGGCAAGTCAGCAAGGTTCGCCGGATCGAGCTGTAGTTTTCGGTTCTTTCCAACACCTCCCCCACGTTCGCACGAACTCCGAACGGCACATCGACGAAAGGGCCGGCAGCCATCGAGACGTACAATTTACACAGTGCCAGGGTCGTGGCGGCAAGACCCGGCTGCTCGCGGCCACTAACTAAACTGCCTAGTGTGGAAGTTTTGCACTCGAATGCACCCGGCTGCAGTCGATCCGGGAGGTGCATTTTGGACTAACAAAACGCGAACGGTCGGTGCCCGGGTGGCCAAATCACAGTTCGTTCGGCGAAAATGTTGATGTGTTTTTTCACTACCTTTGTGCGCCCGTGTGTTGAAAGCTCATACAAGCAGTGCGTACGGCCTATGCAACCCAGGTCCCATTTCCGGCGCCAGTTGTGATACTGAGACTCTGGTAACAACAACAACAACAGCAACCACAGCAACATGACCAAAAAAGCTACCCCCAAAACAACTTCCCAACGCGACTGGAAATGTTTAGAAATCGGATGTTTTTGTGTGGTGCCAAAAAAGAAACAAACGCTCGCCAGCCTCCAGCCGGACTTGCTGTTCACTGTTTGTACAGGAACCGAACCGGAATAGCAGAAAGCGTTCGCGTAGGACCTGGACCGGGAGCTTTTTTTTCTAGCCACCTTTAGTGCACCAGACTCCTCCAGGGCCAGCGAATATGCCGTGACGTATGCAATTTTTCGACGATTCGAAAGTAAACTGTGCAATTAGTTGTTTGGGTGCACCAAGGCAAACAACGTAACGTTCTTTTGCGATGATCAACTCTGGGTTCATATTGTGTGTGTGTATATGTGATCTTGGTTTTGTTAATAACCCTGAAAAGCCTCTGGAAATGAACTATTAAGTTGTAGAAAAAGAAAAACAAGTTGCTACATCATTTGTTGTTGCAAAAATCAATAAACATTTGCATAAACCCATAGAAAATGATTTCAACTGTTCTTAAAAAAAGCGTATTATTAACCATTTTCTTTCAGTTAGCTACTTTTTATTGCGTTTCTCAGTTCGTCTAAAGTGATTTCAATTATTTGGATTGCTCAATGGCTTCTACAAAAATAAATTCTTTTATGTATTATTTTCGTAATACAAGTTCCGAATACAGGATACTATTCCGAAAGAGCTAAATGTGTCAAAAATATATTCAATTCATCATCGTCGAGGACGGATTCGAGCAAGAAATTCGCACGAAACGCGCACTCCAATTTGCATCATAAATAACACGGTTTATCCTCGGAACAAAAATCTCCCGTTGGCTCAAGCTTATCAATTTGTCGCGAGCGGTCCGCGTGCAGATTTAGCATCAGGTCAAACTGCATCGAGAACGAGATTGATTCCGTCGTTCTCCAGAGCGCAGAGCAACGGAACGTTGCCGGACTTCCGCCCATTTGCCAACCATTTGTCAGCTGGTGAGCAATAATTTAATAAAATGAATTGCCCCTTCCCGGGCGGCCGAAAGCGTATGCAGGGAACTGCCGCCAAAGCCTGTCATAACAACGGCGCGATGGGAGGCGCATTCTGACGACGGTTATCATTCTGACAGCACAAGCGGTTCGCTCTGTTCAGCGCCGTGCTTCGGTCACCGGCAATCGAGTTCCGTCGATCGCCGTCCGTGTGGCAAACGAATAATTCTAAATTGCACGGAAGAAGCACCATCGAATCGAGGAACATGCAAGGAAGTCCCGACCATGCCGGCTTACTACAGGCAAATGTTGCATCCTTCCCCACGCGCTACGACTCTTTGGACTCGCGTACAGCTGGCTCTGCCCGAACAGTTCTACGTTTCCATGAAACATTCACAATATTATCAATATGAAAGTTATATTTTCAACCGAGGGGCGGTATTTTTAAAAAAGATACCGTCCTGGTTGACGGTCTTATTCAGACTAATTTTAATTTTATTTTGCTCTCTTGATCTTGCGTCCCTATGTGTCCCTCCCGTGGGAACGGTGCTGACGCTGCGTTCTATGCGCGCATCGTGTTGCCGGTGGCTTACGGGCTGCCGCACGCGTCGTCGTGAGCATCGTGGGAGCGATGCTGATGTTGCGAAGTTGGCGTACGGTAACTGCTCCCCCCTGAAGTGTCGAACCTCCTGGTTCGATGTTTAAACGTTCAAAGACGGAGGTCTGTATGAACGTGGCAGGCTGGCGCATTCTTTTCCGATGAACTGGACCGGGGTGGCTGTGTTGATTAGCATGGTGCGCGGTTGGTTTCTGAAGTGAAAAAAGATATAGGCTGCCAGAATTATGATGACGAGGGTGGTGAAAGTGAATCCTCCCATGATTGTCCAGTGGTGGTTGGCTGCAGTTGTTTGAAGATCCGAGAGGTGGTTTAAATTTCTATGTTGAAGCTTCGTCAGCATATGAAGATCGGTTCGCTGCTCGATGGAATGTTTGGTGACGTTTAGGCCTGTGGTCAACGAAAAAATAGGGTATTCTGTGGTGTTCACAATTTGGTTTGTGAAAGTGAAGTCTCGGATCGAGATGGTGCAATTCTTGTATGTGACCAAGAATGATCCCAAAAGATGCCTGTTGGACATTCCACAATCGTTGATGAGCGTCTCGTTCACGTCATTCAGCAGTAGAATGGTTTGGCTCATTACGGTTACGATCGGGTGGTCTTCGGTGGATTCGTAGACGCACTTGCTGTCATGCCCTTTAACTATATTGGCTATGCAGTCATCCGACGAAACATCTTTCAGGTTGTTAAAGTTGCAGAGGCTCCAATTGCCTAGTCCAGAACAGGGGTTGGTTTTAAGGTAGATTTTACCGTCGCCATGAAGGTACTCGTTTCCTGCCAGTTTTATCCGCATTGATTGAGAAATTATCGGTTCGATTCTCAAAAGCTGGTATAATGCGTTGCTCAGGTTCGGTATGTTGATTACATAGATGATAGTTTCTCCGTCCGTTCCTACGGTAGACGTAGTTAAACCTATTGCTTCATCGGGGAGTTCTGTTGGTATTCCTTGATCAGAGAGCATTCTGTTTATAAAATCTACTTCTTCTAGTTTTATCATTCTATTACTAACTAATCCTAACTTTGAGAATGTTATAGCATTCTGGATTTTAATTACCTCGTGGTTCAGGATGTCTAGATTAAGAATTATTTTTAATAGAACGTTTACAGACTTAACTTGTTCTAACATGTTTTCCTCTTCTCTTATTATGCTGTTGATTGTATCGGTAATGTTGTTGATTCCCTCGAAAGCTTCGTTATTAATGATTATTTGCCTATTGCTGTTTTCGGATAGGTTTGTTAGTCCGTTGTTAATGTAAAGTAAGTCGTCAGCGTCAGGTGAACCAGCTAACCATTTCCAGGCTCTGCCAAGCGCATCCCATCGTTTTTGCCGTTGATGGTTTGGTTGGATAATTTGGAGGTTTGCTTCGAGTTCGTTCAACTTCCATGTCATTAAGTCAGTGATTTGGGTGTCGTTGTAGTCGAGTGTTAATATTTTGTCTTTGATGTCGTCAACTGTGTGTCGTAGCTCGGTTGTGTTAATTTTATGAATGATTTTTGAATGTCCTTGGATTATTTTGCTTTGCGCTATGTGGACTATCGCGACATGATCATTGTTGAGGTTTTGTATGCTGAGGTTCCCTAAGGCTGCTGGGATTCTGTGGAAAGATCAATGTTTTTTACGTTAGACTTATGTAATTTAGCGTTACCTTGATTCCTGAATGTTACTTCGTTATTGTTTTTGACAACAGTTTTTTTGAATATCTTTTTATGCTTGGGTTTGATGATCTTATCTTTTACGTATACTGTTTGGCCTGGTCTTAGTATTGGAGGAGGCGTCCTATCCTTATTGGTAGTTCTAAGTTGCTTTCTTTGTGCTTCCTTCAATCTAAGAATTATTTCGTCATGTAATTTGCTTCGTATTTGTTCTAATGTGTCTGGGTCGGTCTGTCTGTCTGGGTCTCGTTGTTTGCCAAAAAGAATCTCCTTCGGAGTTCGCAGTGTTGAGGAGTGGATCGTGTTGTTATATTTTTCGACTGCTATATGGATGAGGTTACGGGGTGGTAGATGTGGGGTGATCTGTTTTTGGATTCGATATAGTTCGAGGATGGTGGAATGAAATCGTTCGACAGCGCCATTCACTTCGGATTTGCTATTGGGAGTTAGGTAAACCGTAATGTTCAAGTCAAGCAATTTCCCTCTAATGTCGGGTGATTGGAATGCTCGTTCGTTGTCCATTACGATTGTGTTTGGTATTACAAAGGAAGTAACTGCGTTCCATAAAGCTTTTCCAACGTGGATGCTGTGTCGTGACTTTATCGGTATCATGCGACCGTATTTGCTAAATTTGTCGACGCATGATAAGAAATAATTTGATTCTATCTGGAATATATCTAAATGGATAATTTGATAGGGATAGTTTGGTATGGGGGTTTCCTGGACTGGGATAATTAACGGTTGGCGATCGTATTTTGACGTGTTGCATTTGTCACAAACTCGTATGTACTTTTTCAGATGTTGTGTGATTTTCGGGAAATAGAATTCACGCAAAATCTGAAATTTGTTTTCTTGTATACCGCGGTGAGCTCTGTCGTGAGTTTCACGAATGATTTTTTCTTGCTCGGCTTCTTCTGTAACATCTTTCAATAGTGTTTGGGTGAATCGAATTTTGAGCAGACCAGCTCTGCTGAAATATTTTTTGTATACTTCCTGAAGTTGTCCCAGAATTTTCTCAGAGGTGTATAGTCCATTGGTTTTTGACGGGTCACAAAATTCTTTTAAAATGGTGGTCAAAATTTGTTCATTAAATTTGGTCCTTTTGATCAAAATTCTGCGATAACCAGGGAAGGGTTGTAAAACCACTGTTTCCGGATTATTGGTCGTTTGTTCGAGAATTATTTGTGAGCGGAAACTGTTTAAAGGTGCTTCGGTAGAGATGATGTAATGCGAATCATCATCTTCGGCGGAATGTTGGGTGGGCGTTAATGAATTTATTTGGATCCGGCTCAAAGCGTCTGCTACTACATTCGCTTTTCCCGGCTTATACATGATCTCATAGTCATGTTCCTCAATAAAGTTTCGCCAGTTCATTAGTTTTCTATTACAAGTTTTAGAGGAGAGATTGTAGGTGAGTGGTTGATGGTCTGTGAAGATTTTTACCTTCTGCCCATAAAGATACGCTCTGAAAACCTTTAGGGCCCAGACAATGGCCAAAAGCTCTTTTTCAGTGGCGCTATATGCTTCTTCGGTTTTGTTAAGGGTTCGAGAAGCGAAGTGGATTGGTTTGTCGTTTCCAGTGGTGCCTTGACTTAAAACAGCTCCTAGGGCGTAGTCAGATGCATCTGTAGTTAAGCAGAATGGCTTAGAAAAATCTGGGTACATTAAGATATCGTTCCCAGACAAAATTTGTTTCATGTTGTCAAAGCATTTTCTCTGTTTTGCGTCTAAATCTATTCTTTTCGCACTCTTAGAGTCTCCTTCCCCCCTTAGGAGTTTAGTTAAGGGTTTGGCTATTTTAGAAAAATCCTTAATAAACCTCCGATAGTATCCCATCATTCCTAAAAATCCTCTGAGCTGCTTAAGATTTTTGGGTTCAGGGAATTTTTTAATTGCTTCTATTTTTTTCTCATTTGGTTTTATGCCTCTGTCTGTAATGATGTAACCAAGAAATTCTACTGATTTATGCAGGAATTCTGTTTTGTCCAACTGGACTTTGAGGTTGGCTTCGTGCAGGATTTTTAGGACGATTTCTAGGTTTTCCAGGTGTTCTTCGAGGGTTTTACCTACGACTATTACGTCATCAATATAAACGAAGCATCGTTTTCCGATGTGGTCTCGCAATACATCGTCCACGGCCCTTTGAAAAATTGCAGGCGCGTTTTTCAGGCCAAATGGCATACGAACGAATTCATATTTACCATAATTGACAGAGAATGCTGTCTTTTCGATGTCTTCTTCTTTCATTTTGATTTGGTGGAATCCCGACGCGAGATCGAGAGTAGTAAAATAACTATTGCCGCCTAGTTGGTCTATGGTGTTAGCTATTTCAGGCATGGGGTATTTATCTGAAATTGTTTTTTCATTAATCTTACGGTAATCGATTACTAGTCGGAATTTCTTTTCACCTGAAGAGTCCATTTTTTTGGGGACAACCCACACAGGTGAATTCCATGCTGACCTAGATGGTCTTATTATGCCATCGTGAAGCAGTTTTTCTAATTGCTTCTCTACTTCTGCCTTGTATGCTAGTGGGTATGGATATGTTTTTTGATACACCGGGATGTCGTCTGTAGTGCGAATGCTACATTCGACGTTAGTTGAACAAGTAAGCTTCCTGTCAGGATTATAGAAAACTGGTTTCGATTTGGTTAGGATTTTGAGAAGCGAAGCTTTCTCAGTGTCATTCAGGTGGGATATTCGAATTTTGTTCAGATTATCGATATTTTCAGCTTTATTAATGGTCCGTCTTAGGGTTGGAGTGGGCGTGTAAAATTCCAATGGTATGGTTTTTAATTTTCCTGAGTTGCATTTTATCTGGAGTGTCTTTGCTCCGGAAGATAGGTTAAACCTATTTCCAAAAACTATTTCGGTTCCTATGATTCCATCGAAAAACGAATGGAAGTCAAAAATTAGAAATTTGAATTTTGTGTCTAAAAGAGGTTGAAATAAATTTAGTGTCACAGACTGGTTTATTTCTTGATTTCCCGTGACTCCTCTTACATTCTGTGCTCCTGTGGTTTCTATTGGTTTTCCCGATGCTAAGGCCCATTTTTTTGAAATAACGTTAACGTTGGCCCCACTGTCAACAAGCATTTTGAGGGGTCCTTTAGACGTGGGTATCAAAATGTACGGAAGAGGTTTTACCCGAACCACTTCGATACCCATTCCGTTTCTTCTAAAAAAGGATCTTTTTCCTTTCCCCCGTCTTCGGCTTGGTGTACCTCTACTTCAATGGGTTCGTCTTCCTTATCCTCGATTTTGATACTACCGAGGGTTTCAAGGCATTCATCGATGCTTATCGGTTCCTTGGTTTGTTCGTACTGTTGATCGTACCATTTCTCGTACTCTTCGGAACTAAATATTTCTTCCAACGCATGCGCGAATCGTTTTGCGTCAGGTCCATGAGCTCTCATAGAATCACTTGGCCCTCGCCTTTGCCCTGTTGGTCTATTACCGTAGTCAATTTGCTGTGTACGAAGTGTACTCGTGTCCATTGGTTCCGGACGTGTTTGTGGCTGAACAAAGGTTCTGTTTGGTGCAAATACATTCGGTCCATTATCTGGTTTAAAATTTCGGGGTTGTGGGATTGGTGGTGGCCTTGTGAAATTATTCGGAGCAATAAACTGTCTCGGTGGCGGGACAGGTGCTCTCGCAATGGGGTTTGGTCTGGGTGGTGCGATCAATTGGCGGGGTGCCGCAGTTGGAATCGGATGCCACGCTGGTATGTTAACAGGGGCGTTACGTGCATCCAGGTTCAAATAGTCCACGCAATAGCTGTATGCTTGAGCGAGGCTTTGTGGTCTGAAATTTTTGCAGAATCTGGAGAGCGGGTCACCTAGTCCACGAATGAATGTGTCTAGTGCGATCTGATTGTACAATCGCATTAGCACAAGTTCGTGCCCTTTCCACTGGTCATCCATGGAAATGGCTGAACTAATGAGCGTTACGAGCTCCCTAACTCTAGAGTAGTAGCTCTCTATGCTCTCCTGCTTGGTTCGTACTAACGATTTCAGTTGATTATCGAGGGTCATAAGGTCCCTCTTATCTGCATAGTACAACTTCAGCACTTCTTTGATGTTCTCCCACTTAGTAGGGGTATTGCTTGTTATCAAGGCATCGTTTGCCTCCCCTTTTATCTTCCTACGAATAGTTTTAATCAGTAGATGGTACTGAAAACTATCCTTTAGATCGTCAAAGAGTTCTAGGACATCTTCGACGTCCAACATCCACTGACTGAGGTCTCGTGGATTCCCATTAAAATCGGGCAGATCTCTCACAATCTGCGGGATTTTACCACGATCTTCGAAACTTATAGTTGTGTCGATAGTAAACCGAGGAGCGGCTATCGGTCCGGAGGCCGATGGATCAGCTATCGGTACATGGGTTGACGCGTTAAGGCGTGCTGGGAAGATGATTGGGTTTGGGTTTGCCATCTTGCTCAGTATCCTTCAACTAAAGCTTCTTTCCTTTCACTTACTTCACTTCCTGTGGTGAAAGCTTCTTGCCTTTCACTTATGTGACCTTCTAGAATACAAGCTACTTGCCTTGCACTATCGTCACTTCCTCCTAAACGAAAGCTTCTTGCCTTTCGATCACTTCACTTCCTCCAATGAAAGCTACTTGCCTTTCATTTACGTCACCACGTTATATGAAAGCTACTTGCCTTTCAATGTGTGACAATTTTACTAATATTTCCTCCAATGAAAGCTACTTGCCTTTCATTTACGTCACCACGTTGTATGAAAGCTACTTGCCTTTCAATGTGTGACAATTTCACTAATCACTTCTTAATATTTATGCGAGTAAACACTTTTCACTTTTCGGAATTTGGAAATACTCACAATAAGATGGTGATCAGGAAATTCATGCCCTTTGTTATGCAGCGCACCTGGTCGCGCTCCGGTAACGCAAATCGTAGAGTTGATCCGCGATGGAAAATAGTCCGGTTACCGAATTCTCGTTATAGAGGCAGCTAGAGGTGTCTTCAGTTTTTGGGTGCAACTGTTATACTGTTACTGCACAAGGGTCCCGACTTCGGGCGCCAGTTATATTTTCAACCGAGGGGCGGTATTTTTAAAAAAGATACCGTCCTGGTTGACGGTCTTATTCAGACTAATTTTAATTTTATTTTGCTCTCTTGATCTTGCGTCCCTATGTGTCCCTCCCGTGGGAACGGTGCTGACGCTGCGTTCTATGCGCGCATCGTGTTGCCGGTGGCTTACGGGCTGCCGCACGCGTCGTCGTGAGCATCGTGGGAGCGATGCTGATGTTGCGAAGTTGGCGTACGGTAACTTGAATAAACGCATACGCGCAGGGAACGGACGGCCAGAGGACCCTTTTCCCGCCTGGCCAGGGCAAAAGCAGATTGCAGCCTTTGCATACGCAACCGATGCGCTGCATGCGTGCATCCAGGATGCAAATGTTCCGCGAATGGAAAACTGAGTCGTTCGTTTTTTTCATCCGACGAAATACATCGGTTAGCAATGCATTGTGCACGTACACGGTCATATGCTATTTTTAAATTTCTATATACTGTTCAGTGCTCATTCAAAATCTGTTCGTGAGAAGTCAAGAACTTTCCATTTCTAACTCCTGTTTTAGAATAACTCTTTACACCTTAAATTAGAATATTAGGTTCAGATAAAGTGTTTCACTTGATTCGATTTGTGGTGTTGAAAAAGGATTACGGATTCAATGGAACTAGAGAAACTTAAATTTAAGGAAAGTTTTGGTAATAGACGATATGGTTAATTATTAACTCTTTATTTCACCATCATAAATGCGTCGAATAACGAAGATATCAAATATTATTCAAACTTTTCCAATCAGAAACTCTCCAACACTCGCATTTCAATACAGTTTCAACGAAAAACCTACCCCCATCCGAACCGCTCGGACAATATTATACGCACTCGATACGTCCGGTTGGAAGAACGCCAGATTGAGCCATCCTTTGGCCGAACGGTCCAGGCGACAAAATTCAATATTGTCAACTCAATCTCCGAAGCTGACCGGGGACGCCAGCTCAACACGCTACCCCGACGCCGGTGTATTTCCGGTCTTACTTATCCTTATGAATAATTTCTGCGGTTCAATTATGGCCGGTTCGATCATTGTCAGCCGCATCAGGGCTGACGGCAGACTGACACGGCCCCCTGCAAGCTGCACCGGAACCGGAACCGAACGCGTCAACCATCGTCCGGTCGAAAGTGTCCATCCGTTTCGTTCATTCTTCCACCTTTTTACCACCTTGCACCGACGGCGAAATATATACTTCCTGTGTACGCTGTATATTGTGGGGAACTTTTTGGGAGTTGGGTTTTTTTTTGCCATCATTTGCAGAGTGAAGGTAGGAAAAAATCCCTCCGAAAAATGACTCCACCATTCGACGCCAGACGCACCGTAGGCGTTAAAGGATGTCCCGAGGCACCGGAGTCCTTGCGCGGCCCGCAACCCTAGACTTCCCGTAAGCCCACGCCGGTGCACCGGTTTGGAGGAAAAGTGTTAAATGTGCATGTGCTTTTTTTCGGCGCCAACATATTTCGAGTCACTTTCAGCTTTCCCGCGGGACGCACGATGGCCCACGTCGACCGGGGAATTGTTTCAACACCGGCGAGAAAACTTTGTCACCGGTTCCGAATTCGGCCACTCGAGGTCCCTGAGCGCCGGAAACTCGACGAGCGGATGCCGTCCATGGGTGCGTTTAGTCGAGCTTTGTCGAGCGGGGTCCTTTTCATTTCCGACGCCGATGTTGTGGCGTTGTTTAGAGGCTTAATCTAACTGTTGCAGGATGAGTTTTCCCCTGCCTTTTTGTTCTCCATTGGCGCCCAGCGACAAACCAGGTTTCACGCCGAGCAAAGCGTTTGCTTCGCGATCAGAAGTTACGCCAACGTTTGACACCCGTGCCCGTAGGTGTTCAAAAGGGTTTCACTTTGAGTTGACTTAACGGAAAAGACTATACGTTAACTCCAACAGCCAGCACAGCCGGGATGAACGGATCGGGTGAAATCGTTGGGGTTGGAAAAAACGGCCAAACGGGAAACTGTCAATCTCAATACGTGGGCTTAATTTAAACGGTTTACTAAAGTGATCCAGATTTTTTTTATTTTCTTAGCACGACCATTTTTCTCACAATCGCGATTGCCTTATTGGTTATTGTTGAGCTTCCCGAGATTGGCCTGAATGTTGTTGTTGGTTCACTAAAATGCGTTAACACGCGAGCACGCGACTGTAGGACAGCATGTCATGCTTGCAAGTGACGGTCGTGAGATTGTTTCTAATGCAAGTTGAACGATGAAATATGACATTGTATCGTCGATGGCAATAGCGACAAATATGCTAGGAATAGCTATTTTTCAACAGTGCGAAGTATAGAAATCGTGTAGTAATCTGTATTCTACGCTAACAGAATCCGTTATCTTATGTTTCCCGTTTGTCATAAACTTTTAAAAGTTAAATATCTATTCTTATTATTTACTTTTTAAATTTGATCTCTTTAGTTTTCTTTTTATTAAAAATCTACTCTTATAATTTACTTGTAAAATTTTTACTTCATACATGTTTTAACTTGTTTTATTCGCTAAGAACAATGTAGAATTCAGTAACATTTAAGTGACCAACAGGTTTAAACTTATTGGTTATTCCAAAATTATTGTTGTAAAAATAATTTGCCTACCTTACCTTTTACTTTTTCGCGTTCAGTGTTCTTTATAAATTGACCATATGTTCTAACTTTCTATTTTTACAATTCTAAATGCTCCCCTAGATTTTTATTGAGCGAATCAAATGCATGTTGTTTCCGGTCATTTTGACAATGGATTTTATAAACTACAAAATTAGCTGCGATTTGCATTTTCTAATTATCTTTAAAATAACTTTAATAGTTTTACAACGTGAAGTCTAACTTTTTTGCTTTCCGTTGAACCCGTGAGGGCTAGTGTCAGCTCCACCATTGTTGGAACCACTTGACCAACAGTGGCAAGAGCACCTCGTTAAAATAACGCTTTCTTTGGCCTCTCGAACGCCCCATCCAACGATGGATCGTCCTCGGAAGCGTCAATCGCCAAACGAGCATCGGTTTCATCCCAAAACGCCCCGATCCTCGTCCGAAACGATGCAGATCATCGTTCTTGCTTCGTCAGCATCGGGCAGCAGAAGCCATAATCGACGTCTCTCGGCACCAGAAAGATCCGAACAAGTCGCTCAGTTCCCTCGTGGATTCCAACCCTCCCCGTCCCGGGCGCGGTCCGTTCCGTTTTTCGCGAGCAGTGATTAAAACCGGATCGGATCCGACCCCTTGACCGTTCCGTTTCGCCATTATGTCCGAATCAAAGTAATTGGCTACCAACGAGTCAGTTTAATTGGAGCCATATTTTTTCCTCACACTTTCGATCGTCCTTTCCTCGTTTGCTGCGTTTGTGCTTCCACCCACTCGCCCTGTTCCTCCGGCCCTCTCCTCGGGATGGGCTCCATCCATTCCGTTGCTCTCGCTGCACGCGGCAAGGGATCAATTGATGACCGGAATCGGTCGAGCCGGGGACGCTTCGTGGGCGCGTCGGTCGTCCATTCGTCTGGCGTCATCCGTCGCGAGTGAGGCATTCTGCTCGCTGCACTTTCGATGCAGTCGGGAATGCAGTTTTTTCGTTGTCGTTCGCTTCGATTTTTGCATTCCCGCCGGCATCCGAAGGCAACCGACATGTCGGCCGCACCGTTGAGGAGTCCGCCGCTTTTGCTAACTTAAACCCCGGTGGCGATAAACTTTATTTACTCTAGAGACTTGTTTATTTGTTGTCGTCGTCGTCAAATCGCCTCCGTGTGCCATGTCGTCGTGAACGAGCGATGGTGTGGTTTGCTTGCACTTTTATAAATAAATTAGGCATCCGTTTTGCTTCCCTTTGGTGGCCTCAACCGTCAATGGAATATTCTGAAGGTTGTGCAGTTTTTTTTCCTGTACGATGAAATGTATCTTATACTGAAGCTAATTAAATGTTTAAGCTCTATTCTCGAAACTACATAATTCATCCGATTCAAAATTATACATTTTCCAACTAAATCAAATTTGGTCCTATAATCATGTTGTATCATTACTAGCTTTACCTTTATCCAATTATTCATTGCATTAATCGAATAAATAAGAAATGGTGGAATTTGCTTTATTTTCGTTTCAAACTCTTAATAATATCGCACTTTTCCTATATAACGACCTCCTTTTAGTTCAAAAATGACATATTTGTTGACAACTAATTGACTTTTTTGTTGATTTTTGGAATTTAAATTAAATTATTAAAACTGGTAAAAATAAGAAAAAACATTTTTTCTTAAACATTGAAAATCATTTTACGGAGGTCGTTACAATTACCGAGTCCCTAGTATCGGTTTATCGATCATCGGCAGTCACTAAATGAATGCACGATGTAAAACGATGGACCCGTTCCCGGTGGAACCGAGCGAAGCAGGTACGGGAAATAATCAGTTAATTAATTTCCCGTTTGATTAAAACATAAGCCTCCCGAATCGCATGCCGCTCCCGAAAACCGACTCGATTGAATGTTCAATTAAAATTAATTCTCCTATCTTTCCCATCTTCCCGGATCCGTTTCGATGCGCGGCAGGTTCGTCGCTTGACATCCCGTCTTGCACGGAGAAGGGATGGTGGGACCACGCGGCTGTGGGTGACGATTTGTCCCGTTGTCGGGATGCCCGTTCGCCCGACGCGATGATCTCTGTTGATCATGCCGCACGCTCCTCGCGACCGACCGGCACGTTATCGTCCGCAAAAGGATGTCCGATTTTAAATGACCGGATTGCAAACTGGCTCGATATGAGTGAAGATGTGGTTGGGAAAAATAAAAGAACAAAAAAAAACACCTCCATTCGGAACGGATGGATTCGGGAAGGACACACGTGATTTGGGAACGTGAACAAGCCTGCGACCCTGTTGATTGGGCCCCCGTTTTTCCGGCAAATGCCCGCGAACATGAACACGATCCCTACGAGTGTGTCTTCTTCCGTGTGCAACGTTATCAAATGCTCGCTCGACGGTGGCAACGATGCGATTTAGGCAACCACCACCAAAACCCCGGACCGGGGCCGGGTTGAAGAAGTTGCACCGAAAGGAGAGTGAAAAAATAAACCCTTCCAGAACGATATAATTGGACTCAACCGGTCGGCCGCAGGTTTGTTTGATGAATCGCATTAACTCGCGGCTAATGATGTGTGTACGCTTCCTTCACTTGGCACGACGATAAGGTCCTCCGGAGGGTTTCGGATAGACATCGCCCCTGTTTAAGCGCTCAGACCACTCCGAGAGCCGATCGCGGCGTTCGATCCGTCTGCAAGATTTAAAAATTCGGCAAACCGTCACCAACGCTGAACGCGAGTGGCGTGCAGGTATTTTAACTAACTCGTTCGTTACTGTCGCCCTTTTTTGGGGACAGCAAAGGATGCACACGCGGCCGCATCGGAAGCATTTTAATGATTCGTTATTCACTGGAGATTTTTAGTTTGTGTTTTTGCTTCCTTCCAAAACCACTGGGACGAGCAAGCAGGTTGGCTTCTCTAATGATTGTTTTTAATTTGACGCGTTTGATTTGTGCCCAACTTTGTTGCAAAGATTTTGAAGTAGTTCTTTTCGAACGATTTGCTAACCCGGAGTTGTGACGTTTCGTTAAGTGCACTCATTTACCATCTTTTGCTAAAGTTGCTTCACCATCCGCTGCGTGGTTGTAACATGATTTGGCCAGTGAATACCGACCCTGATTGAAATAATTCACCCATCCCACTGATCAAGCAAAACGTTGATTAGCGTGGCGCTTCGATCCCTCCCCCCCGGCTGACCCACTCGCTCACTACAAGCTTCACTAACTAACTCACTCACTACAAGGTTGTGCCGGTTCATAATTTTATATTCATCTGTGTGCTGTCGTGCCACACCGCCATTCAGGACACGGGTGCGGTTTCGTTCGTTGTAAAGTGCACCAGCATCGCATCCTGCCGGGCGGAAGCACGGTTGGGTCGGGGTCGGGGCTGGTCTGACAACTAATTTGGGTCCCAATTTAAACGCTAAGTCAACATCCGCCCAACGGCGGGATGGCAGGGAGTCCGTAATCAGCGGAACAAATACGATTGATTATGTGCATTCAAATGAGCCAAAAGGCAAAAACCGCAAAAATCAAATCACACACACACACACTGCGGGTCGGGACAAAGTGAGTGAGTGAGTGATAATCCACTCGTACGGTGGGTTTTCATTTCGGAGCGGGAAGAAAATTCGAACGAGGGTTGGAAGAAAAATATCTCCCGTTTATCGCTCGCTACTGAACCGTGACCGAACGAACCGGGCGAGCGGTGGGGATGGAAATGTTCCGTAATAAATTGAGTAAATCAATGTCATCGTCAAATCACGACCCCGCGTGGGGCTATTGGTTTGGCGGGGTGGAGAAAAAGGTGACAAAATGCGCATCATTTGGAGGGAATAAAGCGACCACAATCTAACAGTTCCGCAGCTCGCGACACATTTCTAGCGCTCGGAGGAAAAAGACATCCTTCACCACAAGGTGCCTTTGAAGGCGAAGAAGGAAAAGCCGGGAAAACCCACCAGACGCGGGACGGATGATAATCAAACGTTAAATAAATTTCAATGGTACAGAAATAATGTATTAGCTCCATCGTTATTGAGTTTGCATGCACGTCGCCGTCGTCGGTGGTGAATTTTTCTTTCCCTCTTCGCCCAAGCTTCCCGCGAAGTGAGTCCGGAAGTGCGGACTGCTTACAACAAAATGGCGCAACACAAGGACGATCCACGGCCCGGTCCTGTGGTTAGGCAATAAGAAGCAGATGAAGACGATCGCGACGGTGCCCGTACTGAGGAGTCGTTTACTTTACCCACTTCCCACACTTTGGAAAACTTTCCTGCTCGCGCGTCGGTCGGCCGGCGGTCGGTCTATCACTCTTGATTCGCTTATCCTGCTGAATGGAGAAGTGGTAGTACCATCCTTCCAGCGTCTCCACTGGCCACTGGGCCCGGGTGCTTCCGCAGGGTGCGGTGCGGGAAAACTCCATCGCAAGGAACTCGGGCAGCTGCGTGATAACACTCCACCGAAGGAAAAATAATAATACGGAAGCACCCGTCAAGAAGAGACAGCCCCATCTCGCAGCCGCCATCGAGGGAGGAGTGGTGAAAAATAAATGTTTCCCGATTCAGGACACGTCGTCCTCCTAATCCGTCGTTAACGAGGCACGATTATGGGATGATGTGTCTTCAAGACGGTACACCTCGCGCGGAAGAACGAACGAAACGAACGACTTCTATCAACTCAGCAGTGCCAGTTGTGTGTGTGTGTGCCTGGGTATGTGTGTGTTGGAGTACGGGTGAGTGAATTTTCGTGGATGTGGCTATATCTTGTGTGCATTTTGTCGCCAATTTCCACTAGCAAATCAACGCCAAGGAGCTAGGCCATGGTGACAACGCAAACACCGACCGAGAGTACGTTCGCAAGGTGTTGTTTTTTTTTTTTGCTTGTTTGCATCTTCGCTACAACTCGCGTGGCCGCAGGGCATGCAAAAATGCACACCACACACACTGTCACATGACAGATGAGCAATTTAGACTTGACTATTTACACAAAACCGTTGAATTATGCCACTGTCGAATGGATAACTCAAATCCGAAATATGCAATGAGATATGCAATATTCATACGAATTAAAACTTAAACCGATTTACAACTTAGGTATTTTTGCAATTTATCATCGAGAAAAAACAGATTTTGTTTTAAAATGAAATTTCAAATACTCTCCAACACTTATTTATGAAATACCTTGAACCTTTACCTTATTAATTGGAATGTTTGTGCCAATTCCAGACCATATTGATCTTTATTTTGAGAAAAATGCGTGTGCAACCAAACAACACTGCTGATGAGAGTTTCGATCCTTTCGCGGAGATAGATTTTCAGTACAAAATAGCCACAATTGTGTGCAGTTTTCCAGGTTAATTCCTAAGATAAGCTGATGTCAAGAGAAACAGCTGTTTAAGAACAACAAAAGATTTTTTAATACAACAAATTTTTTTAACAACAAATTTTTTTAATTGAATACTTGAGAAAGAACATTAAACGAGTAAAAAAAGAAGAAAAATGATCTTCAATCATGAAACTGCTCATATACTTCATTAACCCACCTATTCCATAGGCCTTTTGTTGTGTATAATTTCTCTACAAATCATCCATTTTCACAGATCAGTCCTAGGGCCCGGGGATATTAAAAGAATGATTTTCAAAATTGATCGATAAAGAATTTCTTCCTTCAGTACAAGATCGGCTAATTCAAGCTCCAAAGTTTACTTCAGTGTCCATGTCACTAATCCTCGAAAAATAATCGGGTTTATTTGATTTTCGTTCAGGTTATAGTGAATGTATTAAAACAACTACTAGTTTAGGAGATATTTCAACGTCGCTACATTAAATAAAATTTATTTTAAAATAGTTTTATTATTGCTTGTTTTTCTATGTATCTTTAAACTGACTTAAGAAAATTCAGCATGATGATAATTCAGCATTTGCAACCATAAGAGTAAGGAGAAACAAGTTTTAACATTTCAAGAAGACAAACAATGGTTTCAATCGTATTTCATTGTTTAGCGCTCCCTCAATCTTGCGAGATTTAAATGCAATTATTTTTAAATGAACGAAACGCCTTAATTGGCCACGAGTAATTCGTTGTATGTGTGGGGGAGGGGAGGGGGGGGGGGGGGCGTGTGCATTATTCAAAATTAACGACAAACGTTGTCCGGCAGCTACGTTCAGCTTAACCTACGTCGACCATGGGCATTAAGCTTGTCCCTGGCGGTAAAAGCTTGATGGAGGGAGCGAAAATTTGGGCCCCAAACGAACGACGAAACATACGAGCGCCATTACGGGCGCCTCGGAGTGCCCTACCCTCGCACTTTTTTCCGGTTAGTGCCGGTGCAATATTTCAAGCTACCATCATTTATATCCTCTCACTGTAGCGTCTATTAATTGCTGCAAATTAATTTACACGTGCTAAGCTCCTTAATCTTACTTTCTTCTCGCTAGGCACCGGGCGGTAAAGGAAACCCTATCGTTTCGTTTTTTTCTCTCTCTCGCATCGGTTCTATTGTGTTCCTTGCCGTCCGTCCTTTAGTGGACGTGTAATATGTTGGATGTGGCCCCCCAATGATGCCCCTCACGCCCACCGGCCGGGAAAATGCGGACACGAGATTACGTTCTACGAGAGGGGGATAAAAATACGTCACCGTGTACGTGTTTTCCGTTCGCTAATCGTCCGCTCCCGGGGGTAAAGGCTGCCATGCCAGTGGATCCATTATCTTCAAAGCATCGTCAAAGTGAGGATAATTAATTTTAATTCCAGTCTTCTATCTGGCTACCCGTTCCATCGTTGCCAAAACACTCGCCATACCTCCTAAAAGGGCTTACAGCCCCTACACTCACTTATACTTCGAGGTGCGAGAGAAAAAAAAAATTACCGGAACGTTACTTCATCGGGGGATACCTTTGTGCCGCTGTGTAGCGTAGTTTTCGTCCACCCCGAAACCCGTACCCCCGCACCCGATCGGTCAGTCGGGGATAAAACCGGATAAGCCCTGCGCCTCCGAGCAGACCGAAAAAAGGGGGCAAAATCCTGCTTAATTATATTCAAACAATAATTAACACATTTAATTGTATTTGTTGATGAATTGATAAGTGACCTGTTAATCTCCGGACCGGTGCCGAAACACGAAGCTCGTCCTGGTGGTGCGGATGAAGGCTACGGCGCTTTCATTAAGCGTCCACGGGCCAGGGAAGGACCTGGGAGAGGATTTAGCTGCTCCTCCTGTGGTGGGGGAGACCAGGGTGATGTGTTTTCCCTGTGATCTTCAAGGAGAGCATCAAAACAGCCAACCGGGAAAAGGCGGGGGCCGTAGTCGAACAGCGTGTCGGAAGACGCTCAACCCTAGGCATCACCAACGCATGGCACCTTTCAAAACACCTAGCATTCACACACACACATACACACACACAGCTCGTCAACTGGGTGATGTGTGTGGACCACTTCCGTGCACCGTCACCTTACGCCGGAATGTGGCACTCGATTTGCCCGGATACGGTTGGATGAGCGGATGAGCGGATTGGATGGAAGAGGAGGCGAGTAGGCAAAAAGGCTTGACAATATCCGAACGGAACGTCAAACGGTTGAGCGAAAATCCTTCCACCGTGTTTCCTTCTCCCGTCCCGGTTGGCGGTGTCGATGGAAGCTTCAAAGGGATCGCTAAACGGGCTAACGGACCGAAATACAACACACAAACACCAGTATCACACGTGTGTTTTGCGTCGGGGTTACGGGGGGTCCGGGTATCACGCGTGTGTGCCACCAGAAAGGCAAAAGTATTCACCGAACGTGTCACACTTTCCCGTGGGTTGTGAGTGGTGTTTTTCGCCTACGAACCGAGAATACTTTGTCTAACATGGCGCTTACTCACTCCCTAAAAAAGCCCACCGAAAACCCAAGAGCGGAAGCGAAAGAATGAGAAAACAAAGGGGGGGTTTGTGTGCGTTTGGATGTGTGCGAAAAAGAGTTGAGATGCTCCCATTTTCCGAGCGAGGGCATAGTAATGAAGGATTCTAGAACGATCCGAAAGGATCCAGACGGTGGGTCATTAGACGAAAGAGCTACTAATTAAATACAATGTGAAACATAAATAAGACATAACTTCATTAGCTCACATTGTTCCGACCCCCGTTGGCGGGTGGTGGGGTTGAAGAGCGGTACGAAGGCCACCGGTGAGTTAATTGGCGTACCGAAAATGACCACTAGCCGGAGCGCCTGGCGTCATTTTGCGCTCCGAAGGATAATGTCGTCTAACGGTGTGGAAAGATCTTTGAAGTCGGTTCTCGGAAGCCCAAGCCCGGGAGTGAACGATGGAGCGGGGTTTGAATCTGCAGCGAGGGACGAGAAAAATGTCATCCAGTTTAATTTTACAGGTAAATACACGGCTGACCGGAACCGATTCGTCGACGGGGACACCGTTTACAGCTTCTTTAATCGAGCTCGAATGCTTAATCTTTTGAACAAATGATCGGTGGTTTTGATCCCCCAATCAAACCGTCGAGCCAGTTTGCTCGCCGTTTTTTTCCTACTCGATTCAAATAACCTCAGATCGTTCTAGTTTTTTCATCGTCCTCCTGCTGTCAAATCAATAGTCTGTGGTTCGAATGACGGTAATCTTGAACGGAACTGAAGCGAAACGCCGACCCCAGTGGTCCACGTTTGGGTCTGCATAATTTAGAGTGCTAATGCTGTCCACATTTCAACGCGCGCCGGCATTTGGCACCGGAGCAAAAATGTCACATCCGAGGCGATTGTCCACCCGGCTGCCATTCATAATCTAAAAGGGGTTCCCGGTTTTAGCTGGCATCCTTCCAGAAACTTTCACTTCAAAGCACCAAAAAAAAACACATAGCAAGTTCCGCACTCAAACTCAACTCAGCAGATCAAACCGGTGGAAATTTAATTCGCTTGATCTCATGCTAAAGCTTGAATAAATAAACATCACCAGCAGACGGTTGGAGTGAAAAAATGATTTTTCCAAACAATCAGATCCACCGACCAAACGCCGGGATGCCTCGGTGGCAGGTACAGGAACACTCCACATCAATTGGCGGGTGTTTGTGTATTGCTTTTTGGAGAAATTTCTGAACCAAAAAAAGCAAAGTTTGAACATAAACGCGAAAAACAAGACCGCTTAGTGTGAAGCGTTCATTGCGATAGGGCTAATAAAAGAAACATCGGAATCAAACTGATAAAACCCAAACACAAGCAACACTCACGAACGAATAGTCGAGGTAATCTCCGCTCAGAATGGAATGAGAAGCAAAACAACAACAAAAAATAACTTAAAATCATTTGCGTAAGTGCTCCGATAAACACAAGCTCATATGCCCATCGGTTATGATGGTTTGTTGACGAACAATATGCGATACGCCATGGTAAACAACGAAAAAAAGAAAAAAACCCCTCTCTCTACCAAACATAACAAGCGCCAAAGCACTGGCCCGAAATCATCAAATCGTATTTTTTGCTGTTTTTGAGTGAGCATAAAAGTCAAACACGATTTTTCAGCATGGTTTTGTATTTTTGCCCTCCGACAAACTGCCTCATAAATGGAGCCGATCGGACTGCGCTCGAAACTGGGCATAATAATGACGTGGATGCTTTATCGACGTAAAAAAAATTGGCTTGCAAAAAAACTCACCTCAAACCATGCCAACAACAGGAGGTCAATGTTGGTGAAAGTATGATTAATTTCAAAAACAAAACTTTCTACTAATTTTCCAACAAAACGAATCGCATTAATTACAATTCAATAAACATCAGCTTTACGGGGGAAAAAAGGAACGGAAAACATGTTGGCGAAACGGGAATGGCCGTTTGAAAAACATGGGCTTCTGCTTTTGACGGGATTTTGATCGGTGGCCGCACCACCATCTTCCCTGTGCAGCAACATTTTGTTCATACGGAAGCGAAGAATTACCCACGGCTCGAAATGTTACTCCCTGCCGCCTGGTGCCTGGTTGGTGGGGAGTTTGCACCCAGGGTTTTCCCCGTGAGACGTGAAACGGGGGAACTTTCGACGTGTGTGAAATGCGTTTTCCGTTCTCCTAATTTTCCATCCATCCGGGGCATGCACCGCAATAATATAACGGTTTGAAACGGAGATAGGATCAAGCGCGGGGGTAGGAGGGAAGAATATAAATCGTGGAAAACACTCTCGGCGGGAGGGAAGATTCGGAAAAGCAGCAGCAGACATTTCGTCGTCTCCACCCACAGATCGCACCAACAGGAGCGTTGGGATGGCGGACGTTTAGCCGTCAACGGTAAGCAGATTTACCACAACGTTTTTCCTCAAACTCAACTTCCGCTCAATTGGTAATGGTGGTTGCCTGGTGTGGCTAATACGTCCGTTTATATTCCCTTTGTATGTTATCTCTTTTCGGTTTATACATTCACTGGTAGCTAACTGACCGTATGCTAGGATAATGAGTGTGAAAAATTATCTCAAAAACCAACCTGCACTTTTTATCGTATTTCAGCTATTTCAGTTTCCAGCCGAAATCCAGCTATTTCAGTTCAGTTCAGTTTTCCACGCCTAACTAATTATTTTTATCTTTTTGTAACTTCTACAATTTTTCCACAAATGCTGAACAACCTCTCATTTCTTCTAAGTATCCCATAAAATGTTTAGACTCTCACCATTTTAAACTAAAATTCTACATCCAAGAAATTCTCGCCACTTTAGTCGAACTTAAAGAAAAATATGCATGTAATTTTTAAACTTTTCTCAAATGATCGAAACAAGCAGCAAATAAATGATCTGAAATCGAGTGAATCAGTCCTACCACAGGAGAAAAATGTTAAGAACTTCTGCACAGAAATATATAAGAAATTAGCTAAAAACCTTCATTATCAATAAGATATACATTTGGGTTAACTGCTCTCGATTAATCTTAACCGTTTTTAACTATCATACTGATTCTAAAATGCATAACTAAAAATTAAACTAATTTGTTTATAATTTTAAATTCCTTTCTGTCGTGACATACAGTTTAATTTATAGTAAATCTAGTAAATAAGTTAATGTGGTTGGTGGTTTGCAGGCCCGTGTCTGCATCATTATCAGATTTCTCGTGAAATTTAAACAATCAATTAAAAATTAGGTAATAAAACTCAACACATGTCAAACTGTATATTTCGACTCTTTGTTTGAAAAATTGTTTTGTTTCCAATTTTATAATGATCCAAACAATGGCTGACATTCTCTACCTTTTAAAGGTTTTGCCACCAACTCACAATTTTGACGTAATAATGCTTACCTGCCGATAAACGATGAACGGCCACCGGTGCTGCACCCCAATCATACGCACATACTCACACACACACACGTGAGGGCATGTAAGGTATCCTGCAGGGATCAACCGAACGACGTGTAGGTGAAAGCGGTAGTTGATACTGCTGCTACGGAAGGTGAGTTTAATTAATTAATTCAATCAGCCCGCCAGTCAGTCATCGCGCTTGCCAAGGGAAGGGAAAGATATCGTTGTATTTTCCCCGGTGTTTGAGCACCGTCCGCTTTGCAAGCGGCGAGCGCGAAAGGCGCGGAAAACCGGAGTCCACCGGAGATGTAACGCACCTAATTAGTTTCCGATGCAGATATGTGCACGCCTTACCGGAGGTATTATTGATGTGTTGGATGCATCGCTTCGCTGAGTGAAGAACAATACAATGTGTGTACCATTGTGGATGTTTTCCGACAGTTTTCCACTGAAATGATGCACCGTTTTTGAAGCCCTTATCAACGTCGCTGTCGTTCGCAGGGGTTCCGATGCAGCTCAATAAGGGATTGATTTTCTGCTTCGAAAATAATAATGCACATTTAACGGGGAGAAGAAAAATTATAATTGCCGTTGGCTGCGCACCACCACACCTGCCCCGTCGTTCCCATTTTCCAGCTGGTGGAGGTTAGTTTGTTGTGAGCCGTTGCCTCTGCCTTCGATTCGGAGAACCTCTTGAGCCAATTGGCGTAAAAACAGACCCAGGAATGGTTCGGTAAGGTGAAGTTAGCTACCACACACTACTCGGGGCTTGGAAATACTGGTGTGATCGGGGCGACGAGGCAACAACACACACGGGAAAAATCCTCTCCAAACCACCGCCCAACCGGGCCAATCCATCGCCATCCCGGGCTGTTCCGCATCGCAACGTGTCATTCCGTGTCGGTTTCTCGCCCCGCGCGGGACGCACCCGATGCCACACCCGCTCGCCACTCCGGTGGTCCCATTTCAAAAACGCACGCGGTATGGTTGCCACCGTGCTCGGTGTCTCGGTAAAACTAATTAATTAAAATTTCCAGCAGTTTGTTTAGAAATCTCTAGGTGCGTTGGGTGCAGAAGCACGGGAAGCACGGCGTTGTTGGTGTGTGCGAAAAGTGAGTTGATGGCTTGGGCGAATGGTTTGCGTGTGTGCGAGCCCTCCAACGCAATCCTTGCCCGGAAAATTCCACCCTTCCCGCATAGACGCCCACAGTCACCATCCACCCACCGCACACGTGCTTTTATCTAATAAAATTCATTACAAAGCTCGGTTTCAACTCGATTGAGTTTCACATAGCGTTTGTTAATTAAATTTCTCCATTGAAAATATTTTATTCCATCTCACCCATCCGGCGTGAGGTGTGTGGGTGAGTGGAAGGCAAAGGGAGCGCTGGTGGTGAGTTTCATTATCAGTTTTCATTATGTAAATTTAGAATTTGATCTAATTGAGCATGCCGATATATGTATGAAACAAATGTGCGAGGGTGTTGGGCAGGGGCAAGGGAGCACGAAAGGGAAAGGTGTCTAGTAAATTGTAGTATGAGCCGGTGTGACGGAGAAGAAGAAGAAGTAGAGCGCCGCATGATGATCAGCCAGGAGCAACATCGGCGTTGGCAACAAAAGACAGCACAGACACACCGAAGCATTGCCCGTTAATTGTCCGCAACGTCGGGCGAAAGGGATCCGGCACCATCCAGCGAGGCCTCACAAACCGTCTTGCCAACCAGGACCTGGTGACAGGGGCGTTAAGAGACGCCTCACGTCCATGTACAATTAAACCACCGGCAAGCTGGACGGGGCCGAACGGTCGGAGAGCCTTCCCGGGTATTTTGGAACCGAATTCCATGCACCAGTTTTACCTAGCCACGCCGAAACGGCGACGCACACTGCTCCAATGCACGAGGACACGAGATATCTGGAGGAAGGAGAAGTAGGATTCCAGAGCTCCCGAACGGTCGTACCGAAGCCTACACGCGGCTAGAAGCCCGGAGTTGGTGCAGCAGAATAATCGCCTCCTCATTATCACTCGCCAGTCCTGCGCTGGCTTCCATTCCAACGTTCCCTTTCGCCATGCCGTTTCCATTGGCTTCGCAGATTTCCTAAAGCTAACGTTGGCCACCGCTCCATATCGCCTTCAGGTTCTAGTTTACACGGTGCCAGGACGTCCTCGTCGCAAGAAGGACTCCGAAGCTGATGATGTCCACCGGCGGTCTACGTATGTCCGGCGTACGACGGAGAATGGGTGGCCTCCAGGGAACGAAGCACTTGGTAGGAGCGGACGGAAACAACTATAGATACTACTCATTGATGAGACATTAAGGGATCCAGGACCGGTACCGAGCTCGGGACGCTGGTCTGGCACGGGACGGAGATGGGACGGTAATGTCATCTCGTGCGGTTTTTCCATGCGCTCCCGGCAAGCCAGAGCGCTGGTTCGGGAAAAACCTACGCCAACCGGTGCAGGCAGACGGATGAGGAGGGAGCGGCGGCTTTCAACGGCATCGTCACTCACGCGGGATTCCCGAGGCTCCCCGGGGCGCACACACTGGCATCATTATCATCACCATCAGCTCCTATTCAGCGGAGAACTATTTCTCACTAATGAAGGTGCATTTCGCCGCACGTTTATTGGTCCCGTCTTCCTTGGGCTCGGATGCGCCGCTCGGTTTTGGGCGACCGGCCGAAGACTGGACCGTTCGACCGTCCAGGGGAACCCGGCCGGTTCTTCATCCGCACACGAGAGTGCAGCCGGTGCCGAGGGAGGAACCGAACGGAATCACATATTCCTCCTGTGCTGGACTTGTTTTCACCACCCACTCACCACCACCGCACTTTTGCTATCTCTTTCACTTTTCCTTGATTGAACTCCAGTTTTCCAGCGGCGGAAGTGGGAGCACAGAGTGGAACAGCCACAGGAGTGAGACGGAAAATTGGAGGACTGGGAAATTTGAGATTAGAGTTTGATTGTATACTTACTCGAAACTGGGGAGGGTTTGCGGCGCGGCTCGGCGCTTTGGGTGGAGGTAGGTTACGCATTGATTTGTGCTTGTGTTTAGATAAACTACTGTCAACCGGTCTCCGTTGACCCTTCCGTTCGCTTCCTGCAATTATGTCTTCACAGCCCCTTCGTTTTGTGCACGTCCATTGAATCGCTGTGTTCATGGTGCAACGATGCCAGTCATTTTTCCGGCCGATGATTCTAGCAGATGGAAAATTCAACTCTTTTTTTTTTTTTGGAAACCCTTTTTTCGAATGCCCATTATGAACCATTGTAGAGGACGGAATGTTTGAAAAATTCACTTTATGTTTATATTTATGTTTCTCAACAAGCTAAATTATAGAAAAATATTACTTAAGGTTTTCATCAACAACAACAACAAAAATGTTTCAAATTGAGTGTTCACAAGACTTCGAGGACATTTCATTTACCTAAAACACAAAGATATTCTATTACTTACACAGACAAAAATTAACATCAAATATCTAAAAATGTAAAAAGAAATCTGCTTATCGAAAAATTCAATTATCATGACATACGACGTAGGAACGGAATGATCAAAACAGAAATCAAAACATCAAAAAGTTTCAAATGAAGCTAAAATCTCTTACCTAAAAATAAAGATTAGAGTTGTGAGTTCAGATTCAGATTCATGAATCTGAATGATTCTGTGGGTTTTAGAGAGGAGAATGAATCTCTCATTGAAAGATTCATGAATCTCAAAGATTCTTCAATTGATGAAAAATGATGATCAAAAAATGGGTAGAGGGACTCCTTTTTTGTTGGTCGCATGATCCACGCCAATGAAAGAATCATGGAGATTCGTGAAAGGTCCATGAAACATTGAATTGATAAAGATTCATTAAGGTTGCGAAAGATTCATAAACGTTTGAAGATTCGAATCCCAAAAGATTCATGAATCCATCTGAATGAATCTTAGGTGAAACATTCATATAAACGAACCTCGGCAATACATTCATAAGGCACCACACCAATAAAGAATTAAGTATTTTTTAGAATTTTCTTTTGAAATACTCATATGTGAAAACATTCTGTTTGTTGCGAACGCAACCTGCTTCTTTCCTGTTGGGGTTTAAGAAATAAAAACGGTGATTTTCGTTAACGGCCTTGTGGCACGTTTTAAAAACTTCACTCTATTTATTCTGGGTACAGGAAAAAGGACTTCAAATGATCTTGCTTTCGCTTTTATAGTGGCCGAACGCACGTTGGCCCCCACCCCCGGCTTAGCCCGAAGTTGAATGCAGGCCCGAAGATAACGAAATATTTCCTGTCTGTGGGACGGAGCGTTACGAGCGTTACGCGTTCGTAACACTGTTAATGCTATCCTAAAACCAGGCCAATGGAAGTGGAGGTTATGGGACCTCACCCGTTATTGCACAACACTATTTTTCAATTCGTTGATCCCATATGGTAGCAGAATTGTGTTTGCAAGCTCTAGTGATAATCCTGCCACTCAATAGTTGGTTTTCCCTAATCTCTAAACAATTCAAAATCGAGAAATCAAAAAACCTAAACTCATCATCGGCCATATGCACCCGTGGTGTGGTAATATGTTCGCCTGACATTAAGTAAACCCACCCCCCGAGAAGATAATCCTACTCGACTGCCACTAATGCTGTCAATGAGAATGGCTTCCGGTGCAGAGGCCTAACAATGCGGCCACTAAATCAGCTTCAAAATATGCTAATTCCACCGCTCGCAGTGGGTCAGATTTCCCTCGAACTGAATCGGAACACATGTCGGGTGAGAAATGGAAATAAAACTAATAGCGAAATGCCCAGCTTGCATGTTCAGTAATAATCGGACATGCAAATCCATGTTGTTCTTCCACCTCAAAACTGGCGGCGCTCCATTAACTCCCCACACGATGAATTGCAAAACACCGTGGCTTAAATATTGAATCGTTTTTTGTTTTCTGTACTATTTTATTAATCGCAAAAGCTAAACCTTTTCCAGCGGCATTTTCATCTGGTATATTGGGACCACATGCACATGCACATGCAACAGCATCGGGCCGCGCACGAAAATTGCATCTGGGTGCCCGGTTTCGAAGCATCCAATTACAAACAAACGCCACCGGGCGCTCCCATCGCTACCCGTTTGCCGCACGCAAACACCAAACCCACACCGGGCCAACATAAAAGCTCATTTATAATCTGGCTGTTAATTAAGAAAATTAGAGCGGCGGGAGTGAAGGCATCAAACGAAATTAATAATAATTCGGTGGTTTCATTAATTAAAACAATTGAAAATATTGTCGGCATCGCTGGTGCGCCGGATTTCGTCCATTCTACCACGGCCCCCGACATCCCTTCCCCAAACGCCTCGGCCAAACAAGCACTTTTTCCACGGTACGGCAATGAAAAGTCACTGCCAGAGATAGCCATTTTCCGCAAACACTGCAGTCGCTCGTACAGCATACATACGCAGCCACATTCATCTGCGGCGCGCTGCCCTTAATTCCCCGTCCCCAGTCAGATTGAGGTTAAGCTTAATTTAATCCAAAATCAAATGAACAAAAGTTGAACCGTCGAACGAGGGTGGGGAGGCGGGAGGTTTGGGGAGGAAAATTACTGTGAAGTGTGGAGTGTGGCAACCACTCGAAAATCCTCCCCACACTCACCCACCCCATCGGGTGGTACCATTGATGGGGGCCGAAATAAAACTATCCCGAATGGAACGGAAAAAGTGCTCCCAATCCGTGTTGGTGCGTGTGTGTCTGCGTGTGTTTGTACACCCTCAGCGCGTGTCGAACGGATCGTTGGAAATTTCTGTGCATAAAATTCAATTGCACAATTTAAAAAGGGGTTTTCCGTCCCCTCTCCCTGTTGCTGGCGGGCGGCGTTCCGGTTCCAGTGCATCACTTCGGCAACATAATCCACTCCTCGTGGCGCCAGCCCGCCCCTTCGACAGTGAAAGCTCCCACGGCCGACGACCGGCTTCGGCACTCTGGACAGTGGTGGCACATACTGTTGATGTTGCACATTTATTATATCATAAAATTACAATTGTACACGTCAGCCGCATTTTCCGCCCCTCGGCACCACCTCCTTGGCCCGCCCTCCCTTGCGGTTCGGAGAATGAACGCAATAAAGTCGCTTTTCCTGCCCCACGTTCGCACGTTCGCGTGTGTCCTTTCGTCCTAAAACGTTGCCTTCGGACGAGCCGCATCCTGGACGGCACGTGAAAGAATCGCATAAAAAAAAGATACGAAAAACCAAACAGGACCTGTACGGAACCGGGGAAGGCACGGTGGAGGAAAATTTATCGTTATTATTATCATTATTGTTATATCGTTGTTATTATCCTCATTATGATACAACTGATTTACCTCGTGGGCTCATCCGCGCGCGGGAAGGGAAAAATGGAGGGGGGCCTTCGGGGGCGAAAAAGTCCTCCTTCCGATGGAAAGGAACGTTTCACAAGGTTGTTGAGCAGCTATTAACGTGGTGTTGTTGGTTTTTTTTCACGATTTTTGTTCATTTTCTTCTCCTCATCCTCTCACCCCATCGTTCACCTATTTGTGGCCAACTCGGGCCACCAAAAGGACGTTTTGCTTTTTGTGGACGGCAAATGTTCACAAGTCCGGCGGAAACATTCGCGCATTGTTGCGCTTTTGCGCTGCTGTGCCACACAAATCCACTCGAAAATGGATGTCACCCGGTGGCTCACGCCCACTCCCATCGCTTGGCACACAAGCGGAACAGCACCTTTCAAGTGGCCATTTTGCGGAATGCGTCCCACGCGGTAGGACGAGTTATGTTTGAGCGGACCACGGGATGAAGCGGTGAAGGTCCTTTTTTAATTAGCTTGTTGCAGGGCACCATAATTGAATTTTAGCCTCCGCTGCCCATGAATTATTGTACTGTCGATTCCGGTAATGATCGCTGTCTACTTTTTTTTTTGCAATAATTTATATAATAATTATGTTGGTTTTTTTTCTCTCTCTGTTTTTCCCAAACGATCAGCATGCCCTCTTAAATTATTATCGCCCTTTCCGCTGTGGCTGCTTGTGGTATTGTGCTTCTGCTATTGACAGCCCTGAACTTGACAGCTACAGTTTAATTGTATAAGGTTAATTCGTTGCAGCAACGTAGAAGAGAAAGACATAATTCACTCTTACGACGTCTATAAGATGAACTTTTGATGATTCTTTCATATCATACAAGAATTTTGGGTTTTCATAGCAAAATGTAAATCCTCACCATATGGTTTAGTTTCAGGATAATAAAAATAAACAGAAGCAACCATCATCATCATCATCATCATCATCATCTTGAGTCTATCAGAGGTAAAGAATATAGAGAGAAATAGCGAAAAATATTACTAGTTTTGTTAGAAACAAGAAAATATATTACCTTGAAAACATAAAGTGTATTTTTAAGAATATATTAACTCATCTGATATGTAGCTTTTTTTTAATGCCAGCTTTTCATTTTAATGATGTAAATGTTATATCTACTATCAATTTATCCTTTTCAGTTTGAAACCTGCTTCATATAAAGCTAAATTCGAGAGATTTTTTACTAATCAATCATGAATCAGATCTAATTACTTATTAGAAATTACACAACTCACGGTTCATTGAAAGCTGCGTGTTCTAGTTTTAAATCAACTAGGAACAATATTTACTCCTCATGAGATTTCATTGTAACACAGTTTTAGTTGATTGATATTTCGATTTATTGATGACACTTGGTGAGCGCTTTAAATAAACTTTTTACTCTATTATCATTTCAAAATTTTAAAAAATGTCAGAGAAACATTTCGGGCCACTAAATTAGAGTGTTGAAAACCTTGCTTGGTTGCTGGCCACAAATGAAAACGCTTTACAGTAAAAATCAGGGCTTGAATGGTTACGATCAGTTAATTCACATTATGACATCTCTTCATCAGTCATACCTTTGTTTCATGTGGCAATGTAAACCTTTAAAACACCACTGGGTAGAGTAGAGTGTTGTCATAAGTTTTTTAAATTCAAAATATAAACTCCAGTATGAGTGTTGCTACCATCGGTTGGAAGGATAGTTTCACCTCCTCATTATTTGGGCACGTTTGCCGGCGGATGTTTCTACTCATTCGTATTTCAAAATGGCAAATCGCATAAAAACAGCTTGATTTGCGGCTGTTGAATCCCACTGATTGCATCTCTACACCCAACCGACATGCGTTGCGAGTGTAAATGTGTGCATTAGCAGCAAACACATCCGATAGGAAGAGAATGGCCAGCGCCAATTGGAGGCTAAACGGAAAAATGACCCACAACAGCCCGATTGACGCTCGAGATATGGTGAATTCGACACGAACTGCGCAACTCGAACGTCCGCTGACGGACCTGGATCGCTTAGGACATTAAAGTAATCTCACTCTAATTTACTATTATTACCACCAAAACACAATCGACACAAACGTACAACCATCTGCACTCATACACATGGAGTGCATATCTTGGGAAATGATCGACAGGGAAAGTTTTTCCCATTACTGTCGTCATTTTGCTACTCTTGCGCTCGAACGATTGCTGATGTCATTTTTCGTCGGCATGTGCCATTTTCTTTGTCCGTTTTTATTTTCCCCTAGCTGGCACTAGGTTTTTTTGTTGCGCTTTCTCCATTCCATCCACACTACTCAAAATTAGCCTCCGATAAGCATCAACAATTATCATCGAGAACGAAAGTGTCCGGTCCGCTCCCGGCGGGCTGCTGTAAACACCATCATCCGGAGCCGGGATTTAAGACCATCATCATCAGCCCGAGTGGAAAAAGGACGATCGCATCGAGCAAAACAAAGAAAGTGGTGGCGGAAAAAGTTGGCAGAAAAAGTAAAACAAAAAACAAACAAATGGACCACCGGACATCAAGACGTAAGATACTCCACTTGCTTCCCGGATTGGTGAAACAAAAGCAATAAAATTACATGATGCCCATTTGTCCGATCGCCACTGCAGCAATTCGACCACTGCGGGGCTGGGGGTGGGGGAAGAAGAGTGTTCGAAAGATTTTATCGATGAAATGAGTTTTCAAACAACCAAACGTTAGTCTAGCGTTTGCGAAACCGTAGCTCGAAGATTGTTCCGAGATTCTGCCGGTAGCAGTCGATTTGTGGAAAGTTACTTACCGGACTGTCTCCGTCACATGCATGAGGATTTCCGTAATGTCCACTTCCGTGAGGGTGGATTTAATCATGTCCCATTTCTCTTCTTTATGGTTTTTGTTGGAAAATGGACTGTCAGTCCAGCGCCACCCGAATCAAATTGGTTGTAGGAAAAACCTTGGACAGCATGTTAGCACACACGAAAAGATAACGAAAGAAAAAATTTACACCAATAAAACTATTGGTTCAAGTAACATTCAGAACAATATTGGTTCAATAATGGTTCAAGTAACATTCAGAACAATATTTAAGAAATAAAATAAAATTACGCTCTCTGAACTTAATCACAGCAATAACAAGAAGGAAAAAAAATAGAATGAAAAAAGAATCCTACAATCATTGCTCATTTGAAGCGAAAACTAAATCACTCGACAGAACACTTCAGATAGCATTGTACCAAAACCAAGTAATGCTATTATAACGCTGTCCTCATCGCCAACTCATCGCCGATTCTCGCCCCGTAACGACAGTTACGACACTTTACGTGCCCAACCACCGGCCACCGCGGGAGGCCGAGGAAAATCCCCTCCCCGCCTGAGAGGTACCCCAAAGAGAAGAATGGAGGGAGCGAAAAAAAACCACTGGAAACGAACCGGAGGAAACGATGACAGTAATCGAGAAGATACACACTGCCTGAAGTGCCATTTTGGAGCGAGAAAGAAGAGATATCCATAAACCAGGCATCCCGCCAGGATTTCACCGCTTACTACCCTCCCTATGCCGCTTCCTGCTCCACCCATGGGGTCGTAAGGCGGTGGATGGTTCAGTCGATTTTTTGCTGATTTTATGGATATTCAACAGAATGAAGAGCAAACCCCTCCGACGACGCCTAGCGTGGGTCACACTCCGGGGCCTGGATGCAAAGGTGCTTGCTCCCTCAAACCACTGCCGATTGTCACCATACAGACCCATCCCCCCCTTCACTTAGGGCTCAGAGCCTGGCACCCCCCCCACGGCCCGCGTGAGGATCCGACCAAGGATCCTACGTTTTGTGGAACGATTTCAAATCTGCTGTTTCTTCTTCCCTTCCGAATTCTCCAAACTCTGTTCCATTCTGTCTCTCTCTCTCTCTATCCTTCTCCCGTAAGGGTGGGTTGGTTGATACCGCTTTTATGGAGAGACGATTAGGGGGATCAATTGTCAATTACGTTTATCGCTCTTTTATTGGTATCGACATCCTTCCCGCGGTGAGTGCGGCGCGTGTGCCGATTCCTTTACTTCCTGCGTTTTGGGATTTTTTGCTCCTCACCTCGGAGTGGAAGACGGAAAACAACGTGATGATTTTTCCCCGTTACCATTCGTTTGCACGGGATGAACCCGGCTGGTACAGCACCTTCCTACGGTCAATCCTTGGTTGACATTGGAGTGACTAAAGAGTTCCACCCGGGGATGGACGGCACTCGAATTGTTTACCATCCCGAACGGCTGGTATAAATAATAAACTTCAAGATGGAAAATCGATGACCATAATTTTGCGCGCACGTCCTCGCACATATTTAACTCCGGAAAGGACGCGAAACCGAAAATTGTGTATTTTATTGTGTGTCCTTGCGATTTTCACGCCTTTTTGTTTTGGTGCAGACCACGTTTGACGAAGGTTAATTTTCCCCGAGCACACCGCTCCGGGAGCAAGAGAGTGATCATGGATAATATGGTTCGATTACACGGCAAAGTTGTCCCACGACCCCCCGTGGTCGTCCTGGGCTCAACAGCATATTATGCAGCAGTGCATAAATCAAGTCGCAACGATAAAATACACACACCGAAGGGCGCATCCGCGTGCGTTAAATGTATGTACACAACGCATCAAAATGACACCACGAGGAGATGTTGTTTCTATCCCTTTTTTTTATTTGGTGAACTGACGAAGCCTACGGTCCCGTCCAAAAATTATCACCCCTAGCTCAGGAAGGCTGTCGAGGGCATCGGCAATGGGCGGAAAAATGGGACCGGAAAAATCGAACCGATTTTCCAAACCGATCCTTCTTGTGCGCTTGATAAATACCATAAATCATGAACGCACGAATGGCGTGAAGGCGCCCCATTTGGGGCCTTATCGAACCCGCTATAAGCTTCGTCAATGAGCAGCAGCAAAAAAAGGTACCAAAAGTTATACGGACATACACACATTTTGTGGAAAACTATCGAGCACTGAATGGAGGGAGAGAAAACACATCACAAGGACTGCGAAACGCACCGGGCGCATGGTTATTAATATTAAAGTTAAAAAAGAAGCTAGAAAACCGACCAGCTCGGCGTACGCAAAAACGCACCAAAGGAAAAACGATTGTAGCAGTTTCCAAAACCAGCCCCCGAGAGGGAAAAAAAAAACACGAACACGAAGGATATATAAAAATAATGTATTTTATGTCCTGCTCGACGGACGCGCGCAAAGGGCCAAAAGAGGAAACAAGCTAAAACGCGGAATGAAATGAAATCGAATCAGGCTCCAACGGAATCAATTTTTATGTATAGGAAAATAATACCCCGAAGCACATCGTACCTCATCCGGCCACATATCGGCTGACTTTTCCCTCCCCCGGGTGGCGCACGAAAAGGTCTGCCATTTGCCAAATTTGTCTTCCCGGTTTTCCACCTCCTCCTGCATTCCGTTTTCGGTCCCACCGACCGACCGAGAGCGGGCGCGTCGATTGGCGTGTGTAAACAAGCATAAATACGCCATGAGCCCATTTATTAAATCAATTTCGGACCATCTTCCCGTGCCGCCATTCGCACGACGATGGGTTTTTTTTTCACCCCCCGCCTTTCTCGCCTTATTCTTATTATCAATTACGCTCCGCATTGCCGAGAACCACATGTGTTTTATCTTCGCCAATCAGGCATCGGGCAAATCCTGCGACCGACATTTGGGACCAATTTTTCCGCGCTTTCCCCCCTTCCGGAAGGGAGTCGAAGCGAATGTGAGAGGAAGGCCCGTTCGCGTACGTTCATAAATTTTACTCCGATTCAAAGCATGTAAACCATATAAGCCACACCGCACCATTTTCCCTGCTTTTTTCGTTTTTTTTCCCCGGTACAACGTTAGGCACGGGCGGACACCCGTTCTCCTCCCCACCCCCGTCGGCTCGGGGTTCGTTCGAACGGGGCCGGAGTCCTTCGACGATGAGTGACAAGTGCGCGCACATGAATCATGTGTGAGTGTATGCCGTTATCGTTAAATTTGCTCATAATTTGGGGCTGCGTTTTTATTTCGGCCCGAATGGACCAATTGATCACTCTTCAAACGAGCTGGGAAAGGGGACGGTTTTATATCGTTTTTGTCACTGTCACAGCGCATGGGAATGTCGATTTGGGCAAAGCAAGGCATCCTCCCGTGATAGCATTGGAGAGGGTTGCGGGAAGGAAACAATAATTTAATTGTCTGATTTGCATAAACCTTGTGAGCGATTTATCGCCAGGTTGTAAAATGATGATTGTGATAAATGATCGATGGAATTTGTTTTGAAACAAGAATACGGCTTTCTATTAAAAAATAGCGTTTGATTATTAAACAAATAAAGAACACTTCAATTTACACTAACTGTTTCATTTCAAAGCACAAAGGAACATCACACATAACTGCATCTTTGATAAAAATGAATTTATAAATTGGAAACGAGAAGGAGAAGAATTATGAAATATGATTATTTTAATAAAATCATCCTTCAGTTTTAATAATTGCATTTGTTATCTATTGTTTTTCTGAGAAATTTTAATTTGATCAGCGCGGTACAAAATTTCGTTGAATTATTGTTGTATATTCAAGCGAGTAACAGTGAAATTGACAATCATCAACCTGTCATTCCGGGATTCTCTTTGTGCTTTCTATATAATTTTCCATTCTCTTAAACTGTTCGTAACTAATTTATTTTGACCTTTCTAGCATCGCCCATTTAAAACCAAAATGTGAATACGACGGGTAGACATCGGCACCAACTGATGCTCTAACATATTATAGGATCCACCCTAGGTTTCCTTGGAACCAGCAACGCGGGGCTGGCGTTTCGCTGATTGCGTTGATTATGATTGATTGTAATCAGTTTATTACCATCAGCACAAATGAGACCACAAATTGGGGCGTGCGTGCGTGCGTCTGTGATTACAGAGACGTGATGTGTTTTCTTTGCACGAACTCTGCGAAATTTTTTGAATCATCTTCAAATGGTTATTCTAGTTTTTGTTGCGATATCAAAAAGTGGGGAGGGAAAAATAAATTAAATTGATCTGCTTTTGCTTTTAAGCACAGAATGATTCACTTAAATGCTTCGGCGCTAATTGATCCAGACAGATGTAATAAAATGTTATGTTTGTTATATAAATACAACCTACACCCGGCGATTCAAACCCAGAGAAATTTTCTTTTTTAATCGTTGGTCGCTTTGGATTATCGTTTAGACCTTTTTTTGGATTGGATTCAAATTGCTTCTACTTGCTTGACTTCGGTAGCTATGAAAAAGGTAAGACATGTGTTGCCAGGAAAAATGCACATCTAATGAGCAGCTTTCCAGCAAAGTTCTATGGTAGCCGAGAGTCTTTTACAAGCTAATCCTTTTATTGGCGGTCGTAGAATTTTATTCCACTCGGAAAAGCACGAGGATAGCATTGTATGTTCCGGGTTATAAACGAAACCCTAATGAGGCAAAAGAAATTAGGCATCGAAGCTCCAAGTCTTTTTAGTATTTTGTGATAAACAAATACAAAATTCATAAAGAAGTTATTTGTACGAAATAGATATGTTAAATTTAAGCTACTTTCATTAAAACGCATGAGAGACCGATAAGTAAAAATTAAATAAATATAAAGTTAATAATATTTTTGGAATTACCCTCGATGTGAAAAATCAAAAGAAAAGTATTACACGAAACATCAAACGAGTGTTTCACATTATTTGTTCAATTTTGTCCCGATTAACCACATGCAATATCTAAACCACATCAAATCCGGCTCCGTAATTAAAACGGTAAACAACAGTTCGTTAGGAAACAACATTCTGGGCGTACGTTGCCAGACAATTGCCGCCCAACACGAGGGTGCTCGATAGGCAAAACGATAGATAGTACAAATAAGGTGACAAACGGGTTTGTCGCCTTTCGCACGTCAACCCGGAAAACGGGCCATTTTCCGCCTGGTGACAAGGCTCACTAATCGCGCACAAATCACACGCCACCCCAAACCGAGTTCTCCCATTGATGTCATTTCTTCTCTTGATTCTCCTATTTTTGCTTTAAACTGCATTCAAAGGTCCATAGTAAACCCTCCCCCGGCATGCATCATTATTGGGGGTGCGCAAAACATCCGTCCACCAAACCGGGGCCGCTCTTGGGACAGGGAATTGATTATATTTTAATAATAATTACACTTATTAGATCACAATCAAGGCGCACACGCGGCACCGCCACGTGATGTCCGATGCGGGCAAAAACCCGCCAGCACGAACAGCCAGCCTGCGATTAGTGATCGGTTGATTTTGAAACAAAACAACGTATGTCTTCCGCAAACAAGCAGACCTCGTCATGGCGCACGGCGTTTCCGCTTCCATTATGCGCTTTTTACCCGCGCCGGATGCGACCGTTTGTGATTTCCCGCGTTGGCGAAACTAAATGTCAATCGAACGCGATGCCACCACGTTTTCCACGTCGTCGGGCGCCAGCGTTGTTTAACGATCCAATATCTTTCCAGTCAACAAGGCCGGCAGCGTGAATCGATGAGTTAGTTTTCCTAAAGCCCGTCGGCTTAGGAGGCTGCGAAACTAAAGCTCGCGCGAAATAAGCCCTACGAGCTGGCCGAAAACATTCGGGGGTCTACCAGTCGAGGTGTGATTGATTTAGTTAATTGATTGAGTCTCTCGGCTGTGGTCGGAAAATTGGGGCAAATTGTTTTACTCGCCGCCCGGGGGGGCGAGTGTTGGTGGTGATATTTCACACCACCAAACGACGCCATCATCATGCGTGCGTCCGCTTGACTTCCGGCTTCATATATTCTGCAAATTATATGTTGATATATAGCCGGAGTGACACTTCTCGGGCAGACCCACAGCACAGGACGAGAGCTGTTAACGTTAATGGCCATAATAATGAAGGCGATGATGGGAACCGCTTACTGACAAAATCGTTACACACAAACAGCTCGCACACTCAAGCCTACAAGCGTCCACTTCTGGGTAGAATCTCCGGTTTCTTGTCCTTGGAAGGAGGACACTTTCCCTGCCGACCTGCCTGCAAAGCCTCGAAGGCTCGCAAAGCCATCTTGCACTGTGAGACTGGATTCGACCGCATCAATCTGTCGGCTCGTAATCTGTAAACATTTATCTTTTCCTGTCGTTTCGTCCGGCCCCGTCGTCCGGCTCGGTGAAGTCGGGGCCAACTGGAAGAACTTTCACTTCCTGTTCCGCAATTTCCACCGGACCGAAGCCGGGACTAAGACTAGTGCAAAGGAGAGAAAAGAATCTCTGGACGGAAACCGACTCACCTCCAGCCTACCGGAAGGACGTTCCTCGGCTTCGGCACGGCCGGTTGGCGACCTAATCGTGGAAATGATCTCCCATATTTCAAACCTTCCCGCAACGACTTTGGCAACGACCACATCCTGCCGGTTTTCCCCGTCCCCCCAATCTCCTTTCCCGTTCGGCTCCGAAACCGTGCCCATTCCAGCCAATAAACGAGTCAATTGTTTCAATTCGACCACTTAAAACGAGCGCTCCCTGTTCGGAGTGCACCGTGCACCGTGCTCATTAGGCATGGCGCTCGCGTCTAATTAATTGAATGCAGTTCTTCACACACGCACACGCACGTCCTGCACCGGCAGCACCGTCTCTTCGCCCGCCGTGACGCTAAGTGCAGCGTGAAAAGTGCAATGCGTTGCAGGGTAATATTCTATTTGAAAAGAAATGTTGCAACCTAACGAGGCCCGCGTGTCCTGGGAGCAAGCTCACAAACGTCCACACCCGGGCGCACGCACACGACGGAACCGACGACGAATAGGAAACCGCGAATGGGAAACGCTAATTGGCGGCGGTGGGTTTGCCGGTTGCCTGGAAAACGTCCCTCCGTTCCCCGTACACCGGGGAGTGAAAACGGTGAAATTAACGATGTAATAAAATATATATATGATATTGGGGATCCCACTTTGCACGCCCATGCTTTTCCCTCCCTTCAGCGGGGTGGTTCCGAACAAAAACGGCACCTGTATTGTAACGCTTCGTGTGGGTGCGAGTTTTCTGCAACCAGTGCCAGTTACACATACATTTCCCCCCATTTCCACCCGAGAGGAGGGGGGGGGGGGGAGCTCGGTCCAGGTAGAATAGTTTGCCGATTCGCTGTTGCGCGAAGCGAAATCATAATTAGTTTAATTATTTCACATTAATAACAACTCAGTCTGTCGGGCTCAGAGTTGGTGGCTGGTGACACACGCCATAAGGTAAGATGGATGCGGGCTGTTTGGGGAGCAGCTTACAGCACGGGTGGGATGGGAGTGAACTGTATCAGCCCATAATTATGGGGTGGTTTTGAGTGGGTGGACTGGTTGGCCCATCCTAACCGCAAACCCAACCCCAAGGTGCAGCCGGTAAGTTTCCAGTTTTTGTGGACATTTATTTGCGTAGTGGGTGTGGGGAATAAGCATGCAAAATTGGATTGAACCGCCGAGATTCTCTCCGCCAACGAAATCGACCACCGAACGGAAGGCTTTTCTTTCTGATTAAATGTAAACTTTAATAAATACATTTACCGAACGCAATTGAATTAAACACGTTTGAAAGATGCCAGGCAAACATATCAATTTTGGGTGGGAGGTAAGTGGAAGGGGTAACTTTTTACAAACCTCTTCAAACTGGTGAAACTATGAGGATGGATTAGGGAAAATTACTAGCAGCGAAATTGAAATGGCATCCAACAGCGGATTGTCGACGATATTTTTTTTCAAAGAATACCCAAAAAAAGGAGAGGAAATATGTGGTTTTATATCCACAATATTGTATTCAGTAGCTGTTGGTAAAGCTATATGAAAATTAATTTACATTAAATTTTGTTGTCTTATGCCAACAAAATGTGAAATAACGATTGTTTTACAAACGATGTAAGATGTAAAATTTCCCTAATCTTGTCAGAACATTTTTTTTTCAAAATTATGAATACTGCTAACAGAAAATCACCGTTTCATAGCTAAGTTTTTGCATATTTCACTTGTCTCAATAAATCACTTATCTAAATGAGCAGGACATTTGATGTTAACGTTAACGTTTCTCGTCCGGTTACCGGTCTTTTTTTAAATTTACTTTTTACATAGCACTCAAGTTTTGTATACAGGTTTGGTGCAACATCTCGTTTTACACAACACAACCAAATGCCATGCGAACTTGCATGCATGAATATGCATGAAAGAAAAATCAACCTGAAGATAAGGCTAAAATGAGAAACGGAAGAGCAGACGCAACAGAGAAAGAAAGTGCATGAAACATGATGAGTGTGAGTGCGAGTAAGCAAGTCGACCAAATTGCACATGCACCGCTGCGTGTTGAAATGCACTTATCGAGTTTGACTTGTTGCTGAAATGGAAAACATCTGTTTCTTGCAAACGTTTTTATGGTTATTTCCTTTTTTTTCATTGCCCAAGATGCTTTGCCTTCATCGTCATCATTTCTTTGCCCACTTTGACCCAAGAGTTCGTACTTCATCCCCAAGAGAACGCCGGCTGCATCCTTTATTAGGTCGCTGTATTGGTACGCAAAGGTATGTGCATGGTGGTTTAAGTCAGCGTTCTTCACCCAATCTATTTCAATTGATAAACAAACATTAAAGAAAATAAAAATAAATAAAAACAAACAAAAAGTCAAGAAAATTCAAGCAAATCTAAAATCGTACTACGAAAGTATGATGATTGATAAACTTTTTTATAACATTTAATCCCAAGTGGTGCATATGTTACATGTATTTTTAGTATTTTTAGAACAGTGTTTATGTACTATCTGATGTTAAACGGATCATCATTGGCCGAACTTTTAATGCTCCTTTGCCGACCCCTGGTGTAAGCGTAATTACAACATACCCTCCATGGGGTTTTTAGAGTGCTAGTGGTGGTAACGGGAGAACCTATATCGGATTAAAAACAAACGCCCGCTATCTCATTTTCCCCTGCAACTACGGATAGTATACTGTACACTCAATGGTCCAGCATGACAGCAGAGTTCGTAAATGTAAGCCATATAGGCAAATCGAGACATAAGAAGTTACAACACAAAATATGAAGAAAAATGAGAAAGACAACATCGGACACTTATTTGAGAAGCAATTTGCATGTTTTAATCACGACTTTTTCGATATTGCCATTTCCCTGGATGCCAGTTTTTGGAGGAGCCGTGTGCCGGGTGGAAACCGAACCCACGTCGTCAAGGATCTATTCCACACTAACCGGCGGAACCGGATGTCTATTAGAACCTGCCTGTATTTTGGTGCACCTAGAAAACTACCACATCTTATTTATACGCCACGCACTGTGTTCGCCATCGACCGGCATATAAATGCGCCGTGCGTGATCTTACCAACACACGAGGGCACCCTGCGATCGAACGGAACGCGGTCGACCGTAGGAACCGCCCGTTAATCGGTGTCAGTTTGGTTGGTGGCGTCGCCGGGATCGAAAGTGATAATAATGTGCGGCGGTCTCGCGCCGGCCGGAATTCCTCGTCATACGCAGCTCAGTCGATCACCGTATCAGCCGGTTCGTTATCTTCGTTGTGGCCGTTTCCGCGGGTTGTGGGCCCAAATTTAATCGGTAAAGCACGACCCCCCGAAACGCGCTTCCTGTGTACGTGTACGTCCCGAAACCCGGCAGCGTGTTGGTGGCTCCAGTGAACCAAGTGTACTATATTGACCCACACCGGTTAGTATCAACCATCTTAGATATAGTGTATACGATGATGGTCTCCCAGTCTCGCGTAGCTTAACCGCATTGATCTGTTTGTGCGCTTCTCGCTTTTCTTGTTTGGTTGTTTCTGTCCCGCAACTGTCGGTGCCTCCTCTGCGCCCCTCGCAGCTTGATGCTCGTGTGCCGGACACTGATAAGGGCCACTGGGCGGCAATGCTAAACTGTTCCTTGATCGTACGAAGTTGATAAGAGACCCCGCAGCAATGTTCGACTTTACACCCTGCCCCCGGTGTGCGAGATAGAGACTGGTAATGATGGTGATGATGCCCCTTGGCCGGCACAAAACAGGGCGCACAGTGTTGCATCGGTTGCAGGCCAGTGCAGTGCTCCTAGAAACGTGTCAGTCGCACGGAAAGTGTAGTGTTTGTCTACATGTGTGTTACTTCAAACCCAATGGACAATTGAACAGTTTAGTCTGGAGAGAATCCGGCACGACTGAAGAGCAACAACTTTACGAAACGGTATACACTTGTTATGTAACGTTGAATACCAGCATGAGAGGTCAATCACATCCCGTTCGGTGACAAAACCAAGAGATGGCGCATGACAGTATTGTTGTCCATACTCAACTGCAGGAAGCGTCATCGTTCACGAGTTTATAGTAATAATTTATACAACGTCTGTAGCTCCCCTCCATTTCGTTTACACTCGAAATGCCATCGCGCAATTTAATGTGTTTGGGCCGTAATTTTAGCGTGTCCATAAGAGGGAGTGCAAATGAAAAAAATACCTCAAGGTACCGGCTGACCGCAGTTTCAACGTTTGAAGAGCAACGAAAAACCAGTTTTTCGACCATCTTTGGAGAAGTTAGTAGTTCACGGGAGACCCTCGCTGGCCCTTGCGCTCGCTTGACCTTCCACCGCTGAATGGTCGCGAGTATTGGAACGGCAAGCAAAGTGTAATGAGTGGCCAACGGACAGGGTTTGAGGAGTTTAATGTGCTACAGCAATCGCTCCCCGCGGGACGACGCAAAGTGCCAAGGTTGTGTCGCCGGTGTTCGAGCTAGTGTTTACGAGTCACCGTTTGTGCCTGTATGAGTGGATATTCCGGGCGCGATTGTTGTCAGCGGAAACACGCGAATGAAATGCACCGAGCGAAATATACTAATAACAATAACCGGCAACGAAGGCGTCATATCGCAGTAATCAGCAACGGACAATGGCGGTTGGCTAATGCAATTGAATTATGGGATTACACGAGGCGTCGACTTTAACTGCGCTGGTTTCAACAGACGCACGTCCGAGCGTTACATCACAGAATCGAGCGCAAATCGATGGAGGCGCCCGTAGACGAAACAAACAAAATGATAATCACGCACGCATTCCGTCCACCTTCTTGCCGAGGTGTCATTGTCAGGGTCAAGTTCAACACAACGCCGGCTTTGACCGTTCGGCGCGATAAACTGCGATTAATGGATGATCGTTTGTCGAGTTCTCGAATCTATTCAATACATTAATTTAAAATGTACGTTAACTAGCAAAGCCTGCTAATAGAACCGCTTTTCTCACCGCATCTTTGGTTGTCGTGGCAAAAAGAAGTAATTTTATTTTCTTCACTTTTTCGTTCACTTTGCGACACTTAGAGGTGCATTCACGGGATGCATTTCAGCGCAATCTTGTTGACCTCATTTCAACCACCCACCGCAAGTTGAGGAATTCGTTTTGCAGACATGTTTGCTTTCCGCTTATCAGCAACAGACAACAACTGTTTTCGGGAAGATGTTACCAGCTGCACGGGGGAGGCAATTCACCTGATGACGCGGGAAAGCTTTGTTCGGTTGCATTTGCATTGGAAGGTTGTTTTTAGGTTTACGATGCGATTTGGGAATTTATTTGAATATAACCATAAGTTTTGGTCACAGAAACTCTCTCCGGAGAGAGGCCTTGTCTCGCTAGGGGATGTCGTGTCACATAAAAAAAGTTTTGCAATACTAAAATGTTAAGTAAAGTGATTGAAATATGTTTAAATAATGAAAAAATATTATTATTAAAACAGCAATGGACCGATATATGCGAACATATTAGAAATGGATTACCTGCAAACAGAAACAAAAAAAAGTAGCCAAACTGACTACAGTTCGATTGAAAAAAGTCGTTCTCAAGCTGGAAAATACCGCTCGCATTCTGTCTAATCTCAATGAAGTATTTTACAACTTATAGTCGTTGAAGAGTTTTTTCAAAGTCATCGTGAATGAAGCATTTGCGCGTACTTCTTCCTAACTTCTTCGGGATTTTCATATCTAACAAACTTCTCGCCGATAATAAGTTACGTTGCGTCCCTAATAATTTTTCTAACATTTCCCTTCGATAGGCGAAACCTTTCGTTCCCCCACTTTTACAACTTTGGCTGATAAGAAATTGAAACTGTTTCTCGGTTTTATCTCACCATGCATGGTAACGGCCCGGTCCGATTTGTTTTGACGTATCTTTCCAGACCATTTGTCGGGGCAGGGGACCCGCAGTCCGTAATCCTAAAACCGCGATACGATACCAAAGAAACCCACAAGAAGAGCGCCAAGTTAAATCATGTCGGGCGAAACATCACAATCAGCGACGGAGGAGAACAAGGTCCGGTACCGGCGGACACAAAGTGTAACGCGAGCCGAAGAGATCACCAAAAAGGAGTCGGAACAGCGCAAATCACAACCGGACAAACCGTGAGTAATCGTACATATCTGCATCTGCAGCATGGGAAGGCAAAATGGTACGGCATAAGGCGGACGATCATGTTGTCAACGGCATGACTCACGCCTGCCACATGGTGATGTCGCGGATGCGAAGGTTGATGTACCGGTGCCGAAGAACTTGTTCAAACCTGCGACACCGATCGGTGTGAACTTTGTCCGATCGGCAAGAAGAAAGTGTCCAGTCATTTTTCTAAAATAGCTTTTTCATTTCCGCACGCAATCGAGCATGAATTACGGCCTGCAGAAATGACATAGATTCGCCAGGTCAAGGAAGTTCGGCGTGTTATCAGCGTGAGCCCGGTGATAGGCTAGTAATAGATTGGAACAGCAAAAAGGTTGTTATTAATAAAAACTTTTTGTTGAACAATATTACTTAAAGACATACTCGTGAAAGTTTTCAATTAGATAGAAAAAGAACATGCATTTAAAAAAATAAATAATAGCACGATCTCCATTTTTCACATGATCTTCTCCTAAATAAACGTCGAAATATGTACAACAGTTTAATGTTCCAGTAACACGATCCCGCCTTAACGTTTCGTCACTTAACATTTAGTACCAAGAACCAAGGTCAAAGTGGATTTAAAACTACAGTCTTGCAGGGCTCGTCAATGACTAGCGAGTGATATTTCGGTGATAAAACAACCCATTCCAGATTTGTACAACTTCTACGTGGTTCTATCCTATTTAACAAACCCCTCAAACTTGTGAACGAAAATTAAATAATAGCACGAGTTCTCATACTCGACGATCTGGTCCATCCAGCTAAAAAGTAAGATTAAGACCAAGGGACATTCGATCCTATGATCATAAAACAAAGTTTCCCGAACCCTGAGTCCAGAGTATGGTACCTTCCGCCCAGACGAGCCTTCCGTCACATCACCATGGCGAACATTAATGGCCCATTGTTCGGGACAACATTTTCCCCGAATTATGTTTTTCCATCTCTCCTACATGCACATCGAAACGGCTCACCACAGATGCCACCGGCCACGGGATTCGCTGTTCTCCTGGAGCTCCGGGTTCGACAACTTCACCGGTCTAGTCAATTGGGGTTTTCTCCTGCTCACGATGGGAGGCATCCGGCTAGTGCTCGAGAACTTTATCAAGTACGTACTGACTCTAATGCCGCCCGATTACGTGCACTTTGTAACGTTTGTGTTCGATCTTGCCAGATACGGCATTCGCGTTGATCCGGTTCAGTGGTTCACGGTGCTCACTGGCAAGGGTGAAGGTGAAGGCTATCCGTCGGTGTTACTCGTCAGTTGTAAGTATCGCATCGAGCGGTCCATTTTACGTGACTTTTACCCTTGTTCGATCCTCACACACCTTTCGTTATAACCCATTTTAGATGCCCTCGTTCCCGTCATGATCTGCCTGATGATGGAGCGTGGTCTGGCGAGTGAAATTATCCCCGACAGTGCCGGAATGACTGTGCACGTCATCAACATTATCGTGCTGGTGCTCATCCCGATGGTTGTGATACACGTGAAGGGTCATATCTTTAGTTTAGGTATGTCGTTGCTACCGAATCCGAATCACAAACGCCAACAACCGTCTTATCGCTGGCTCGTGTCAGGGTTGGTTTTTAATTACTGTTTGTGGCAACGGTCTCCATCCGGCGGGGCGCACCTAGCCGTCCTTGAACTTGTCGAACTATAATTAGTTCAAGCCCGAGCGAATGGGAACCGGGTTCCGTAAGCATGCAATGCAGCCCTTCTCTGGTGTAATTAGTTGTTTTTTTGCTTCCTTTACCTTCCAGTCGGAGCTATGACGGTATGTTTCATCTATTGCATACTGTTCCTGAAGCTCTGGAGCTACGTGCAGGTCAACCTGTGGTGTCGTGTTGAGAAACGACAACATCGCCACAGCCGCTCCGGTCGGCGCCAAAGTATAACGATTGCTCAGTTGCGTAAGTGTACAGCTTTGTGCGACGTTCGATGGCGCACAAAGTTCTCTATTTTTAACCAATTTCCCTCCATTCCCTTCCCCAGAGAATGGACGCGATCAGGAGCACGAACGGGGCGGGAGCAATGGTAGCGCGACCGGTTACTGTAACGACAAGGACAAGGTACCGGAACTGGTACACTACCCGGACAACCTGCATCCGGCCGACCTGTTCTACTTCCTGCTCGCACCGACCCTCTGCTACGAGCTGAATTTCCCCAAAACGACCCGCATCCGGAAGCGGTTCCTCATCAAGCGCATGCTCGAGGTGATCATTGGCGTTCACATTGTGATGGGTCTGTTCCAGCAATGGATGATACCGTCGGTACGGAATTCGCTCGTACCGTTCTCCAACATGGACCTCACGAAAACGGCCGAACGTTTGCTGAAGCTGGCTGTAAGTTTCGAAGATAACACCACTTGGTTTCGATGGTACCTATTAGTTGTTTTTTCTCACCCCAAGATTCCGAACCATTTAATGTGGTTGTGTTTCTTCTACCTAACGTTCCACTCGTTCCTGAACCTGATGGGCGAGCTGTTGCACTTTGCCGACCGAAACTTTTACAGCGACTGGTGGAACGCGAACAACATCGACACCTTCTGGCGCACCTGGAACATGCCCGTTCATAAGTGAGTATATGCACACACGGGACAAACGTTTCGTAGCGAGTTAACATCCCGCTTCGCTTCACTTCAGATGGTGCGTACGACATCTGTACATCCCGGTGGTAGAATTGGGCTACTCGAAAATCAGCGCGTCGGTGATCGTGTTCTTCTTCAGTGCCTTCTTCCACGAGTACCTGGTAAGCGTACCGCTGAAGACGTTCAAGGTGTGGGCCTTCACAGGCATGATGGCGCAGATACCGCTCTCGTTCATCGCAAAATACATGGAAACTACTTACGGGCCGCGCTGGGGTAACATGCTCGTTTGGGCGTCGATCATCCTGGGGCAACCGCTCGCCATCATGATGTACTATCACGACTATGTGATCACCAACTACAACGACGTGCTGGTGTAGCCGGAGGAGGAAGCGAAGACTGGGTCACTGGGTGCCTTTGGACCGTTTGTTGTGCCAAAACCAAAATGCCGATATTAGCCATTAGCTGTTAGCAGTCATTCACGAAACACATCACAAGAGACCGACTGCGTCACGGTTGAACGAACCGTTTGTCCCGAAATTCCATTCTAAAATGTTCATTGTTTTGATGAAAATTGTTCATAATTTGATAAAATGTTTTTTGTATCCGTTTTCGCCCTTTTTTGTAATAAAAAAGTATTTTGTTCTTTCTCTTTAACGATACACAAGGGAAGCCAACGAACGGCAGTGGGGTTTATATTACAAGCGATTATATTTACCTAGCGGTTTCCATTCTACTCTACCACTTTTATGTGATAGATCCGTTTCTCTTCCTCGCTGATCGGTACCGGCGCCTTCGACAGTGGATCCTTACCGTCGAGACTCTTCGGGAACGCAATCACCTCCCGAATGGAGGCGGCATTACAGAGCAGTGCCACATACCGATCGAGCCCGATCGCGAACCCTCCGTGCGGTGGGCATCCACTTTCCAGCGCGTCCAGCAGGTGGTGCAGATGGGAGTGTTCAATTTTCAGCACATCCTTTAGGACCGTCCGCTGCAGCTGGCTGTTGTGGATGCGAATGGATCCCCCACCAATTTCGACCCCGTTCCACACGAGATCGTAGGCGAGCGAGCGGATGCTGAAGATGTCCTCCGGGTGTGGGTCGCCGATCGCCCGCAAGCGGTCTGCATCTTCCGGGTGTGGGGCAGTGAATGGATGGTGGGTGCTCTCGATCTGGCCCGTTTCTTCGTTTTCGCTGAACATCGGGAAATCTATTACCCAGAGGAAGTTGTGCGCGTGCGATAGGCGCTTCGGTACGGCACCGGACTCCTCGAGGGCTTCGTAGGCGGCCAGTCGTAGTCTCCCCATCATGTTTTGCTGGGGAAGCAAAAGCGATTTTTAAGTCTATACAACATGCAAGTTCGCATGTGCTTATTATTGAATAAGGCAAACTTACCACGTACGTTTCCTTGCCCCAGCCGAGCAGAAGCAGATCATCTGGTTTAAGGAACAGTTGTTCACTGAATGAAACCGTTCCCTGATTCCCGAGCAGACGAACGATGGAACCGGTGGACCAATCGGGAGTGATTTTACTCATGGTAAACTTACAAAAATTGCTCTTTTTCGCAATTTCTTCCAATGATTTCTTCAACCCCGTGGGAAGCTTACGAGCTTCCTCTGCCCTCACGACGACAGCATACGATCGGAAATCCTTTTCCTTCACACCATCGGGGACGAGCCGCTTCTCGATCAGCTTTGTTACGTTCGTCAACTCATACCCAAACCGTGTGTCCGGTTTATCGCTTCCAAACCGTTCCATAGCTTCACTCAACGTCATGCGTGGGAAAGGATGTTGGATCGGTTGATCCTCCCGGTAGGGCCACGATTTGCCCAACACGTTTTCTATCAACGCGATCACCTTCTCACGATCGGTGAACGAAAGCTCAATGTCGAGCTGGGTAAATTCCGGCTGCCGATCGGGGCGTGTCGATTCGTCCCGGTAGCATCGGGCAATCTGGAAGTAGCGATCGATGGCGCCGACCATGAGCATTTGCTTGAACTGTTGAGGGCTTTGGACGAGCGAGTAAAAGTGGCCCGGTTTCCGCGATGGTACAACAAATTCTTGCGCACCCTGGAAAAGAATTGGAAAATTGGTGAGTGGATGGCATTTGACAAACTATCTTCTCTACCTACGCCAGGTGTTCGCCGGAAAAGGGTTGGTGTTTCCACCTCCACGAAACCATAATCGTTGATCATACATTCCCTCATCTTCATGATCACCTGCGATCGTAGCCGCAAGTTATGCTGCATGTGCCGATTCCTCAGATCAATATATCGATGCTCGAGACGCAGGTTTTCCTTCGCCCGATTGTGATCTTTCACGTTGATTGGCAGTCGCTTTTTGGCCTCGTTCAACACCTCCAATCCACTGACGTGCACTTCTATCGCTCCGGTCGGTAAATTCTGGTTTGTCTGGCCCTCGGGACGCTGTTGAACGGTGCCAGTTACGCGCAAAATCGACTCAAATGCCATCCCTTCCAGGGTTACCTGTTGGCATAGCTCCTCGGGGATAAGTGCCTGCACGATTCCATATCCATCGCGTAGAGTGAAGAACTTGTTCATCCTCGAAAACTCCAGCCACCCACATAGGACCACCTGTTGGCCAACGTGTTCCGTTCGCAGCTCACCACAGTTGTGTGATCGGTTCGTGAATTGATTAACTGCCGGTGTGCCATTTCCATCCGATACGTTTAGTTCGGAGCATGTTTTTTGTTTTCCGAGTTGATTTGAGCATGTGGAGACATGCAGCATGCGGATGGTTTGTTGCTGGTAATAATGAGGTGCATTTTGAAGGTAAATTTTGTTTCGCTAGGTTGTGGAACACATGATGCAATACATACCGTTCTTAGGGACCAATACCGGTGGCACGATATCTTATCACATGCAACCCGTCCCGACTGGGATGTAGCACCATTGCAAAATGTAGATCGAACTGCTACATTGAAGACAGTTTTCGCACTACATCTCATCATTTTAAATGCTTACTACTTTATTAACAAAACAAGAGTTTCACAACTTTACTTTCGCACTGCGTAATCATACAAACAAAAATAAAATACGATTGAAAGTTTTGTTTATGCCCGCAACGTGAGAAGGTGAGAACGTCAGCTGATTAAGCCGGTGATGCTGTCAGTTTTTCTCACATGCTCACGGCTCACCATTTTCTCATTTGAATAAAAAAGAACTAAACAATTCGTTCTGGTTTTGTTTTAGTTTTATTTTTATTCCTGTTGGTTTCCTGAAAAAGAAACTAGTTCATGTGTCTCTCGGAAATAAAAATTCACCGAAACAGTACACATTTTACGCCCGCATCACTCCAAAATCTACGTTGCTTTTGGTGATGGTAGTGTACTTCCGAACTGGAACCGTGTCGTGTTCCTTGTTTCCCTTGGGACGGTGTGCAGATAAAAAAAAAGTAAAGCTTCGTCCCCCCTCAGACATCGTCACCCGTCGGAAGCCAGAACGCCATGTTCGTGCAGGCGGAAGCGAGCATCATAAACTTGGGATTGAACTGAACACACTGCACCGGTCCCGGATGATCGCCGTTCAGGACGCAGATTTTGTACCCCGAATCGGCATTCCATACGTGCACCCGGCCGTCTGTGCTACCAGAAAAGATGAACTGTGAATCCGGACTGTATGAGGCTTCAATAGGGATGCCTTTGTTGTTCAGGTGTCCTGAAATGTAAACGGCAACGATGAAGTGTTGACACGGAACAAACGATGTTTCTTTTCCTACCTGTGAATGTTTGCAGAGGTGTTCCATGGAACGCATCGATAAGCCGAATTATCGAACCATTTGTACTGATGAGAATGGTTTTGCCATCTCGCGAGAACTTTAGGCCCGTCCAGTCGCATTCCTTTTCCTGGTTTAACTTGAATGTTACAAAGGGACCTTTGTCGAACGACCGCAGATCGTACAACTTGATGCTTTCCGAATTGACCCCGGCGGCAAAGATCAACCCCTCCGGATCGTACGCCGCCACCGGTCGTCCGTTGAGCTGCATCACACCCTGGCAGTTGGGCGAACGGAGATCCCACAGTCGGAGCGTCTTGTCGAGCGATCCGGAAAGAAACGTGTCCTCCACCGGTGAAATGTTCAGCGAAATCACCTTCTTCGTGTGGCCGGGAAAGTATCGGAGGTATTTGTTGTCGTGCAGGCTGAGATAGCGGATCGTGTCGTCTACCTTCGTCGAGCTATGTATCGCCGTGTTGTTGGCGTGTGTGAAGTGGATCAGATCGACGCCGTACTTCTTCGAGTTGACCGTCCGGATCTGCGTGCCCTTCTCGCAGTCGTACAGCACGATCTGGTCGTCCTCGCTGCACGAGATCAGCATGTCGCCGTGCGCCGAGAAGTCGATGGCGTTGATTTTGTCCGTGTTTTCCCGGAACACCTTGGCCACTTTGAAGCTTCGAACGACGGAGTCGATCAGCTTCATTTTCGGTGGTTCCGCCACTTTGCCGGTTTTTCTATTAAACTCTGGTCACAACGAAGAACCGAGAACCAGTTTTTTCCACGATTAATTGCGCGTCTTTGGATTGTTTACTTTCGACGACACGTAGGATTGTAGAAACTTCAGAATATTTCGCCGCCTGGAAAACTGACAGCATCGAGGCGTGGTCAAAGTTACAATTTTTTTGAAGGTTCACTATTTTGCATAACGTGACAGTTGTCATTAGACGTCAGCTTTCCAAGGTGAATAGAACGAGGAGGATTTGAGCTCGACTTTGATTGCAGTCACCTTGTGTGCTACGTGCAGCCCAAGATCAGTAAAAAGAGAGGTCGGGTCTTCTTCTTCTTCTTTCGGTATGCAAGTCGGGGTATATCCCCCTAGACTAAGGCAGCGCTCTGTCAGCTATCGAACAAGACAAACACGACAAACACGACAAAAAAAAAAACGATCAAACCCATGCAATCATATGGAGGTGCTCTGTCAACCTGCATCGAACATGTCAGACAAACACGACACAGAACAAAACAGTTTGATTTTGTCGTGCAGGGCTGTATTCCACGGAGAAACAGTATATACCTTGTTTATTCTGCTACCTTGCTGCTGGGAGAGTGACAGTTCTTCACGACAATTCGCAGAGCACCCTTCGAACAAAGTCGTGTTTGTCGTGTTTGTTGGACTGTTCACAGAGCGCTGCCTAAGTCGAACAATTTGTTCCCTTACTCGTAATCAGAGGTCTACCGACTCTGTCCGAACTCCTATGAAGGGGCTCGTCCTTTAGGACCGGCTATAATAGCCATATATCCACCCGCCGTCCACGGGAGGAATAAATCCTTCCGTTGTCAGGACACAAACACTCGTGGTCCGCTTGATTAACTCAAACAGCACGAGATGTGCGGCAGCTGGGATTTGTCTGACCTGAGCTCAAGCTCGGCGTCACCACACGGTCGTGCCGTAAGCTAACCTTACTTTTCCGCTAACTACTTCAGGAAACTTGTGCACTGCTAACATCCGCTCTGATGCACTACCGAACTGGAACTGCAGAACATATTCCGAACGCCTCAATTACCGCTCTGTTGATGAGACATGCCATATTTGCAGTTGTGCCCTGGCTGCTCGTAGGAGGCAAACAACATTTCAACCAACTGTCAAACATTTTCCCTCGGTTTTTCTCTCGTTACATGGTATGCTGCGACCTCTTTTCCATTGATCTTGGTGCAGTCATTTCGCGGATCCACGAAACACGTCGAAACGTGGAAAAGCCTCGCTTTTTATCCGTACACCTTTCTACGCATTGCGGGGCTTATCTGTGGATTATTTTTAGGTCGAAAGTGTCGCAGAGATCATTGTAGTTTTGTTTCCTTCGCTCAACGGTAAGTAAAGTGATTAAATGGAATTGTACTTTCCGCAAAATGGTGACATAAGGTAGCAGTGTCGGGAGGAAATATTCTTCACCGGATCGATGTGTGCATGACGAAATCATTCCGTCGGCTTACTAATATAGTGGTTAGAAAAGTGCTTGCTCTACTGCCTTTTAGCCGCGTGTCACATTGCGCCAGACGTGCGTTCGGAATGCATAAAGAAGTGAAAGTACCGGCCCACCACTCCCCCGGCCGAAAAACCGGTTTACGTAGACGAATGTTTTCATGTTCCTTTCTTCGTTCGATGTTTTTCCATTCTTTTGCAGTAGTAAATCTTCGTGGCAACCAACATGGATACCTCACTGACGGCTTCGCAAATCCGGAGCGTTTTCCTGGACTTCTTCAAGGAAAAGGAACATCTGTACGTGCACTCGTCGTCGGTGATTCCGCTCGATGACCCGACGCTGCTGTTCGCCAACGCGGGCATGAACCAGTTCAAGCCGATCTTCCTCGGTACGGTCGACCCGAACAGTGACATGGCCCGGTGGGTGCGCACGGCCAACACGCAGAAGTGCATCCGTGCCGGCGGTAAGCACAACGATCTGGATGACGTCGGCAAGGACGTGTACCATCACACGTTCTTCGAGATGCTGGGCAACTGGTCGTTCGGCGATTACTTCAAGAAAGAAATCTGTACCTGGGCCTGGGAGCTGCTGACCGAGCGGTTGAAGCTTCCGAAGGAGCGTCTGTACGTCACCTACTTCGGCGGCCATCCGGAGTCCGGGTTGGAGCCGGATCTGGAGTGCCGCGAGATTTGGCTCAAGTTGGGCGTAAAGGAGGAACACATTCTGCCGGGCAGCATGAAGGACAACTTCTGGGAGATGGGTGAAACGGGCCCGTGTGGACCGTGCTCGGAATTGCACTTCGATCGCATCGGAGGCCGCAGCGTACCGGAGCTGGTCAATATGGATGATCCGGACGTGCTGGAGATCTGGAACCTGGTGTTTATCCAGTACAATCGCGAGCAGGACAGTTCGCTAAAGTTGCTGCCGAAGAAGCACATCGATTGTGGTATGGGATTCGAGCGGCTTGTGTCCGTCATCCAGGACAAACGGTCGAACTACGATACGGACGTCTTTGTGCCGCTTTTCGACGCGATCCAGAAGGGAACGGGAGCACCAGGGTATCAGGGACGTGTCGGGGATGCCGACGTGGATGGTGTGGATATGGCGTACCGCGTGCTGGCTGATCATGCCCGTACGATCACGATCGCACTCGCCGACGGTGGATTCCCCGATAACACCGGACGTGGCTATGTGCTGCGACGAATCTTGCGCCGTGCGGTCCGTTACGCCACGGAAAAGCTAGGCGCCAAGCCGGGATTCTTTGCCACTCTCGTCGATACGGTGGTGCTACTGCTCGGGGACACATTCCCCGAGGTGCGCAAAGATCCGCAGCACATCAAAAACGTCATCAACGAGGAGGAGCAACAGTTCCTTAAGACACTTTCCCGTGGAAGAAACCTTCTCAACCGAACGGTCGTTAAACTCGGCAACAGCAAGGTCATTCCGGGGGATATCGCGTGGCGCCTGTACGACACCTACGGTTTCCCGGTCGATCTAACCCAGCTGATGGCGGAGGAGAAGCAGATGACCATCGACATGGAGGGCTACGAGAAGGCCAAGCACGAATCGTACATCATTTCGCAGGGCAAGGAAAAGTCCAAGACGGCCACGATCGATCTGGATGTGCACGCAATCTCGGACCTACAGGAGCGTAAGGTTCCGACGACGGACGATTCGTTCAAGTACCGCTACAAGGCCCAATCGACCGATCCGCTGGCGGAGTACGTGTTTGAACCGTGCACAGGTAAGATCGTGGCCCTGCGTCACAACAACGCGTTCGTGGAGGAGGTACTGGCCGGGCAAGAATGTGGCGTGCTGCTGGATCGTACCAACTTTTACGCGGAAAGCGGTGGACAGATCTACGACCAGGGTTACCTGGTGAAGGTGAACGACGAAAGCAGTGAGTTCAATGTGTCGCTCGTGTACAACCGGGGCGGATACGTGCTGCACATCGGGGTTGTCGAAGGTACGCTGCGCGTTGGCGATGAGGTCCACTGCCACATGGACACCGGAAGGCGTCAGCTGACGATGAAGAACCATTCGGCCACGCACGCACTCAACCATTCGCTGCTGAAGGTGCTCGGACAGGACACGGATCAGCGAGGATCGCTCGTGGTGCCGGAGAAGCTTCGGTTCGATTTCACCAACAAGGCCGCCATGACGATCGAGCAGGTGGCCGAAGCGGAGCGGTTGACGCGCGAAGTTGTCCGCAAGAATGTGCCGGTGTACGCGAAAGAGGCCAACCTGGCCGTGGCCAAGACGATCAACGGACTTCGGTCGGTGTTCGATGAGGTCTACCCGGATCCGGTGCGGGTAATTTCCTTCGGTGTGCCGGTCGAACAGCTCGAGGCCGATCCGACCGGTGAAGCGGGTGTGATCAACTCGGTGGAATTCTGCGGCGGAACTCATCTCCATCAGTCCGGGCACATGGTTGACTTTGTCATCACGACCGAGGAGGCGATCGCGAAGGGAATCCGTCGTATCGTTGCCCTTACCGGACCGGAAGCGTTGAAGGCACTGAAAAAGACGGAGCTGTTGGAGCAAGAGCTGGCCGCGCTGAAGACCACCATCGAGGCGGATGCGACAGGCAAGGAGGCAAAGGAGCACGTGAAAAAGATCGTCGAGCTGACGGAGGACGTTTCGCAGGCGACGATCCCGTACGTGAAGAAGGACGAACTGCGCACCGTTCTGAAAGGTTTGAAAAAGACGCTGGATGATAAGGAGCGCGTAGCCAGGGCAGCCGTTGCGAGTGGCGTGGTCGAGAAGGCGAAGGAGCTGTCTCAGGCGCATCGTGACGCACCGTTCCTGGTGCAGCGGTTGGAAGCTTTCAGTAACACGAAGGCACTCGATTCGGCACTCAAAGAGGTACGCAAGGTGAACCCCGAGCAGTCGGCTCTCTTCCTCTCGGTCGACGAGGACACGAAGAAGATATTCTGCCTGGCGAGTGTACCGAAGTCGGCCGTCGACAAGGGTCTGAAGGCGAACGAATGGATCTCGCACATTGCGCCGGTTATGGGCGGCAAGGGTGGTGGAAAGCCGGAGTCAGCGCAAGCATCCGGCGGCAACTACGACAAGGCGGATGAGATTTTGGAGCTGGCTCGTCTTTTCGCTGTTTCGAAGCTCGAGTAAAGCGCCGACCAACCTAAAGACCGATCTGCTTACTGCCCGCGCAAACTTAAGTGCATTTGATGCAATTGCATTTTATATTTCTGCTATCGTTTTTTCCGATTAAATTTTATGCAAGCCCTAAAATGGATCGCTAAATAAAAATTTACATTTATTTCAACAATAACTACAATGTGTTTCACTTTACCGCTTTTGTTCTTCCTCGTTCGTGTTATTAGGCGATTCGTGTTCCCGACTAGATTCATAGATAATCCTGATCTCTTGCAACATCTCAGCAATGTTTGTTCCTATTTTCGCGCTTACCGGTAGCACAGGTACGTCCACATGGTGTGCCAACAATTCCACATTGTTTTCCGCCTCCGGCAGATCGATTTTGTTCGCGATGATAATGCGTGGCCTCATGGTCAACTCTTCGCTAAACATGCCCAGTTCGTGCAGTAACGTGTGATAATGGGTCCACGGTTCGTCGGTCGACGCATCGATCACGAACAGAAGCGCATTGCATCGTTCCGCGTGCTTAAGGAACTGTATACCGAGACCTTTGTTCTTATGCGAGCCTTCAATCAATCCGGGTAGGTCGGCAACGGCAATCTGTTCGTAATCATCGTATTGTACCATTCCCAAGTGTGGTTTCAGCGTGGTGAATGGATAAGGAGCCACTTTCGGCCGGGCCCGACTGATAGCCCGAAGGAGAGTGCTTTTCCCGGCGTTCGGTAACCCGATGAAACCGACGTGAGCCATGCTGCGCAGTTCGAGTGTATACGCCGTCTCTTCCCCGGTGGCTCCAAACTCCGCAACCTGGGGTGCCTGTTCGAGGTCGCTCTTGAAAAATTGGTTTCCTTTTCCTCCCGCGCCACCCCGTGCCGCCACGAACATCATTCCTTCGGCGTCGAGATCACCGACCACCTTGCCGAGTGTGCTCTTCACGATGGTTCCTATCGGGACCTTGACCACCGTGTGGTTGGCGTTCTTTCCATGGCAATCTTTTGTAGCACCCTTCGCTCCATCGTCCGCCCGGAGAAGCGCGGTAATGTGGTTGAAATCCTTCACGTCCTGTGTCGCTTGCAGTATCACATGTCCACCATTGCCACCATCCCCGCCATCGGGGCCGGCGTTTTCGTTACACCACAGTCGAAGGAAGGACACGCAACCGTCGCCACCGTTTCCACCCACCGTTCGAACGTGTCGCGAGTCAACAAAGTATTGTGTCTGTAGGGAAGGTAATGAAAAGACTAAACACATGTCACACTTGTTTGTTCGTCGAGCAGATGTTCTTACCGTGGGTTTGCTTGATTTCGGTTTTTTACTTCTCAGCGGTACGGCCATCCGTTGATTAGAATATTGGACACATCCTGATGAAAGGAAACTTCTCGTTGGAGCTTGGCGCACGACAAATGCACGTAATATTGAACCCCACATTATGATTATGAATCGCAAACAAGAATCGCCGGTGTTTACGAAAATGTAAACATGTTTTGTTTGTTTTGGTTTGTTTGACATGGAAAGTTTCAGTAACCTTGCTTGTGACCAAGGTTATTTAAACAAGTTTCTAACATTTTGGTCCAAATTTGAAATGACCGGTGGTAGCACGGACTTCGATTGGATTTTTCCTCGGATTGGATTAATTCGATTGAAATCAGTGGTGGTAGCAAACCAATATAATTGCTAAAATGAGAATAAATTTCGGATTCCTATGCTGATTTGCACTATAAACCTCTAAAATGTGAAACAAAACGATTATGTAAAAACTGGCCGTTGCTAGCTTGGAATTTTGAAGAATTATTAACATTCAATCACAAATATTACACATCGAATCCCATCACGGCTGGCTCCATCAGTGACTTGACCTATCTTCAAGGAAATTTTATGTAACTTTCTGATAGTTATTTTGTATTTTGGTGGCGAGGTTGGGCATTCAAACATTCTCCATTGTATAGATCTGCTTAAGAACTGCCATCGTAATTTAGCTTTATGTTTTAATTACAATCTACTTTTACGCCTTTAGTAGTTTTCTACTCATTCAATTGTATTTACATTTGATTCTGTAGGTAACAAAAGAAAAAAAAACAAATCAATTAATCATGCATATAAAAAAAACTTTGGCAAGGTTAACTTTACAGATTTTCCTGCTCTTTGTCGCATGATGTTAGCGGAGAAATTTCTGATCGTTAATAGATGTGGAACATACAAGCTAGCAAAAGATTTTCTCTACTATATGCTGAATCAAGACCGAAGGTGATAATGAATGGCACAAGAGTTTGTCTTCACGCTCCGAAAATTTTGTCCAACAAACGTAGGAACGCATCACATGCAGGCGAGATTTGAATGCTAGTAGCGTTTGGAAACTAAAAGCACATAAAACATTGTGCTAAATAGTTCCGCTAAACAACGGTTCAGATGAAACCAGATGTCATTAGATGTTTAGTGAGATTGATCGTCGTTGTTTTATGATCTATGCGCCATCAATTTACTGCAGAACTATAAGTGGCTGTGCATGTGTTAAAATCGTAATGTGTTAAAAGCGTTTGCCTCGGCAAAACGGATGAATAGAAAATCATGTGCCATAGTCGTGGACAGCCTGCTTAGATATGATTTAAATTACAATTACCAATAAAAAAATCAGTTAGTTAACATAATTTAATGTTAGAGTTAACTGAAATTAAATAAAAAATTGGTAAAATTTCAAATTTTACTCTAACACAATATACAACAAAATGTCGTGGAATATACAAAAAAAAATCATTTTCTGACTTCAATATGATTCTATAACCACACAGTTTGAAATTCGTTTGCAAAAAACAATAGTCACAACAAAATTGGCATGCCGCATGACTGAGCTAATGCTTTAAGGCTTTACGGTGGAAATTAAAGGCTCATAAAAATTGATAAGATATAGTCGAAGATCATCGAAGCTATGTTTAGAATGCTATATCGAATAAGCCAGCGATAAGGCGAACGAGTGGAGGAAGCTCACATGGTACGCAGGTCTCGCAGGTCATGCCGTACCAAAATACTGATAAGGCGGTCTCAGATACCGTAAATTATTGCTCATCGATGATGTCAGCCAATTACGAACCGATTGTCAACAGTGCATCATCAAGGCCTTTCAGTCTCGATTTTCTCACCCCGATACGCGACAAACAATGATGCACTAATTACTTTGCGTTCCGGGCATCCTCTTGAAATGCTTAAGCGTGGGACTGATCGTAGCAGAGCATATATCATCCGTCGTGTGAAGCGTACCCATAATTCTCCTTACGTTAGTCCTTATTGCAAAGCCATTTGTGGATGATGAAGAATTTTTATATGGCTGTGATTTTTCGCGATTATTTATCGTGCACTCTTTTTCTCTTACACCGTGGTGCGTATGAGTATTAAGAAAGTGTATTTTTTTGTTTTCGTTTGCCAGTAACAGGGGCGCCGAATGAAAATCGAAGTTCGAAGCAATTCGCAGATGAGCAACAGTGGGGAAAAAAGAAAAGCGGCATGGGAAAAGCAACTGGATTGCGTATGTATGTGTGTGTGTGCGTGCACATGTCAGCGAAGCGAAGCGTGACTTTTCCGGACCATGCGTCTCCATTGAGTAATTTCGAGTGGACCACGTTGTGTTTGTATTGGAAGAGCCCTCTCACAAAGGGCGTCCTGGTTGGACCTCTAAACTAGCTACTGGTTTCTCTCGCATACTTCTGCAGTGCCTTCGTGTCCCAGACCACCGGCCAGCAGGGTAGTCCAGCCGTCGACGCCGAGTCGTAACGCAGTGTGTCAGCGAGCGCCCTGCTACCTCCGGACCGTAAAGTTCCCGGCTACGAACCGTCTCGACAGCCGAGCATGGCAAAGGAAAGAAAACAACCGAAAGGGAAAAAGACCAACACCAACCATCAGCGAGGCGGCACAACAGTTAGCACGTTCGGTGATCCGGCGACCCATCGGAACGGGGTCGCGGGAGGTGGGAGGGGGTCGCGATGGCGGCAACCAAGCGTCATCACGGCGTGTTGTGGAGCCGCACGCGAGGCGTTCGTTGGAGCGATTTGAAACATTTCGTTCCGTACCGACTTTCAGTCACCGTTTGTCGCTGGTTAGGAGGAGTTCGTTCGTTGTAACGACGGTCGGTCTGGTGTCTCCGCGGCGTTCCGTGGCGTTCCCTTGGCGTGTATACGTTCGTGCGGCTCTTCTGCTTACCTCAAGTATTTTTTGCCCAAGTTTTGCTGTTTTTTTTTTTCACCGCACACTTTCTTTCGGGTGCAGCTCCCGTGTGACGTACGAAAGGTGAGCATGGTGAGAGTGATAGCCATGAGCAATGGTTGTGTTGTGATTTTCCTTCGTTTTCCTATGGTTTTTTTTTGTTAAGTCAATCCGTAACGATGAGATCATCGTTGGGTACGGCCATCTTAAAGGGAGCGTAAATGTGTGTTCGATTTTTATTCGTTTCGTCCGTCCCGCCTCAAACGAATGGGATACCCTTTCGCAGGGATATCAAATAGAAGTGAAAAAATACTAGCACTGTAAAAAAGAGAAAAGTAAAAAAGAGAAATATTGAAGTGATGTGAATTATAACTTGATTTTAAATAAAAAGACAAACATCACGTAAAAGTATTCTGCCGCTTTGCGCTACTCTCTGCGATGGGATTCGAGCGAGTGAGTGGTTGGTGAATTATTAATCATTTCCCCGTTGCGACACACACACACACACACACACACACACACACACACACACACACACACACACAACGGGGGAAAGAGGGCTGGTGGTTTGGTGTGGTAGAGGTCAACCTGGAATGGGGTCGCATGGTTCACAGGTTGCTCGTCTCAACTCAACCCTTCCTCCCCTTCACGCCATCCGACTCAACCCCTCTAGCAGGTTGATCCTGACGCGAGGACATCGAACTGTTGGTGCCTCCATTTGTCGTCGTGGAAATAAAGGAAGCCAAAATAGGAAACGGACCCCCAACCCATATCCTTCCAATGGGCGTTTCAATGGGATCCAGGTGGCGTTGTGCTTTTTTTTTGGACGTCATTTGTTTGTGTGTCAGTGTGCGAGGTGTCGACTTGTGACCTAATTTACTCGTTTCGGCAATCGAAATTCGGTCAACGAGGGAAATGTGCATACACATCAAGAGAACAGAAGGAAACGGTATAAAGAAAAGATTTTCTTTATTCATCCTTCCTGGACATTTTATCCTTGAAGAAATATAAAAAAAAAACACATAAAGGGCCTTGGAAGAAATAAACTATACTGCGTGGAAAGGCAAAAAGTAAACCGCTCCACCGACAAAAGAATGTGACCGGTTAGAAATGGAATTCAAACCCGCGACGCAAAGCCGCAGCTATTCAGACATGCAAAAAGTAATGGAAAAATCTCTGCAAAGTAAAACTGCAGGGCAGAACGGAAAAAAACAGCAAGAAAAATGCCTTCGCCTAAAGTCAAAGGATATACTCAGGCCGGCTGCGAAACTGCCTTCCAAGAATAGAAGTCTGCTGATGGTTCAGCATCGGGCCATGGTCTGCAATGCCTTCACAAGCAGGTAGTGGTGGTATCGATCAGTTGGACAGCTGACGTAAAAGATCAACCAACGAGCTGCGGCTGACTAGTGGTTTGAGTTTCAATTTGCTTTTCCGACCATACTGAATAGAATCTTAAATACTGAATCTACATTAAACTGAAGCACGGAGCTCTATTTTTCCGTCAATGGGAATGAATTTATATCCACTTAGGCTCTCGTTAAAGGTCGCCAAAAACGCCATTCAAACTTCAAGTACTCTTTACCTAGAAAAAAAAACGAAATCCTACAAAGCCGTTTGTGCTTTTGTTCATCAAACGACTCTATTTGTGTTTTTCACCTTTTTGATTTTTCAAAGCACAGCCATACTACCCCCCCCCCCCCCCCCCCAACCTTCTTACGCTATGATGTTTGAATAGCTGTAACTTTTCCAACTTTCAAATTACACAGTCAATAGCGAAATAAACAGAGCACTCGGATGACTTCGAAGGACCCTTTCGCGTGCCGCATAATGCTGCAAAGCTGAATCGGATGAGGATGGCAGGAAGAACTGCAGGGCAAAAATAAACGAGCGAAAATTCCCAACTGTTGAAGTGGCACAACTTTTGGCTTGCCTTTTTGTGTGGTAGCCCCCCCCCCCCCCCGCACCCCCAGGGGGAGCGGGGTTAGTTTGTGGATGCTCTGACGATTTTATTTCGCCACCATGAGCTAATGCATCGAGTGACTACCGGAAACGTTGCGCCGAGCTGTGTTTTCTCTGTTTGTTCTTCCTTTGCTTGTTGTACGTGCTTCTCACTTTACATTCGTACGTAAACGTCCTTCGAAAGGAGATTTCTTTTCTTACTTTAGTGTTCTAACATGGGGAGTCAATATTGTAGTTGAACATCGAATGTCCTCCCTTGAACAAGCGAAAAGGGCATGGAAACAAGTGTGGCGTAAAAACAATTTTCAATAAATTCCAGAAAGACACAGGTGTCTGCTTTTATGGTTGTTCTACAGTAAATAAAAGTCTCATTTGAGGGTATAAATTATAACGCCTCTTGTCTTATAACTTGAGCAATGAATTACAAGAATGTACCACACAAAAGAAGTAATTTATCTTTATGGATATGAAAGTAAAGAAGGTGCTTGAACAAATTCTCAAGCATTCGGCTTGGACTTCTCTTTAGCCTTTCGATGTAGTTTTAATGTTGATATTTTAAAATGTCTACAGTTTTACGATCTGTGGTATTATATACATGGGTGCCCATATCTGAGTACGTTCCTTGCATCGCTAATGGCTTAAAAGGAGTCCTTTCCTGCCCAGACCTTGTTACTCCATCGATCCGACGAGGTTTTTGTGGCTAAAGCACAGTTCTCCAAACAGATCAAATAATTGATAAAACGGTGGAACTTTTTAGCCTCCCTCGTGCCAGCGATATGTGTCACGATCACGCACGTATTTTGGTCAACCTCCGGGGTGGGTCATAAGTTTAATGGATGAAAGATAATAAACCGAGGAACTGGCCAACCGAGAGGCCATAAAATCCACGGTCGCTTCTACCCATGGCTGGGTGTTGGTTAGTGTGTGTGTGTTTTAACAATTTCTCCGCCCTCCCGGGTAAGTGATGTCTCATCAAGCGAAACTCAAAACTTTAATAAGGCACAACAGTAATAATCAACTGGCAGCGCGTTGATGAAGATCGAGGATGAAAAGTAGTGTGCGACATCGAGAATAGGAGGGAATATGAAACAAGAAATGTCGCCAAAACGAGGCAAGATTAAGATAATGAGAGTTGGCCAGTGTATAACAAGAAACATAACGTCAGCTGGAAAGTTTGTACGGTTTTGTTTCATTCTTTGTTGAAATTGAAAGAATGTTATACAATATTGGAGTTTTTAATTTTCAAATTATTTAACTCTGTAATACTCGACTAAATATTTAGATCATATGCTAAGTACGCTCAGAACGCTTTCACAGTTTACTAAAAAAAACAAAGATACAAATAAATTTGTGTTTCTTCACGTTGTTACATTTTTATTGGTTGCTGTTTTGCACTTTTATTCACCGCTTTTTCAATACAAATTAAAAAACCCTTCCTTCAACATCTCCACGAATTGAAGCCTACCTTGAGGTTACATTGATGACTTGTTTGTAAAATTAAGAGAATTTTTTCTCTGCCTGTCATTTATTCGCTAAATAAACACACTGTAACATCGTCACGATTGATACGGCAGCGCTTTTATTTACAAGGCGAAGCTTTTTTCTCATCATGGAACAAAAGCTGAGTTCAATAAATAGGTTTTGTATTACTTTTTATTAATGGAACATTTTTCAAGCTTATTTAAGAAAATTACGTTTTGTTTTTATTCGTTAAAATACTGAAATAGGCTCGTTCCTATAACATTACAACAACAAGAAATTTGATCATTGGAATCAGTCTTCATAATAGACCAGGTGGAAGAAAATAAGTTGTCTAGCTAAATATACAGTAGTGTAATGAGGATATGATCGTTATAACGTATTTATTAAGAAAAACTCTTTTTCATCCATTCTAGGTAGATTGAGTTTACGACTGGTAACATTTTTTAGTAAAGTTGGGTCCACCTTGCATGTCAGATAACGATTGGAACCGTGCTCGGTAAATAATAGCTAACAAATATTACTCATTCTACCTTATGACCATGTGATTGATCCCACATTCGTCAACGCCCACCAGACTCGATAATGTAGACGACTACTTCTACTTCGACACCTGCATCTACGCGTCCACGGGCTAAGAAGTCGCGCAAAACGCCGTCCGCGTCCCGCTCGCACACACTTTGGGGTGATAAACTTGCCTTAGACTAATTTTGGAGGTTTTATTTTTGGTTGCCACCTCTGGTTGCCCCGCTCGCAACTTGCCACATTGTTTCTCAGCCCGCTCAGTTGACATTTCATGTTCGCGTAGCGGAGAGGTAGCGAAAAACTGACCGCCTTGAACCTAACCTTACGTTTTGCGCTCCGTCAATCCGTCAGCATGGTGGCATGGGATTGGTTTTCATTTTTACGACTCTTTTTTCCACCATCACGTCAAGGTACTTCTACGGTCTTTCGAGTGCGGTAAGGTGTTTTTGGGTGTTCTGGCTGCCTTCGCGACACGCTAAGGGAGCGGACACGAAAATGGATCCATGTTTCTACAAAGTTCCACGCAAGCCTGGCTACTGCTGGCGGTGTGTAAAAAAAAGGGTTCGGTGTGATCTTGAAGAATGTCCCGCAAACGTACCGAATTCGTTGAGTGACGTCATACAGCGCTGGTAAGCAGTGCACGGACTCTTTAACAACGTACGTTCTTTACGTTCTTTTTTGCTCTCTAGCACAACTAGGGCTGAATTTTGTCGTAGCAGCTCAAATGACACCGTTGCAGTGCTTTGTTTTACTCGTTTTCCTCCATGCGGTAACCTCTTTAATTTATGAATTCGTCCCGGGTATGCATGTAGTGGTTGGCAATGGTTTTGTGGTTTTTTTTTCAATCGAAAGCATTCGTTGGCATGACGTTGGGGAAGGAAATTGAGTTTGTTAAAAAAGCATACACATTGTGTGGTCATGAATTGCGGCAATCGTTGATGGACCGAGAAGGCCGGTTTCAGACACAGACTTCCAGACGAGCGGCATTTTTATGGTTCTGGCTACGGTTAAAGGTCTATCGATTGCCAACATGTATCAGCTGCTTGGATGGGTTTTCTTTAGGAAATCTTCATTTTGTGTTTCCCAGCTCGTGTCGAGTTTGTTTTAGCATTTCAAGTTAGTATTGGTGACATTTAGCCATAAACCCTTGTATTGAGCATCACAAAATTCTAAACGGAAGTCAATAAAAAATAAAAGAATTTCTTTATGATACATTTTCATTGCTATAACGAGTTAATCTATAACAAACCGCATTTTTGTTTGTTTCAAATGCTTCACTCAATTCGATAGTGGACATGTGAAACAACACACCTGCTTCCTACTGTAAACGCATAAAACGCCCAATGAAAAATTAATACATTTAAAAACGTGTTTCCTCCCTTACGATTTACTGACGCCTTCCAAGTGCTCTACAGTAAAGGAGTGTTAGGGATAAGTACCGTATCTGTATCCGTTGTTGCATTTTTAATCATGAGAAGTGTCGCCCGATGCTGCCCTTAGTGGAAAATTTGTTTGTATTGGAATTTTTTTTATTCCATCTATGACAGGTGTTCCGTGTTTCTACGAACGATGGAGACGCATGGTGGTTCAAGTTATTAACTGAACAAACACAGTCAAAGATGTTTAAGGCTTTGGGAAACACCGTAGGAACTTTGTAACGGTAGAATCACTTCATATCCACGACAACTTTCTATTTCTTTTTTTGATTGTTTTTACAGTTACAGATTTTTCTTTCTTTCTTTCATTCTAATATCTACAAATGTGTTAGAATTGAAGAAGAAAAATGCCATGATTCTCCCCTGGTGTTCAAAAGGACTGTGGAAAACTTTCAGTCAAGTTTAAAAAACAGTTCGTTTCTCAAATACAACAAATATAAAAAAAATCGGAGTTACCTGGTGGAACACATCTACCAGTCCCCTTACTTTCGTAGAAGCTTTTTTCCCTTAAGACTTCGCGTTATGCTACAGGTGGTTCCTTGTAACAAAGTAAAAGTCTACCCTCCTTCTCTTCGTTCAGGGATGTGTGTATGTGTGTGTTGAGTGGATTATTAAGTGTCAACCACCGGATAGCATAATGAAGACCTCTCGCCTTGTTGAGGGAGTTTTCGTATCGTAACTTTCCTTCCACCCATTTGCCGCCGTGTTAGTTATTCGGCGTTTATCTTCTAGACCCAAGGGACTGAGTTTCAAACGAACCTCCCTTCAAAAAGGAGGGGACAAAATATAAATAAACCTGTTGGAGACAAAGAAGGCGAAGAAGAGGCACTTTGGGATGGCAGTCGGAGTTAATAAACCATATCATCAGGGTTATATTTTTCATTTTCCTTTGTAGACAAAAATTATAAACTGTGATAATATCGGGTCGCCGCAAGGATATAATGTACACTCTACTGGATAAATAACTACGCAAATGCTTGAGTGCCTACCGTTATCGAAATAAGGATCCAAAAAGGAAGTGAAAAGGATAAATAGTGCACTTTAACCGCTCCATTGCCTGTGTTGTGTTTGTGTGCGTTTGTTTATTTGTTGGGATAGTTGATTAGGGTCGCCGAGTGATATGCGATACTTGTGCTGCCCAAGGATAAAGCGATCCTGTTGAAAGAAGCTCCCAGCTCACGAATATCCATGCAAAAGCTCGCTTAAAACGGAAGGAACAGGTCCGGTCAAATATAGTCTACGACGGTGGGAAGAAGTCCCTTTTTTGGGAATAACTCACGACTTTCGGGCGTTTGCTGCGGGTGGATTAGGGAACCCTCGTGTGAACTGGCGTGTGAGGGCTACTATCCTCACAACGCCGTGTGTGTGTGTGTATTTGTGTCAATTGTGTGACAGAAGAAAGTAAAGTGCTAGGAAAACGGGAAAGCCCCAACCACTGCTTGCTTCAGGTCGTAAATCGTGACTCCCATTGAAGCCACCCCGTGTGGTAGGAAGGAAGGCAAGGAGCGGGGATTACGTGCAGCTTCTTCGCAGCGACTCACGAGCGTCTTTACCGGAAGCGAAGCGGGACGAGCGACACCAACGAGACGGGTGGTTTCGGTTTCATGGAACGTTTGCCATGGATTTAATATCACTCCCACCCTGCTCCCGACGCTTGGAACTGACGACGATGGCGACCGAACAACCGTTGGCCCTGTCGCCAGCGTCCACTTCGGCGATTAAGATCTCGACGACGTTTTTAAAGGTACGTAACGGACCAAACCCGAGCCAAATAACTTTACCTTCCCCTCCAATGGTTACATCCCTCCCGGAGGTTCCTTTCCATGTTTCTCGATCTGTTTTTCGTTTCCCTTGTTCACGAATTTTCCCCGGTTTGTTGACTCAGTTTCGTTAGCGTTTGTAGTAAAACGGGATATTGATGGGTAATAGTTCGCTTGCGTTTTGTGCTTCTGCACGAAACCATGTACACACAGGCGCTTCAGCGTGCGGTAGGGTAGGCATGGAATGAATAATTAGCCCTGGTGCCATCATGGCATTCATAGGTCAGCAGTGGCCAATGAAATGAAGTGAAGGAAACAGGCTTGTCTTGCTTTAAAGAATGTGTTAAATCTTTGAACAATGTTGAGAAATGATATTCAGATCGGACAGGGCGGGTGATTTGCAATTATATATTAGCAGTAGAACTTTTGATCGTTCTCTTTGTCATATTTTGTTTTCAAAATTAATAAAATCGTTTCAAATAAAATTTTTCATAATAATTGTTAAGTTTTTAAAGCAAACATAGTTTTACTTAAATTTACATTGCATATGGAGCTAATGAAGAAAATTGCTATCATAACAACAAATTACTGTAAAAAACCGCTTGAATTAACAATTTTACGCAAAAGATCGCACAGAATACAATTAAAGCAAGGAAAATTAGAAATCTAAGCTAGGAAAACTTTACACCTAAGGAGGTTTAAATTTTTGTCTATTTTTATCGAAACCCTTCAGATACTTGCAAACGTGTCGTTATCATCCTAAATTATTATCAAGCGATTCGCTAATCAATTGACGATGGTTTTCCAAGTTGTATTGCTTAACTTGTTCATAACATTGCCATTCAATTGTACTTCGGGACAATTGAGTACATCAAGCAGAGATGGTCCGTGAAACACCAGTTTGCCGGTGATAATTGCCTGATAGAGCAGATAAAACGGTCAACCGTTCGGGGACCATTGTGTTTGTTGCTGTATATACAAACAGCTCCACTTAAAACGAGGGAGAGTGTTCGTTCAGTCGAAAACATTATAATTGCGCACACAATTAACGGCCAATCGATGTTGATCGTTGCAAATTAGATCGATTCCGGGGTTGGCAGGATGCGCGTCTTGTCGGATGGTTGAGCTTGCTTTGCTAAAGGAAATTCCGTTTCGTAGTGTTGGGCTATTTGCAATGCAAATGTTGTTTGTCAAACGACCACTTGTGCGAAAGAAGGAAGTGTCATTGAGGAAGGAAGGGAACGTTAGTGTGCATGCGTGTTTCTTCGATGGATGCACACTAAAACAATTTCCCAGCAATGGAAAGGTGTGGAGTAGAACGGTATGACCACATTGTAGTTCGTGCATTAAATTGCATCATCAACGACGTCTCCTTGTTGTCTAGGTTTGTTTTAGCTGGAGCAATACATTAGTTTCCCGATGAATTGGTCTATTAAACAGGCAGGTGCAACAAATCGACGGCTTGCTGGCAACGGGACATTCTCGGTTGCAGCCTGAAGGTGGCACGCAACTCACTGTTTTAAAAATGGAACTTGAGGGAGTTTGACGCCAGGAACAGGCAGGGTTCGAAAGAGCGCCTTGAAATCAACCGCAAATCGGCTGCTTTGGAAAATCACGCCGAAGGAAGTTGGGACGGGAGGATCGTTGAGAACGCTGACGCCAAGAATGTTGACGCCATCATCGTCATCACGGATGCTCTCCCTCTCCCGAACCGGGAATAGGATTCCCTCGGGGGAGATTAGGCTTGCTTATGCTCGATTATCAGACAACCGTTTATCGCTTACGGCGCACACCTTGTTCTCCGCTTCCATTTCGACACAATCTACACAATCCGTGCCGAGGATGTTATCACGGTGACGTTTAATCTAATACATTCGATACGCCAACTCTCACTCACAGACACCCGTCAAGACGGACCAGGAAATTCTGCAGAACTCCATGCTCGAGGATGACCCGAACTCCAACACCATCCTAGCCTGTCCCCGCGGCAAGGAAGCGGACGACAGTGGGCGAACGACGGATGAGAAGCGGCCTCGTTGGGGACCACAGCACAAAGGGGCACAGGAACTAGCGAAGCTGTATAGTAGTGGTAAGTTTCTGATACGAATGTGTTCACATGTCGCTCTGCCTCCTTGAATTGGATATGTCATCGCCTCAGTCCCTAGGCTTGAATACCTCTTTAGCTCACAAACTCGTTACGTCGCGCGAACAAACTGTTTAGATCGCGATGCTAGAGCTCTGAACAAGGGCCACTGATGGCATAATTATGTGGTGCATTGGGACGCAACTACCTCCCGTGCCCCTGGCTTTTGCTCGTGTTTCGTTGACCTCATCCCTCGATAAGATCTAGAACAATGGCGTTGACGAGTGGGCCGGGCGTTTCGCGACCAAGGAAGAGTAATATATATTAATACCTCTTTAGCACTGCATCTGTCACTTGCACGAGTGTTCCGCAAATCTTGGCCCGTACGTCGAGTCGGAGATCGGGGGTCTTTGCCTGATTGAATCACCGTCGACTCGCTGACGGTTGCCCAATGGTTAGTGACGTTATTAAATTGTCAAACCCCAACGTGCCACATTTCTGCTCTCTGCTTGAACTCCAAAGACCAAACTCTCCTGTGGTATTAGTTAGGCCACAATCACACGCCTCTGTTGATGATATCAGAATGACATCATGCATGAGCTAAGTGATACAAATGCGAGTGTGTTTACTTAAACCCACCCTTCTCTTGTCTTCTTTATTATGTTAGTTCAATATAGTTATTAATTTCTACACTTAAAATATTTCTCAGACATTTCAAATATCAACTAGAAAAAAAAAGAAAAACATCAACTTTTCAAAAGGTTTAAATTCCATTTTAATACTAAATGGATTATTTTTTTCAGTGATAAAATTTTTTGAATATCTAATTTTCTAATCAAAGTCACCTTTTCCTTTGGTGTTGTTTCATTTTAAAAATATTTTTTAAAGACTCAGTGTTCATAGAATATTTAGTCTTCCTTGAAGGATGGAGCTCATTTTTCTCCTCATCATTGTTGCATCTTTTCGATAAAACAGCTGCAATGCTATTTAAGAAAAACCCTGCTACAGTACGATAATGTCCTGTGCTACGATATTTGTCGATGGGGGAACTTAACTGTAGGTCAAGGCTGTTGGTATGATGCCTTTCTATTGTTTTGGCTTCTTGGCATCGGTTGTAACAATAAAAAAATTCGTTCGTATTTCTCTCGGAATGTACGCTGGATGGTCAACACAACTTAGAAGCTATTTGTTAGACGACTAGTTGTGTAAACCATCAAATGTATTTCTGTACGAGAACGAGAACCCAAATATATTTCAAAAGCTCGACTTATGAGACACAAGAAAAAAAAGCATAACTTTTTTAACTTATCCAAACAACGTTTCATGGTACCCAACTTTTACTCTTTGTTTTCACGGAATAGGGAAAAAGTTATATTTTTCTTTAGACTACACTTCATGCCCTTACATTGCCCTTCAAATACCACGATGTTGCTCGGAGTCAGTAGCGAGGTACCCTGAAGCCGGATGTGTTTAAACTCCTTCCTAAACTCCTCCGTTTCCTTCCCAATGGAAAGTTTCTTCAAAAGAACCAATGAAAGCTGTACAGTTGAAGTGATGTTTCGTTCTGAACGTACATCCTGCCAAGGGTCCCACTTCGTTCTCAAGCTGGCGGAACATTAATAGCCCATACACAGGCAACCCAGTGGTCAACAACTTCTACCGCATTCACGTCTACATGTTCGCCCTTTCACGACCACCGTGGAGTTGTTCCTGGAAACACTTGTTGGGGGCCAACAGTGGTGACGCCTGGTCATTAGCTAGCGTCTAAAGATTGTTTTATGTAAATGAGATTTGACTGTTGATATTTACCCTTTACCCTCCCATTAGGGGTTCGGGCCGTCGGGTTCCTATTCGTTGTGTGCACTGTTGCTCGGAAAAGAGCTCAAGTGAACCCTGTCCACCTTCGCCAGTGGTTCCGTTAGAGGGGTTGTTCCTTCTTACGTCCGGCGAAATGAACGTAATGGTGGCATTACCGGAGCACAACACTAATGGCCTATGCTTAGTCGGTCACGGGATTTGTGAATATCATAAATTGATTGCCGGTTACTTTGAAATTGAACATGAATGGAGAAGCGTGTATAAACTTGCAAGTAATTTTTAAAATAGAGGTGTAAGCAGATAAATGGACTTTGCTTTACTTTAGAGAACCCTTCTGATGACTGACTGATTTCATGAACACATAAAATCATTGAAATAAATTTACTTTTTTTGCGGTTTTCAAAACTTATCATCGCCTCTCCAGCTACCTGTTCGCACTGTTTTTATCTTTCATTTGTGGCTTTAAGCCAACCGAAAAGACCATTGCTCCTTGGCGCTCAATCAAACGGAAAACTTTTCAACTTGGCTCGTTAATTTTAGTTGGCAAAAATAATTAAACTAAATTAGATCACCCATTGTTCAATCTCTTGATCCAAACGTAATTGGGTTACTGCTTTTGCAACAGCTTTCACATAAGCGCAAGTTGCGAAGAGCTTTTGATTGTCAGGTTAAGTTTATCAAATGATTTTGGCATGGTGACAAAATCATAGTTAACTGGCTTGTGGACAATTTTGCAAAATTTTAACTGCCATTTGCTTGCTGGCATAGGTTTTCAGCTCATTGGTAAATTTTGACATCGTGCTGAGAACGTTTTTGGTAAAAAGATTTATTTTATGAAAAAGGAACGAACATCATACAATTATGAAGCAGGACGAAAGTGACATGTTAAAGTGACGAAACGAATAATGATGAAGGAACTTCAAAGCATAATGTTGTTCAACCACATAGTTTAACCCCAGAGGGCATTACGTTGCGGTTTTAATGCCATTACGTTAATTTGACCCAGCGTGTCACATAGTTGATTGTTATAACAATTTTTTCAAAAGCTTTTCTTTGTAGTGACATAATCATTTTGTAGTTTCATTTATGTGGTTTTCGTGCCATAGTTATTGCTTATGACGGCATAGATTTTACTGCGGTTAATTTGTGCGGTATAGAGTCACAATAACTCAGCCGTCGGCTTCGTGGGTTTCCTTTGTGGTTTTAATTTATTTTATCTTACTTTTTTGTAAATTTAATTCAATTAGTCGTGTCAGGTTGGATGACAAATTGTTTTCGTTGCTTCTTTCATTTTCAGGAAAACGGACTCAGGAACTCATCTGCGTTTACATCTGCATCACGCTGATGGTGCTGAATCTCGGCCTGATACTGCGGCACTTTCGGCTCGAACGGATTAGCAATGTCGTGGTGGCGGCCTTCTTCGGCATCCTGACGGCCGACTTCGGTTCCGGGTTAGTGCACTGGGGTGCCGACACCTGGGGCTCAGTCGAACTGCCCATCGTTGGCAAAGTACGTAGGGATGGCGAGCAAAACCACAGGGGACCGCATCTTGTTTCTTCACTCACGCTGTTTTCTTCTTTCGGTAGAATTTCCTTCGACCATTCCGAGAGCATCACATCGATCCGACCTCCATCACCCGGCACGACTTCATCGAAACGAACGGAGACAACTTTATGGTGGCGCTGCCAATTCTCGGCAAGCTGGCGTGGAACTTCTTTACCCGCACGAACGCCGAAATCCAACAGGACTATGCCATCAGTGCTTATCTGTTCCTGTGCTCGATTTTCGTAGCCATGACAAACCAGGTGGGTGAAGTTTTGGGGGAGGTAAATGGGACGAAATCAGAAGAAAATCGTCTGTTGCATAGTAATATGTTAGTTGACTGGTTGAAGTGAAAGCTACCAAGTCTTGAAACAATTCAAAAGATGATTAATCAAATAAGATAGTTTATCCTTATTTGATTAATCATCTTTTAAAAGATCCTTAAGGATTCTTCTGAACCGGATCTAGATGAGATGAACCATTTTCGGGTGGTTTTTCGTATAAGCTAAATAGTAAAATTACTTGCTCATCTAGAGATATAAATTAGTCAAATAAAATCACTCAATAATTACCCTAGCTTATAAATGTTTGTTTTTCGTAGATTCACAAATGGTCCCACACGTACTGGGGTCTCCCGAAGTGGGTTCTGTTTCTGCAAAACCATCACATCATCCTCCCGAGACGTCACCATCGAATCCATCACGTGGCGCCGCACGAAACGTACTTCTGCATCACGACCGGATGGCTCAATTGGCCGTTGGAAAAGATTAAGTAAATCGAACGCAGCGATTTCATTCAGTCGTGCTAGTTTTACTAACGTTTCATTTTCCCTTTGCAGGTTCTGGTCCACGCTTGAGACTATAATTGAACTATCGACCGGGCATAAACCGCGCGCGGATGACCTAAAGTGGGCTCAAAAGCGAACATGATCGTGCGGCGAGTTAAGCACGGTACCAGGGCACAACGCTTTACTGGCGGGATTGTTCCACGTGACGTCGGCGTTGCTGAGTTGAACGAGGACATCGGTAGCCATTAGGAAACTTTATGGCAGGAAGCATGTAAAAAGAGGCGCAACATTTGTGCTGTGAAGCGCATCAACACTCGTACTCAAAGATATTGGCAGGCGTTTGGAAACTTTTTAATACACAACATTACTGTAACTTTTGACCGTTTTGGCCGTTTTTATGGCGCGCTTACACAACAGAACCAAGATATGGTTGATGAGTTACACATAATGCCTTTTCGAGCGCTAGTTAATGAATATAAAGCGGTGGATAAAAGTACTTTAGATGAGGGAACAGTTTGGTCGACTTTACTTTGGAGGGTGGATTATTTCATGTACGCAGTTGAGGTGGCTAACATTGGGTCGCCATTGTGAGTACCATTGCGAATACGCTTCAACCGTATGTTATTAAAGTGATTTATTTGAGTAGAAACTGATAACGGAACAGTCCAAAGTACTGTTTTGCTAGTAAAGCTTCAGAATTTGCTACTGTACTGTGAACAGCTTTGGGGAAGATAATTTACATTTTTTTAATTAATTCTATGTCTTGTTTTTTGGTGAAAATCGTTTTACGTTATGTTTAACGTGCAACGCCTTAGAGACATCATTACATTTGGACAGGTATACGAGGAAAACATGTTATGTTCAAATGTTTCTAAACCAGTTTTGATACGATAATGATTGTGAATATTTGGTAATTTTATAATCGTTAATAGTTAATTTAATAAAGCAAATGTAGGGAGTGTTTGTGTGAATAGGTATGAAAACACACAACGGCACAATCTGGGTCAGCACTAGCCAGGCGATCACCTCATTTATTAAACATTTGTACACACGTTCCTGGCTTGCATACGGCATGCTTTAGAACATTCATACAACATTTAAACAGAGTAAGAAAAATAAAGTTATGTACAGAGTATAAGAAATACTCAGACACTATGAATAAGAACAAAAGCGACCTTGTCATTTTCGACCAAGTGCAAAGCTAATCGTACAATCATGTTTTTATTTTTTGCAAAGCGACTCTCGCTTCACGCACAGCGAGAAAATGAGGCAAATACAAATGAAAATGCTACAAATGTAAAATCTGACGCTTATACAAGAATGTTTTACTGTGACACGTACAGCAAAAGAAAAAAGTCAAATCCTACCAAAAGCAGTAGGCGCATAAAGGTTGTTGATGTTTTCATTCTTACATTAGTACTCAAGGAAATTAAAACAGTGTGAACGAGCAGTGGCTTAGCAAGATTTCTGAAGGTTGAAAGAAGAAAGTTACAAGAGGTAGCATTATGACGCGAGTGAATTTACTAAACTCATGAAAGATTAGTTATTGCATCACCTCTTGTGGCTTATAAGAAGGGAACTGAAAGGCAACACCAACACCGAAGCCCGTAATAGCATATAGACAGATGAACATAGTTTTGTTCGCCAAGGCCATCGCTTGCGAGCTGCAACCAAAAATGTTTCGACAGAGCAGTTAGAAAATAAAGCAAAGATAAATTTGTTTATGCATAAAGTTGCCTTTTTAATGTTGAATGGCGTATCGAAAAAAATATCGTCTCGTCCCGTCGTCTCGAATGACAGCAAGCAATTATTTTCTTAAAACACAAGAAATTGCAAAAACGCAATGAAAACAAAAATGCACACCACTGTGAATCCTTCCTTGTTAATACAATTCTGAACCACAATTCCAACAAAGAACGTCCTTGAAAATCCTTACCAACTTCTATCCTAGCCTGTTGTGGTGGAACAGTAGAAGTCAAAATGACGACCGCCTCAGAGCATTATAGAATCTGGGTCAACTGACTGCAGACGGTGAGTCGCCCGAGCAGCTATCGGATTACTCCAGCACAAGTGCGGATTCTGGTTGCAATGTCAGGTTTCTTTGCACTTACCAGTCTGTTCAGATATTGCAAGGCTCTGGAGATGCTCCTGTCTTAGAGTTTGTTCTTCACGATGTTCACGTTGGCTTTCAATTAATTCTCCTTTTTTCAGAACCGCGGACAAATTTGTCGACTGAGCGATCGTTTCGAGGAAAAGATTTAGAACATTTACAGTTCCTCCATTAGCGAGTATCGCTTGCTGGTGACGTACAGGATTGTTGTACCCTGTTTATTATCGGGCACACATTAACCTCACTCTACTTCGGAGCGTTGTTCCTTTTCGTAACATATCCGCTGCTGGTATATCTGAGAAAGGGGCGTCAGGAGCCTATATGTTTCATTGAATGTTCTATCATCGATTGGACAGCGACAGCAGGACATGTTTGGTAAAGGAACAGTGAAGATTAGGAAACTGGAACCCAAGGCTCATAGCCATCAAACTGACGAAAGTATTTAAATACCAAGCTTTTATGTTACCTACATCTCACTAGACCGATTGGTATGTGGTATACGAGGTGGTCACGGTTTTGTTTGTGGATCTATGGGTAAATTTTTTTATGGACAGTATAATCGAACGAAAGGTAAGTGTTTACTCAACCCTCAATCTCACCATCGTACATTTTACTATTCTGTGCGTGGTTTTGTTTGTTTTATGGATAATAAAATTGTTTTATTAACTGTTCGTTCTGACTTTAAGTTTTCAAAGATCGGTCACCATGAACAGAAATGAGTATAGATAAAACAACAATTAGACAACAATTGTACATTGTCAAATTAAATAAAAAACACTCAAACGTAACGCTACATGCTTAAATAAACATTGAAATTAGATGCGTGGAAGACGAATAGATTCTCGGCCCTAATATGTATGACATATTAAGCTTTCCACTCTTCCCCCACTATTTTAAGCTTCAAATGACATTTGCGCAACAGTGGACGCACAGACACAAAACCCTGCATTAATCATGCTGTCGTGTAATCAAATCGCCCCCGGGTTTGCTTTTGACATCCAGATTTATTACATAACCTATTAGATTGGGTGCATAAATCCATGCGTCCCGGCGGAAGCCAATCATGAACAAACTAATCCAATCGTTGATTTGAATATTACATACCTCCTGCTCCGGTGTGTTTATGCTAATTCAGTGTGTGCTGCAATATTACGTTGCTCATACGAAGCCTGATACTCTGGCGTAAGGAAACTGCATACACTGTTGCATCAGTTCGATTTGCAGAAGAAACTGGTGCATTGTCTTCGGTGCTTTATCCGTCAGCCCGTTCGGATGTTATTGATTTGTCTGCAGTCTTCATCATCAATAATTGATTCATCGGGCAGAGTAATAGTTGGAAATCGAAATATAACACGGGCTCAGCTCGAGAAGTGCAATGGTAGGAAAATCCTGCGCTGACGAAATATGTAGTAGAACAGTTCACAATCAGCACTGACTGCAGTGCAGTGAAGCTGCAGAAATCGATATTCAAGCTTGTCAGCAGTAGCAGCAGCAGAAGAAGACCAGAATCTCTTCCGAGCCAGATGAACATAAATCTTTCTCAATCCCTTCACGAGACTTCACGGAAGGAAGGGATTCATAATCGCAACGCAGTCATGTGTCACCGAACCAATGTCTCGTCGATTGAGAGGACGAAACTTATGGCGAGGATGAAAATTGCACTCATCCATCGCAAGAGGGTTGAAGAAATCGAAGCCTTTCAACAGCTACAGTCGCATGATAGGCTATAAAGTGTAACTGATTGTGCGCCAATATGTCATGCCCGTTAAACTTCGAATCAGCTTTCCTTTTAGATGAACTCCAATAAGAATGTCAACAAGAGTAATCAATTTGTAATAGTAACAGATTCGTTGTAATCAAATTGTTAAAAATAGAACGTATATTAAAATGACGGCTTACGAGCACCACATCCCTTGACCCTTCGTAAGGACATTGTGCATTTTCTAATTGAGTAACAAATCATTTTCCCACCAAATGATCCGAACCGACCCTGTAAAAGTTTAGTGTGAGCTTGTTCTCTGCCAGTGCAAACAGCATAAATTACATCTTCCGAATCCTCTGTCCGTTTAAAAACACACTTTCTCACTTTGTTTTTTTTGCTAGGTGCTACAGTTTGAAATAAAAACGCACACCAGTCCAATAAATTACCCTATGCGCCGGGAGAAGGTGGAACCAAAGAGAGAACCGAAAAGCATTAGGAAACACAACACCGAAACCATTAACTCTGGGATGTTCGGGACATTGGTGACCCGCTCTCCCGGTCGATGTATGGGGTTTTTCATCAACATACAAAAAAAGGTTTTATTTACTGATTCTACATTTCGTTCCGCAAACTGAGAAGGGATGAGGAAGGATAAAATATTTCATCAATTAGCCCATTCCGTTGTCCCACCGCGAACGGGCCCAAACACCCAAACAACACCTAAACAAAGGGATACTTGTAATTAATGTTTAAAGGAACGTTGAATTTTGTTATTGCTGTTGCGTTTTTGTATTTCTTGTTTTGCTCGTGAAACAATTTGATGACCTTTCACGACTGCCATCCCGTGTTGTCCATCTCGGGTTAGCGAGGTAGAAGTTAATCTTCAAAATGACCTTTTCAGATGGAACTGCACTAAAAACGTAGCTGTTAATTGTTTTTTGGATGCAATAAATGTCAACGAAAACTGAATAAGTGCCGGTTTCATTGGCCAACCTTTTTCAAATAAGCAAAGCATACATCATTATGTTAGTTTTGTGAATGAAAAATGTGATGAGTAGCGAAAACGAAAATAAAAATCCCAACCATGAACACGTCCATGTTTTTCGACGTAAACAAAAAAAAACTTATAAGTTTGTGAAGTATCAAACGACTGCAATTAAATTAAAAACATGATGAAAATTATAACAAATACATGGCAAACAAAAGGCACCGGATTTAAATAGCCTGGTAAGGAAAAACACCCTTCAACCTAGTTTTGGTTTCAATGATTTCAATACGAAATGAAAGTAAATCAGCGCCATTTGACTAATAAACTTCAGCACCAATATTGATTTCATCCTCGTTTGTAATGATAAAAGTTTCCTGCAGGACGTAAATTTACTTCCATATGCCAAGTTTTATCAGTTTCATCTCTACGATACTGAACTGCGTACATGTTCACTTCACCATTGCATTCCGTGTTAGCGCTGGATTGTTTTCGACGCTTCTAATTGCAGATACATAAAATAAACATTGAATAACCCTCGTTATAAATCATCGATGCATTTGTGTTCCCCAGTGGGAGAGGATATTTGGGGACAGTTCATTTCATTTGAACGGAGGCAATAAATTGTTCAATTGTATTTAATAAATTTAAACTTCAAAAATACTTCATGATTTGCTGGAGCAGTACTTTTCTATGGAAAGGCAATAACGATACGGTACATAAATGTTCTGACTAGAGACAATATTTTATGCGCTCAATACAATGAATGAAATTTATAACAGCCCAATGAAATAATTTATCCTTCGTACCGTGCGTAAGTAAGTAGCGGAAAAGCTACTTTACTGATGATGTCCATCATTATTAACGGAGGTTTCTGTTGCTTTACATTGCATGAAAGTTACTTTAAGTTTCTAAAACATTTTTCCCAACCTAGGCTAATCACCTCGAATATGCATGACATGGTTTTGCCTAGGACACGATTGAGTGAGTACGTTATTTGAAATGGGAAGTCGAACGTTGCTAGGCACTTCACGACACCACGAGTTACTCGGCGTTGCTCGTGAGATAATGCTTAGCGACCCGGCATGTGCTCAAACACGCTTTCCTGCTGAGCTAACGATTTTGTTTTCGTCCTGACGGTTGTTTATTCGCTGTGTTTCCTTCCAATTCGGCTAGCGGTGCAGTCGGAATGCTGCTGAAGACTCCCGCAGCAGGACCAGTGCCGTTGACCGGGATGTCCGTCATGTCCATGGCCGCATCCTTGGTAGCCTCCGGGCATGATGCCCCCACAGGCGCAGGTACTCGCCTTCGAGCCGCTGCTCGAGCAGAACGTGCAGCAGTGAAACACCCCATAGTGTGGTCGCAGCTTGTGGATCCGTAGGGCGATAGGACACTCCTGCGAAGGAAGGCGAGATGGAAAGCATCATCCAATCGATCACTATAGTCATTTCCTCAATCAATCTGCTTGTGTTTTGTTCATTAAATCTCCAGTAGGTTCCCCTAGGCTTCCGAGGTTCGTTGTGCGTCGTAGCGTACCTCAATAATTTTCCCGTCAACCGAAAGCATCAGATGCATCACGCCAGCACGCGGTGGCACGAACGACAGCGCGTACGAGCCATCCCGGTTATCGACGACAGAAACCGCAACCGAGTGGTCTTCGTTGTCCCGGAAGCGAAGATCCGTCTGTACCGTAATTCCACCGTGTGTCAACCGGCGCCCCTCGTGGTCCCGCACGACCAGCGTCAGCAGGACGCGCTTGTGGGCCTTCAGAACCGCCAGCTCGCCGACCGAATGCTCCAGGGTGCTATGGCGCGGATCAGCGCTCTGGGTTGTCACGATGCCATACAAGGGAACTCCGGTCTGAACCCGGGCACTCGGGGCTTCCTCATCCGCCAGGAACTGCAGCATGTCGGTGACGGTGCGGTCGACCGAACGGGATGGCTTGAGGCACTGCTCGAATCGCTTCAGCAGGATGCTTACGAATACCAAGTTTTCCACGTCGCTACCCTCAGCCATTAACTCCTCGGCGAACTCGATTGCCACACGGGCATTTTGTGAACGGTGCTCTGTAGAGAGAAAAAGAGAAAGAGAAAGAGAGGCCGAGATTTAAATTAATTGACACATTGCAATCGAGGTATTGTTTGTGTTGTATTTTTAAAACTCCGCTTCTAACACCAAATTTTCTGTAGGTGACAGAATACTATTACGGAGTTGCTCTGTGTGAACAGAATGCACTTCTTTCTACGATTAATTTCAAGGACGTTTTACTCTTTATGCAAAACAACTCTTGGAAACCCGTTCCATCCGATATTTGCATGCTTATAAATTGTGTAGAAAGAAGCCATGATGAATATCGGATTTCTATTTGCTAAACGTAAGTTCTAGTCGCTTCTTTGAAAATAATGTTTCAACTGCAAATATTACTGTTAGTGGAAATATCTCTCAAATAATAATGCATCGGCAAGTTTTTCTCTCAACGGAAAGATAGGTTCGCCTCAGGTTCCATAGATCTTTTTCGTTTATTCTATTCATGCATTCAAGTCTTCTCTTTGACATTATAGTGCTTTTGGTGCGTGATCCCAATAATCGTGTTTTCCAACCTTATAGTTTATACAAATAAATTAGCAGGAAATCATCAAAAACCGCTCAATTGAGTAAAAGTGGCCAGGAAATTTATAATATCCTAAAACATTGCAATTTTTTTTCTGCTTCATAAAGAGAGTCCAATATTTTATTTACGGTTGCCGACCCCCGTACGCTTCTATGGAAGGTGTTGCAGTTGACTTACCGAGGTCCAACTTTTGCGCCATTATCATGTCTGTCTTCGCCTGCCGGATGTCACCGATCTGCCCGGTCAATGCCTTCCGGTGTTCCTCGAGGGCGGCCACGTACTCGTCCACGAATGCGTCCACCTCGCGCTGTACGGCCTCACACCGGCTGTTGATGCGCACGGTCAGGTCGTTCAGCTTACCCACCTGCTGCAGCGCGTAATCCTCCAGGGGCCGCGTCTGCTCGATGGCGCTTCGCACGAACCGCCCGTAAACTCGGCCCGCCCTCGCCACCGTCGTGCAGCGATGGTCCCGGTGCAACAGCGTGCTGCACTCGCCGCAGATCACCTGATGGCAGGTGGTGCAGAAGAGTTTTAATTGCTGTTCCGGATGCATCGGACATTTAATCGACTCGCCGCGCTCGTCGTCCTCCCCGACGCTCCGTGGCCGTGCGGGTCGGGTGCAACTCCGCCTCAGCCTCTCGCCGACCCCGAGCCGGACGATGCCATGCGATGCTGTGCTGCGCTGCCGTTTGTGAGCTTCCTTGCAAAAGTTGCACAACTGCAGCGAGCACGTTTGGCAGGACACGGTCGCCTGGCGGATCCGAGATTCCGGGAATGAAATCCGCGCAATGTCAATGCAATCGTCCATTGTGATTTTTTTTCACATAGTAGTTTTTGCACCGATTGGTAAATCGATTTTCCCATCGGAATCGAAAAAGTGAGCGTGCGAGAAAGAACATGGGGAAATCGAATTAGTTTAAAACTGGCTCCGGATCGGGGTCCGGGCAAACTGAAGCGTGTGTAACGAACTGCTACTCACTACAAGCATTCACAAAACTGAAAAAACACGCTGAAACGAGAATAGAAAAATGTCACCGGAAAGAGGTGTGAAACTGAAATAAAAATCCCCAAGTCCACAAGACTGGTGAAGGTGTGCGAATTTGGTCTCGCGGTAGCCCGATCTACTATCGACTGCGTTGACCACGTTATGGTGGCTGATCGTTATCTAACCGATGGAATTGGATTGGGTGACGGGCCATGCATAAATTATCATTAGTTTTTCTTGCTCTTTCTGTCATAATGGAGGAAACGATATTGTAAACCAATTTCGGAAAAGTAAACAAGTTATTTTACTTGAGTTCTGAAATCAAGGGTAGTGGTTTTGCATTGCCATTTCGTTGAATTTTTATAGCATACTAATTTTAAATCAATTGTAGTACTTTCAAAGTGAATTATCGCATCGATTTTAGGTTGTGGTGATGATGAACGTCTTTTAATTTAAGTTCATTGACTGAACTAAAGGAAGTAAGTGTATTTGAACCGAAATAATTAATTCTTGAATAAATCAAATCAACACTAATTTAGACATAATTTAAAATAAAAGGTTTTGTTCGGTATAGTCCATGATGTTTTAAAAACTATATTGTAGTAAGTTCCAAAATAATTGAATCTAGTGTCACTGTGAGAAGTTTTCCCTGCAGAAAAAGAAAAAATAAATTGAACACGTTAAACAAGGGAATTGCTACAATATTTTCTCATGTGACAATTACTTATACGGAGCGATATTTCAAAACCACACCATCTCTCAGTGGAATATAAAGCGGTTTGCGGTAGCTTTATATTCTCATTCTCTCTATGCAAAGAACAGCAAAAAAAAAAATCTATATATGAACTTGAACATCACTCCAACTGCACATGGATGCGATGGTAAATGTTTTCATGAAAAAAAAGGAACAAAAGCAGTAGAATGCGTTGAATGATAAATGTCAAAACTTTGCACCACTTTCCAATCCAATCCAATCCAGATGTTTCCCCTTCTCGCGATTGCACCTTTTCCCCCGCGGGTTCGAAAACATCAACCAACGCCTTCAAACAAACGTGGTGTAAAACTGATATCCCTGTGATAAGAAGAGCACTGTTTCCTCCACTGTTTAACTTACCGTAACCTCGCTGGAGCATAACTCACAGAGGGCCGATCCAACCGCCAGCGTAGGTGTGCATGTGGGAGACCCGTGGGCGGAGGTGGAGACGGACGATGTACCGTGTTGGGAAATGATGTTCTCGATTTTCCTGGCCAGCACAAAGTGCTGCGGCAGCTGGCTGACTCCACACGGACCGGCCGGCAGCTCGCTCGGCTGCTTACAGGTGGGACAGATGAGAACTTTTTCTTTGTCATCGTACATTACGCGGGCCTTTACTTTATCCGGGGCGTCCTGACAACGATACGAGGGAAGGAGGAAAAGAAAGAAAATACAGCAAAGGCGTCGTCTAACGACGAGCACATGTGTGGTGACATACGAAGACGATCGCAGGGATGTGCTGCTGAAAATATGCTTTTGAAGAATGCACCTGGGAAACTGGGTGACACCTGCTAGTTGGGATGCAATTGTAAGGAATATGTGTTCTAAGGAATGGCTCGCCTTTCATTTCCTTCTCGCTCTACCTAACTGCTTCTACGGTCGCTTAACTAGGATCCCATAAAAATGCAACATTACTGTATTACATTCGCTTCATATGCATGAGTTTTACATTGCTCACTATGTGTGATGTGATTTTCTGTGCTATTTAAACTAACTCCAACCAACCAATCATTCTACAAAAAATGAAATAAGACGGATTGTGACACTTTTTTATCTTACACTTTCAACTCTTTGGCTCGACGGAAAGTGATTACTTTTGTCTGCAAATCCCCCTGCAACTTGATGATTATTAATTGTGCCCCAGTGCGGTCATCCGCTGCATGTCTTGTAAAAGCCTCTTAGCAGATAAAGCTTATTGCCGGTTGGTACGAATTGGAAGTCTCACAATGCCAGCAAGGTTTTGTTCTGGCGTTTACGTACCTTTTCGGAGGTCCTCACTGGTGACCGTAAGCAGTGCTGCTCCCGAAAGCTCTGAAATGTGGTGCGCAGCTGGTCGAAGCGTGACTCGCTTCCACCGTTGAGCAAGAAGGGGCTGATTGGAGAAGCAGCTGCACCAGCATCATCGATGTGATTATTTAATGATACCCTTAAAGAGTTTTCTGCACTCTTTTCGTTCCCCGGTACTGAGAATGAACAGAAAAAAGCTGTTTTTTATTTAACAAATTGATTAGAATGGAGTTGAAAACCCCAACAAATGTAAAGATCCGGAAATTTCATCAGCTGGATGGTGTTGAAGGATACTAGCAAAACATTGGGATGCTAGAGGAATACTTTAGATAAGCTGGAATAAGGTTCGTACAGTTTAGACCCTTGGGAAAAAGTTGACCTCTACAACAATAACATGATATAACGAATACGTACTACAATAAAATGATATTTGGTCCAACTTTGTACTGTGAATCTAAAACCATTATTAATATGTTTTAAATTATACCATTCTATTCTAAAATGCACTACTGCCCTCAATGTGCTCAGCTGGTGAATCGGTTTACGTCTAATGTATATTTATTTGTCGCTTTTGCTGCCGTGCTATACACTTGAATTGTGGTGAAATTAAAAAAACATAAAGCGCCTTCAGGAAACGCGACCAGACGAAGCCGTAGAAAAGTCTCGGCACAACCCAACCGCGGCGTTAGCACGTGCTGCACATGTGGCACAATAAATCCATGCTTATCGAAGGTGCCGCAGTACACTCGGTTCTCCGTAAAACTTAGCAAACACCTGGACAAGCGGGGAAAAAAAATAAACTAACTAACAACAAATACCAAGGAAAGAGGAACAGCTTTTCAGATTGCAAGTGTATAGTGAACGACTGGGAGAATGCAAAGGGTAGATGTTTTCAGTGTGTGTGGTGGCTCTTTGACCTCTTATTGCTTACGGTCCCAGTCGAAGTCGGCACTCTTGTGCAGCCGATGCCAGAACAGGGCACTGTCCTGTCCGCGCGTGGCTTCCGACGCCACACGGCCTAGGCAAGCTCGACAAAACGTGTGCAAGCACTCAAGCACACGTGGCTCTCGCAGCAGCTTCCGGCAGAGTCCGCACAGGTACTTCTCAGGCAGAAAATCGGTCGGAAAGTGGTCATAAACGGTGCTGAAGAGTTCAGATTTTTTGGGAATGCAACATGGCGTGTCGTTCGTGAGTCAGGTGTGTTTATTCGTTAGACTCTTGCGAGGTGAAGCTGGACTCTGGTGGTGGATACTTACGATATCTCGTCAAATTTATTCGCCTGCATCGGTTCCTTCCGCTGACCTCCGACAAGTTCCAGTGTTGGGCTGATTGTTCTAGAGTGCATCGCACCACTGGATCCTTGTACCTCCTTTCCACCGTTCGCACCGGCTACCATCGTCATCACCATCATCATGTTCCGTGTACCTGCTTCTATAGTTTGCGGTCCATCGTAGAGTAGCCCCGTACAGCCCGGAAGTGATTGTGTACGCTCCTGCGGTCCCAGCTGCTCCGAATCCTGTAGCTGTTTGTCCAGCTCTGACTGATTGCTGTAGACCGAGCTACGCCGCAGACTACTCTTTCGTGGACTGCCTATCCCAACCAGCGACCTTCCCAATGACTTTTCCAAGTCCACTGGGAGCGCGGAAGATACACCGTCACCTCGACTCGTGCGCCGCGAGGTACCACTCCTCGTTCCAAGCTGCTCCGGGGTTAGATTAAAAGTCAATTTCCCACCGGGAGCCCTCGGTGACTCCATCGGTGCATCCGGAGTGCCTTCATCAGCGACTATACCGTTCTTTAACACCACCACCGATGGTTCTATGTATTCTTCCTGTAGCCGGATGTAGCCGGGAACCAACGATGGGTCTACCGTGTCTACTCCCGGTGGATCTGGTCGTGGAGATCCGGAACGAAACCGAAGCAACCCGGACCTTTGTTCGTCATCACATTCACTTTCCTCTCCGTCCGAGTCCTCGCTGGCCCACGAAGGGCGGTGTGGCTGCGTTGGCACACAAACATCAATTTTCGCGCGGGCTCGAGCCCTAGGGGAACGACGTCGCACTTCGGCCACTTCACCATCTGTTGTCGTAGAGTCTGCCATCCGGCATCCAAACCGTACCCAACGCAAACCAAACACTGCACCCGCCTGACCACAACCGATTATCGATAACGAGACGGAAACGGTACGATAAAGAAAACGAATGACATGAGTCTACAGGTCTTTCTGCTGAAGCTGTTACTACCGGACTGAAGCTCCACTAAACACCGAAAGTGCCCGATGGTATCATAAATACGCACTCAGAGTACGACGTTAATTTAATTACTGCTGCAGTTTTACACGAATACTTTCATACCTCTGTTCCTTCGGAGTCATCCAATCCGGATGGGAATTGTTGAACTCGTTTCGGTATCAGCAGTAAGATTAAACTTTTTGTAACAAATAATTCATTCAATTCCGCATGGTATGAAATCGAAATACCCTATTAAACCACTTACTTTGTTTGTGAGTAGAATATAGTTTAGAAGGGTAGGATAAAATTAATAATTTTTACATGTTTCATGTCTCAGGTATTTTTAATACACATTTACTTGTTGTTGAGAGAGACATATGATAGTTGTTAATTATTTTCTAATGGTATCAACTAGTGAGTTGATGTTTGTCTTCTATTGAAATGTAATATTGGGAAATGGTGGAATAGTAACTCAAACATTCCAAGGCTGGTGTCTTTATTGGGTAAATGATCCGTAATGATTCATAATTTAAAGCACTGTTATGGAAGGCTACTTATTTTGTGGATTTGCTGTTAACAAGTATGCATCACCGTCGAATATATTTATCATGCGGTAAGGAAGATAGCATTTTTTTTCAGGCAACACATAAAACTATTTTTATTTGAATGTTAAAACTGCATAGTTTGTTTTTCTGTGAATACATTGCAATGCTATTACAAAAAAATTTAATGCTGTAAAATCTGTAGTTGTGTTTTTCAAATCGCTTTTCTAAGGTGCTGGCAAGGGACATAACATATTGCAATGTTAAACAACATATTGCATAACCATAACGGAATACTGATATAATACTCTAAGAATCTGCAACAAGAAACATATTTGTTGTTTTCAATAGTGAAATTAACGGATGGATATAGCATAGTTTCTTACATATGTGTAGGTTGCAAAGTTTAGCGGTGCAAATCCATACACCGTCATTATCATAGGACGTTGCTGACGACTAAGAAGAAAAATGAACTCTTTCTGTTTGCTAATCGGGAGGTTGTACCATGGAACAGAGTTGATGGTGTCGTACATGTCATCTACCTGAAAACGGTTGACTTTAAATGGTATAATTTACTTTGGGAAGATATTTTTCTCTTCTTACCTTCAGTTCAACGTAGTGTCCAATCAAGAAGTAAGAGGTAAAATCCAAAAAGATAATCAATACGAAAAAGTATGCTGCATACCAATCAGTCTGTATGAGAAAAGATACTGTAAGGCATGTGTACATAACCCTCTCATATAAGAAATGAAAAATTTAAATTTTTCATATGCGCATGCTTACCAACAAGATTAACAGCACACCAACGCATAAAGAAATTACGCCATTCCATACCTGACTCAAAAATATGAGCTTAAACAAATCCTCGACACTGTCTAGAAATCTGCAAACGAGCCAACATAGATTAAGAACAACATCAAATAATTAGGGTCGTATTCAAGTAACATCTCCTCCCGCAATTACCTTAAGGCTTGCTGATGATTATGGATACACTCCATCCACTTTTGACGTATCACAGATCCATTATTATTTTCTACAAATTCAACATCATTCAGCAGATATCGTAACTCCCGAAGATGCACAAGGCATATATCGACATAAGCCGATGCGTATAATGCATACATAATAAACAAAAACTCCGTAAATGACGCCCCAAACACACCAATGGCGTACAGGTGCACTTGAAACAACTTGTTGGTTAGATAGCCTCCCTTTGTGCTCCAATCATAGTACGGCAGTTCATAAAGAAATAGTGGAAGCAGCGCACCATTGACGTAATATTCGTAAACTGTGTACATTCCAAAAAATATTCCTGAGCAGCCGAAACAAATAAACATCAGGCGACCAATCACCCAAAGAATTTGACCCGTTCTTTCCAGCACCGCCACCTCCTCGGCATTTCCGTTTTCAAAAGGCTTTAATAATTCTTCCTCAATCAAATCAGTGAAGCTCTTAAACTTGAAACTTCTGAAGATTAGAACAAAAAATTTTATGTAAAGCTGAAATTATACAGAGGGACACTCCCGTGAAAATATAAGAAATAGAAACATACGAAATGCTGTACGTCAGTACTTACAGCTACCGCAGGGCCCAAAGTTATAAGGATCTTCATCATATGCAGTGGATCGTTTGAGTACTTAGCCAAGGTATAAATGGTGCTCACAAAATACACTATCACGTGGAAGGACAGATAATAAGATGCGGGCCGAAATCTACCGGGAGCTGTCCAAATTTCTGTTCCAACAATTTTTGAGCTTATGGTTAGCAAGTTCAGAAGATTACGATAGCTTTCTACGGTGGCCATTTTTATTAACCTGTTGTTTTATGTTTTTAATGCAACCAAAGGAATGTCACGAATTGAATAAAAACAACCTGATTACTTAATGGTCTGTAAATGAATGAGGCTGATTGTTTCAGCCGATTGAATTGTTGTAGCTTCTGAATTTCGCAATACTGTTGCAGATGCATTTTTTTCAGACGTATCATCCATGTTTTATTCAGATATCATTGGAAAATAACACATGGCCCCCTGTGGGACCTAACACTGTATGTATTAGTGATTCCCATGCCATTCGTGCAATATTAAAGTAAATCGTTGGTCAACGTTGTAGCGGAAAACGGTTAACGTAGATAATTTTCTTTTGATTTTTAAATGTAGTAAAGAGGCTTTGGGGGTGCCCATGGCGCAGCGGTAGCGCGAGGAAACACCACACCACAGGTGTGGGATCGAATCTCGATCTATAATATACCGTCTTTCGGTCACACAAACTCTCTTCGGAGAGAGGCCTTGTCCCACTATGGGATGTCGTGCCACATAAAAAAAGAGACTTTACGCTTTATTTAACGTAGGATGGAAAATTTAATTATTATTTAAATGTGAGTAATCATAATCAATATAAATTTCTAAGTTTGAAATTTTATTTAACAGATCTAAAACAAGAAAAGTAACATCGAGTTCTCGGTTTTCACACACGTAGTTTCTCAAGAGTTATTGCTAAACTTTCTAGTGAATAGAGTGTACGATGCATGAATCAAAATAATAAGTAGACATGTAAAGGAACTAGCCTAATAACCATATCTCTAAATCTTTTACTTTATAGACGAATACTATTAGCTTACATTTTTGTAAGTTTGCTGAACAATATTGTTATAAGTGACATTTAATGTGAATTCCTTTTCAAATGATTTCGAATATCCTCTGACAGAAAAAACACAAACTAAGTCATTGTAACAAACTAACATAAATTAATATCGTCAGGTATATCTGTAGCCACCTTTAACTGACGTACTGCATAATAAGAACGAAAAACTGATACAGCCCTCGTAGAACCTGAAATTGAAAAATATCGTAATATTCTAAAAATAATTCAAACTTGTTTATTATCCTACAGTCATGTAAGTCGTAAAGTTCAGCGGTGCGAATCCATAAATCATCAGAGTTAGTGGACATTGTTGGCGGCTGAGAAGAAAGACAAACTCTTTCTGATTGCTAACCGGGAGCTTGTACCATGGCACTGAGTTGATGGTGTCGTACATTTCATCCACCTGGAAATTGGTTCATTAAAATAATACAACAAGTTTTACAACATTATCACGACAATGTACCTTCAGCTCTACATAGTGTCCGATTAAGAAGTATAAGGTAAGTTGAAAAAATAAAATGAGCAGGAAAAAATACGCAGCATACCAATCGGTCTAAATGGAAAAGAAATGGTTTGTTAGTGCGTACTTACGAATCCATCAATACTTTATTCCTACCAATGCAACCAACAACATTCCGTCGCAAATTGAAAATAACCCCATTCCTACATGTACCAATATTAATACATTAAAAAGATCATCAACGCTATTTAAAAACCTGAAAATCGGCAAAACTGGTTAGTGATGGGGTTGAATTGTGTGTTTTACATTTTTCACTCACTTGACAGACTGTTGGTGATCGTACATGCACTGCTTCCACTTAACATCCATCGCTGAGTTGTCATTCTCCGAAAATGCTGGATCATTCAATATTTTCTCCAGCTCGTGGAGATGTAACATAAAAATGTCGGCATGAGCCATCGAATACAATGCACACAAAATAAATAAGACATCTGAGGAAATTGAACCTACGATACCGAGTGCGTAGAGGTTTACTTGAAATAAAATGTTGGCTACGTAGCCGCCAGTTGTGCCCCAATCGTAATACGGAAGTTCATAAAGAAACAGTGGCATAACCGTATCGTTGGCGTAATACGCATACAATGGGTACAATCCAAACACGAATCCCGAGCATGAGAAACTGATCGCTATCAGACGAAATATAAACCACATCACACGTCCCGTTCTTTGCAGGACAGCAACTTCTTTCGGGCTTCCACACTGAAATGGCACCAATAGTACTTGCTCAACTGATTCCGTAAACTCTTTGAATTCGAAGCCTCGTTTAATGACAACAAAAAACTTGACATACAGCTGCAATAAAGAGTAGCTTTTAACTTTAGATTTAATTTTAAATTATGTCGTTTACCTGCACTGCCGATCCCAGGGTAATGAGAATTTTCATCAGGTGCTGATGATCGTTTGAATACTTGGTAATTGTGTAGATGCTACTCACGAAGTACACTATCACGTGAAAGGACAGATAATAAGAAGCAGGCAGAAATTTACCAGGGGCTGTCCAAATCTCTGTCCCAACAATTTTTGAGCTTATGGACAGCAATTTTAGAAGATTACGATAGCTTTCTACAGTGGCCATTTTTGTTAACCTGTTCTTTTTGGTTTTTTTAATGCAACCAAAGGAAAGTCACAACATGAATAAACGTATCGTGTTAACTCCTATGAAAAACAACCTGATTTCTTAACGGTCTGTAAATAAATGAGGCTAATTGTTTCAGTCGATTGAATTGGTAGTAATGCTTCTGAATTTTGCAATATTATTACAGATGCTTCGTTTCAGATGAACGGCCTTCTAGCTGTGTCATGTTTTATTCAGATATCATTGGAATATGGCCCCCTTTGGAACCTAACACTGTCTGTATAGCGATTCGCATGTAATTTATGCATGCTTCAAGTAAATAGTTGGCCAACGTTATAGCCGAAAATAGTTATCGTATCATAGAAAACTTAATTAATATTTAAATGTAAGTAATCGTATTGCAAAACATAATAGATAAAAATTTGACATTTTATTTATCAGATTGTGAAATCTTACGTGCAATTAAAATCAAGGCTGATGGATTTATCACATTAAGTCGCTTGTCAAGCATTATTGTTAAGCTTTCTAGCAAGAAGAGTGTACAATGAATAAATCAAAAGAAAAGTAGACATGTGAATGGACAAGCCAAGTAATCAAACACTTCACTTTATAATATAGATCAATCTTATTAGCTTACTTTTTGGGAAAGATACTTTTGTTTGATAATGGATGTTTCATGCTGTACAAGATTGTTATGAGTGACTTTCAATGTTTATTTCTTTTCGTATGATTTTGCATATCCTTTAGCAGGAATAACATAAACTATTCAAGAAATGTTTGATATTAAATTTATTAAGCACACAACAACAACAGTTCAATGTAAATTAGTATCATCAGGTATATCTGTTGCAGCCTTTAACTGACGTACCGCATGATAATAACGAAAAACTGATACAGCCCTCGTAGAACCTGAAATTGAAAAAGGTCGTTACATTCTTAAAATAATTCAAACTTGCTTATTATCCTACAGTCATGTAAGTTGTAAAGTTTAGCGGTGCGAATCCATAAATAATCAGTGTTAGTGGATATTGTTGGCGGCTGAGAAGAAAGACAAACTCTTTCTGATTGCTAACCGGGAGCTTGTACCATGGCACTGAGTTGATGGTGTCGTACATTTCATCCACCTGGAAATTGGTTCATTAAAATAATACAACAAGTTTTGCAATATTATCACGACAATGTACCTTCAGCTCTACATAGTGTCCGATTAAGAAGTATAAGGTAAGTTGAAAAAATATAATGAGCAGGAAAAAATATGCAGCGTACCAATCGGTCTGCATGAAAAAGAAATGGTTTGTTAGTTTATGCTTTGGTCTTTACGAAACCATCAATACTTTTCTCCTACCAATGCAACCAACAACATTCCGTCGCAAATTGAAAATAATCCCATTCCTACATGTACCAATGTCACGACATTAAAAAGATCATCAACGGTATTGAAAAACCTGAAAATCGGCAAAACTGGTTAGTGATGGGGTTGAATTGTGTGTTTTACATTTTTCACTCACTTGACAGACTGTTGGTGATCGTACATGCACTGCTTCCACTTAATATCCATCGCTGAGTTGTCATTCTCCGAAAATGCTGGATCATTCAATATTTCCTCCAGCTCGTGGAGATGTAAGATAAAAATGTCGGCATGAGCCATCGAATACAATGCACACAAAATAAATAAGACATCTGAGTATGTTGCACCTACGACACCTAATGTGTAGATGTTTACTTGAAATAACATGTTGACTACGTAGCCGCCAGTTGTGCTCCAATCGTAATACGGAAGTTCATGAAGAAACAGTGGCATAACCGTATCGTTGGCGTAATATGCATACAATGGGTACAATCCAAACACGAATCCCGAGCATGAGAAACTGATCGCTAGCAAACGAAATATAAACCACATCACACGTCCCGTTCTTTGCAGGACAGCAACTTCTTTCGGGCTCCCACACTGAAATGGCACCAATAGTACTTGCTCAACTGATTCCGTAAACTCTTTGAATTCGAAGCCTCGTTTAATTGCAACAAAAAACTTGACGTACAGCTGGAATGAGTAGTTTTTTAAAACTTTATATTATTTTTGAGTAAATTATGTCGTTTACCTGCACTGCAGTTCCTACAGTAACGAGAATTTTCATCAGGTGCTGATAATCGGTAGAATACTTCACCATTGTGTAGATGTTACTCACGAAGTACACTATTATTTGGAAGCATAGATAATAAGATTGGGGGTGCCCATGGCGCAGCGGTAGCGCGAGGAAACACCACACCACAGGTGTGGGATCGAATCTCGAGTCTGGCACCCTCCGGTATTACGAACGGCTGACCACCGATCTATAATATACCGTCTTTCGGTCACACAAACTCTCTTCGGAGAGAGGCCTTGTCCCACTAGGGGATGTCGTGCCACATAAAAAAAAAAAAAAAGATAATAAGATGCAGGCTGGTATCTGCCTGGTGCGGTCCAAATCTCTGCCCCAACAATTTTTGAGCTAATGGATAACATTTTCAGTAGCTTCTGATAGCTTTCTACAGTGGCCATTCTTGAATCGCTCACGCAACAACTAGCTGTAATGCTGAAAAAGGAAATTTTGGCAATAGAGCAGACTATTGCTACCACCATGAACGTATGAATTCTGTGCACCAAATGAAACGTAAATGTTCAACAAATCTGGAACATCCGTTTGTTCTAGTGAGCAGCTGGTTTCATACCCATATGAATTACTTATAATTGCGTGAAAAACGGCACATGGTATAGATTCAACGTATGATAATAATCTCATTTTAAGGTTGTGTGTTGGATTTCGAGAAAACACATTTTTTATAATTACTTTCCATCAATGTTATGTATTCAAAACATAACACAACAAAACTTGAAAACATAAAGGTTTGATGTATCTCTTTCAATTTTTAATTAATCTCACCAAGGTTCGACATAATCTTCTACTTAAAAAACGCAATTGATCTGAATACGTGTTGACAACCTGTTATAGCGATGTTGATTACTTAATCACTTAACACTTAACACTTTTAAATACATTTGAAGTGGAGGTAAATTTTTCTGAATAAATTTTACAAAAATGTTCAATGCTAGTTTTCTCAACCATTTAGCAAAGACAAACGCCTTATTAAACACAATGCTTCGAATCGGATTTCTTCGGTTTAGCGCCAATGAAAAAAACTGTCTACTATCTAGATCTAAATGAACACAGTCTGAGTAATGGTCGAAAAAGTGATATTCTTTGGTGTTTCTTGTCGATGGCAGATCGACCGAGGGTCAGGTGTCGTCACCCCAGTGCACCAACCCGGAACCGATATCGCATGCCGAAAGCGTCGCAGTTTTGATGCAGATGAAAAGGCAAACGAGTTCCAGGGTTGGTTTTTCTGAAAATGAAAGTAGCAGCGAAAGCGATTTGTCATCCTGTCAGACATGACAAATTGAGTTGAGTTGGGAAAAAATTGTTTCAAAAATTGTGTACCAATAAACAGCCTATGTATAATGATCATAAAATGCACAAATTACCTATGGTTAAAAAAAATGAAATCTGTACTATCATGAGCTATGCCTTGAAACACCGTATGAATACATCCAAAAATAATCAAACAACTGTGCAGTAAAGCTTTCGAGGAACTTGATATGATAATTAATTATGTAACAAAATACCTGGTGCAAATAAATGAAACAGCAACTTAATATCCCCCGGGATTGGGCTACAGTACGGTTGGAAATGCCTTCATCATTATTCTTTTTGACACTGTTATTTAGACAATTTCTCGGCGGTATAGTATTTAATCTCGTAAATTTCATTATAAAAACTGATCAATTTAAAGCGTCCAATCCGGCAGGTATCGAAAACTTACTTTGCCCATCAAAAGATAGTTGAAGTTTTTGGCAAATGGGCGAAAATTTTTAGTCTTTATGTTTGTTACAACGCAAACATCTTACAATTAAAATGATCTTCCATTAAAACGGTAAAGTAAATTTTCTCCGTAATTTACACTTTGCTGTTGCCCGAACTTTAACCTTCTTATACGTCATTCATACCGTCAAAGAAGCGGGGAACTAATTTAATTGAATTGAAGACCTTTTTGCGTACTAAAATAAAGAGGCCAAGTTGAAAAGTTTTCCGTACGACTAAGCACCTAGAAGAGACGGTCTTTTGGTTGGCCGTGATCCAAAGGGAAAGTTGAAAGCACCACTACTGGCAGGAGTTTGGTTTATGAGGCGATGTAAAGTTTTGAGTTAAAACTGCAATAGAAAGTACAGCCGAAATGTATTTTTTATGAATCGATCATTTTTTTGGTCATGATAAGTGAAGTGAAGGATAAAAGGTAACAATATACTAACGGGCATCTTAATGTTATAACCGATACCAAGGAGAAAAAGCAAAACAGAAACAACTTTGACCTGTTGGGGCAAGTATCGCCATGGACAATTATTGTAGCACAAGATATTATTCAACTGTAGTTGGATTTACCGTAATGGCTTTGCAATTACATGATGCTATTCTGATTCAATCGTCACAACAGAAGCATGTGATTGTGGCTTAACTAATACCACATGGAATTTTCTCCCTGCAGGAGTTCAAGAAGAGAGTAGAAATGAGGCACTTTGGGGTTTGACAATTTAATAACGTCACTAACCATTGGGCAACCGTCAGCGAGTCGGTGGTGATTCAATCAGGCAAAGACCCCCGATCTCCGACTCGACGTACGGGCTGAGATTTGCGGAACACTCGTGCAAGTGACAGATGCAGTGCTAAAGAGGTATTAATATATATTACTCTTCCTTGGTCGCGAAACGCCCGATACACTCGTCAACGCCATTGTTCTAGATCTTATCGAGGGATGAGGTCAACGGAACACGAGCAAAAACCAGGGGCACGGGAGGTAGTTGCGTCCCAATGCACCACATAATTATGCCATCAGTGGCCCTTGTTCAGATTTCTGGGATCGCGATCTAAACAGTTCGTTCGCGCGACGTAACGAGATTGTGAGCTAAAGAGGTATTCAAGCCTAGGGACTGAGGCGATGACATATCCAATTCAAGGAGGGAGACACCGACATGTGAACACATTCGTATCAGAAACTTACCACTACTATACAGCTTCGCTAGTTCCTGTGCCCCTTTGTACGGTGGTCCCCAACGAGGCCGCTTCTCATCCGTCGTTCGCCCACTGTCGTCTGACGCTTCCTTGCCGCGGGAACAGGTTAGGATGGTGTTGGAGTTCGGGTCATCCTCGAGCATGGAGTTCTGTAGAATTTCCTGGTCCGTCTTGACGGGTGTCTGTGAGTGAGAGTTGGCGTATCGAATGTATTAGATTAAACGTCATCGTGATAACATCCACGGCACGGATTGTGCAGATTGTGTCGAAATGGAAGCGGAGAACAAGGTGTGCGCCGTAAGCGATAAACGGTTGTCTGATAAACGAGCATAAGCAAGCCTAATTTCTCCCAAGGGAATCCTATTCCCGGTTCGAGAGAGGGAGAGCATCCGTGATGACGATGATGGCGTCAACATTCTTGGCTTCAGCGTTCTCAACGATCCTCCCGTCCCGATTTCCTTCGGCGTGATTTTCCAATGCAGCCGATTTGCGGTTTATTTCAAGCCGCTCTTTCGAACCCTGCCTGTTCCTGGCGACAAACTCCCTCAAGTTCCATTTTTAAAACAGTGAGTTACGTGCCACCTTCAGACTGCAACCGAGAATGTCCTGTTGCCAGCTAGAGGCCGTCGGTGCAACAACCTGCCTGTTTAATAGACCAATTCATCGGGAAATTAATGTATTGCTCAAGCTAAAACAAACCTAGACAACAAGGAGACGTCGTTGATGATGCAATTTAATGCACGAACTATCCTACAACATGGTTATACCGTTCTACTCCACACCTTTCCATTGCTGGGAAATTGTTTTAGTGTGCATCCATCGAATGAAGCACGCATGCACACTAACGTTCCCTTCCTTCCTCAATGACACTTCCTTCTTTCACACAAGTGGTCGTTTGACAAACAACATTTGCATTGCAAATAGCCCAACACTACGAAACGGAATTTTCTTTAGCAAAGCAAGCTCAACCATCCGACAAGACGCGCATCCTGCCAACCCCAGAATCGATCTAATTTGCAACGATCAACATCGATTGGCCGTTAATTGTGTGCGCAATTATAATGTTTTCGGCTGAACGAACACTTTGCCTTGTTTCAAGTGGAGCTGTTTGAACATAAAGGAACAAACACATAGGTCCCCGAATGATTGCCCGTTTTATCTGCTCCATCTGATAATTATCTCCAGGTATTCCAAAATCCATGTCTGGATGATGTGCCCTGTGTATTAGAATAGATGTCAATTTTATTTTTTTTTTGTCGCGAATCGCTTGATAATCGACGGACATGTTTTACTAGAAGTTAATGATTTTTTTTTTGGGAAAAATTGATCAAAAAATTTGGTTTTGCTCGCGGTGTTTTGCGTTGTTAAAAGTCGTCTCTCTTCGCAAGAAGATCAGGTTTTGTTCTGAAAGTTAAATTTCTTGAAGAAACTTGCTCAACTTCTCGGTTCTTCTTTCGAGACTCTTGAAAATATTAAATCGTAAATGCTGAAACTTTTCATTGCCTTATAAATCATCAATCAATAATGTTAAAAGTATTCTCCATTATAAGCAAGCAATAAAATCAATAATTTATTATAAGAATGCCTTCTTTCATGGATAGGTTGTGCGAATTATTGTTTAGTTTTCTAGTACTTCATTTTGATCTGTTGCACCTTAACTCGTCCGTGTTAACGAAGGTTCCCTAATGTAGCCGAAGCAGATGCCTGAGAATCGAGAGTTATTCCCAAAAAAGGGAGTTTCTCCCACAGATAAAGGCAATTTGACCCGACCTGTTTCCTTCGCCTAAAGCGAGTTTTTGCATGGATATTCGTGAGCGTGAGCTTCTATCGCACAAGTGTCGCATATCACTCGGTGACCCTTATCAACTATGCAAACAAACAATCTCATACACATTCGCAACACAGACAATGGAGCAGAGTAAGTACACTATTCTCTTTTTCACTACCGTTTTAGATGCTCCCTTATGCGACGTTGACCAATTGGCGAAACGAAAGTCGTGATACTGTAACAACCGTGACCTACGTGATATCTGGAATGTGCTACCTTATAGTTAACACTTGATAAACCACATATATATACAAACTAACATAAATAATGAACCACCTGTAGCCTAGCACGGAATCTTGGGGTGTAGTTGGCTTTAACGATTTCTAATTCTAATTCTGGTTCATCATTAGCTTGTTTCCATTCGTTAGTTTTTCAGCAATTATAAACAAAACTGCGTCTCATAAAACTCTTCGGAGTGTAAATTTAATCTTTCTCTTTAGTTGAAAACTGTAAGGAGTTTAAAGTAGTTTGAATCACCATGCGTCTCCATTTTGTACAAAAGAGCAAAGCACGTGTTGGAAACAGAATGAATGTTAAGTTTTCTGTAGATTTCATGTTAAGTAAATTTTAGACATGCAACATCAGGTTGTTACAAATTTTAACCTTGAGTAAATTGATCGGTTATTTTCCGTTACGACATTTCTTTTTACCACGATCTAACCCGTCACGTGGATTATGAAGTTTTAAACGGTTCTAGCAATGGACAGACTAATCCTATGTTGAATTAAAGTAGAGCATGAAATGACTTGACGCGGATAATGTCACCAATTTTGTTCTCGTAATTTATTTGTAGAATTGGTAAAGTTATAGGTGAATGAAAAACTTAACCCAAATATACGCTTCAGGAAGCGATTGAATCCGCTTCCTCGAACCCGAGGGCATAGACTGACTCGATTAAACTCCAATTGGAACGTTCAGGAATCCCCGTGGATAAGAGAAAACAAACCAGGAACAGTGGCCAACCATCATACCAATCCACGGGTTGACGGGATTGCTCGATATCTGTTGACTTGCTGAATCAACTCGCCACCATCGAACGCGTGGGATGCAATAAAGAATATGAAAATTTAATGACCACATCGGGTGCAAGGGGTAGAAGCTTCTGTTTTAGTGTGTCGCTGTTGCCTGTTGTTTCACAGTTTGACAGTGCCTTTAAGCGGTCCATGTTTTTCCGATTAAAATAATGGAAGGATAGAGAGTATGGGTGTTGATTTTTTGTATTATGTATTACTTACCCTCTCTTTCCTTTGGTGGGTACTCACAAGCCAGACTCCTACCATATGGAGCAGTGCTATGTTCCGGTTTAATGGTTAACGTCGACTTTTTATGGACTGGTGATTAAGCTGATGATATTTTTATTCTACCATAAAAACCCGAAATCCATGGCAATCGATTCCGGGCGCAAGAGCATACGACGGTTGCGTCCAGTTTTCTTCCGCATTTTGGGTGTAAAAACAAGTAAACGAGTGGTTAGTGCATGTTCCGGGAATTAGGGGTTTTTATGACTTTATTAAAAAGTATTCGGATTTTGACGATAGACGGTCGGGAGGGAGAGTGCTTGGAAATGCCTTGTCGATTTTATCAACTTAGGATTGTACTTTAATTTTTCATATGCATACATAAAATAGTTATAGGTCAGCATATGGATATCTTCAATGTAGAAAAGGCACTTTGATATTGTTTTCTTCAGACGAAAAAAAGTGCATTACTTCATGTTTGATTTGTTTTCCTCCTCCATTCTTTTTTGAAAGTGATTTTTTATGTTTATAACACATAACAAAAACTGTGTAAGGTGCAAATGGAAAACTATTGTAAAATAGTCATTGTTGATGTACTGGAACCTTTAAAAGATTACATATTGATACCTAAGAACGAAAGCAGCAAAATTAACCATATTTTCCAAATAAACTAGCCCCACGATACAGTTTTTGTTGTCATGATTCATTGTTTTTTTTTTCTGCATTTAATAACTCAGAACGTTAATCGCACGGCCAATAAACAACAAAAGGCCAGGAAATCCCCAGCCAGGATAAGGAATGCGCCAGCTATGACTGGAATAAAAGAATGTCCTTTTTTCATTTACTGTTTTACTGAATATGAATGATGACGAGATGAAGCAATCATATGGAAAAATCGACTCAAAATTAAAAACTAATGAGGCATTGTTATGCATATTTCAGTGACAGTTGCAAATAGGAAGAGCAAATCGTTTAACTTTTTCCAATTTTCATGCTTTAAATTAATCAGCTTTAGCAAGCTTAGAGGAATATTTGTGCGTGCAATTGTGGAATCTTGTAAAATGTTGGTAGTAATAGATTCAAAATTTAAGTTCTAAAATCACCTATGAAGCATTTCTTGTCATTTCTAGCATGGAAGATGCTCCCTACGTCACACGTAGATGTGTTGACTACTTGAAACTTTTTCCTGCGTCATGCGTAGAGTGGTTTGACTATTGGAAACTTTTTCCTCACAGAAATTCCCAAACCATTTAAAATTCCCGGCTCTAACGATCTACTTAGGTCTTTCCGAATGACCGTCGTCAATTGTTACGAAGGCATTCGAACGGTGTCTGCAGAGTGTTCAAAATTTTCCCCAATCGTTGGGCATCTCTCAAGCAGCCAAACTCAGTTGACGCATTGACGTTTAAGCCGACGACGGGTGCGCCAAGATGGGTGAATGAATCACCTTTTTTATTGGCGGGGGATCATAAAACGACACAAATGGGTCGCAGAATTTTCCGCACCAGCAAATTTATTTGGAAAGCTTTCAAATTTGTTGCGCTTCACGCTACAGGGGTAAGATTTATGCTTTCCCTTATTAGCGGCATTTTCACGTAGTATTTCGTTTGTACCCTCACATCAAATGATATAAAAGAAAGGTAAAAAGAAGCCAACAGAGAAGTAGTCCCTCTGAGAACTTTCCGTAAGTAAAACGGTTTGTTTCTTTTTTTGTTTTCTAACAGACACCTAGGTACCTTTCTCAAACGTTATATTTCCAACCCTAAGCTGATTTGTTCAAACCGTTGTCAATTATCTGACGTTAGTTGTCTAGTATTACTAGGAAAAAAAAACAATGGGACCGGGCAAGTGCTTTTTTTGTATCTCTGCCACTGTACGGTATTTTTTTTACTGTTTTAAACAGAGAAACGAGCGAAAACATTTACTTATAATTTGCATACATAATCAATCGTTCTCATTGGTCTACGTGACCATTCGAGCCAAAACGATGCGGTGCGAATGAAATGGACTGGTCGTATCGACTTATTTTGTCTGCTGCATAGTCTCAATTGATTCGAGCAAGAATGGAATATTTATGTACGATGTACGCTTGAAACTTGTTGAAACTTTGATTGGTTGAAAGTATAACGGGTGACCCATGATTTGCACATGTGAGTGCTAAAGTTGCTGGTTAAACAAACGGAAAACGAAGCAACGAAGTAGCAATACAAAGTTTTTATACGATAGAGGATTACCATGTGAATTCGTCCCTCCCAGTGGTATTACAATAAATTTCAATCATCGCATATGAATTATGTATTCTTTGCAGAATGAAAGTTATTGTGGTGCGCGTAAATTTCTGAAATTTTCCCAACTAAGCCTGGTACCTGTGAAAATACACGGTTCTTTTCTAATAACCGATAATTTGTACTCCTTTGATTTGATGTTGCGTAAAACGAACAAGTTTAAAGTTTGCAGGAATACCTTTATATTGGAACAATGAAAGTTATCTTAATAAAAAATTACGCTTCATCATTAAATATGAAATACTTTTGTTATGGAAATTGCAGCCATGACATTGAAAACATGAAAATTAATAAACAAAAACAGCCAGTATATTCGCAGAGAACATTGCTAATGGGTGGGCATGGTAATGGAGACGCCTGGTGTTTTATTTTATTTACTCCAATTACTCCCGAAGAACGTTAGGAATGCTTTACGAAAAAGAAGGCAGGGCTAAAGTTTGATCCAGAATAGAAGTAAAGTTGAGTTTTATTGTTTGCAAAAGCTCTCTGCCTAGTACTGAAAAGTGATTGCTTCACCTATATAGTAAGCCATTGCCCTCTATACTTCATGTGATTCCGATGTTATTTCTCATTTTCCTTCACTTGTCACTCCAACGTTATTTCTAGTGTATGTGGATGTGTTTTCAGTAAGAAGTTTTACTCATGCTCCATTTTTATCCATTACATTTTCAACGCATAACGCATAACGATAGCATAACGATGACGAATTGACAGATTGTTCTGCCCTTGAACGTCAGCAGAAAAATATGAAAAGATAAGTGGACCTTTTTTCGTGTTTTGGGTCAAATGGAATAGAAAATAAATGGGTAAGCTACGGGAGTGATAGTGGTTTTTTTTACACCACTCTACGTTTGCTGTATTGCACACCATCGCACACACGTGACCTGGAAAATTCAATGCAGAACTGGAGGCTCCAGCAACATGCAATGGAAACGAAGCCATCAAAAACAGGTGATCGAAAGAATGTGGATGAATTTGATATTTATTTCTCGAGTGTTCGTGTAATGGTCGGATCAGTCTTGTTCGATTAACCAGGAATACGTTGAAAAAATCGTCCTTTGCAGTCCCGTATATTCAAACAACATTTAGTCATGTGTGCGCTAGAATATGTCTAGTCGTTTTCCGTAAACGCAGACGCAGCCACTGTACCATTGGCCATTTGAAAACGAACCGGTGTGACAAAGCAACCGAGAAAGCGATTCTAGAAAAGGCGCTTTTGAGTAAGAGTTGATCGAAACTGATACATTTTCTGTGGCTTTAATAGAGCACCAACATCCGACCGAAATTTGTGGAAATACCAATTGGTTGGAGCATTCGCTTTCCTGCATCCATCAATCAAATAAACCCACCGGTTTGGTTACTCTAGTTCGCTCTTATGCCCATCTATGCAAACGTTGACTGTGATGAAGGGATGCTCCAAAACAAACGATATGGACGTGGCAGTTTTCCTTGTTCTGTTCCAACATTGTTGGTGGTTCGTTTTATACTTTTTTTGTCATTCCTTTGTGATGGTGCTTCTGTTGTCGGTTGACAATTCCATCAGAAAGAAATATCCATGAAATAGGTGCAGACTCATTGAAGTTGAACATTTTTCAGAAACCAACCATTTTATGCAGGTGTAAGTTTCGTCGAGAGCTGCAAAAATAGAAATCCTGGGTACGTTTATGGATGTTGGTAGCATATTTTTTTTGCAGGAAAAGGAAGAATAAACTATACGAATATTTAAAATGCATGAAAGTATCGGAATTTGGTTGAAAAGATGATTTTTTAAAGCAAACAGATAGGAATGTTGATTGGAACTTTTCTGGACTGGTTCAATCCATAAAGAATAACGGATAAATTCTCCAGGTCCTGCCCATACCACCACAGCAGGCATGTCGAACCTTTGACTTGTAGGGACATTGAAGGTTGCTCTTACGAATCTCTGTTCTCTGTAGAACTCAGGGAATAGTTCTAAAACCAAAACAAAAATTAAATAAACCACAACATACCGAACCGTTATGGTTAATTACGGCCACAAGTAATGGCTAGTTTGGCAAAACTGATGGAGTTATTGTTCGGAAAACTCACATTTTTGTATACATAAAAATTGAGCAATCAGAGATTGATAAAATGTAAGAATAGCATTGTGCATTTAAAGTTTATATAACACTTTTTTTTTTTTATGTGGCACGACATCCCCCTCGTGGGACAAGGCCTCTCTCCGAAGAGAGTTTGTGTGACCGAAAGACGGTATATTATAGATCGGTGGTCAGCCGTTCGTAATACCGGAGGGTGCCAGACTCGAGATTCGATCCCACACCTGTGGTGTGGTGTTTCCTCGCGCTACCGCTGCGCCATGGGCACCCCCTTATATAGCGCTTAGGGCGTGTAAAAAAGTGTAATTTTGAATTTAGAAAACATTATATTATCACCAATCCCGAAACCCACCATGTAACGTTGAACTTTGTACTATTCAGATTCCAACTATGTGTCCAACTAACGAACATTTACTATCGTTCTATTGATTTTCTATTTAGTTTATTGTCACTTTGGCAAAAGTATTATTGCCTTCCAACATCTCCAACCACGTATTCGTCTGAGGCCATGTTCCAACACAATCCTAGGCGGCACAAACAAATTGACTCTCGTTTCGTTTTCAGTAATTTAGTCGCACACCGAGTAAAAGCAGGCGCTGGACTCAGAGCAATTGCAATTGAGATTACTCGAATTACATAATTATCAGATCATTCTGCTTAATAAGTTTAATGACTCTCGACACTTTGTAAGATGATCCCGTTTGGTTGCTCCGGTCGGCAGAAGGGACAGCAATATTGGTTGTTATTGCAGTTGCGATCACGTTCAGCTTTACTTCACGGACTGTTTTCCACCATCCCTCTCACAGAACAAAATAAAACTAACAAACGTACGAACGGTTCAATTCTGTCGATTTAAACGATCCACGTTGAGCAGCAAACATCGATGGGGAAAATCGGCTACGGGCCGATACAATATGACGGCGATAAAATCGATTAGCAGCAAAGCAAGCAAACAGGAAATCTTTCTTGGCTTGTGTTGGGATTATGAGTCCCGGTAGCTTGTAGGAAAAGGGCTTGCAAAAAATTATTAAACATCGTCCGGTTCCACCATCCTCCGTGGGTAAACAAGGTGGCAGGGAAAACTTAAACTCTCTATCATATGAGCAAGAAGGTTTCGTTAGGAATAGACTGCGCAGTCGAGGGTATTTGAAAAATGGAAACAGTTCGGTTTGTTTTCCCTGTTTCGGTTTTTTGCCGAATGGAAGTGGTCGAAAAAGTCTAATTGATTTAGTAAACAACTCTTTCCAGCACCAAATCGCTGCAGCCAACATGAGCTCACGCTGAGTGGGTTTAGCAATAATATTCGAATTATCAAAGGTTTTGCGTAATTAAATTGAAACGAGTACCTTTCCGTTAATTTTTTCAAAATAAGGAGGCGTGAAAAAATTCACAGAATTACAGTTAAACCAATGAGCTAGATAAAAAATTTTTGTGGTTAGTTTGGTTTGCTATAAACTTAAACAGCAGACAGCAGAAAACTAGGGTATGAGAAGAATATGTTTGTTAGAAATCATTTTGATTGGTGACTTTTTGCTAAATTTCGTTAGTCAATTATGTGTTATTTTGAAAAGGTAATCAATTATGTGATAAATTCTTACAAGCACACATTCACCAACGATTGGCAGTACCAAGAATTTTAATATAAAATTAATAAACCAAGAAATGCTACTGAATATGCAACAACTTTTGAAACTTTCATCTTAACGGTAAACCTGCGTTTTTACAACAGATCAGCCTCAAGCAGACTCCCTACAGCCTGAGCCGACCTGTTGGCTTCTACTTGCACACTTATTAGCATTCCTGCCGTAGGGTAAAAGTCGGAATAACGAAGCATTTTTGTAGCGGTCCAAAATTAGTTTTCCAAGATTTAAATTAGGTTCAATTTCACTTGCTTATTATGGTCATTCGTTTTCGTTTGTCCTTTCCTCAGACCGTCGGTCAAATTTTTGACAAGATGCGTCTGAGGAAAATTATTTCGGCGGTGTTGAGGTTGAAAGGCAAAAGTTGTTGGATGAAGCATTCTCATCTGAGCGTTGCCTGTCCCGTTTCTTCTCTGCTCCCCTCTTGATGGTACACGAACTTGCGTGCTTGCAGCTGAAATTTGTTGGTAATTGAATTTTTAATTTTGAAACATTTCACTTCATTGAAAGTTTTGGTAATGCGATGGACACATGTTTTACTAGCAGTTTTGGACCAGTAGTTGTAAAAAGTTGAAAATAATCATTGAAATCTTTTCAAATACAAGAAAAACAACTTTTTATTTATCATGAGCAATTTCATAGAAACCGGATATGCGTCCATGGTTACAATACAAACAATACACCTGTAATATCCTGTGTTTACGTGTAATAAATTGAACATAAATTCTTTTTTTTACCTTCATTTCTATCAGTGTTTGTGCATGTAGGATGCACTGGGTTGTTTGTTATGCATGGTAATATTTAAATAAGTAATGGAACATTAGTCAGCAGGGTATTTCATAGCTTCTGTGAGCCAAGGCTAAGAACAAATACAGTCGAGTAGTACGTTTTATACACTCGTTATGCCGTTCAATTAAATACAGATAAACTCCCTCAAATCTCCATGTTTTATGGATGTTTTCTCTGTAATCCTTCCGCAAACTATAAACATAACGGAAAATGGAAAACTTCTTTTTATACATTCCATCCTGCCCTCTTCGGAACGCATGCATCTGGATGTTTCATTTGCATCAATTGAATGATTTATTGTGGATTACATTGTGAACAGTAAAAATAAAATGTTTATTCAGTTTGTCTTGTTCAGTATCTCTGGACCATATCTTGCAGATATCTTCGTTCGTAAAGTAAAGTGCTCAATTGTGCTCGATGACCATATCGATGGTGGAAAACCTTCGCTAGCAGGTCGCGGACACTTTATGTACCTTTTTATTACACCGCATCCGGTGCAGAGAGGTGCAGCGGAGCTATACCTGCCAATTGAAAATTATCGCAAATACACTTGTTTCCTGTCGAAAACACTAACAAAAGGCCGACGACCATCAAATACACACGAGTGTCAAAATATAGGGTCGGTTTTCAAAACTCCCCGGGCACAAGATAACAACCGTTTCCTGCCATCATACCCCGCACCAAACATGTACTGGGGACTGTCAGCAGACGTTGTACTATAAAATGAGATGCTTACTGCCACGTAAAAGTTACACCCGTTTTAAAGCTCGCTTCGGTGCGGTATTCCTTCGCCGCATTTATGCCCTCAGACAAATGTGACCCATCCGAAATGAGCGCCATCGGAAGGTGAAGTATTCGTTTTCCAGCACGACAACCATTGGAAACCTTCGAACAATTATGACAATCAAATTCATTTCCCATAAAGCCTCGAAACGGACCTTACTCAATCAGCTTGACGGCTGTAGCAGTTTTGTCGCATTGGAAAAAAATGTTTATTAATTTAGTATGCCTCCTCTCAAAACAGTTATGTTTCTAATTTGGAAGGATTCCCGATGTGTTTGTTTGATATGGTGTCATTACCAAGTTCCTTGGAATCTAAATAAATCGAAGTAAACTTAAGCTAAATAATGCAAACCGTATATTGATATACGGTTAAGGGGGTGCCCATGGCGTAGCGGTAGCGCGAGGAAACACCACGCCACAGGTGTAGGATCGAATCTCGAGTCTGGCACCCCCCGGTATTACGAACAGCTGACCACTGATCTACAATATACCGTCTCTCGGTCACCGAAAATTCTCCTCGAAGAGCGGCCTTGTCCCACTTGGGGATGTCGTGCCACAAAACAAAAAATTGATATAAATTAAGCCTTTTCAACTCACTCAAAGCCTTAAAACCTTATATCTTATGAAAAATGTATTAATTATAAAACTAAATTTTTTTCCCACCATGCCTATGTTTGTTAAGAACTTAAAACAGAATCAACATTAGCAGAAAAATGTGGGGTTTATACAACCCCAGCTCAGCTCTGTGCTTATCATTAATGGCTTCATCATTGAACTCTCTCGGTCACTGGGTAAAGACCGTCCGAGGTGAGACGAAAACAAATCATCATCAGGCCATCAGTAATCCACATAAGAAGCTTGCTATCGTGAGCCGGGTGTTTCGCTCGAAAGCTCTCGGTCCTACCTCAACACGAACTACATTCGCTCGGCAAAACCCGGGGCGAAAAAAGGCGTTAGTCTTACCTGTGCAGCATCGGACTTCGAAACCATGGATGCGCCTGCGTAGATATCAGAGAGCCGACGTGATGCGTTCGGAAATATGTCCTTTCGGCAACGAAAAAGAACCGCTTCCCGGGAATATTCGGAGCTTTCTAAGCACACAATGTTCATGAGCAATGGCGGTTATTTTTCGCGCTTTTTAGAAGTCGAAGGTTCATCCGAACGGAATCACGGAATCGTTTTTCCGAACAGGAGCACTCATACTGCTACGTATTTATCGCTTTCGCTCGTCAGTTTATCCTCAGCTGTGCTCGCGAGAAGTGTGTTACTTGGTGATTCCATTTCAGGGCGTGTTTTTACCACAAGCCGAAGCTCGTCGTAAAAGTGAAGTGAGTACCACGAGATTCGCGTCATCGGTTGCTTAAGCAACATCACGTGTTTTGTTTTCCTCACGGGTGCAAAGCGTGATATTTTTGCCGGGAGCTTAACCTTGAAAACGCCGGTTTGCGTTACTTCTCGTGTAACCATTGCTAAATATGTGCTCGAGTAATGTGATTTGTGCTAGTGAATGAATTATGAAGATTTATTAAAAAAAAGTTGCAATGGAAGACAAAGTGAAACCATCCTTCTAAAATACAGAAAAATAAATCATACTAATATCTTGAAATAGTTTCACCTGGAACTAGCGGATTTCCGAAATTGTGTGCGTGCATTTGAGTTTCTAACCATCCAAACACGTATGAATTAACATTCTCTCAGTCATCTCAGTGATGTGATGTAACCGCTTCACAGTTTTAACTAGTTTTGTCGCCCGTTTTGATTTTATTTACGTTGTGCGGTGTTCATTCGAAGTACACTTATTCTGAAAACACGCTATTACATGTTTGTAAATTTTTGTTCATTTAGGTGTTACTAACTGTGTAAGGGAAACATCTTGTGAAAAATCAAAATAGAGGCCTTGTGACAGACGTCGTTACCACAGAGCTATATTAAAAGAGCTTGGGATTGTGAAAACTATTGTTGATGGATGAGTGAAAATTGAATTGAAATTTTTCCTTTTCTTTCCTTCCTTTACTTTTAATGAAAAACTCAACCTGCACGAAACATTCATCTCGATGATCCAGGTCTCCAGTTGAAGCAGCTCCAATATACCTTGAGCCACTGGCATATAAAAGTGACTACGATTCTAGATCATCATGAGTTAACAATTGGTTCAATTACGCACCGGAAAGGTGTGTAGTTCTTCGATCGAAAGTTTCATACGGAGTAATCACATCGGCACATTCATGGTAAGTGTGGATAGATTTCGAGATGGATAAAATGATTCGCTCATGCGCTCAAATGATTTTGGTTAGCAAGGTTAAAAAACGGGACACACAGTTAATTTCTCTACTTGGTGGTGCAACAGCCGAGCGGTCCGCAAAGGGAAAAAGCTTTGTAACCCTTTAACGAGCGCACCAAGCCGGTCGTTATGGCAAGAAGAAGAATAAGAAGAAGAATAATGATAATAATAGGAAAAGTAATAAGAAGTTAATTCTTCGTTACGAGGGACGGCAATTTATAGGAATTGTTAGTACCCATATTGTGACGGTAACTTACTTCGCAGATCCTGGACCAGATTATATGAATGTTTGAGTTGAGATATAGCCTCTTATCGTTTGTATGGCTCTTTTCAGTCCCTTGCCCTTTGTCATATACCATCTTGAATATTTTTTCGGTTCTAACAAACAGTATTTAGTTAGGTACAAGTGAACCAACGTTTCGCTGAGCAAATGGCAATCATCAAATTCAATAAAAAGCTTTTAAATCTCTGATGATTTCTGAACACAAATCGACGAGTTTTCTGAAGGTTTATAAAGAAATGGACATCTACAATGCTTGTAATTTTCAGGCAAATTCTAACATAGAAGTTCAAATACCATGCAACCGAAAGGAAACCGTTTCTCCGTATGCAATGCGAGTTTTTCTAAAAAAAATACTCTATCTATCGCATGTTTTCGTATGACCAACCTTTAACCGCGTGCCTGGGAGCCATTGGGTGGGGCCGAATCGCTTAGGCTGTAATCTGGAAAATATCAAGAAAGAAGAAATCTTGCTTCAATCGTATACTCACTTTCCCAGTAACTCGTAATCAGTAAAAGCGGCTGCTTACATTCGCAATCTCCCAGCCGACCGGCGTTAGGTGCGTTGTTGCTGCTCGACTGCCATCTACGCAACACACCCGTCACCGTCTCTACAGCTAGCGCTTTCCAGTCACAAGCGGACATAAACGCTAGCAACGTCTCACGATCTTCGAGTGGCACATCGTCGGGACATTGTAGCTCCGAGAGAGATACTTTCGAATCCATTGCGCCGGAGGGTAGACGATACAGACAATTGCCTCAGTTCCGTCCGATGGAGTTGGAGTATTTGTAAAGTTGACAGCGTTCTTTGCTTCGCTGGTGACTGGATTGGTTTGATGATTGGTGGATGAGAAGGTTGCTATGTTCGAATAATAAAAATACCGAACTTCTAGAAATTGAGCAAAAAGGGATGAACCGAGCAAAGCCGACTTTTTTCATCCATCTCAAATGCCATTTGGAGCGACAACAGCGTGAACGCTGATGGCATTTTCCAGCATTTCATGGTTTATTCATGCGCAAGTGCCAATCAAATTGTGTCTTTGGGAGGAAAACAAATTCAAATCTTACACAAAAATGTGACGCTTATCGCTAGCGATTGGGCGTCGAACTGATTACAAAAACAAATTCGTACCATTATTCAGACCGTAACCGCCCACCACCCGGTTGATCGTTTTATGACAAGCGGTAGCCCCACCCGGAAAAGCTTATCAGGCGCACAAAAGGCTGGCAAATAAATGTGCAACAATCTGGTGGCGTCAATCGAACCGACGCCGTTTGCTTTAGGGTGCAATAAAACTGTTTAAGTTATTGGTTAGTTTTATTCGATATTCGTACTCTTTTGGGAGTTGTTTTGCTTGCATAAGCGATGTGTATCGACCCAAACTTCCAAGAGCGAACGCTGGTTGATGATGAAAAATTTCATAAGTTTTACCATTGTTTGAACCACTCTTAATGGAGGCGCCATTCGAATAAACGACGGGCAAAACTCACCCGTTGCGAAAACAGATGACGATTTTTGGATGAGCAATGGTATGGCGAGTTTTTTGTCAAATTGATTGAAAAGAGTCCAGAATCGGTCAATGCGGAAACGGATGCTTATCGTCAGCTATCTTAAACACAAAAATACGAAAACTCAGTCACACAAAAGGGCAGAGGGATCCCTCTATGGCTACATCTACTTACAAAACCACAAAAACACGCGAAAAGATCCTGAGATTTTCTCACGATGAATAATTAATCACCCCACAGAAGTGAGTCATGAAAAAAGGGATGTCAAAAAAATAAAATTATTGCCAAACCAGACGCAAAAGAGTCGGTGGTAGTCGAACCCAACATGAAAAGACCTTACATATAATCAGCATGCTGTCAGTAGTACTAATGCTGAATGAACTGCAAAGTATGATCCTCATGGTGAGAAGGAAGAAAACCAAATTTTGCTGAAGATTTTGTTTTCTTCTAAAAAAATTCTGAAAAAGGTCCCCGAAGACGTTCCTGAAACAGAGTGAATAATCACTTTTGGTATTGCTTTATTAACCTTGTTAAGCCATAGAAGCAGAAGCCAGTTGTTAATACAGAGTGAACCAATCGTTGGGAGATGTTTTAGACTTTTGGAGATGTAGATAAAGCTCTGTTTTCCTTATACTCCACTTTAAGTAATCTCAATTAATCAATCTGGAGTTATCAACAGGGAGAGCTTGTCTGAACGTAGTGTATTCAACTTTTCGTTATCAAAACCTCAAGGAAACCTTTTTACCCCATCCAAGACTACCGAGACAACCATCGCATCTGCTGGGTTAAGTGAAGTAGTTCGAACCGGTACAAAGATATCCAAATTAACTTGCAACAAAAGTGCCAGTTCATTGGGTCTACCCCGGGATTCAATGGAGGCGCATGGTCTTTCTCGACTGAATGGAGGCGCATGGTCTTTCTTGGCTCAATGGAGAGCATTTCATTGGAAACCATCAATAGCCGGGTAGCTGTTAGTCGGGTCACGGTTTGCGTTGGTTTGGTATCGACATCGTGTAATCACCATGTGTGCTATCTTCACCTTCCCCTTAAACGTTGTTCTGTCGTTTAAAATGCGGGCATCATTCATTAAAGCGTGAAGGTTTCTGCTGGGCAAAGAAAGGGAACCTTTTTTATTTCTATTATTCAACTTAAATTCAGCATATGATTGATTGTCCGGGCATTGATCCAGACAATTTTTGACTATGGTATGCTCTAAATTCGAGTGCTTTTATTATCCTTAAAAGGAACCCCACCATCAGTTGGGTGTTGAAAATGACGCTTGAAAATTTGAGAACAACAACATTTTGCGTCTTTGGTACCCTCGTCAACGCCAGGACCTTCGCATGAGCTGTACGTACAAAGGCCATTTTGAAGGGGGAGGGTCAAGTCTCAAAGGACGAAAAATTCCATATTTTTTTATAGTACAAAATCACCGAATGAAAGATACATACGTTTGTATGTAAGGTTTTTTCAGTAGTATCATTTAGGAATATCATTATTCCCTTTCAACCGAACAAACAGCAATCGTCAGCCTCAAATATAATGCCTAAAACATCACCTTTTGGTCAAACAATCTCCTGATGCGCTCCGAAAAAGGCACCCTGGTGAGGTAATTTAATGTCTACTTCGGTGGTAAAAATAAACATCCCATAAACAAACTGGCCCCGCACTTGAAAGAAGCTGAAACTCTTTGTTTTTAGGGTCGGTTGGTTATTTGCTTCAAACGATCCTTCCTATCCTTTGCAAGCGGCAGCCTGTACCATCGTTCGAGGTTGGAGAATAATTAAAACAATTATCCACCCAACAGTTGCTTCATTCAACCGGCAGACGGAAGCGCCGGGTCCGTAAACATTTCACCCAGCTTTCAGCAATCACCAACCCTCGTGGTGAAAAATAGAAAACCATGCTTCTTTTCCGTCCTCAGTTCACTGTGCGAAGGAAATACCAAGAATCAGCATCCATATTAATCTTCAAGCCAGACAGTGGTTATTTCCTTTCCGTAAACTGTGATTTCTGGTTCCGAAGCAAGGCACTTGGGGTTTCTGGTTGCCACAGTTCGGCCAGCCTCGTATCCAGTGAAGCGAAACGCTTTTTGTTGGTACGCACGCAACGCAACGCGAAACCGTATAACAACACCAAATACTTCGCCACTAATAAGCAAACAGATTAAAATGATTTCATTTGCGAATAATTGCTTTTTCTTGATTGCTTTTCTTGTTCTACATACCGCGCAGAAAGCACGAGGAAAGGGCAAAACGGGAAAATGGCAACCAGCAAAGAAAGCAAGGCATCACTGGCGGTGTTGATTTCACCCCGAGAATACCAGCTACATTTTCGGTGCGAAGAAATTTAGCGTGAAACTTTTCTAATGAAATTGAGAACACGTTGTTTTTTTCTTACATTTTCTGCCGCGAACATCATGCAACGTGGTCAAGGCAGTGGATCTGTTTACTGTGAAAGTTACCCTCTGCTTTCGCCAAGGGAAATTGGTCTTTTTCTCTCACGGTGCTTCAACTTCCCCCTCAACACTCGACGTTACGCTGTTTATGTTAAGTTGGGTTTGCTCCTTCTTGCTTTCAAAACAGTCCTGCCTCTGACAAGTTCCGCGTGTGAAGAACGACCGTGCGCTGCTGGTCCGTCAACTGTCGGCCGGTGTTGGTCGGGTTTTGCCCCGGAGGGTGATAAAATGTGCAACAATATTGCGCCCTGCTCTTGGCAGTGCTGATCCTTGCCGGGGAGTAGCTCCAAGGTCGGCCTTTTAGTTCGTGGTAACCGATAAATAAGGGTTGGTTTTCTCTCCTTGGGGCGTGAAATGGCAACCCTTCACGGTGAGGGCATGGCCTAACGGTCGGGTGAATCCTTTTTCTACGATGGTGAAAGATGACCACAAAAAAAAAACAAAACCACAACGTATTTCCTCGTTTGGTAAGACTCTTTAATAAAAAAAACCCAACTTTATGTTTGTACTCTATCAAACCATCACCCAACGTTAAGGGCATCTGTTCCGTCTAGATCGGAAGCTACGGAACGCCTGAATGTAGGCAATATAGTTTAGAACCAAACCTTTAGAACAGAGTACAGAATAGAACTGTACAACGTGAAACGATAAGAAAGACGTAGCAAGATTACAGCGATAAGCACTGTTCATCGCTAGTACAGCATGGTGTAGAACTAGGATAAAAAGCAGTAGCTAGGATTTAGATATCGCTATAATAGCATCCGATCGTGGGATGCCTTGAGGCCACGAATTTGAAGCAATACATGGAGAACTTGGAATAAAGAAGCGTAGGCATTATTTATCAAGGCAATTAGATCCGAAACGGAATCCGACCCACGGTAGTTCTATTAGGACACCTTTTTGCCGTCTAAGTCTCCATAAGTTGGAAAGGAAGAGTATTAGTCTGTTGGCCTGCCCATCGACTTTGCTTTTATTTCCAGAGCGAGTAACCTTAATCCGCGGAGGTTACTTCCGAGCTCTTTTCCGTCCAGGCAGTGGTGGCTTCCATCCGCTGAAGTCACTCCCTGGATCCTTCCTCACGCCACGAGGAAGGTCGGTGCAAGTCTGTGTGTAAGTTCGTTCGGCCGCACACCGAACATATGGTCCTTCGAACCGGATCCATTGTGCTGGTGAAAAGTGAAAAGACAACCCGATGCCACGAGTTAGGCACACCCCATCGAAGCAAGTGTATTCCCCAGCGAAGACGCCGAGTGAGCCGACAGCGAGTACTTCAACAAGTGAACCTCAGGACAGCGAGAAGATGGAAAAGGCGCTGAAGACGGCAGTCCGCCAACGAGCGCAGATCAACGCCAAATTACTGCGAATCGAGCAGACGCTGCAGGAAACGAAAGAGCCAACCGTTTCCCAGCTGAAGGTGCTCGCCAAAAACGTCGCGACTGTGTACGCGGAATTTAGTGCCATACACACCACCATCGTAGGCCTAATTCCAGACAGCGCAATGGCAGAGCAGGACGGCGTATACGACGAGTTCGAGGAAGTGTTTTACGAGGCGTCCAATAGAATCGAGGAGTTGCTGCTTGCTGCGGAATCGAAGACCAAGAACAACATGTCTGCCGCGGCGCAAGTCATCATCCAGCAGCAACCGCTTAAGGCACCGATCCCGACTTTCGACGGCACATACGCTGCATGGCCCAAGTTTAAGGCCATCTTCGAAGACCTGATGGCCAATGCCGGCGACAGTGATACTATGAAGCTGTATCACCTTGAAAAGGCATTGGTCGGCGAGGCTGCAGGTGCAATCGATGTCAGCATTCTCAACGCTGGCAATTACAAGCAAGCCTGGGAGATTCTGACGGAGCGCTTCGGCAATCATCGAGCCATAGTGGACAGCCACATCCACGGATTGCTGAACCTCAAAAGGATGACGTCAGAAAACTTCCACGAGCTAAGAGCTCTAGTCCAAGAGACTTCCCGGCATGTGGAAAGTCTCAGGTTCCTAAAACAAAACCTGGAAGGAGTGTCGGAACCAATGGTAGTCCATCTGTTGGTTTCGGCTTTAGACAAATCAACCCGAAAAGCCTGGGAAGGGACGCAGCGGAAAGGTGAGCTGCCCCGTTACGAGCAGACGATGGCATTTCTAAAATCCCGATGCCAGATTTTGGAAAATTGCGCAGCAGCGTCATCATCTGCTCCTGTGGCCAAACTAAAGGGCAACCATCCGCTTTCTCCGAGACATCCAGCCCAGAAGAGCTATACAGCAGCGGTCATTCAGTGCGAAATCTGTGGTAAGGACCATCCTAATATAAATTGCCCAGAACTGCTGAAAGGGACACCACGGGAAAGAAGTAACACCGCACAAAAGGCAGGACTATGCTTCAACTGCCTGCGGAAGGGACATCAGTTACGGGAATGTCCCTCCAAGAGAAAGTGCTACAAGTGCCAGCGTCGCCATCATACGCTCCTGCACGAGGACGTAGCACCCACCGGCCAGCCAACTATTTCCATGGCAGCAGAAGTAGAACCTCAACCTCCGAACCCAAGAGTGCACCCTCCATCGACAGCGGCAGAGTACGGCGGACCAGTGGTACGAGAACAACTTTCGACGGCATGTGCATCGCAAACCATCAAACCCAGTAAGAACGTCCTGCTGTTGACTGCCGTGGTCAACGTGCTGGACGCCAAGAACCAGCCACATCGCTGCCGCGTCCTCCTAGACAGCGGTTCTCAGGTCAATTTCCTTGCTGAGGAAATGGCCAACCGTCTAGGACTGCCAAAGAGACCGGCAAACGTTCCGATCGTGGGAATCAACGCGTTGCGCACGCTCGCTCGCGACAAGCTGACCGTTACAATACAATCCCGGGTGAACAGTTACCAAACAAGCTTGGAATGCTTGGTAACTCCAAAAATAACTGGCACGATCCCGTCGTGCAACATCAACATCGACAACTGGGACATTCCGGAGGGAATAACCTTTGCTGATCCAACGTTCTACACGCCAGACAAGGTTGATTTACTGATCGGGGCTGAGTTGTTCTTCGATATACTCAAGCCAAGCCAACTCGATCTTGCCGATAATCTACCTCGTCTGCAAGATAGCCAGTTTGGTTGGATTGTGTCCGGAGCCATAGTAGAGCAGCAGATTACCATCCCAGCCATATATTCCCACCACGCTTTGGTCGACATCGAAAAAATGATCCAGCAGTTTTGGCAGATTGAAGAGGTTCCAGACGTCCCGGAACGATCCATCGAAGAAGTGGAGTGCGAGAACCATTTTCTAACTACATATAAAAGGGATGAATCTGGAAGGTTCATTGTGCGACTTCCGTTTAACAAACAACAAACCCTGTTGAACAATGGTCGCACAGTAGCCCTTAAACGGTTTATGATGTTGGAGAAACGACTGCTTCGCAACCCAGAGCTACAACAACAGTATGTGGAGTTCATCCGAGAGTACGAAACTCTAGGGCACTGCCGACAAATCCGTGAATCCGACGATGTACCCAACCAGCTGTCCTACTATCTGCCACACCATGCGGTTTTGCGGCCATCTAGTTCAAGCACGAAATGCCGAGTCGTGTTTGACGCCAGTGCAAAGGCATCTCCAGCCGAGTTATCGCTCAACGACGTGCTGCATGTAGGACCAGTTGTACAGAACGATCTCTACTCCATTGTTCTGAGATTTCGAATGTACAAAGTAGCCTTTTCGGGAGACATCGCCAAAATGTATCGTCAGATTCTCCACGCTAAAGAAGATCAACGTTTCCTGCGGATTTTTTGGAGACCACACCCTTCCGAGCCACTACGAGTCTTCGAGTTGTGTACAGTTACCTACGGTACAGCATCAGCACCATTTCTTGCCACCAAATGTTTGCTCCAATTGGTCGAGGAGGACGGGGATGCCTTTCCGATTGCATCCCGCATAATAAAGGAAGAGACATACATGGACGACGTTCTCTCAGGTGCGGACTCGGTTGAGGAAGCTATAGAAGCCCAACACCAACTTAAGCGGCTTCTCAACCAAGGAGGGTTTCCCATCCGCAAATGGTGCTCAAACTCGCTGGAGTTTCTTGAGCATATTCCAGTAGAAGAGCAAGAAAAAGCCATCCCAATGGCCGAACGAGGAGTGAACCAGGCGATAAAGGTGCTTGGGTTACTCTGGGACCCAAAAGCAGATCATCTATATATCGCTCACCAGCCGAAGCCAGTCGCAACAGCTGACCAAAGGGTTACGAAGCTCATCATTTATTCAGAAGTAGCCAAATTCTTCGACCCTCTGGGGTTAGTGTCTCCGGTCATCGTGTTGGCTAAGCTACTCATTCAACGTCTTTGGAAGCTGAAAACTGACTGGAACGACCCCATCGACGAAGGATCGATGAAACAGTGGCAAGAACTCCAACCATCCTTGCAACACCTGCATCGCATCCAGACTCAAAGGTGCGTCACATTTGAGGGAGCAACGTCGTACGAGCTGCACGGATTTTCCGACGCCTCAAATGTGGCCTACGGGGCTTCTATATACCTACGAAGCCTGTTTCCTGATGGTTCAGCGAAGCTATGTTTGCTCACTAGCAAATCCAAACTGACTCCACAGCACGACGTTTCCATCCCACGCAAAGAGTTGTGCGCCGCTCTTCTCCTCACCCGGTTAGTACAAAAGGTTTTGCCAGCCCTGAATTTGAAGTTCCAAGAAATTGTGCTGTGGTGTGACAGCACAATTGTTCTAGCTTGGATTCGAAAACCATTGAACCAGCTGCAGCTATTCGTCCGAAACCGAATTGCGGTAATCCAGAAACACACGGAAGAGTGTCGATGGGAGTATATAAGGTCTCATCACAACCCAGCTGACATCGTTTCGAGAGGCATGCTACTAGAAGCCTTGGAAACCAACAACCTCTGGTGGAGAGGACCCGATTACCTTCATGAGGCGAGCTATATGGTTAATCCAGCAGATCCTGTTCCTGAGGACGAACTTCCCGAATTAAAAGGAATGATGGCCAACCCAACCGTGACTATTGAACCATTTTCATTTTTTGAACGGTTTAGTTGTTTTCGAACGGTTCAGAGAATCATGGGATACGTTCTCCGGTTTGTGGAAAATTGTAGAAGACCGTCAACCCAACGACAAACCAGCCAGTATTTAACGATTCCCGAGTTGCGCCGTTCAACTGAAGCCATCATCCGTGTCACCCAACTCATCCATCTTGACGACGAAATCCAGCGAGCAGTGAAAAACGAACCATCGAAGAAGTTTGCAAACCTTCGTCCAATCTACTCTGAAGGTTTGCTCCGTGTGGGAGGCCGTCTGGATCGGTCTCTTCTACCCTTCGAAAACCGCCATCCTATTATTCTACCAAACAAGGATCCAGTTATTCGTCTTATGGTTCGACAAATGCATGTGGAGTTACTTCATGTGGGACAAACCGGCTTGATGAACGCCTTACGTCAACGATATTGGCTCTTGAATGCACGCTCTACGATTCGGTCTATCACCCGAAAATGCGTCACCTGCTTCAAGACCAACCCAGCCCCCGTAAGCCAGTTGATGGGTAACCTGCCAGCCGCCAGAGTGACGCCATCACCACCGTTTGCAGTTACCGGAGTGGACTACGCCGGTCCAATTTTCATCAAGCAAGGTGTTCGTCGTCCAGCAATGATCAAGGCATACATAGCAGTTTATGTGTGTATGGCAACAAAGGCAGTTCATCTAGAAGCAGTGTCTGATTTAAGCACAAATGCGTTCATTGCATCTCTCAAGCGGGTTATCAGTCGACGAGGAATGATGCAGCAGATTCACTCGGATAACGCGACAAATTTCCGAGGCGCAAAACACGAGCTACATGAATTGTTCCAACAATTCCGAAACCAGCAAACCCAGGACACCATCCAAAGTTTTTGCCAGTCCCGAGAAATTGAATGGCATTTCATCCCGCCAGATGCCCCTGAGTTCGGAGGTCTTTGGGAAGCTGCGGTGAAATCAGCAAAAACTCATCTTAAACGCATCGTAGGCAACACCAAACTCACCTTCGAGGAGTTATCTACCGTCCTCACCGAGATCGAAGCTGTACTAAACTCACGACCACTCTTCAGTATGTCTAACGATCCCGCGGACCCCCAAGTGATCACGCCCGCTCACTACTTAATCGGTCGACCACTCACGGCTTTGGCGGAACCATCTCTACAAGACACCAAGGCGACTCGACTGACTAGATGGCAACACCTTCAGCTTATGCGTGAGCATTTTTGGCGGGCATGGCAACGAGACTACTTGAATACGCTGCAACCGAGGAAGAAAAATCTACGCAGCCTGCCGAATGTTCGCGAAGGAATGATCGTCCTCATCCATGATCGACATCAGCCTCCGCTCCATTGGAAGATGGGCAGAGTGGAAGCAGTATATCCTGGTGAAGATGGCCTTGTACGAGCGATCGATGTATTCGTAGACGAAGCAACATATCGGCGACCCATAACAAAAATTTCTTTATTGCCCATAGAAGAGTAAGAGTAACCCTGAAATATTGAGTAGCCTCAACGGGGGGTGTATGTTCCGTCTAGATCGGAAGCTACGGAACGCCTGAATGTAGGCAATATAGTTTAGAACCAAACCTTTAGAACAGAGTACAGAATAGAACTGTACAACGTGAAACGATAAGAAAGACGTAGCAAGATTACAGCGATAAGCACTGTTCATCGCTAGTACAGCATGGTGTAGAACTAGGATAAAAAGCAGTAGCTAGGATTTAGATATCGCTATAATAGCATCCGATCGTGGGATGCCTTGAGGCCACGAATTTGAAGCAATACATGGAGAACTTGGAATAAAGAAGCGTAGGCATTATTTATCAAGGCAATTAGATCCGAAACGGAATCCGACCCACGGTAGTTCTATTTGGACACCTTTTTGCCGTCTAAGTCTCCATAAGTTGGAAAGGAAGAGTATTAGTCTGTTGGCCTGCCCATCGACTTTGCTTTTATTTCCAGAGCGAGTAACCTTAATCCGCGGAGGTTACTTCCGAGCTCTTTTCCGTCCAGGCAGTGGTGGCTTCCATCCGCTGAAGTCACTCCCTGGATCCTTCCTCACGCCACGAGGAAGGTCGGTGCAAGTCTGTGTGTAAGTTCGTTCGGCCGCACACCGAACAGCATCTGTGGTCGATTTTTTATAAAAAAGCTTAAATAGTCAAAGATCAAAGAAAACGAAACCAGCTGTAAGTGGATGACCATCTAGAGAATTATTCTTTGAAAATGATAAGCCCAAGGAGACAAAACAACCGAGAGAAGTTTTTCTCGGGAGAAAATTACTCTGTTCGTTGGTAGAAGGTTCTTATTCGATTGGAAGTCGTTTATGTAAACGTTAGAACTCTCATATCTGTCCCTGGATTATAACAATATTATTTTACAATGCAGTCATAAGGATATTTCGATTTTCGGCCTAGATGAAGGTCCATCAAGGATCGCTTATGACGAAAATAGTCACCCAATCATTTGGAATTACATCTACCTTGTTGATAAGAAACGGAACAATTAAATAACGAAAAGCATCGGATAACCATTATTGAACAGAATAGAATATTTTTCCCCTTTCCATTTCCCTAGGAATGCTCAGCTGGATTAGGGAATGTTGCCAAGCCTTTCCTCTTCTGGGAGCTAAGAAGCATCCGTTTCCAGTTTGAAAGAGTTCTCATATTATCATTCCTTTGATGATGAACCCTTCCACTTACGGTATGCCCAAGAGACGAGTGTTTGATTCACATACCTTCTAATGAAATAAAAGCGTCACATTTCTATGTGTTCGCCTATTTGGTTTCCCATTGTACACTGAAATGGAAGAAATATACTCCAATGGTTTCTCTAATTAAACATGTCGGGTATTTGTTTCAGCCTGTCCTAATAGTTGTTGACTCTTGACTAGTTAAAATTATAGGGTGCATTTAAAACCTTCATTTTAGTCCTGAAACTGCTACTGCTACGGAGAATAGATCAGACCTGGTTATTCATGTCATTGATATGCATGTGTTCCGATGCAGAAAAGATAAATGCGTGAAATGTTTCTAGTGAAATAGGAACTCTTTCCTGCTCTCGGTTTGCTTTCATTCCATCGTTAAGAGGCGGAAATAAATATCACTTCGAAGCAACAAAGCAATCCAGTTTCGCAAATGCTTCCTGGGCAGCATGAACCTCACGTACATTGATCGGCACTCCACATGGGACACATCAGAAAAGCTTTCATATTAATTTTCATAGAACGATTTAACCTTTTCCTCTGTTTGTGTCGTTTATTTTTATTTTCTTGCTACCGTAATGAACTTTATTTTCGCAGGAATTTATTGGTTGAGAAGAACAACCGGTATTACGGTAACGGGTAGTTGGAACGTGAACCCATATGACAGTATATTCAGTCAAGCATATCAGAGTTAAAACCGTCCCAGCAAATTTCACAGCTATGTGCATCATCAACTGCGGGAAACTTCATTTGTTTTGCATTGTACGCATACGTACGGGCAATTCGGATTCCAGCTTCACGAACTGAGAGAAAATCGCTTTCGACACTGGGTTGTTCGAATATTTGACACATCATTTATTTCCATTTCCTCAATTGCGTCGTTGACAGTATTTAAGTTTCTTCCAAGCAATTCAATTTTTGTTGATCGATTTCGTTCTATTCCTTGGGTAGTCTGGTTTAACGCTGCATGGTGCATCTTTTCCAAACCACCCAAACTGGGTTCTCTGGCAATATCCTGTCGTTTGCATTCTGTCGTCGAGCCAATCTAAGAAAAGCTTGGAAGATATTTCAAAGAACCCATTCGATTTCATGCATGGCCCGCATAATCTTACGCGGTTCTCGCTTTAGCAGGATATTTTCGCTCAATTTTTCACACGGCTTAGGATGAACTATTGCCATGTGCATTCGTTTGTTGTTATTTTTTATTCGCTGCAGAAAATTGCTCCGGCTGCGCTTCACCAACGCCCGATGCTGAACACGATGATTGTCAGTATTTTAGTTTTCTTTCTCACATAGACCAGGCGCTGTGATTGTGTATGTTTGGAAGTAGGATGGTTTTCCATTCTCTTTCCGACGAGCGGAGGAAGCTTTAGTTTGATGGAAAAAATACTGCATACCACACATGCAAGATGTACGATACAGCATCGTTGCAAGAAAGTACAACCATTTATCCATGATCGTCCCATTTTTTCATCTTCTAGCTTCATGCATCCTATTTCCTTCGACGGCGCAAAAACTTGCTCTACGCGGGAGCAAGCAACGCAAATATTTTATGGGCTTCAGCAATGGCGATTGCAACGAAACACTTCATCTTGGATCCTACCCGCCTTCAGGCCTAGCTCGAAAAAAAAAGTGTTATTGCGTGCAGAAGCATTCGAGTGCCCGTGTTCGTTGTAACGTTGCTTATACCGTTCCAATCCGAAATGGCCATCCATTAGCACCATGCCTCGTCGTACCATCCCTTTACTTTGCTGCTACCGACTTTGCGCTTTCATGGTGTTAGAATGTAAGGTTATGTAGAGCCTTTTCCATTTCCGGATAAACTTCGTAGAACGTTGCGTGCCGAGATTCACCGTAACGCTCGATCCAGCCTCTAGAATGCAATGAAGGATTTACAATTTATGGATCGCAAACTGTCGCTAGTGATTTTGCATAACAGCAAACGACTGGACCAACGAACCCATTGTGCCGCTTGAATGCTTGAAAACTTTCCCATTTATTTGCTTCCAGAGGAATGCACGGGGATAGTAATAAAAAAAGCAAACAACGAATAAACAAGAATGGAAAGATTCTTATAGTTTTTTCAAGAGGAATATAAATCATAGCTCCTCTGACAGTGAGGCAAAGTGAAGGCACATCCTTCCGGGTGAGTGTTTTGGAGCGTGACTAAAATATTCCTAGGCAAAGCAGAGACGAGCGTGTTTCGGCATATGCTGGTGAACCAACGCACGATCTGGTGCCTGACTTTATCTATATTATCAGTGCCGGACCAATCTAGGCTCTTTTGTTTTGATTATATTTCCTTGTTTATATTAAGTTTTCTCACTCATCTGAGAAAAATTACATGCGTTGTTTTTCCCTTCCACTTAAGAGTATCACGCGACACAATGTGTGCTACTTCCGTGAAAAACATGTGAGATGTTTACTTGTTGTGGTATTTTGACTGAAATATATATATTCCTTTTACTTGGAAAACCTCTCGAAAACAGGTTTGGCAGGAAAAACAAATACTCAGAAATTTAATATCCTTAGCTTTAAGCAAAAAGTGAGCTTTTGTAATTCAAAAAATCAAACATCCAACCAGCTTCAAGCAATCTCAATCAAGTGCGTTACAGTTTGTTTTCCTAGAAATGTCCGCCCAGAATTTGTGATTATTATACAAATACCTCGGGTACCCTTTAGGTACGAACAATATCAACTCGCTGACTTGAGTCACGACAAGCTGACGAGTGACAGTGCTGTGGGACAACAGCTTCATTACGGTAATCCTTATCAAACTCTGGAGTTTGGTAGCGCTCCTCCGACAGCTTCAAACGCAAGCTGTAGCACCATGAAAATCCCACCTTTTCCATGGCGAGCCGATTTGTCATGCAGGTCGGTTCATCTCTTAGAGTGGCAAATAGCTAGACAAACTTTACGAAAACTCCCAAAAATACGATGTGTGTCCTTCTGTTCCTTCCCCTTTTTTTGTACTATACAAACCTGTCACCCGAAATTTGGCCTTTGTCACGAGGAAATTGATGAAGCTATCATCTTTCGATGGTTCGAGGTGTTGAATCGGAGGCTGGAAAATCAGAAAAACTCTGGTCGGTTCTGGTACAGATCCTCCAGACCAATATTCTTTACAAACCTGAAGTGTGAAATATCACTAAGAATGTGTGTTTGTGTGTATGCGTCGAAAACAAAATGGCAAAAACAGAAACGTACCACTCACCATCGGACGGGCGTGAATGATTGCGACTGATGTGGCGATTGGTAGAAGTCACGCCTATCGATGCTGTCACTTATCGGTTGAAAACACACTGCGCCCATGGGAGAACCTCGGCATTTACCCAACGTCTCGACGTGCGAGTTGTTCAACAGACGCGTTTCATGTCAGACAAGTGAACAACCTCGAAACTTCCTGGAAATTTTATTTGTAAAGCCCAGAACTTTGAGAAGCGAATCGTTTCTCGTTACATCATTCCATCATCTCGCTGACACTTTGGGCGCAGTCAGGATGTCATGGAGAAAAGGAGGGCGTTCAAGTGAAAGAAAAACGTGGGAAATCATCCGCGATGTTTCTTTAAAGAGCTTCTACAATCGATAAGAATATCTGACGAATTCTTCTTTTTCTAGCTAAATTTCCATCACAGATGAGGCTTTAAAGTTCTTCTTAAAGTTGAGTTAAATGATGGAAATGATGGAAAGCTTTCAAGCTGGGTTTTTATTACGTAGGGTTTGATAATTAACAATTATCCCATCATTACAAATGGATTATAGTATGACCAAAATTACCATTGTATTACTCTTAAAGTTGCTTGTTATCACATTTCATCAGCACGTCTATCTCTTAAATAATAAAAAAAACTCTGATAGATCTTATCCTATAAAAAAACCAGCTCTTATTCAGACAATACAAAAACTTGGCTTTATGTTTTAATGTCTCCCATTTTACCCTGCAAATGATCATTTCGTAAAACAATGAAACATTGTTTACGATACATTCCTGCGCCTTTCGTCACGCCTTCCTTTTTACGGACGGCCCTCGACCCGCATTGGGCGAAAACCACAACCGGCAGAAGGTGACAGTAATCAGCCTCCGCGAAATTGAATCAAAAAACCGCATATTGTCTTATGGCATTACGTCGGATTTAAGCTCTAAGTCTTCGAGCCACGTAGGATGCGTGGGATGGAATGTAGTGTTGCCCCCGGAATGTCCCATCAAGTCATGCTCGCGGGAACAATCAGGATGAATATGCATTCGGGATTTGGGAACTTTGCGAAGAGTCATAGTAAAGCCGCCTACCTCGGCGGCTTTCATCGTTGGTATGTCTAATGGTTACTTGAAGCTTTTAGATGCTGTATTTCACGGGACGTCATGTTGAAACCAGACCCGGATGCCTTTACCACTTGCTTCCACGGCATTTATTCCATAGCAAATAATGAGCAACGCGCGTTTGATACATGTTCTCACACTCCGTTGACATTGGAGGTTGCTTTCCTCACCTGCTTCCCCCCAGGAATCCCTATCACGTCATCCCCATTCCTGGTGGGTTTCGCTCAAAAGCGGCTTCCACTTAAAAGCCACAGAAAGTGATTTTAGCTGTCACTCAACTCATTCCGCCATTACGGTGGAGACTTGCTTGCTTGCTCGATACTTCAGTCACGTAGCGTCAGAAACCTGTGCCACCCACCATCCGGAGACCGAAGTGAGTGCTAAGCCTATGACAAGCTTTGGTAAATTGAGAAACGAGATTTCCTTCGGTCGGATGGATCATTAATTTAATTTTACCGATTCTACCCCGGCACGACGCTGACAAGGGTTTAGAGGTTTATTGCTAAAAAATTGTGCAAGAATGTCGATTTATAAGTCGTATGTTTGATCTATTTACTTCAATTTCATTTCAATTTTGAACATCCCACGATAATGCTCAACCGTAGTGATTTTGAACATGAAAACTCACCACATATTTCGGGGTCGTTGAAATGCTGGAAATGAAGAAAAGAGTTAACTAACCATTTTCATGCCGGTGGTTTATGATAAGCAGGCGTTGCTAATCGAACACAGAATAGAATAGAACTTTGGAGTAAGTCGTGGTGAGTATTCTACAGAAACGATCGTCATTTTCAACGATGATGTTCGATGGATGTTTGCTTAGAGGCCGGACTAGGGATAGTTTACAAGTGGCACTCTGGCCAAACAAATCTCATTTCGATTAAGAGTGAAGGCAAAAAAGCATTGGCAATAGCAAAAAGGTACAAAAATGAACAATCTTTGGCACAACCGATTTCGGGTCAGAAGTTTCATACAATGAAAAACGAGGTGGGATTAAATACGAGAAGGAAGATAAAAAATAAAATTGAAATCCTTCCGTGATTCGGTCTCCAATGGCTAAACTCAGGAAGAGCCACAATAAGCGAAGGTTAGAGAAGTTCTCATCATCTATGCAATGCAGCACATGTTTTTATTTCTGTTCGAAATGACCCCTTCAATTGCATTGCCAAACTATATTCAAGCCATTTGGGAAAAGTTTCTAATCGAGGTTTTGCCTTTGCCTGATGTGGTTTCTCTCGGCGCTTGAATGTTTGGTCACAATAAGGACAAACTCTTCGAAGCCCAAACAGTTCGGAAGGAAAAGTTATGGCGTTTTTAGACCCCCTTGGCAATCAGTGCCTTTTTAGTCGTCTCCGAAAGCGAATGGTTTGTACCTCTGTATCCGAGTGTTTGGTTCGTTTTGAATTTTTGCTTCGTTTTTATGTGCGTCTCGCAAGCTAATAGTCTGGGCAGGAAATGATTTTACCAAAAACTAGTTTCCGGAGCACTTCCTTGACAGATTGAAGGAAAACTGATTGATGATGCGTCTTCAAATCGTGATGTCATGAGTAATGTTGTCAATATGTTTGTTCTTTCAGGTAAGCTTTAAACAACAGAGAAACCGCAAAGGACAGACCAAATTCTCCACAGAATAAATAAGCAAGTATCATTTGTGTTTTAAATTAAATGATAAATCTTATTATGTTTGCTCGTTCAAGCTATTTATGCAAGCGTTTCCAAATCGCAGCTTTGAATTAAAATTGAATGATCTAGAAACGAATATCGTCGTTCACATCTCTACCATTCCTGGTTAATACTTCTACATGCAACCCAACTGAGTATGTGTGTGGGTGTGTGTAGGTCACCGTAACACAATTAGTGTCATCCTTAAAATACTCCCAACGACGTTCTTGCAGAGACACTGACATGGACAAATGCATATGGCCCGAGAGACGCCTAAACCGACTCGTCTTTAAGGACACACGCAACTACTAGAGCCCACATGGGTGTGGAGTAGAAATTTGGCTTCTAAAAATCATAACTTATGACACTTTACCTTCCACCAGCCACCATACTCGCAATAAGGATGGTTTCTGTTGGATATACATGGACCTCCAACGTACATTTTTACGTTGACCATGTTGCAGGGGAGGAAGTTTTCGGGGAATGATGCGGTTGATGGTTCTGGCGAATAGTGCATGTGGTTTAGCTTCTCCTGTCTACCCTGCCAGAATTATGCATATCGCTGGTAGGTTGGCTCAAGTGTAGGGAATGAGGCAGTCGGGAGACAATTTTCACAACTCCACAGAAAAACGTGTGCCGAAATGGACACAGAACATCATGGTTATGTTTTATTTGAAATTTGAAAAATGACTCATGTCTTGTGTATGTCATCATTTCGCTCTATAATCGCTTTTTGAGTGAAATGAAACAGTTTAACGCACAGCTTTTGTTGTTTAAAATCCCTCTGGTTTAGTTGTTTCTAGAAATCCGCCTATTGATAAAGTTATTCTATCACAATTCATGTTGAAATCTATCACCATCAAAGGATCGTCTCAAACGCTGCAGATGAGGTTCACAAGTGTACCTTCACCAATAAAAGGATACATTTAATGTCAATATCGGTACCGCGAGGTACCTCATGAAATATTTATTTCACTTTTTCCTACTGGTTGCGTTGTGACTGTTTCCTAACCGAAACCACCACACAAGAAACTTTGCTGCCAATGCATAATGATGGAACACTTCATCCGGCTGTTCTGGATTCGATGCAGAACTGCTTCAGCTAGGAGAGAACTAACTTGACTCTAACGTGTCTAAACCGGGGCCTCGCGTGGTGTTTGGTGCGTTTGGATAATGATGTCAAACGTTATGGATTGCGAATAGTTTCACGTTTAAAGAGAGAATGGAAAGATTGTTAGTCATATTAAAATCGCTACCGTCTGTGGCAACATCACATTTTCCTGGCTGCTTTTTGGTTCTAGACACAACTGGAGGTTTATCAAACCTTACGCTCAGTTTGTATAGCTATCTTGTGAATCAAGTTTGTGTTACGCTCAGTTTGTATAGCTATCTTGTGAATCAAGTTTGTGTTGCAGTCAAACGCACTGGCCTATACGCAACCACGTGCATTGATGCCATGACACGTCCAGCCCAGCACTTCTCGACTGAAAATGCCACGGCCTGAGTTGATGCTTGTGGTATTCCCTTCATCCTTGCAGAGCTTGTTCCAATAGTTGAGTATGTATGTTCACCAGTTCGTGCGTTATGCTATGTGCATTTTGCGGAGGATCCCAAAAGTGTTCAAACCATCCCGAGGCTACATTTGGATTTTCCGCTCTCCGACTCCACGTGGGTCTGATTTAGAATGGCCCTCTGGCTGAACAACCATTAGCTACAGCACACACTGTCAGTCGCACAAGCAGTGAAGACTTCAACTCGTGAAAAATTTAGTGAAAAGTAGTCGTAGTAGACTACCCGTGAGTCCGCTGGATTCTGTTCGATCCCAGGAGGAAAGTTAGGTACAAGCACAAACACTTCCGCAGAACAAACGATGCTACAAAAATATAGTTGTTTGTGAGTTGTAGTAAAAAGTTACGTTCCTTTGGGGTTCGTTTACGAGTGGTTTTTCTTTACTTGATCGAGCAACATGGTGGTGCAATGTAAAGAATTTGAAGTTCGGATGCGTGCCTGAAAGTTCTTCCGTTACTGATTCTCGTCGATTCTTCACACATTTTCACAACAATGGAAACTGTGAAAATCCCTCTGGAAGTTGGTGTTTATTTTGTCGATAACCAGTTCTGTGGTGAAATATTCGCTTGAAACCCGTTCATCGGCTATCGTTTGTAGTTGAGTCAAACCTAGCATGGCAAAATTATTTTGTCGAAGGAGAGTATTTCAGTTTAGTTATCAGGTAGATTTCCAGTTTCTGATTAAGAAGATCCTACTGAACGCTTTGAAATTCAGAACATTTAATTCCCTGTTCATACATAACAAGGATGTCTTTTGATTGTCAAAGCACGGTTGAACAATGGCAACATTTTGTACTGATTTCCTTCGAGGAAAAGCGTAGTTGATCAAGATGAAAATTGTGTCTCCATCCACTACGAGGGCTTTGAGATCAGAAGAACAATCGTAAATTGAATTCTTCGCTTTTCTCAAAGGACATTGGCTTCGGCTGACGAGCACAATAACGATTTAGACGACGACACCACGATGCTATCTCGCTCTCGGTGATTTACTATGTCAGCTTGCTGAACGTCAGCTCTCGATAGCGGTGGGTAAGAAGTTTTCCTTCCTCTTTCGAGGGACGCGACAAACGATGAATAACATTTCTTGATGAGTTTTGAGCTACGATGACACCCGGACATGCTCGTTGACAGATTTGTAGCTGATCGTTCACAGCGACCAATGTTGGGACTCCAAAAATTACCAAACGCAGTTCAGTCAAAGTTTTTCGAGGAGTCTGTTGTGAATAGTTGCTCAAAAGTATGAATTCCCGTAGCTACGCTCAGATTGAAGGCTTCTAGTTTGATTTTCTCTTCGTTTCGTCTCACCTCGAATGTTCGAGAGCAGTTGCTTTGCCTTAAATGATGTAAACAAATGTTTCATTCAACTTCAATAAGAACCAAAGTGATAAGTTTCACTTCCAATCAGAGACCACGGAGAAATCGAATGTTCTTACCCAAAGTATGAACATTTAATCCAAAGCGGGGTGTATTCCTTGAAAATTAAACAAATTAAATCATTACTTATTTTCGTTTGTGTTACTCGTCAAATGTTTGCTTCATTTACAACAACCCTCTCCAGTTAAAACAAAGTAATAATTTTCCTCTCCCTACAAAAGTTCATATAGGCTTCACCTTTTGGAAACGAATGAAATGGCACAAATGTTATCGCATAATATTGTGTTGGCTGATTAGGAGTTGCTTTGCTATTAACATCGTTTGACTTTTTTGTTTCATTGGGTGCTCAGTATTCATTGCTGGGTTCGGTGGTCGTTTCCTGATTGCTCTCATGAATGATGTCAGAACGCGATTGACACCTTGTAATTTCCCGGACCAAGCGAAAATGCCAATCTTTCGCACGAACGCCTCCATGCTGGCACGTGATCCGTTTGAACCTGCGGGACATTGAAGCACACACACGATGTTGCGCTTTAGTTTTGACGTTCTAACTTTTCGGGAGTTGTGCTCCCGAAGTTAGCTTTGCTTCTTGATGCCAGCCATTCGACGAGCGTAAATCAAATATATAACAGACATCAGTTTGTGTCCCAAAACACCCTGAGTAAAGAAGAAGAAAAGAGTGAGAGGGATTGTAGAGAGAGAGATAGAGGTGAAAACCCACGAGTAGGAATTTTAATGTTGCCTTTTGCTTTCGGAACCTCCCTTGAGAGCGGTGTCATGGGTTGCAGAAGGAACGTTCGCTACAACTTAACTCTGAAGGTAAACATACACCTTAAAAATGCCACCATCCAGGTATTCAGTTCTTCAGTTATAGCGAGGACTACACACAGATACACAAAGCCACGGCGAAGCGCGCGAAAACCGAAGATTCAGGGTCCCTCCTTACGCCATTTGTATGCACGACAACGATGGTGCACGTACGCCGTGACAGATGAGGTCGTAGCGCAGGCAAATGAGACTGGAAATGCCTTGTTTGCACGTCCAAATAACAACCTGTGCCATGACTTTCCACATTCCAAGAGGATGAATACTCGTGTGTATGCATAGGAGTGTTTAAACGCATAGTATTTTTGTTTCCCTCGGAGCGGCAAGTTTCCGGGGAAGGAATGTGAATTTGATACTCTACACCGTTTTTGAGGCTGCCCAAATACCATTTTGTATTCAGTTAAGTACGACATTATATCAGCAAACCAACTTAGCTCAGGTTTTGCCATGAAATGTTTTGAGTACACTCATTTTAAAATATTCGGCAGGTGTTTTGAGTGAGCATTGAAGGCATAATATTTCTTATTCTTGTTTGATCTTCTGTGAATCGTGAAGATCGTAGTGCTTAGAAGAATGTAAGAAACTCTCCTCTATCCTTTCCTTTTCGTTATCACCGTGTGTAGATATACAAAAGTTTGCTTCTCATTTCATCCCAAGAGATTGAAGAACGTGCGCATGGCACTAAGCAGATGATGAAGTTGACTGCACGTTGTATAATACTCGTGAGCAAATAAAAGTCTACTGGGGGCGAGGGTTCATGGTAGAGATTGCCTGAGCGCCTACAGACACGCACGCATGCTAAATAACAGTATTAGATTCCTGTGGTACGTGGGATGCACATTTCATTAGCATGCAATGAAGTACTCATCCGTAGGGTGACAAACCAAGTACTCGAAAAACAACCTTATCAACTTGGTGGACTACTTTCTGTTCGTTCCTTAGGGATTTGCAGTTGTTGCCTAGCAGGGCGAAAAGTTCGGCTTCTCAAGATACCAACAATTTGCTTCTAATACTGTGAAGAAACATGACAAGTTGCTATTGCTCGCAAGCGACAATTCATATTAGCAAAGTACCACTGACACCGCCATCGTGTGCCTGTTGCCCATAAGTAGCATCATACCGAGGAAGTGGCCATCTATTTAATGACCATAATACGTCGCTTTTATCCCGAATACGTCGAACTAAGACTAACCACCTACGCTTTGATTCCAGAAGCCATCATTCAGCCAAAACTTTCGATCCCGAGATCCGTATCTTTCCACAAACATGCTTCACCAGCTCGTAAACTTTGCTAATCGCTGTCACGCAGCTTAGTTTTCTCGCTAAGTCTTGAACCTGAAACCTAACAAAAGATGAAAAACCTACACGGTTTCTCTGCAAAATTTTTTTAACTGATTAGATTTTTTTCTATTTTGCATCGTTATTTTTTGTTCAGTCTGTGTAAGAGCTGCTGGGAAGGTTATTTATTGTAATATGATATCCCACCCAAAAATAGACAAAAATCCCAATATCCTTAACCTTCAGGTTGACTTAATCTACACTCGAACCCATCGTCAATGCGTACAAAATTTGATGTATTGTATGTTTAGAAATACAAATGTAGCAACTTGCTTCACTGTCGACTGAGTGATAGTAAAGCCACAGATTTACGAGGGATTTGGGCACCACGCACAAAACCTACCGTTCGCTAGTACGAACCTAGTGTAAAACATCCCCAAAAACCACCATTAACTTGATTCATGCTCACCCGCATTCCGCAAGGGCTTTCTCGGCCAAAGCCAGAACCCACTGTTGTATGCCTAAAAGCCTTCTGCAAACATCTTTGCTTGCGCACGAATACGAGCTCTATCGTATAAAGAGATAATCGTTTTTCACCTAAACCTCGGAAACCTTCCTCAAACGAATCGATAGCGATTTATAAAAATTATCCAGGTGCTTACAAACATTATCTTACCGGAGCATAATCCTATCATAAATTCAGGATACCCTTCTATTAGGCCGCTTTAACCACATAGCTCGCTTGATCAGACAGAGAAGGTCGAGTGATACTTAACGTGAAGGTGTAAGCGAGCTGAGTTTTCCTTAAACGAGGGACTCCCCAACCTTCTGACGACTTCTTTGTAGTAAAAATCGTAAATCCTTTGGTACGATAGCAGGAACCCTGCTGTACTGATAGTGAAAAAGAATGTTGAAACAAGGATTTTCGCTGTAAGTAGGACATGGAGAAGAACAAAAGTGACACAAGACAGCAGGCTCAATGCATCATCTCAACCGGTTGACCAACGGATCCCAACAGGCAGCAAATGACACCTACATTATGGGGAAAGAGGAAAAGGTTGAAGATGTGTCTTTTGTTTTTCTCATGCGGCGTCCCTGATAGCCTCAATTTCGTCCTGATTTAACTTTTATCGTACATATTTCCGCATGACGTCTTTTTGCAAAGTTTTTAGAGAGTTTTAGCTTAAAATTGATAAACTGTCTAATGAACTAAATTATATGTTTATGCTGACGCATACGGTTTATGAAGTAAGTTTTTTTTCTTAGTAAAAAAGCGAAAGCAACTGTTTGATTAAAAGAATTTAGCATTTTGAAATTCCAAATTTCAACGCAACTTTATATTTATAGCATTTTCGGAACTCAGATCTTCTCTTATCGTATTTTCACAGCCTTCCGAACTCATCTCGCTTCAAAATACAAGTCATTTCAGTAAGATTCTTCTAGGACGGGTTCTATGGAATCTCGAAACACTTGCAGCGACTATAACCTTTCCCGATAGCCCCTTTTGATATATTTGAATGCGATATCCGTGACAGCGCACATCCTCAACATTATGACCAATACCAATAAAGCGTTGCTTGGAGCGTTTTTAAATTAACTTTCCTCAAAAACTCCCCCTCCGGCACCCTGGGGTCGGTCCTTCCGTAACCAACCGACGCCGATCCAGCTAATTGACGAAAAAAACTCGTTCAATCTACGCGAACCATCGCTTCGTGATTTTGCCGGGGGCCAAATTGCAATCGAAATTGGAAAAAGGATCCAGCTTGAGCACCAAGTGTAATTGAATCCATCCGTCTTTTAACACGTCCGTGCGTCTGAAGGACAGGCCGGTTATTTGAAATAAGAAAGGTTTGGTCTTATCAACCATTGGGCTCAACCCGAAAAGGACCTGTGTATAAAAAAATCATATTGAATTTTTCTGGGAAAGGAAAAACATAACCGCATGTTATGCCTTCAAACCAGCACGCCCGAATGAAGTCGCATTTTTGGGAGGGTTTTGTTTCGAGAGATTGCTCAAGACACCCGCGACTTGTATTGAGTTCGCAATCCAAAGCAAAAACTAAAGAATCGGTACAACTACCGGAAAGTAAAAAACCAATCGACGATAATCAAAATGAACTGGATTTGCCATTTTCGTTCTCGCTATTCAGTCTGGCTTCGGTTATGAATATTTTATCGATCATCTCTATAATGCCTGCTGCAGTGGATGGAGCCGGTTGACGAATTTTCCCAAAACTTGATTCGCCATTTCTCATGCTGTCTGGCCACGTGAGATGGAATGATGAAAGGAAAAGAATTCATGACTAAATTAAACTATCACAAATGGCGCTTGACGGCCGGAAAATCACGAGGCCTCGTTCTATTTTTGGGGTTTGCAGAAACCTCGATGGAAGTGAGACCCGGCCACGCAAACTATTTTTTATCGCAAATATCCTTCCGTTGGTCGTTTCGGTGCTTGATACGGCTTCCATTTTTCCCACCAACCGTAGCGGTCCGTGCAGTTAGCTTAAATATCTGCTCCCGAAAAATGCTTGTGCTGGCAACAGAAGCAAAAAACCAAACACTGCGCAACGGAAATGACGGAATTTCATCTCCGTCGTTTATCCCCTTCTTTCACTTTTTTCTCCACCCAACTGAACACTAATAGGGGCTCTTGAAGGTCTCCGTAAAGAAATTGCTTTTACTGGCAGTTTATTTGTGTTCCAGGGGAGAGGAAATATAGAGAAACAGACAGCAAGTTTGGAGAAAAATTGTTGAAAGAAAGAGCTGTAGCGTGGTTGTTAGGTTTCTGCAAAATGGAATTGAGTTCAAACTGGTACTGGTTCGAAAAAGTAAAACACCTACACCAAAGTTAAAAAGGGTAAAAAACGAGGATGAAATAAAAAACATAACTTTTCTCGCATGATGAATGGGCGCTCGTTTGTTTGAAGGAAACCGATGCTGCGGCAAACAGCACCCGCAGTCTCTCGCCGGGTCTAAGGGTTCCAAGGGAGTAAACCTCCTGGACAAATATGTTGAAGTCAGCCTAAGCCCGCCGTACGGCATTTTTCATTTTCTTAGGCAACCTCGGAGCCGATCCCAATGGGTTAGATACAGCACAGTATCGTTCGATCATATTTTTGGGGGCATGGGAACTTTTCACACTTTCCCTTCGAACCGAACGAACTTTTTATCCTCCAAAGCTATACCAATTGGTCCACGTTTTTTCTGTAAGCTTTGCTTGGCGTCCGTCGACTAAAGTTGCCACCGGGTGTGTCCACCCTTTTTCAGACAGATTGATAGCCAGAAGACGCCTGCTTCGCAACAAGCTGACAAAGAAGCAAGCAGATGGACAACAATAAAACTGGAAACAAAAACGAGCCAATGGTGCACCCCATGGTGGGAAAACAAATGACATCTCGATTGCCACGACGGAACCGGAAAAGGGGAACAATATTAATCCTCTGTATGTTAAATAACGATCATAAAAATAACAAACGACGCCAACTTACATACACACTTTTCTGGGAACGGTTAAAGAGTCAATGACTCCATCCGAAGGGCCACCCGAGCGTGTTGTTTTTCGCTCCGGAAGGGCTGAGAATTCGGTGCCCACGGTGTAGCCATTACCCTTATTTCATAATTTATTATCATGCGTTTGTCCCGCATCGATATGTACACGGCTCGTGTACACACACATACACACACACACACACACGCACGCACTTTCCTGATGTCCTTTCGTCGAAGGGGAGGGTCTTAATGGATCACCGGAACTTACGACGGTACGGGAAGGAAGGTAGGTGAGAGTTGAAATTTTGAGAAAATGAATGCTGTGGAAAATGCGTCAGAATTCTTTTTCCTTAATGGAGGAAACCATAAACGGGCGAATGTTACTGTTGCTAAAAAGGAAGTGCAAAAAAGTTCACATTTTCCGGTCAACAGTTTCTGCGCTTTTCACTCCTCAATATTTTATTTTTCAGCTTTTATTCATTCAACATCGCGCTCGGCAGCATTCGCCATGAAACCTGCATCCGTTTGTTTATTTTTGGGGATCCGCCTTCCGGAAAGCCGGCTGCGGAGGGACCGCGGCGAAGGGGCCAACATTTTCCGGGTCCAAATCGAAACGAAATGAAATGCCGGGTCAGCACTAATTAAAATTTCGCTCATGAAAAACCGGATCCTTTCTTTTGCCGGTCGCATGGTGACGGGGATGCCAAAAGGTGACCGGGAGGGTGAACCACCCGGAATTCCGTACTCGTACTGTACGTGCCGTGGGAAATTACCGTCGCTTTCGTCAGCCACCCAACGGTACTTTGCTCCGATGATTCGATGTTTGGGGAAGGAAGATCGGTAATTTATTCCCACCCTGTATGCGTTGGGACGTTTGGACGAATGTTGAGACAGGGGTGGGATGTGGGGGGAAAGAGGGATGGATATGGCTGACCGAATGTTCAGCATCCTTCAAGCATATAGAATCCCACCCTATCGTGTTCTGGAGATTGGTTATTATGTTTATGATAATGCCACTGCCTACAGCTCGTTCACGTCGAATGGTTTTCCATCTCCGATGGTTAGGAGAAGTCGTCAGAACAACAACTCACCCGGGTGACCGGAAGTGGAATAACACCGGAAGCAAAGGTGCTATTTTGTAGCACTCGACGATTCCCAATCCTGAAAGACCCGTGCGTGTGTGTCCTAAAGTGTACCCTCGAGGGTTACGGTTGTGGTGTCTTTTGTGTGCCCAAGGCGGGATTGGAGAGCCCGCTTTCGCGTTTCACTATACTGCCAACTTTGTTGAGTAGTAGCAACGCGTACAATGTCATCCCCGTCCACAGTTGGGGTCGTGTTGAGGGCCTTTCCGGTTGGATGACTTTTCCGGCGAAGATGGCAAACAATTTGCTACGAACCGAACGCAAGGTGTCTTTAGGACATTCTCGCCATTGTCTATCTAACACGCGTACACATAAACACTCGGAAATACAAGCAGGCAGTCTAAGGGATGCTGGTAGTTGTGTTTGAAATAGAACCACACTTCCGTTACTGGCACATGACTTGACAACTGGCATCCGATGACATGTTCGGCCGACGTTCTCCGCTCCGGAAACAATGGTACCAAGGCTGTGCACTACACAAACAACCCTTTCTGCTCTACGGAAGTGAAGAGGCATCTTGTGGTGTCTCAAGATGGCTGTAGACGCATTGAGCGCAATTTACCTAATCTCTTATTATCATTAATATTCAGTGGTGAATATTTTATCCCATCACACGCTCCGGGAGCCTCGATACAGGGCGTACCGGGTGTTTGTGTACGAACGGAACATTATCGGTGCGCTGGTAGACGTACGCATGTACTTTTACTATTGCGGCATCACCTCAATTTGAATTGGTGGGTGCTAGCAGGCTTCATATGTAAATACGCACGCAACATCGCACTACCGAAACGCAGTGGAGTTCGCCTGACAGCTGTCATTGAAATTCTAAGCCTCGGTGTTCGAGTTGCCCGGGGACTACGGTTCGTGGATCGCTACCATGTTTGAACAAGCCGTAATTGGAAATTTCGGCCCATGTGTAATTCAGACACGGGAGGGTGTAAAATTCAAATTATACCTGTGAAAATGATCGTAATCGGAGGAATGGAAGTCCCGCATTAATTATGCAACCGATTTCGATTGTAACGAGGCGATGATAACGGAGGGTTGGGAATCTTTTCCAGCGAACCTGCCAATCGAGGACATTGTGCCCACGTTATTTTGATCGCTGTAATTACTTCCATCGGTTCTCTCGGTGGGAGAATATTGTTTCGTTTCGATTATTCTACCGACGCTGGTCTTTCGCAATCGTATTGAGGCATGGTAACGATGGTGCCGGTGCTTTCCGTACATGATCCCAGGTAGAGCATTATGAGGGAAGCCCGCTTTGGTAATCAGCACCTGCGAAATATCATTTGCATATCGTAATACCTCATAACCACAACCTCACAAAAATGCTAATCGGTCCCACACACCATTACGAACTGCCCGAGTTGTTCATATCCAACTTTGAGAAACAACGTAGGAAAGTTTTACATTCCTCAAAGTAAATTTTCGCATGAATATTATGTTGAATATATTTTCTACATCGACAAGAACACGCTCACCTGTTATGCTTTCTTTGAACCGCTTGGACGGATTGATTGGGCGGACTATTACAAACCCATCTACTTAGTAATTTGTACCGAGAAAACCCGCTGATCCAATACTGAACCCTCCCAACTAAGGGCAATTCTTGCTAATTAAATTGTATGCCACCGATTCGTTCACCCTTAACTATGGAGGAGAGATACACAATAGTCTCTTTTCACTACATGGAATCAATTTTCCGTGCACTCTGGTGTGCGTATTGATCGACGAAAGAGTTGTTTGTGGCCCATTCTGCATTCACATCGACTTGAGCAGATAACAGAGCTTGGTTTCCTATGTTTGCTTGAACACAATCTTTATCGTATGAACCGGGATCATGTCGATGCTAACAGGATGTTGATATGCTGCCATATTTACCCTGGACGAGCTTTCTTCTCCACTAGTGGAGATCGTAAAACTCATCGTTCAACAATTTCCATGGTCTGACAATATCTTTGGATTTCGATGTTACTTTAGGAATTTCTTTGGCAATGTGTTGGCTTGGCAAAAGGGTGTTGGCAGAAAGTCCTTATTCCCTTTCTTGAGTCCTGGACACTTTCCATCCCTTATAGAACCATCAGGATAACCAGTCGTTGACCGCATCATTAGACGATGAGACCATTAACGACTTATAAAAAGGCTAACAAATACGCAACTGGAGAGCGCGCGATTGGTTCTTATTTCCCATTAGTGTCGGTAAGCCCTCAACCGCCATCGTTTTCCGACGGAAGCCCCAAAAACTGTGCCATTAGAAAAAACAAAAGTCAGATTTTTTTGTCTATTCAGCATGCTTCTCCCTTTCACTGTTTTATCTTTTCTCCTTTCTGGAGGTAAAAGATTCATGCTTGCGTCAAACTCACCTTATAGCACGATGTTTGTCTGAATGATTTTGTTCCAAAAAAACAGAACGAAGAGACGAACAAAAAATAAGAAAATAGTGAAATAAAGAACAATAGAAGATGAAAGCTCGATGGTCCATTTTGCGCCTTATTTTGATGAAAAAGTGAACCTTGCTCCACTACAGTAAGTACAGAAAAAGAAACGGTGTTAAAGGATATAAACGAAAAGAACAACGCTTCACTACTTGTGTTCAGTTTTGGTAGCTAATGTTTGTGTTTTGTCCTGTACAGGTTTTCCCTTCCGTCTTCAATTGATTTGACTTAATTCAAGCCTTATTTCAACCCATTTTGGACGAAGGCACTTACATTAACAAATCCATTTTCTAAAGGATCCCCATGGTTTTGGACTCGTCTCCAGGCAGCTTGGCCAGTTACTTTTGTGCTCTTCTTTTACTTTGTTGTTTTTTGTACCTTTTCGTTTCTTTCCTGTTTCATCCTTGAAACACATCGAAAAGACGTATACTTCAAGGTTTCTTCAAATATCATCTCCGGGTTGGTCGGGTCGAGGATGATTGTCTTTTAACGCAACACACCGTGGAACACGAAAGAATGGGAAAAGAGTTCCAAAGAACAATTGTAGCTCGATCCGACCGTAGCAAGTTCTTGTCGTACGTCTACCCAACCCTGTAGACTTATTCAATCAGAAGGAACGCACATGTAAGCTTCTTCTTCATGTTTGATGGCGTGGGTTCCAGCTATGCTCTTTTATCCTCAACTTTAGCTTTCGGGGAAGATGGGTTGCTTGTGACAACGGCCTACATACATCGGGCTCACGTAGGACCGGTTCATACGCACCCGGAATTCGGCGCGGATTCTGAAATTGAGTCCTGTATACGGTTCGATGGATTTTATTTCCAAAACGAGGCAATACAATTTATCAGAATAAAATTAATGTGGCCGTATCCATGTAGATATGGATTTTTGCATCGTTTATCGATCGTTTTGTTTCAGTTTGCAGCATTCGTGCCTTAACTATGGAAAGCCTAGTAAATCCCTTGAAACTAGTACCTCGCTCGCTTGGTAACAACCAGAAACTTCTAATCAACGAACAACGATGGGTCTGGTGTATGCAAATTATGGCAAGGGTATATTCATCCCGCACAAAGTTCCGTCGCTCAGTGGTCTCCGGTTGAAGATTGCATCGCAAGCAAAGCCTCCTCTGGGTCTTTCGGGTCGCTTCAGAGCAATCCAGTTCACCGGGATGACCCTTTTGGGACATCCATTGGAAACCCCGTTCCTTGTGATGTTGGAGCAAACTAATTAAGATATGATTGCTTTTGCAATTTGCACATTCTGTTCGACGGTACCATGAGTGGGTCGGATTATGAAGTGACCAGTTTATGCAACTCGAGCTTTTGACCTTAGGCGTGCATAGCGAAAGGTGATTTGCAGGCTAATTCTGTTAAGTTCAGTGACAAATATCAATGAAAATTAACTCATATTCTAATGGGTTTCATGAGCTTTCACATTTTTACTTAATATAAAATGCAATAAACTGGGTATTAAAGATATCGATTTGATAAGCATACAGGTCACATCAATTCTTTACTATCCCTATCGCAAATTCTTATTCCTAAGCGATTAATGCTTAGTCCTATATTGAAGACACCTTTCGGTTCAAAGTAAATTTCTTATGTTCATGAAGCAAGGTGAGCTTCGTTGGATAGTTTCGTCGTTTTTCCAAGATGCGTGGATCTCTTTCATTCAAAATTTAATAGAAAATTGCTATGCTTACGTAGCTACTGGTTTACCGAGCGTACTTCGCCTATGGCAAGCGCACACCGCTCCTGAAAAACCGCATATCCATGCCTGGCATAACTGACATACGTTCTCTACCTTCCAATCAGAAGAACGTGGCATCAGATTCGTCTTTCGATGCAATGTGCTGAAAGTTTTGGAGTGAAAATTTGCTTCTGAAGAGAACAATCCGCACAAAGAATCCGCATTTGAAAGGCTGTTATATTTGTCGAAGGCTGAGCGTTGCAATTGTGGTATTAGGTAACGCGATTGTTTTGAATCAACTTTTTGAAGAGCTTCTTCCTGTTGGAGGCTCTGTGTTGGATGACAGAATCAACACTGATCTGGTGTGGAAGAGTTGTGGGAAAATTTGCAAAATTGCACGCTAACAGATATGTTCATGAATAACCTGATACAATCGAATGAAGAGTCCTTTCCACTGGTTGTAATCATGCAGCGCGAGAGCTTACAAAGGTGCTCGCTTCGATGGAAAAGCCTTGAAAAACATGCAATTGCCGAATTTTCATCTATTGAATTCGAGCAATTTTGAATACCATTCAGTGATTGCGCTAAAAATGTTTCCTTTTGTGTTTTAAAATCGAATGTGGATTAGACAGTTATCTAGCGGACCGATATTTTCATGAATGGCAGCCAGCAGTCGATTTGATTCTATTCTCTAAAACCGTAATGCTGTTTTAGAGTGCTGTAAGAAGAGAAAAAAAGAAAGGAAAACCGACTACTAACAAACGATGGTGGAATGTTGTTGATTTACGGGTTTGACGCACCGTCGAGTGGCATTTTTCAGTGACACTTTTTATTTTCGGTCGGTTTTTATCGCTATCCCTTTTCTGCAAATCACTTCCACCGATTCGATCGGCATCGAATCAGTCAAGCGCACACAAATGTGGATGTTTGAATGGTTCGTCCCTACAGCCACGTGTATTCTGTGGTGAGTAAAACGAATGTTTAGTGGCTTTACCGAACCAACGACACCTAAAATGGTTCAACTAAACAAGAAACACGCATCGTCGATTGTTTGATTTTTGCTTTGAAATACGTTTTTGTGTCCTTTTCTTTTTTCAACAATGTTTTTGCTATCTGCTCAAATCCTTTTCGTCATAAATTCCCATTGTATGGTTTCATTTCACATTCCAAACACTCCTTTGGAGTAGTGGCCGTGTTTTGATATACACAAGGAAAATTTCATGTTTCAGCCTGTAGGGTCGGGAATAACTTTGAGCTGGTGTAAATTATTACAGCGTGAACGGCTTAGAGAATTTTCTTTCGAACTAACAGAACAGTAACTAAACTTGCTAACAATGAAAATAATTATCTGGTTTTTAAGAAATGCGCAAGATTAGCAACAAAAGGAGCAGTTATTATATAGATTATTCTACGGAAACCATTACTTTTGTTTGTCTTTAAATAAAAAGCAAGGGTATACCGAATTTTTGATTAGTAGAAAATAAGAAGAAGATTCATTCCAGCAAGAAGGCTGAAATTGACCAATTTTTCTCAAAGTACATAAACGTATCATTCTTTGAAAAAAAATATCCTATCATGCGCTTCCCCCAATCCCTGCTTCCCACGCTTCATTTCAGGTATGGCTTTTGTGGTACGGAATGAAATATTTGCTTAGCATGAAAAATCACTCCTCGAAATGTTCGCGAATGAGATTTGCCGCGGAATGTTCTAATGGAGTTGAAAATGACGTGTTTTGCCAAACAACTCTCCATTTGCACCTGCCAGTTTAGTCTGTTTGTTTGCGTAATTAAGATTTCAAAATTCCTGGCTTTGCTGTTCCCCCTTCCGTGGAAAATATTCTAAAATCTAAGCCCCCAGGCTGCGTTTCAATTACTTACCTGTTACACTGATTGATGGTGTTTCCTCTGCCACTACCAAAACGCTACAATAGCGCTCAAACCGATTTGGGCTGATTCCTGGTGAATGATGCTTCTAATGAGCCCAGCAGCATTTTTCGTCCGCAGATGTTCGACAAAGAGAAAAGATATAATTCAGCGGGAGATTCTTTCGTTAGATTAGCAAAAACGAAAAGTTCATCTCGTAATCACTTTTTCCAGCTGCTCGGGAAAGGGCTCAAGAAATATTCGTTTTGTGGAGGTGGAGAAACATTATGAACTGAACCAATTGCACAGCCTGGCGTGTAGATAAAATGAACAGCAGCAATCATTTAATCCTTTCACGTTTCACCCTCCGTCTGTGCCTCATCCAAGTGGTACAGGATTGATTGCCGCTCTCTGACATTAAGTCATCCATCTGGCGAATTGAAATTGCGCCTGGGCAGCAAAATGCTTCACCTAAAACGAGTTTCCAAACGCTCGAGTCCTGTTGCAGTACTTCGGGGAATTGTAGTTCTCTTTCTGTGCTCCTTTTCCCCTCTTGTGGGTGAGGATTACTAGCCCCTGGTGAAAACGTTCCACTGCAGCAAGCAATTCGCTTTATTGCGGTTATTAGGTTGCAACCACGGTATAAAATGGGCCATAAATTTCCCATACCCATCACGCCCAGTAATGAAGTGCAGTGCACGGAGAAAGGATCTTTTCATTCCATTTTCTACACCGTCCAGTGTGTTTGGCTGCACTGGCAGTGAATCGTCTCCATGACTTAATCACCGTCCGGGAAATGGTGTTGCGATCTTTTAGACGTAGCTTCGTAGCCTTCGTAGCTGAGTGTGAAAAATCCATTCCTCCAAATCTGCCATTGTGCATTTCACATGAAATTTTAATCCATTTTTTTTTAACGATCATAGCAGCGCTATACAACATACATTTGTGTGCGTTACCAGTTTTTTGTAGGTTTGTACAAAAAGGGTGTTGTTTTCTATTTTGTCTAAGAAGTTATCTGCTCCATTGGTCGAAAAGTGAGTATCATTGACTTTTTATTTCGAACTGAAGAATACTACTGAAGAATCAACAAAAAAAATATCATTAGGTTTAAGGTTGTCAGGATGTCAGCTTCATACGTATAGTTCCATATTTTTGTCCTCATATTGTTTTTCTACAGGAAGAACAACTTGCTTTCCAAGATTTGTTTATTGAAGTCAATTAATAAGTCACCATCTAGGTTAAATTGTTTCAAAAATTTTCGACCAGTACATCATGGCCCCTTTTTTCGACAAACATGATGTTTACGTTAGTAGTGAAACTTTTTTTCACGCTAGAAATGTAGACAGTTTTTTCGCCCTGGATACGTTAATGGGCAAGCAGCAATTGCATTTCTTTTGCAGATTTACAATGAGTACTGTTTCGCATCGATTGCACTCTGATTCAAAATTGAAATATTTGATCATTTCAATTGCTCAGTGACAGTAACAGGATCGAATATTCGAACTTCATCTTTTTGCTGCAAATTCAATTGTGTACAGCCTTTTCCAGTATTTTGCTCAGTCGTTGCCCATTCCGCACTTCGGTTTGATTGCAAAAGTAATTGAACGTTGAAAATTCAATTTTGTTACGCACTGTTCCACCTTTGCCAATGGAAAATTTTTGTTTCAATTGTTTGTTCCTTCATTTCGTTTAACATCCATTGCAGTTCATTCGCTTTCAGAGTTGATTTGTTGAAGATAAGGTTTTTTGCTACAGTAAAATTAAGCCAAACTGCTGTAGGATTGAGGGAAAAATATTTAACCAACAAATGAAGCATACAATTTGTTTGTTTCGCTGCGCATTAACGTGACTGGATGGTTTCTGTTTCGGTTGTTTAACACCTGCTGGAAAAGGCAAAAATTCACGATTAGAAAACAAATCGAAGGGTGAAAGGGAGTTAAAGCAAGCATGAAAGGCCTTCAATTGGAAATAATATTTTGTTCACTTACCCAGGGTTAATGGAATTGGCATGAACGTGGAAAAAGTATGAAAGCTCTGTAACAAACAATCTTCATTTCGTTTTCATACGCAACGAACTTTTCACGGAAAAGATGACAGTCAATTTAAGATGTTTCTTCAACAACCTTCGCCCTTCTCACGGCTGAACACCGGTCATCTGCAGCTGCGTAAAACACCAACACGGTTAAGATTGTTCAGGTGGAAAATCTGGTATGAAAAGTGAAATTCCATTTGAAGGAAAATGCGTGTACTGTGGATTCAATGAAGCGTGGATGTTTTCAAAATACCGTTTCGAATTCAATTACAAGACATTCTTTGTGATATTTCGGACGAAAGTTGGAATAAAAGTAGACCCAACGTCCTCATCCCGGAAACAAAACGGACTTTCTTTTGTTGGCGAAAAATTTTATGAATGTGGACGTTGGTACTAACCGATCTTTAGGTGATAGATCAAAAGCTTTGCACATACTCTTATGAATCGCTTTAGTAACTCCTATAAATTTGAATGAAAAACATTTCATAATAAAATACTTCTACTTTAATGTGGATTCAACCTCGTAAGTAAAACCTCATTTAGGGGAGTTTTAAGAAACCAAAAAAAAACAGTTTTACGCTGCTTTACAATGTGTTTTTTTTAATAAAATCAATAAAATAAACCCAATTTTTCATTTTCAACGACAACAAGCGATATGTCAAAATTGTCGTTCACTTTCAGGTGATTTGAACCGTTCGACTGGCACAAGAAATGGGAAAAATAGGTAACCAGCAGTTGCCCTCGTCAAGTTTATGAGTTTTCCCACGAAGGGCGCCTTGCTAGCTTTAGTTGTCGACGATCCTTGTTATCGTTGAACAGGTGAAAGACGTTGCACGATGGGATTTGACCAACGCGACCGCAAACCGTTCCGTCTCTTCCTGATGGAGCTTATAATTTATGCAAAGCACGCACTCGAACCATTTCTCCCCGGTGGAAAGTGTTTTTTGAAGAGATTAGCTCAAGATTTATGACCCCCCATCGGTGCAGAGTCGAAGCATGGAAAAAAGAGCGATGCTAAAAGTGAATCTGGATTCCTAACCGAATTCCGAACGGAATCGTTCATAGAGGAGGAAACCACAGCGTGAACACGACGAAAAGAATCCCGTTTACGACGATGCCCTTTCTCGTTCATCATTCGAAGGCAAAGGCAAATCACGAGAATTCCAACCGGGATCCGGATGGTCGAAGGGATACCGTTGATAAATTGAAGGAAAAACGTTCAGCAAAAGTGACGTCGCTTCGAGGCACCCGATCAAAACAAAACGACCTCCTGACTGAAACTACCAAAGAATTTGTTGACGAGAAAAACGAAAGAGAATTAATGTCCAGGGCATCGCGTTGCACGGATCGTTGCCTTCGTTACCGCTTCCGGCGCAAAGATAATCGTTGAGCTGGAGCATCTTCACGACGGTGCGATTACGTTCCGGCAAACAAACATCTCGAAAATCCCTAAGGAGCGGTAAATTGCTTCAACGGTAGGCGATCCTCCTGGCTCTGTTGGTGTCGCTATTTTCCCTGGTTTTTTGTTTTTGTTTTTCCTATTACTTATGACAAAAAATAATCAGCTTATTGGGAAGCCTAAGGCTCGAAAGTAACAAACGCTGGAAAATAGGCTGGAAGACACGAAAACAAAACTCAAATCATTCATTTGATGATGATAGATTTTCTTTTCTATATACTCCTTATGGCTTACGGACAAAATCCAGGTGTAAGAAAGTAAAAGAAAAAGAGAAAACTGAGAAAACTCTTTCAGAGGAACCGTTTCTTAACCGACAAATGTTAGCACGCTACATGCACCATGCCAACAAGGGTATTAAGCGATAGTAATCTAAACAAACAATGGTCTTACTCAAACATGGCTCTCAAAAACTTACCGTCCAGGTGCTGAGTGGCTCGCCTGGGAATAGTTTGTCATACCGAAACGGTTACCGGTAGACAAAAGAACCACCGACGCTGAAAGAAACACGGAAGCTGATTTTCACGCGCATTGCAAATGCGATGTTCTGCCACGACACGGTTCCAGGTCCGGGGTTTTGGTTGTCGGGCAATGCGACCGAGTCAACATTCGCTTCCGTGGTTTGTTTAATGCGGACAAATTCGCATCGTATTCTCTGCGTCCACTTGCTGCAAGCTTCCCGGCAATCTCTGGATCTCTGAGGTTGGCCGGGCTTAAACAACAAGCGCCGACCGCAAAGCTACACGTTGTGGTTGCCTTATTTTCAACGCTCTACCAAGTTGGTCAGTTGGTTTATGTTCATCAGCAAACGGCTTGCAGCGACAATACCGCTAGAAGCGCCAATCAGAGCCCTTACCTCCCCTGGCCAGGAAAAGTCAAAAGCTGGTGTAAACTTAACCGAGTGGCTCGGGTATTCCGCTCACGCTTTTCCGACACCAGAACCAGAGGGAAGTTAAATTATGATGCATTAATTAAATTTCACAATTCACACACTGCGCACCAGCACCACATTTCAATGCTTATGCGTGGCCCTAGTACGTGGTCGGTGCGCCGCATTCCAACGGAACAAACCATAGGAACGTGTTTGTATTGCTTTGGCACGACATTAGTGAGGCTACGAAAAAATCAAATAAAACCTGACACCATTATTTTCCCACCCAGTCGCAAACGGATAATTTGAAACGCTTTGCGGTGCACGAAAGGGGAAGAGGATTGCTGAGGTTTTGTCACTTTTCACGATGATAATTCAAACCAAAGCGCGTTGAATCGATTTGCGCTGTGCTACGAAAGTACACAATTTGTTTTTCTTCGTCCGAGTGTCCAAAATGTTAGGCAATTTGCTGGCAAGGCCTTGCCCCTTGCTGCCTGCTCCCTTGCAAGGGAGAGAAACGTATCCCGATCGGACAAAACCAATTTGCGATGCGCTCGTGCGTCCGCGTTTGTTCGTGAGGCCGTCGTCAGAAAATACGGTTTCTATTTTGTGGTTAATTTATTTTCTGAAACCAGAAATTTCCTGATGCTAGTTGAATGTAGCGTGCGTAGCTCGAAACTTGCGCTTCCTGTTTTGTTTTTGATAACCAATACCGCTCCTTTCAGGTCACATTTCATCGGATTGAACGGATTGTTGGAAATTTGCATTTAGAATTCCATCCTGCATACCGAGCGCGAATGGCCATCACAGTCAGCAGCAAATCCTAGTCCAGCTCAATTTTAAATCTGTTTCGCTATAATTTATTGATATTCGTTTCCACGATCTTTGTTCCTCCTTCCTTTCTCCTTTTAGGAAAATCCTCACCATATCAAATGCCACTGCCTCGGCTGTTGTGCGAATTGTCACTCTTTTTTCCAAAACCAACCGCGAAACGTGTCCTATCCTCAGGAGTAGGAGGAATTTCAACAGTGTCCGCTCTCAGCACATTACCATTTAGATGAAGTGAAAATTGATTGGTAAATAACCGACCATCTGCTCAACCGACGTCACAAAGCGGAAGGACATTTGGTTGGGATAATTTGGCTTAGCCAAGTATTGAAATTTTCCTACATGTAATGAAAATTAGTGAAAAAATGTTCTAGAGTTTCTAGACATGCATTTCAATTGAATTTCACAATTTTTTTATTTTCATGTAGCTTACAACAATTTCATCAATTTTATAGTAGATATGAATTTTATATTTGTAACTTAATTCTATGATGAACATGTGTGTCATCTTGCGATTTTTTTGCGGTTTGCGAAAAAAAGGATTTTTACGATTGAAATGACAATAAAAAAAAACCCGTGAAAATTCCACCAAATGATGCCACGAAAGTTGTCCCCAAAAATGACACCAAAACACTCGCGTCACATTCTAAGTCGTCGTACCCAACAGTATCACAAGTGGTTACCAAATACGGAAATTGAGTTCGATCTTTTGTCCAAATGCATTTTATTCCGGATGGTCGCAAATCGAATCATTTGAATTCTGGATACCAGACATTCCGCATTCGGAGTCAGGAGCTGTTCAAGCTCGCACCGCAATCATCAAGAAACGATTTTCCCTCCTCCGCTGGCCCATTCGTTCTCGGGTGTCACACATTTTCAACGGCGTTTTCTTGGGCAGCATATTTTCAACAGCATATGCGTTTTATAGATTGTAATGATTTTTATAGCGAAGAGCGGCTCACGGGGACGTAAAATATGCGGGAAAGATGGTTTCCATTTACGAAAACGAATCGGACACATTACGTGCGGTCTAGCGTTTCTTATTTTTATCTATCTGTGACAATCTGTGATGAGTTCTGTCGATCGTTGTCGATGGAATGAGTAAAACTATCAATTTCTATTCCGATGGCCGCTGGACCGTCCATACATGAATTTGAAATTCTTCATCGTCCGAAAGGATTCTTACACCAGTAGTCAAGTTCGGAACTTCTCCAATCTCGGCTCACTAGCCGCTTTGTAATCCTTTGATCGCCCAAATCCCTGGGCATCCAAACCCTCGGTTACGAAAACCCTCGATCATGGACAAACGGCGGGACGAGGTTCGTTATCATCGAATCGGAGAATTTCGGACAAAAATGTCGACATACAACCCGGCTCACTTTACGCTGCATATCGCTTATATTCCTTAGCGAAGAAGCTTCTTCACTGACGTGTGTTTGATATTTTACCTTCTCCAGCATGGTCTGTTTGTCTAACTGAGGAAGCGTACCGGTCTTCCGAAGGTTGGGTCAAGAAATGCTTCCAGCATCGGTTGAACAAATGGCACCCTGAATTAGACGGTGAATCGATTTTATGCAAATTTATGCAACCCACGCATGCCAACGAAAAGGTTACCCCCAAAACCGAATCCTCCTCGGCCCTTTGGCTCGTTAGGTTTGGTGATAGTCCACTTCCCCGTTCTTCGAAGGGCTGTGGAGTGGGAATGTATACAATTTCAGACTGTTGGATTATCACCCGGATTACAGTCCTCCCAGCCGTCCAAAGAAAGTGAGCTCGGAAAAACCATATGCCGTGAGGATGGGTCGATGGTTTACAGACCTATAACAACTGGTACAATTTATGCAGGGAAGAGAGGAAAACGTAAATGGATCATCGACCGAATGCCCAAATCTTTCACATGTTCCAAAAGATCGTTCACAATCTAGAACAAAACAATCTCGTTGTAGCCTGAAAACCACCCGGACATGGTTGGAATGTGGCTCATCTGAGCCGCACCGTTCTGGCTTTGATGTGCTATGGCTGTTGAATTATACCGAAGGCTCTTGATACGTTCGTTCCAATGCTGTGCCATACTCAACCGGACAAGCTTCAAAAGTCAAATCTGTTTCTGGTTATAAATGATGTGTTTATTACGTCGGATTTGATGGTACTCATAGTTGCTGGAAAAAAATTAAAACAACATAATTGTGATCCATTTCACCGGAAACCAAACTAACGGTTTCAACGAGTTATGTATTTTATTCAGTAAATGAATCAATTGGTAGAAATCCGTGGTGCAGGTTTTCATTTAATCTAATTTATGGTTCGTTTTGGGTACTGAATTCAATTACTTTGCCTTGGGTTGCGCTAATACCAGTACGAATTTTATTGGGTGTAAATATGTGACTAAACTTACGTTTTGTTTGAAAGTAAGGAAAAAAAACTGGGGGTAATCAAACACAGTTACATTCCCTAACGTTTCACTAACGAAAAAACCAACGCTGTACCCGTTGAACCCCGTTTGCTCGTGTTAGACGCAGTGGGATGTTAGATACGTCATGGGTAGTACATCTGGCAGTAGTGCATTTGTGTTTTGTAGCTGAAAATGGGGGCATCCAACAATCCCAGGGTGTTTTGCGCCTGGGTTTAGGAACACCCAACTGATAGCCATCCGTCGTTCATCGGTGCGGGCAAATAGGAACGTTGAACTAAAGCTTCAGTACCTTTTCGAGTACTAATTAGATGAAATGAACTATACTGTTGAAATTTCGTTGTACACTAGTACCTCGTTTGATCTGTCTCAAAATCAGTAAAAAGTTCAAATGAATTGTAAAATATAGTGATTTTTAATTTTTTTGTACGCAGTGATATGATTATCGACCCATTATTTTTAAACAAAACTGTCACATTTTTTAAGTAAGTTTAACTAAAATAATAATAAGTAGTATGCAAATACAATGAACAGAAAAGGTTAAAACTTCTGAAAGAAAAACATTTTAATTTAAAACATTAAAAAATAATTTGACGAATCATCGACTTAAGCAGAAGAGCCCCATGAGTTTGAAGTTCTTTGAAAGTTAAAAGTTACAAAATAATTTAATTTTTAATTCTATCTAAATAATCTATCTTTTTTTGCATTTTTGTATTGTGTATTTATAAAACTGTAACATATTTTTGAATGTCTTGTGAAAAACTTAAACGTTATTTAACTTAACGTCTTTTTCTGATTCTTATAGCCTAACAAACTACATGTTGTCATGATTTGTTTTTACACTAATTGCACGTCCTGTCAAGTAATCTAATAAATTAAATTTAATTTAAATCAATAAACCGTCTGACTGATGTAGGTGAACTTTGAGCCCGTGAATCTGTCACCTTGCGTAACGGTGTCCAGACCTTAACTCTGTGTAGTGGGTGATCAGACAAAGGGTACACATTCACTAATTGATTGATGGCATTTTTCCACCAACTTTTCCCAAAGCCGTGTCCCATTCCAGATGAAAGCTAAATGCTGCTACTTTCAAGGCCATTTCTTGAATGGATTTTCTCAAATAGCAGACCGGAAGACTCCTTCGGTAGAAAACTCCAACTTTGTACCAAAGATACCATAGTTTTTCCGGTGTCGCGACACGTTTCAATCATCAGCAATAATCAATCATCATTATATTTACTAATAGCAGTACAGACTTTAATGGTGTATAAATCTATCAGTAAATGACTCGCTAGAGGCAGTCTCGCCAGCTTTTTGATGGATTTACCAAGTGTTGATCTATAATCACATGGTTCAACCCAAATGCAATCCGAGCAGAAAATCAATCCTGCTCCAATCCTACTCCTAAATGGATCGTGGGTGTTTCAAACATGGCTACATACATACATATGCGTGGGTATAATGGAGTGGACAGTGTTGGATAGGATGTTCGGAAATTGTATCATACTTGACACAAAAGTTTCGATCGATCGATTGATGCACAATTAAGCAAGTTGCAAACCTGCATCAAAGTATGTTCAATATTGAAACTACTTGAATAAATACTCACACAAGATCTTAGATCGTACGACTAAACATGATTTTCGACAAGTTTACGAGTTCAACTCAATTAAAATTTAAAATAAGCGTGGGAAAAATACAATTTTTGGAAAGGATTTCTTTAAGTGTTTACGCTGCAACTTGCGAGGCACTACGTTGTGTCAATTTGAACCAATTTGCTGTAGAAGCAATTTCTACGTTTCTGTGCCCTTGACTATGAACATCAAGCCTACAATTTTCTAGTAAAGTTCGGGCATCACATTGTCGTATCGCTGGATCCAATGATCCACATCCACCGCATGGTGGCCACATAATTCAACGTTTGGCCAGTCAACCCGAAATCGAATACTCTATAGGCCATTGGTCGGTCGCGAAGAGCCTCGTAGTAATGATTTCCAATGCGTCTTTCTCGCCATGTGTCGTTCGTTTTCGGGGTGACTGTGGTCCGAGAAAGCTCGTGTCCAAGTTACAGATAACGAATGAGCTGGAAATGATTGTTTGATTTATTTTGACATGAACACCCTTCCCTCTTGCGAAAAGGAAAGAAGATACAGAAACCGGAACTGAAAGTGTGTGCGAGTGAGAAACATAATTCAATTACCGCAATAAGGATTACTGCTAACCGTCCCCTGTGTGTCCATGCCGCGATGAGGTGATTGACGATTCTGCCAATCGGGGTTGAAATGTGGTTTTCCGTAAATGACGAATGCTGGTATAAGAAAATACTACCATATTCTCGATTCTAGTTATCTGCGTGTGAGTATGCCAGAAAAAGCATATCCAGATACATTCGTCATTCATTGAAAATGGAATGTGTATGTTTTTTCGCTTGTCTCTTTCCATCTCTTCCATGCCTACTCTTTTTCCTTCAATCTAGGGGTACATGACTGTCATGCGTGCGTTTGTTTGCATGTGTGTGTATTTATGTCTCAGCTGACTCATTTTATGCTCTATCGGGTGGAAAGCTTTTAGGAAAATGGAACCAGATAGTTTATTGGAATTCGTTCCTATGCTCATTCACATTCGACAATTTGTCAAGTCAACGTCCTAAAGCTAGCAATTCTGTGTATCATATCAAACGAACCCCACCACGCACCCTTTTCGACTCTTGGCTTAGATTACTTGTTTGGGAGATCATTTCGATATCCTCGACGACATCTGTCACCAGACAACGCATAACTGACTCGACACGAACGGCTGACTAGATAACGAACTGACTGACTAATACCGATGCCTTGATGCAGCCACTCAATGAGCAAATGGACTGTACAGAGCAGTGCTTCCTTCCGTGCAGATTGAATTTCTAGGGCGTTGGACATTTCAATCGACAAATGAAACTTGCCCAACGGCGAACAGACACTGCGATAAGGTGCAATCATTTCCGACCGCGTGGAGAAAAACTACCACCAAACAAGTCTGTTCAAGCAACGGCGAGCAAGGTCGTCGAAAGAAACGAGCCTGTTAGGTAAACAGAAACGCCCGAGAAAATCGTCAGTGAACAAATCCGGTGTCCCACTCTCGGCTTGAATGGGGAAGGATTTGCTGGTCGACACCATGAAAAAGATAGATGAGGATAAAAAGAGAGAGGACAGAAAAGCACAGATAAATCTTTGCGGAAAATGGCGGAAAACTCATTAAACTTCCATGAACCGTTCCTTGGAGGGAACAGCGACGGATGCGATACACCCAGTAGCAACAAGGACACTGCCTCAAGCCGTGCTTCGAAGAGCAGGACTAAATCGAAAAGTGGACTTTTAAATACTTCCCTGGCGCGATCGTGCTTCGTGGGTTGGGTTTTCATATTTCGCTGCCCTGCCGACTCCTTGTCTCATCTCATTGATTTTCTTTGAATCAATTTCCTTTCTCGACAAAACTTTTGAGCTATTGAGCGTTTTTTTGCCCACTGGCTGCCATTTTACGGAGTTGCTAATGGTGGTTTAAAAGAAGCGAGTGAATTATAAATTGAGTTTGGCGAAGATCAAGTTTTATAAAAGCAGCTCACACCATCGAAGCGCCAAAACCCAGGCCATAAATGATGATACGGAGACAGCCTAGGACAGAACTGTGAAACTTTGGTGAACATTAAATAAATCGCTAGGATACCCGAAACAGCCAGTATATGAGCTATCCAACGATGAGATTAGCATACCCGCCTTGAGTATCTTTCCATTGGCCTTGGGCATTATAATGTCAAACATGTTGTTCTCGGTAAATACCACAAACGGTTCGCTAGCGCCCCATTTGCAAAACCCAAACGGTTCGGTCGAACCAATTTTTTTCCTAGTCCACCAAGGGCACTAGAAACCTGGAAAAATTAAAAAGAACCACACGACGGTATCGGTTTCATCATGCATAACCAACAACCGTAACCTCTCTGGTAAATCAGAGCCCAAATGATCCTTTGCGGACCTTTTTGTACACCCCAAAACACTCCAACGCCTCGGTAGGTCCGAGGTCTCTGCGACCGCATGCTTCGGTAGGGGCTTAAGTTAATGGCACGGCGGGTCATCGGAAAGGATCCGTGACATGCCGGCCGATAAATCCCAACTCCCTTGGCAGTTAACACGAGCACGATATTCCGATACGATACTCCGTCTTGGTGCACGAAGCTCATCGAAACTCGCTCACTCGCCCTTTTCGTCTTCAGTTCATTGGGAGCTGTAAATGAATCCAGATTATGCGGGTACTTTAATTAGTAATCCTCTTTTCTCGCGTGGAACCTTTACTCTGGTTTCGGGTAATCCTGTAACGAAGATCTGGGGAAGGGTTTTCAAAGACTGATACTGGTTTCGCAAAATCGAATCAAAACTCCCGATGAAGAGATGCGCAAAATTTTAATTATTGTTACCAAAGGGTGCTGCCCGTTCAATTAATATGATTGGAAACATAAACAGATTTTACAGTGCCACCATTGGGTTTAAATACGTAGAAAACTAAAAAGTATGTGCTTCTAAAAGTATGTGCTTTCACGGGGTAAGCGATCTGCGTATCTTTGTTTGATTCTCAAGCTTGTTTAGCTTTTTGTCATGTTTACGACGTTTAGTTCTTGTTTAAAAAATCGAACTATTTTCTCTAAAATGGTAGCTTAGTGGTCAATTCATGGAAGATTTTAAGCTCCGATTCCAACGAATTATAAACCAATCACTTATGGTTTAAATAAGCTTCCTGACACCCTTTCTATACGGCTTCTTTATCGGTGTAATTCATCGCGGACACTTCACAGATGAACCGAGGCGAATCTGCGTAACTAAGCTACAGCATAGGCAAAATAAATTGGTTCGAAAAAAAGAAATACCAAAGCACGAACAGTATAAAAACAAGTTGAAAATTGAATATACGTGTTGAAGATAAATCACCTCCATCAATTAGGAGACTAGTTGATGAATCCTTCAACACCCTTTTGCCGGGTTTTGTGAACTCATTTCGACAATAACGATGGGCTCTCAGTCATACGGTTTCTTCTTAGCCAACTTTTGGCCTATTCGAGCATCAGCGGCATGGATGGAAAATCAGGATCACTAGAACGCCAGATGGAGGTGGCAGAAATCCTCCGAAATATCCATCAATCGTTGTATGCACTTGTTCTTCTGTTTGTGAATTGGTTCCAAAGCGGAAGTCCTCAAGTAGGACGTCACCGCTATTCAAGCGGTATGTCTCGACCACAACTTGCACTGTCAGCAGGAGCCGGTAGTTGGCACGAAGGAATGGCCTCTATGTGCAGGACTTCAACCGGGACGAACATTTTTTCGCACATGATTGCATGTAAATCCAATTGCTGCGGAAGCTTCCCGAAAAATGAAACGCCCATTCTCGAACTATGACATTGGGCGGTTGAAGGGTGATACGCTGTGGACTGATGGAAAATTGGCAGTGAAAAAATAGATGCCGTGATACACTCACACACAAAAAAGCTTAATTTTCTCTATGCCCTCCAGTCCCGACGATTGTGGTTATGGCCCTAAAATCGCCTGCAAACGAACGACACCAAACGTAAGGGGATTTTTCCCTATTTACATCCATTGCAAGCTTCCCCAGCTTTATTTCGAGGAACAAAATCGTGATGGAAAGACTCCCGCAATGGGAACATATTTTCCCCGCCGACTATCTTTCCCGCTTGCAACAACAAAGCTGTGCTGATGTGCATTTCCCTTATTTTTTACATCCCGAACTCAACAGACTCTCAAGGCTCTCAGCGGAACAGGATGAGAGAAAGAAGTGGTCGGTGGATGGGGAAAGATAAAAATGGGAAAGAATGTGCTTGATTCTGGCACTAAAAACAGTTAAGGAAAAACTACAATAACACAAATTGAGCGCCATTCTCGAGGCGACGACGTTTGCCTTTTCCTTGCCTTGACGACGCCAGAATAACGATTTCCCGAAAAGACAGAGAAAACACTATCCAAAACGTAGCGTATTTTCGCTGAAAAGCAAGCTACCGGGAAGAGTGCACCAGTGCAGCAAATTGAAGCAATTTTTTATTTAATTAATTCCACTTAGTGCTTGTTTATTGCACAAAACTGTCGCTGACCGAGCTGGAGGTGGATTGGAGCTGTTCTTCGATGAAAGCGTTGTGATAAGCTTGAAGAACCCTCCAAAGACGCACAAGAGGTGCTTAAGTATATTATGTTTTTTGTCAACTCTTGGTATCCTCCCTTTTTTGCCACTTCTGTTTGGTATTTTGACAATCCGGAAACAACCATCCGTGCTGTATTGTGGAATGTTGTTGTGTTCACTACAACTCGCAAAGCAAAGAACCATGTCCTAATTCCATCTGTCGTAACTTGTTACTTTTGGGAACTTATTTTTAAATCTTGTTTCCCGTTGGTTTTCCGTTCCCATTCGCTTTTGACTCCAACAAAAAATCATTGCTTAGTTGAGTAAAAGAAGACAAAACTTTATTATTCCCTTAATAGAATGACACTTAAAGGATTTTTATAATTTAAATACACTTATTTCACTGCATAGTTATGATCTTTGTTCTACAGCCTTATATGAAACTGAATTAAATTCAAGTTAATTTATCTACATCCACAGTGCTATCGTATCATTCGAGTTCCTTTTATCTCAAAATGATATTTTATGGTTGATTAGGTGTCGGCTCTTTAGCAAAACATTCCTGATTGATCAACATTGAGCCATTTCTCTATTATTATTAACCTTTGTTCTTTACTTTTTTCCAAAACTGATTTTAATGAACGACTGGAGGGATTTTTTTTGTATTGTGACCATTACTTAATTTAGACCATTTGGCTCATTTAGGAGAAATAAAGGAGGACCACTTCTACCGACTCATCACATAAAGCGCATAAACTTGTGTCAGGGAAAGGACGACAAAAGGAGAAAGCATTTCTTATTTTGTAGCATTACGGTAGTATCTCACCCACCCATATTTCATCCAACATCTCGGAATGACCGTATTTTGGTTCAAGCTAGACTTGTTTCTTTCGATGCTGTTGGATAATAGCTACTTTTATCATTAGATCTCGCTTGATATTGCACAACCCGTCATATTCACAAGCAGCATGGAGGAAGTCAAAACAGGGGACGTTGTTTTGTTTCGTGAACACAATGGTATCGTTATTTAATCTTTGACAATTCTCATGTTGTATTTCCCTCCGTATCCCTTACTGTTCTTCGTTGAATGGCTACAAAATATTGTCATTAAATTGCTATAACGGTACTCAAGGAGGCGCCTGGTGTTTTGTACTCAGTGTCTGGTTTCGTAGCGTCGGTTCGGGATGATATTGCAAATGTGGATTGAACACGAGAGTAGCCCCTGTTTAATGTACATGAGTGATCCATTTACCAGGCTAGTTTGTGATGGGGAGTATCATATACTAAACCGAGGAATAAAAACCTGTTTTTAAAGGATGCTTTTCTTTCGGAAATCAATACATTTTCTAATATTATATCAAAGTTTTAAGTTGTATCAACAGAAACCCTCCGTGAAATTTTGCAATGAATTTGTGGGGAAATTAACCATTATTTAATTTTTTATAGGGAACGAACGAAAAGAATGAGCTAATCCGTGAAGTTTTGCAATGAATTATTTTGACTACTACCGAGTACACCATTTGTTGAAATATGTGGAATCAGTTTTGTTGTCCAACTTCAATGAACCAGGAATAATGAATAAAAATATATTTCGCCTGGATTGAGGCAAAAGGAGATTAAATTCGATATTGGTGCTTTTCTATTTCCAAAATAAATTTCATGTCGTTCTCGTTCCACTTTTTTATAGTCAGGGTTTGTGCTACAGTAGCACGATGTAGATTTCTTGACCAATCGATAATCATTGTTGGAAGATGGAGTGTTCTTTACGTTTGCTTGGCAGACACTTTCGCTATGATTGAAAACTAGATTTCATTTGTTACGCTGCAGTTTTTTATGCAGTTTTCTCATTTATTTAGCAGCACTTAGCAGGTTAACTGTATTCCATCAAACGCAACCGGCAGCAATGGAACAAGAGCATGGCTTATCATGCATACCAATGCAAGCGTTGAGGTTTTATTGGCTTCGAGGAGACAGTTTGATCGAAATTTCGCTTCCTTTGATGCTTGCACCTTAAAAGAGTGTTCAAAATAGCGAGAAAAAAATACTGCTCCGTTAGTACAGTGTAGGTTGAACAGTTTTATTTTATTTAGCCTTTCTCATCGCAAGTTGGTTTGCTACAGTAAGCACACGGGCAATCAGTATTTTTCTTGCTGGAAAACCGGTCTAATGGGTTTATTGGATTCGCTGCGCGAACGACGTAAAGCTACAAAACGACACGGTGGTGCCTTTTCGGTCTCACAACATGGAGCCGTAGGCAACTAAAAGTTGCAATTTTGGCGCAAAAACAGGAAGTCAACACCAAGCCATAACAATTTCGTTCCAATTCCACCTCAACTCTCCCAGAAAATCTTTGCCGAACGAAAGAACAAACTGCAGCAAATTGCAAACCAAACAGGAAATGTGGCAATTTAAAAGTTGATTAGTTTGCGTTCTGTTTTACTTCATTTGTTTGTTTGTTTCTACCATCTTGCAATTTTTTACTATGAAAATGTGTCGGTATATCGATACGAAATCAGAGTTAGCATTATGCACACTTGTTTTAAAATGCATCCCACCATACATTGTACCCGATTCAAAATCGATTATACATTGCATGTGTAATCAATAAATAATGATCATTTCATATCATCAAAAAATGTAGAAACTCTCAGTTTAATTCCTAAATCTCTATTGAACAAACAGCTGTTCCTCAACATAATCTTCTATCAATCCTAGTCTCATGACACCCTGCATTCAATCGCAGGGAGCAATGCGGTAGCGAATGCAAGAAGAACCCCCGATTGCGAACTATAAAATTGAAATGGTAAAATATTTAACTATCCTTGCATTTTATTTTCCTTTTACGGAAACCTACCCGGGTAAATTCCATCACTGGTTTTAAATTATCCGCATAGCGGTCCATTTGACTCACAGGAACTAAAGAGTGGTTGAAGGGCGATGGTTTTTGATTGTCGAAAGATTAGTTTTTTTCGCCGGTAGGATCGAACGATCGCGTGAGCTACTACATTTACTCAACTTTAAAATGATTCTTTTCTACTAGTGTGTTTTCTGAACAAAAGCTATGAAACCATTGAAAATCTTCGAACAATTGCACGTCAAAGTGTCACAAAACATAAAAAAACAGAAGTTTGGAAGGCTAAACCAGACAGACATCAATGCATAGAAAGTAGAAGAAGTTGGGCGACCGGACATTGGTTGCATCCGCGTACTGACTCCATCCAACCTATCCAAGGGTGAAGTCAGAAATCATGGCAGAAGGAAATGGATTTTAAATTGTTTCAAATTGTTCCGACATTGTTCTCGAGATTTGTCGGTGTTGCTGGGAGGATTGGTTGGTTTAGTGTGTTTTTTTATTCCGTGCAGCGCCCTGGTTCCGGTCGGAATCATTGATAAAAGTGCAACGTACAAGGTTCGATGGATTTCGTATGTTTGGTTTTCAGATTGAACTTCCCGGTTGTACCCGCTACTGTAATGGATGAATTTCCACCAACTTACGGGACCAAGCCAGGCAGTCGAAGCGGTTTTTGTTTTTCTCTTGTTCCATTTTCTTCCTCTAAACCGGCTCAAATCCGGTGCTTCGACAATGGCGTTCAATCTACCATCTTATCTTTCTTTATTTTTTAGCGGTGGCATGGTTCGTTATTCCACTGCAATTACCGTACATCGTGGCACGAAACAGAAGGAAAATCAAAATTTATCGCTCTTCGTGGCCATTAGTGGTCACAATCGGTCGCCTATTTCGATTATTCGGTTGATTGCTTTTAACAACTGCGTTAGGAGAAAAGAAATATAAGATCTGAATAAAAATAAAAAGAAATAAATGTTGAATTTGAATTGTGCTCTATATATTATTCAAACATGGCAATGTCAAAGATTTGACTCTCTCTGTTTTATTTGCAGATATTATATTTAGCTAAAGTGGTACTGTGAACAAAAACAACTATTTGCTCTGCTTTGCGGAGGTCTACGAAGACATCGAAGGAAATGTGATCCCCAGTGACAACGATTCTTACACCACTGCAAAAAATTCGCTTGGAGGGTGAGTATCGATCGTTTTGAATGTTGTTTATCCATTTTGACTGCACATGTGTGTGATTTGTCTGAATTGGCTGAAGCATATTGAAGGTAAACTTTGTACAAAACTCATTTTCCGATTTCATAAACCACATGTACATAAACTTAATCAAATCTATTTTTATTCCTGCCTTCCTTCTTCACTTACTCTTAGAAGGTAAAATCAAAGATTAGTGCCGAGCGAAATGGGGGTTTCATCAATGTTTAGCTATTCTATCAGATAATGGTTGAGCTATGTGAATGGAAAGAACGGGAAATATACCGGCAACATTTTGCTACTTATAATATTTAACATCAAATACCTTTTTCAGTGAAGTTAACGAAAACTGACGGGTCACTAATTGAAATGTAGCATTATCATCCACAAAATGAGTCATTTTGAGATGTGCCTTTTCTTATTATTTTGGCATGAGAAGTTTGTACGAGTGTTAGTGTTCCAAACAATTTCCGTCCTACTACTGGAGGAATTCAGCTTAAATAAGTAAGGAAATGTTTCTTACCATGAGATTTCCACAAAAAGCCACGTAAATAAGATTTATCGTGTGCTTTTACATTGAACATTATTAGAATTCCTCGTCAAAGTACAATGTTAGAGTCCAATGTAGCAGCACTTCGTTGTAGATCTTGTCTTCGTGTCAAGTTTGAAGTGTACTTCGAAGGCACGCCAAATATGTGCGAAAGTCTTTGTTACAATTTAAAGCAACTAGTAAACAAAAACTGAACCTGACTTCCTACCAGAATGAAGATTAAACATACTGAGATCAAACGAGCATGCAAAGGAAATTATACCAATGGAAAAGCTAGACCCACCGGATGGTGATAGAAATATCAGAAACAATAAATACAATACGGCTGGATTATCAAATAAATGCTACATCATTACGCGTACGAATGAAAAACTCCTTTATCGGAGTGAATGAACACCGAGAGATTCAAATGGAATTGAATACAGCGTAACAAACGAATCAGGTCTTGATTTCCTTTTTTATCGAGGGTACCTTTTTTATACCACCTTAAACTCTGTGGTGTTTCCTCTGCAGGGGCGCAGTGAAGCAAACACAAAATGAGGACGATAGTAAAATCGATAGCGAATTCGGAAACCACCCAACCATAAATACAATTCAATGATTCAATCTGGAACATGAAGAACGCAATGGTTGGTATTAATCCAAAAATGCATTCCCTCTAGCTAAATTCAACTCGAGTAGGGATTAAAGTTAAAATTTTGGACTGGCAATCTTGGAATAAGAATATCTTCCCTATTTCGCTCATAGCTTCTAGCTTACAATGATAAAAATAGTGCCAAGGCTAACCCCAATAATCGTACATGAAAAGTATAGAGATAGTGGGTAACATTATTGATTTTTTAGAAAGTTTCATCCCTACATTACGGTAGGGAAGGAATCATTTTCGTTTCCTTTCATTCAGCAGAGGTAATCATGCAGTAAATTAAATCAGAAGCTCATATTTTGCCAATAGGAAGTCATTGCCAAGCTATGTCACTAGCAGCTTAATACAAATTGAGTCGTTTCTGCTTTGATGTGGGCACGGTTATGACACGTTTAGTGTTCTTGTGTGTGTGTGTGTGTGTGTTTCCTCATCGCCTCTTTTAACTAATCCACCGTTGTTTTTGTTTATGTTTGAACCGAGATTAACATGACTTAATTTAACGAGCGCATAATTGCTTACGTCTCTCGGCATTATTTTTCAACCCATTAAACGAGCTTACGCTAACGAGCAAGAAGTAGTATTACGGCCCACAATTCCATTAACGACCTTCTCTTCCAAAATTGGACGAAAATCTGTACGAAGAACATTGTTGATCAGGTTGTTTTTTGTACATTTAAATAAAGTCAGCAGATTTTTTTGTTATACTTAATAGAAAACTTCTCTACAAACGGTTATTTATTTGAAAAGTGACGACGAGATGTTTGAAGCATTTTATTTTATTTATATATTTATTTACGCTCGTTATTTATGTTTTTCAACAATTGAGCGAACGCTTTAAGTAGAAAATGATTCTCTTCTATTAATATATTCAACAGATGTGTTATCTTTTGCTTCAAAACAAAAGAGTAATGAATTCTCATTTCAGCTATCTTCTTTTCTTCTCTTTCATAATTTTAATTTTCATAATTTTAATTTTCATAAATAAATAAATAAATAAATTATGAGATGTGTTATCTTTTGCTTCAAAACAAAAGAGTAATGAATTCTCATTTCAGCTATCTTCTTTTCTTCTCTTTTCCATGAATTTCGGTTTGTATGTTTTAGTTAAAACTGTATTTATGCTGAATGCTGACATATTTTTTGATGTTCACTGCGAATTTTGATCACGTTGAATTAACTATAGATGTCGGAAGAGAGAACATATATTCAACTAATTTTGTGGCAAGAAAAGCTGTGCTTATTTTTGCATCCGTTTCTTAATTTCATCAATTGAAACTTGGTTGCTTTGAGGAGTATGTTTCAGTGGTGGCAGTGAGCAGAGCAACAAAATTATTTCTATGAAATTACTTTTACATGGCAGCCTCCTCTCCTCCCTCCCACGCACCGGCCAAAGCTCGAAGGAAACTTCTCAAGGGCTAACCAGTTCTTTACGGTAAACCTTTCCAATTAACTGAGAATCTTGATCCGCAGCCCACGAGCAATCCGGGAAGATATTGTGCTGCTGGAAACGTTCACATGGAAACAAACTTGTAAGAGGAAGGTGTACGCCATCTAGAACATACGAGCAAATCAACAGGCACCTTACCACATAAGACAAAACAAGGCAAAAGCTGTAGAAAACTCAAGCACGTTCGACAACACTCCTCGGTGTAAACACTCTACGTCGCACAGGCGAACTGAGGGATCGTAAGGGTGGAGTTTGTTAATTATGTATGAATTCAATAGCAGACGCCTGCAGTCGCAAACACAAAAAGGTACAGGCTCTGGGCCCGATAACATCTTGTGTTGCATCGACTCCGGCAGCAAATAGGGTAAAGGTAACAAGTTGCAACCTCGAAAGTATCCTAGATAACACACAAGTCTTTTTAAACTAACATGTGCCTTCGTTTGGCATAATAAGAGTTGGTTGGATTGAAGAAATCTTACACAAACCAGCATCTAAGTGCAGCTAGAAAGTCTTTCCGTAGGAAAAGCTTCAACTTTTACGGAGTATTAGTTACAGTTTATAAAATAAACATACCAGTTTCCCACAACTATACCTCACCCACTGCTGTGTATGCTCCGGAGCCTGTTTTGTATGGCTTGAATTATGTCAAGCGACACGGGATGCATACATATTTCGACATGAGTTGAGGGATGGACACAAAGTTTAATTAAATTTAATGTTATGCCTTGCCCAAACATTAACCAACCAAGTATAATATAATCAAAGAAACCCTTGTACATCCATCCAGCCATTCTACAATTAGTTTGCTGCTTGTATTCACCTCTCTTTAACTCTCTTCGAAGTGGAAAACAGCACCCGAGAAGGAAATTGTATGCGTATGTTCGTGAACAGGGAATATTCTTAAAACGACAATCGTTGTAAATGTTTTCAATTTTAGACTTTTTTCAAATTACCGTTAAAAACGCTAGAGTGCTAATAATGTGTTTTCAAGTCGAACGCAGTTGGAGGGTGCTTGGATTTATGGAACGCTATTTAATTTACAAACGGAAAGCAGATGATTTGAATACGGAGCAACCGATGCTCCGACCATGGTTATTGCAGGAAAAATCCAGTGGTGGTTCTTGATGCAAGCTGAAATGTTTCATCTACTTTTCGATCCGGTTCAATGTTGTTGCACGGCTTTCCCAAATCTGCGTCATTGGTCGTTGATGCAAGAAGTGCAACGCATTGATAACTTTTTGGGGTCTCCATTGGGCGACCAAAATCTTGTAAATTCATTTAGACCTCGCCATCAAGCCACCATGAACCGCAATATCAGCGTTGCTGATGCCATCCCGATTGAGTTCATAATCCCTTAAAAGCCCTTTGGAATTATGAAAGTAGCAGAGAAACTAGTACATACACTAGTTTAGCCTTAAGCCTGGTATTGGAGTTCACTTCCGTTAGCGATACAAAATATTGCAACCAAAAGCAGTGCCATCGCTCCGGCAGGAAGTAGAAGTCTTTATTACTAAGAGGTTCACCCATTCCTCGAAACACCCCCCACCAAAACAACCGGTTGGTGTTTTTAATCCAGCGTGTTTCCGGCAACCGAACCGACTCCGACGAAAACAATCTTCCAGGTTCGCTCAAGAGGAGTTGAGTGAAAGGGTCCGAATAGAAGATCCCAATTTTGTCAACCAGCAAATACTGGTTAGAAACTCGCAGGGGTATGGTGGTCCTAGTAAAGCATGTGCTCTCAAGCGACATTCGTTCAACAAAGATGGCGATTTTCACCACATACATAGTGATACATTTCACCTAATCAAGATGATAAAGCGTTGCAGTCTCGGCGTGGGTCGTCAAAAAACTTAAAGTAAAAAACTTGCGACTTGAGAAATCTCGGGCAACTCCTAATGATAAATGGCTTCACGCGAAGTCCTGGATAAGAAATCTCATACCGGCACATTTCCTGGGGCACATTTTCGCAAAGAATTCCGGCAAAAGTTTAAAATTACGAAAACCCTCTTCGCTACAGTTCACTCCGGAAAACCTCCGCTGTGGGACATAAATGTTGCAGAAACAAACGATGTGACGATGGGATTAGTGTTTGTGTAACCCTAAGGCACCCGAAGCCTGGTAACACCGTACTTTCTCCATCTAAAATCTTCGTGCTAAAATGAACTGGTAAAGCAAAAGCATGGCAGGGTAATAATTAAAAGCAAATGTGAATCAAACAAATGCCGTGTGCAAAGTTGGAACTGAAACAAGCAAGACTGGTGATGTATGTACAAGTTTTGCATTCAAGTTGATATCATTTCACTGTGGGTAAAGGAACGGCATAAAGAAAAGTCAAAATAAAATAAAAGTTTAAATAAATTCTAATTCCTATCGGCAAGTAATGAAACAAGCGGCACTGTAAACAGCTGCAAAATCGACAGAAAAGCGATGTTAGGAGTTATGTTTTTATTCACTTTTGACATTTACACAACTGTTCAATGGGTTATTGGTTCTGAAAAAACTTTTAACTTATGACGGATCTTGTAACTGACAGTTTTAAGTGAAATATTCTTCATAGTTATGTTAAGTTTATGTAATTTGTTTTTCGATCTACAAATGTACATAACCAAAGAAAAGGATATTGACCATAAAATTAGAACCGTTTACTGTATTCGGTTGACTCTTCAATTACTTGACGAAACATCCACGATACCGCTTACAAAATTTCTTGCTTCAGTCCTTGTAATTTTGATCTTTTTAAAGCCGATTTTTAATTATATATCAAAACTACCGACAAAAAATTGTTTGCTGATCCCCAAAAGGTTTAAGCTCTAGCTAGTCGAAACCTTTGAACCGAAACAGCATAGCCAGTTCTAGGTCAATGTTTATTTTCTTCACCGAAAACTACCAAAGCTGAGCCATGCTCAGAACATTCTTTGTTGATTTTGCACCAACTATCACCGGAACACACGAAGGACAGTGAAACCCCGGGGTTGGATTAACGGGTTGTGTTGTTTCTGGAAAACGTCCAAATAGCTCTAACGTTGTTGAGTCGTAACACAAACAGAGTATTCTCAATGCTTGGGATTGAGAAACTCTTCCACTCCAAATAGGTTATGCTAGTTTTTGCCTGTTGCGTTCTTAAGTGACCTACGGACATGCGTCCTATATACTCAGAGACAGTGTAATACGCACCTGGTAGCAAAAATATGTTCTTCTACCTAGAGTGCCACTCGAATACTTTTTATTACTTGGCGTACATGGTTAGGCTTCAAATTAGTTCGAGAATTTTCTTGCAGTACCTCTTTTCTCTTTTAAAAATCTACACCGCAGTTTCTCTTTTAAAAATCTATTTTATAGCTATAAATTGATGTCATTTAACACTATCGAAATCTCATTCAATGAATCCGCTATAAGTACTAACCGAGGCTTGAAAAATTGGGTATAACGAAATTGCCAGGACATTTCCCAGCTATCTGATGATGATGGTAATCTGTTTTAAAGACAGTTACTTTTCTAGAAGAATTAATCGAAACACGCAATGGTACAGTAACGCTATACGAAGTGTGTTGGTCGAGCTGCATCCCAAGCACATCTGCTACTGACGACTATGATGATAATGATGATGGTGACAACAATTAGAGGGGATTAACGATAAAAAGCTGGCTTTCGTCATGTGTAGTATTCTTGGTATTTAATTATGGGTGCCATTGTTTCATCGCTACTGAGCACCAGAAAAGCGACGAAAAAAAAATATTACAAGAAAGTGGCACAATGGGCTTCGAGTTGGAACTGTGTATGTGTGTGTGAGGGTGTGTGTGTATTGCTCTAAATTGATTTTAAGTAAAGAAAAATCGCGGCAAGGAAAATCGCTACACGACGCTCGTTTCAAGTGATCGTGAAAGAACGATAATGGTATTGGGTGTTAAAGTAGCTTGGTAGGATATAAATTGAAAACATCTACAGCTGAGTCGAGTAAAAAGAAAATGGATGTTGCATGAATACTTAAACAGAGAGTGAGACAGAGGACAACCGTTTTATGGTACTCACTAGAGAAAGTTGCTGTAAGAGCTTCGAGGAAAAGTCAGCGGTAAACTGGAGTCAGACGCTTCCCGAAGAAAATCGAATCGGCCAATAATCCACCGCAATACTCAACCCATCCCTTTTTCCGGTCGCAGATAGGCGGAAATGGGAGCATCTGTTTCTCCATCGGCTTTCTACACTTCGCTTTACCGACGCTCCTAGCAATGACTTAATTGAAATTATAAATCAACAGCCGTCTCCGAAAGGGCGATGTTTTAATTTAATTATTTTGATAACGATTTTTCCTTCCCATGAAACGATATTTCGAGCAAGGAGGAACGGGGAAGGAGACTAAAAACGACGCCCGGAACGAGACTAGAGATGGAATTTTTTCGCTCAAAATTATTCTCCGTTGGTAAAATTTGAACTCCCTGTTGACATGTCGCTCTTTGGTGCTAATAATGCTATTGGAAGTATTCTGACTGCCCGTTTGAGACTGTTTCAGTTGAAGTATTTCTAAAATTTTCGATTCATGTTCAGTGGTTTTGATTTTATTGGCACCCGCATAAGACCACTGAAGACCTTATTGACTTGATATCAATTTGATTGAGTTTTTGAGTTTTAGCTCAATGAAACTGAATTTCATTTGATAATCATTTCATGTAAATTTTAAAATCAAAGAATAATATAAAAAGATTTAAAAATTATTATATTTAAAAGTTAACTTATATCAAACAATTAGTTTCAGTGTACTTTAATTTCTAAATTGCTAACTTTTCAGTTTTCAAAATATCGTATGGTTGCATGAAATTTGAGAAACTATTCAACTTCGCAGGAGTAATAACGATTTCACCACGAACCATTGTGTTTAACCCCAATCCTTACCATCGCCATCCATCAACTCTGATCTTGGCCTCGGCTCCAGCAGCAACAGCAGGTTTCACGGCGCTGCAAATCGGCTGCCATTAATTAAGTATGCAATTATAATAATGACGGAGTATTATAATCGTTTAATTAAATATCTCCACCTGACGCGGAACCGAGAAACCGGCATCATTCAAACACGAGCCAAATCACGCCACGCCAGCAAATTGCGCCAGCTATCCGTGCCATATTAGTGTTCGTCTTGGTTGGTCGGTCGGTTGGTCTGGTGTTGCTGCTGCTTAGCGACGATTTTCCGACTGTGGTGAGCTTTTAGGCGGAACGTACATCTAGCCCAGGGCGCGCGACAGGGCGCATCGCAAATTGTCCCTCGCTTAATTCTGATTAAAATGACATAATTTATTTTATTTACATTTGCATTTATGTTCCTCTGAAGCAATGGATAGAAACGGAAGCCCTGGTAGCATTTAGATGGCACGCCAAGATGTCGGCGAGTATTAAAAATATCTTTTACGCCTTGACTAGACATCTTTCCAACCCTAAAGACCTCGACCACCACCATCACTTCGGTTCACTGTCATCATCGCTGTCGTGGTACCAGTATTTAGCTCCAGCTAATGAGCTCTTGGCTAAACCGCTGCCAAACAACAAATTGCAGAATAATACGAGCAATCAAGAATGAATCTTTTACAACACGCAGCTTCGCCGAAGGGATAGTGGATTCATGCTTGCGACCACAGGCTCACTTCCTAATGGTGCACTGTGTTTTAATATTTACTCGTTAGGTTGTAAATTTTACTACCCCATCATATTATGGTACAACTTTACACCAGTTACAACCACTAAAGAGCATTAAGCAGTAATGTTCATCATAAAGTCGAATAAGTAAAACTGGATAACAGCCGAGGATGGCCATGGTGACATTAAATTATGATGCATAAACTCTAATATATCTACAAAATGTAGTGGGAGCACACTTCACTTCACAAACCGAAAAGTAGTTGAATCATACATCATTCAATCTAAATGTCATTTGATTTCGCAACGGTTGTTCCAAAGAAAACATATTTTTAAATCTAGAAATAGAAAAATAAATTATTTTCGTTCATAGACGCAGTTAAACAATTTTAACGACAAGCCAATTTAAACTAGTGAACAGTTAATTTTATTCGGCGAACATCCTCAAACGTTACCTCCCTTGGGGAACACTGTTTAAATTTCATTTAATGTTAAGTCCCTCCGCCCGCCAACTGCCGGACTTAACGAAGTATGACCGTTCCTTAAATGTCATCCTCCGGATAGCCTAAGGCTGGATGAGAAGACTTCAACTTCAGATTTTACGAAGAAACAGGAGAAGGAAAACAACCAACCATCTTAAAACTTTCATATTCTTAGAAAACTTGTACCATTCAGCTTGTGCTTAGTTTTTAGTAAGGAATATAAGATTTTTCTTCATACATTTTATCAATTGCAAAACATTCTTCCCATAGGTGACGTTTCGGTCCATCTAGTGAGCGTGGGTTGGTGAGAAAACCGGACTAATGATAGCGCCATTCAGGACTGTGAAACTGAGAGAAGCTAAAGTTTTGCACCCTAACAACCACACCCGTCAACGCCTAATTTTATGTCCTTTCCAACGTCGGTATTTTCCTGATCCAGGTTGATTGCAGCCCCTAGGGTGGGATGATTTTGGTGAAACTTTTCCGGCCTATCTTTTCCCAAGTTCTTCCATGTACGGAAAATCGGAAAACAGTACCAGAGATACACGATGCTTCTGCGATAAAGCATGTGTACGGTTAGCCCCTGGAAATTCGTCAAAATGTTCTGATTAAAAAATCATTAACATTTTCCTAACTATGGTTGAAACAATTCCTCAAACACTGGTTAGGCGGAAAGTGAAAGTGGTTTTACCAAAGGCGTCTACCGTACAAGTAAAGGACAGTGACAACCAAACTTTGACCTTTATCTAAAAAAGATCATCTACGATAAGAATCGTAGCAGGCACAATATGACATTGGATTTGGAGTATGTCAAAAGTTACAACTTTGTTTTCCCTTCGGGTACTCTAAGTAACAAAGCTAATTCATTTCATCGTTTCCAGAACTCAAACTGCCCAACACAGATAGAATTAAATTTGTTTTTGTAGGTTCAGTTGCTGTTTTGTGTAGGTTTTAATACTAACCGAGAACTTTACTCGTGTATATAAAGGTGAAAGTCCATTGACGATAGACACGACCCGAAACCGATCGTTACGTCATAGAAGAAGAGGGAGAATGCTGGCCAAAAATGGCTTTCAATTATCTCAATTTTTAACGCAATAAAAAACGAACTTTTTAAGGGTATCAAACACACGGCATCGTTTGTTGTTTTTTTTCTGCCCTTGTTAATTCCGCTTCATATTAGTACTTCAACACGAACCCGATTTTATCACTCGGAGATATAGAAAGCAATTTGCTACTCATTTTTTATTTCATTCTCTCTCACTCCCACTCCCGATCGTCCTTTCATATATATTCTCACGCCAAGGGAGTCGAGCAACATTATCTCCCTTGCATGGCCTTCTTAGACGCAAGATAAAAGTTTATCAACGGGTATCATAAAAATTCCAACGTTGTTTCACCATTTACTAAGCGAACATGTTCTCAATCGTCGGTTGCGTACTTTGCCTTCATTTTTAAGACTTTTTCAATTTTTCTTCCCAGCACGTGCTAAAGTGGCTCGATTCTTGGAGCAGAAAAACATAAGATAAAACAGAAGTACATGGGGGTGAAACCATGTTTTTGTTACTTTTTTCATATCTGCTTCAGTGAAACTGACGAAGAGTTTTCCATGGTGGGTTCGATTTTTCTGGTAAAGATTCTATCACCTTCGAGCTCTTATCTGTACACTCACTCTAACTGTACCCGTATATACCCACTTACAACACGGAAGTGGGATGAAAAACGGTTCCTGAGCTTCTACCGCCTCGAGAACTACTAACTTACCTTCCTGTCCCGGGCTGTAGGAGGAAGGGTGTTCTCGGCAAGGCATAAAAAAATAAATACGTACGATCCGAGCTGATGGGAAAGTTTGACGGGAACATATTTCACCGCACTGTTAGCGAATCAAGCGAGCTTTAAATGTGCCGAACGAACCCATTTACGATTATTTATTACCCTCACGAGACGGAGGGATCGAGGAAAACGGAGAAATTAGGAAACTTTCTTGACTTTGGGGTGGAGATTGTATGAGAGTGTTTTATCAGCACTCGTTCGTAGGCCCCGGAGCCGAAATACTTTCACAAGTGCGCTCGTGCGATATAAATGTTGCGCCAGTGACAATATACCCTGAGCCTGCTGAAAAGGGTCTGGGGGACCAACGAGTATCCGGGCAGAGCGGTCCTGAGAGAGCACTTGAGGCTACACTAATGCCTGATGATATTTTCGATAATTGAGCCTCCACAAGGTTCCGGTCGTTCCAATGAAAGTTTTAGTTCTAGGAGTGTTCGAGCCTCGAGGAGAAGATTAACAGCTTCCAATGCGAGGTCGTTTGCGCGAAAAGGTTTTAACGTCACTCCCTCTATGAAACCTTGTGTCAATTATGATGGGGAGGATACGATGCCTTTTCATCTATGGATATTAATTATTGATGAGTTTAATAACTAAGATTAGTGTTGTTCGGCATTTTCACACAAGCATGTCGACAGGATTTCTATTTTCCCATCAGCTTTTAATAAATTTAAAAGCTACTTGAAATATGATTGTTTTTTTTAAATTTTAGAGCAGTTCAAAACAAAAGCATCTTAGACTTTTTCGCAATGCCATCATTTCCACTTGTTTTCGTTTAATTTCAAGCTCTTTCTATCGGGGCTTTATTTAACGTCGTATTGTAAGCTTGAAATTTAAGCACCACGTTTTAGAGCCTTTAATGAAAAGTAAGAGAGACCAACAATCGGGAAACAAAAATTTCTTCCCAAGGCGACTTTTAATGGAGAAAAAACAACAAAACAATGATGACAAAAAAATCCAATAGAATACCAAATGGTCTACAAATTCTCCAGACGCCCCCGAAATCAACAAATTTTCAGTCCCACGACGACGCCCAACCACCAGCGTGGACATTACTTTTACCCACTCCAAAGGCCCATTTTTCCCCTCCGAAGAAAACCAAGCCGGAATTCATTGATGCAGAAAACGAAAGAGAACGAAAAAAAAAGTTCTGGGACTGCCGGAAAAGCCTTGTCTTATCACACTTTCTCTCAACTTCTCTCCACTTTGCTGTTGTCTTATCAATCGACGTTTAAATTTCTGGCCTCCCGATGGAAGAAGTCACTGAGACCAAACAATCAGGACAATGGCAGGTCAGTGGAACGTTTCCCTACAATTTACGATTGAAGACGAACATTTGTTAGAGAGAGAGAGAGAGAAATATGCGTTCAGTGAAAAAGTGAAAGCTATACAATTTGGTAATGTACGTTGATAAAATGGAATCAAGATTCTGCTGCCAGTGAAATATTTTCCGCTCTCATCATGCAGCTTTCATCCTCCGTTTTCTGGGAGCATGATTGGAAAGGAAAAAAAATCCGTCATCTATCGGCAATGACATGGAAGATTATACTATTATACTATTATAGTATTTTATCTGTTTTATAGCAGTGAGGACTTTCGCGATTGACGCCGCAACTTCGACAAGCCCAACGATCTCCGGGTGAGTGAGCGAAGCAATATGAGGATTTGATATGAATTCGTTTGCCCTCAACATATAGAAAGTCAATATTCGAGAAAGGCATGTAGAGGTCATTAAAAATAACCTTAACATGCAATGAGGTCTTTATCAACATTGAATATTAAGAAAATCGCTCATGATCTAATATATAAAAGTCACCGTTGTCTGTATATATATATGTATGCGCTCGCATCACGCAAAATATACCGGGCCGATTTATACCAAACTTGGCAGAAAGGTAGCTAATTTTCCATGGTTGAATGATCTGAACTTCGTTTGTTGATATTCCCATACCTCCCTACCCCTCCCGAACACCTACCCTCTAAAATTAATGAAAAACAATTATAGTTTAACAATTATTGAACGAATTTTGCCAAAAATTGGTACAAATACTGCTTACATAGGGACATACCATGAGTTAAAATTTCATCCATCTAGGGGAAGGGGAAAGGGAGACTCTCCCACTACCACATACCTCAAAAATGGTAAAAATGCAATATGGGTATCAATTTCGTGGTATTTGTGGTCTCTAAATCGAATGGCGTCACTCATAATGTTCAATCTTAGCCCAGACTCCCTTTACCCTCCTCCTCTTCAGGAAAAAATAGCAATGCTCAAAACGAAAAGCGTTGATTCTCATCACACGTATGCAGCGCAAAATTTACTAAGTCTATCTGTACCAAACTTGGCTGGAGTGAAGCTATTTTTTTTTCTTTTGAATGCCCTGCTTCCCTTTCCTCCTTCAGAATACCTATGCCTTAAAAAGGTGAAAAATTATAATAATTTAACAATTATGGAATGGATTTTTACAACATTTGGTACACATACTATTTTAACATGTAGCCATATTGTGATCATATTTCATTCATTTGGCGGAAGGGGTAAGGGGGACTACCATCCTACCCCTTGGCTCAATAATGGTTACAGTTCAATATGGGTATCATTTTCGAACAATTTGTCATTGTGAATGGTCACAGTTTGTGTGCTCAAACTCATCTCTCCTACGTAACAAATATTCTCAATCACACTAAATCGGTCTAATCAATTCAATCAAACATAATTATAAGAAAGCCAATTTTCCAAGTATGACACATTGTGAATGGTCACAGTTTTTTCATACTTGCTTTAATAGATTAATTTTAAATGCTTGCACTTAGCTGGAAGCATAGTTGGGTAATGAATACAAAATGTATATTTACATGGTTTCGTCCAATAAAGGTAATACTAAAATTTTCAGCACATAGCTCAATTTAAGATTGTTAAACTGAAAACTGAAACTGAATGCAAACACTCTTCAGTTTGAAATTGATTTCTACCTGGATGAAATCGGGTTAATCAGCTAGTATTTCATAAATAGGTAATTTAGTTTTGAAAAGATGTCATGAAACGAAAATTCTTCAGAAAATGTAATCATTTCTATATAAGCTCGATTCACCTTAAACAAAACAGAAAACTGCTCTAGCTTAAATGAACTCATCAAAGTCAATTTTCAAAAGGCCCAGATTCATGCAACGCTGCAAAAACGTTGTAGGTTTAGGTCATTTTCATTATTTCTTTGATAATTTTGACAGAGGAATTAGAACAATTAAAATTTTGGACACTCCACTAAAGAATATTATTCTATGTCACTTTATCAAAATTTTCCATCAATCATCTAGAAAAACAACTGCTTTCAAGTACAATTAACTTTTTAACGCTCAGTAGTTAATCTCCACCTGAACAAAGGCAAACTGTTGTTGGAAGATTTACATCCACCGGATGTAGAAGAGAGACCGGATGGGGAACTATCCTCTAATTTAGCCTCACCTACACGTTATTACGACGGGACAGTTCCTCCGACAATTCCCACGATGCCGGAACCAATTCGTTTTTCTTCATTAGGTGATGATCCATGCCCGCATGGATCCAATGCTAGCTATTTGTCTATTGACCGTGAAACGGAGGGGAAGTTCTACCCAACCTGAATGAACCGACGAGCTCCACTTGCCAAATGAAGCCGGGCAAATGGATCGTTTCCGTTATCCCGATGAGCAGCGCCAGTGGACCGGCATCATCGCCTAACGCTGGCGTGTTTGATCTTTTAGCTTGTCGGACTTTTCGTAAACGTACGGAAAATAGCTGCGTATGGTTCGGAAGTTTCACTCAACCATAAATTAGTAACCGTGTTACTAATCCTTCTTGATGACGACATAATCAATTAACAGCGCAATACAAAGGGAATTCCATTTTTCGTGTTGTAAGAGGTGGTAGCTATCCGTAACAAAGGATTTTACAGAGAAAACCGCTTTGAAATTTCACACTCGGGATTTCGTTAGTTTTCGCTGCATTTTAAGCTTCGTTTGGAGAATAGTAACCAACTAAGAGCTTTGTCTATAGCTTGATGGAACGATTAATTACAATAATGGATCAACGTAGAAACTCAAATCAATTTAGAAGCTTCTGTAAGTTGGTCGTGATGCACGCAAGGATCAGATAATGTTGCTCGATAATGATGAACTTTGAATGACGTTTCGCACCAAACTTTCCTATCAAGATTAATGTTTACGCTTCCTTGCCTTTTTGCTAGATTGGTTCCTAAAGAAAGCAGTTTACAATCACAAATAAAATATATTTTGCTTCATTTCCTTAGCTCCTCGGACCTATGTGTTTTAATTATTCAAGTCCGTCATACATACATATCGTCTTCTTAATGTCCCGTTTATTCTTTTGACAATTCTGGACTGCATAAAATTGGTTCAATGAAGCAGCAAAGCAGTTTGATCATAAATTAAATCCTTAGGAAGTTATGTTGTATTGCCAAATAATAATGAGATCAGAATGACTGATCTAAAACCTGCAAGAAAGCGATTCGAAACAAAAACAATTAAACGGAAGTACTTCATAATTGAACTGCTAAACTTGTTGGAATACCCCTTGGGTTGGAAAATAAATTGAAATGGTACCACAAACATCACTCGATCGAACGACGCCGTGGCATCCAGAAGACAGATACTAACCTTGACACCAAATCATTCACCCAAATTCCTTTAATATGGCCAGTGTCATGCTTATCTCGTGGTGGTAACATCAAACAAAAAAGGAAAGCAAAAACGAACAAGGATCCTTAATCCACGTCACTGGGTAATTTATTTGGCCCTGTCCTCCGTTCTTAGGAAAACCAGAACAACAATCATTTATTATTGATAATAGCGATTTGTGTTTCTTTTTCTTCGTTTTCTTCATGGTGGTGAACTTTTGATAAGAAAAACAAACCACACAAAACTCAGATCGTTGTTATGACAGTAGAAAAATGACAGAAAACAAACATAAAGACGATTTTGTCCTTTTCCCAGGGGTGACTTAACAGTTCTACTGTATCAGTCGCCTTGAGGATCAAAACGCAAAATAGGTAAAACTAAAGGCATACACAATTTCATTGACCGAAGCGCGCCGAAGAATGTGAAAATTGTGTGAAATTGTGTGGTTGTTCCTCCCATGGCGCCAATAAGATGCGATGACCCTCGTGGGAACAAATGAAATATAACTGATTTATTACCATGAGTTTTAAAAAAACTCATGAATGGAAAAAACGGAGCATAGGCCACGCGAACAAAATACATTGGACTTGAGGAAAACGGGATGCTGTGAAACAAAACAGCCTAATGTCACGCATTGATTATTAAGCAAGATATAGAATGTTGACCTGGCGAAAAATGAGCATATTTACTAAAAGCATCGGGCAGTGCTCATTAGCGGAACGTTAAAATGTAGCAGTGTTTAAAATCCTTTCCGCAATACGCAGCGTCATAGTGTGTCTCCCCAGAATCCTGGGAAAAACGACTCTGCTTTTTGTAAGTAATCATTACAAATGGCATACCCTGGACAAGATAAAATAAAGAAATAACGAACGGTAAATTCTCATCTCGGAAAAGAGATGATTAACGTAGTTAATTACAAACGACCGGAAACATGTAGGCACTGATCGTTAACGAAGGTGATAAGGCTATGTCTGTGTTGCCGAAAAACCAGGCTGATTGACGACTGTCTACGAAACCCCGTACTGCTGTACGAGCGATTTCAGCCGCTTGCTTGATACTTCTTGTTGCTTTTAGGCTCTATATATATCAAACAAGCGATTTTCCAGGAAGATATTTGTTAAAAAAAACTATTAAAGAGACAATTTTGTCACCGTACTGATTGGCGATAAAGTATGCGGCACAGCGGAAGTACTCGATTCCATCGGTCTACCTTTTCCAATCAAGCGTTTCTAACGATTTTCCTATCTGTCACGCATGCCGTCTGCTCACTTTCTTTCATCGTGTATAATGGTTGATAAGAGGTTATTTATGTCGTGACCGGTCATAAGAAATCTTATGTTTCCTGGCAGGAAACGATTTGAGCTTGACTTTGTTTACTTCAAAGTATTGGATTGGAAATGTTCAGTCCAGTAGTTTTTATAATCGAACATAAGAACATAAAAGTATGGCTTGTCAAAGGATTAAAAATAGTAAAAATGAAATAGAGTAGTATTTTACTATAAAAAATGAAAAATGGCAATCGGAAACTTTAAAGTGACAATGTTGCGAATTAAATATCATTTATGTCATTTTATAATGCACACTAAAACAGATGAAATTTTGACCATCACAAAAAAAACATGATTCTATTGAAAAACAGATGAAATTTTGGGAAAAAAATGATAAGACTACCATCAAACGAAATGGATTTTAATCAAAATAAACATTTTCACGACTATATTTTCAATATCCAATAAACCGTATTCTCTTGAATCTATCGTCAATGAAGCGCAACGATGGTGAAAGTGAAACTGTTTCATCACTTTTTTTGTGATTCCATTTGATCGAAAGGGCTAATGTTGGTTTTTTTTATTATCTTCTGACAGCATTTAGTGGATGGAAGGTATTTGAAATTTAAAATGTGTTTTAAAGCCTACTATAGTATTTAATTCTTTTTTATGATTGATACTTACTTACAAATGCAACAGCAATAAATTAAGCACAAGCATATGGTTCTCTGTAGACATTTTTGTAGTTAGAATGATCTGTGGCCTAGACTGCGCTCTTGAACGCCTTTATTTACGCCTTCAATTAAACTATTAATCAAAACCCGTCTTCAGTTTAAGATGCTAACAGAACCGGACAGGGTGTGAAATCAGTGTTCCAAATAGGTAAACAGTAAATCAATTTACTGAAAAGTGATGCCATGCTATAATTTTTCATTCTTTAGGTAATATTCTCATATTGTGTAATGGAAAATCGATTTTTTATTTTGAAATGCTGAAAGAAACAATCGTTGAATCCATGCCTTTTAGGATTCTTCCGTTGACCTCATTTTATCGAATTAGAATAATCGTTCTGGAAGAAATCCTATTCATAAAAACGACAAACGATCAATCAACCTACGGTGCGCGTGAATAATCCAATTACTCAATGTCAAACGAAGAACATGGCATCGATCCCATGACCAGTTTAAAAGTTCCCTCAATAAAGTCATAGAACATAGTTCGATCACTCATTTTAAGTGCCATTTGAATTCTGTTGCTTTCCAAACAACACGACGAGTTTCCAACGTTTTGTAAATTTTCTCAGGTGAATTAAATAGTCGTTTGGATAACTGAACTATTAGCATCCAATTTACTGTATTAAAACTGACGTACGTGTTAGCAAAATATCATTAAATCTCAACAAATATTATATTTCAATTCATCTTAACTGCATTGCCTGATACATAAAGAGGAAAACAAGGCGCCTCCATAAATCTTTTCCCATTGTGCATCGCCTTTGCCAAAAAAAGTATCCAACCGATGGAGGCGCCTAGTTGCTCACTTATCCGTGTGTAACAAATGATCTCATTGCTGCTCCGCCAAGGTACATAGGTCCCAATCAGTTGACATTCTCGGACACACGACATGTTGGCGATAGGACGAGCTAAAGAAGAGCAATACTTTAAAAAAAAATAATCAAAGCCACGGGCAACGCAAGGGTAAATGATACATCCAGGGCAGAACGGGTCATACAGTGAGGGCGTGAAAAATGAACGCCAATGAACGTTTCTGAGATATCCAAACGCTCCCAACGCTACCCGACGAACAAAGTTGCGCGACGGCGGGTTTAGGTGCAACTTTTTCCATACAAAACGCCCGGGCGATGAAAGTGCTACCCCAGTGCTCCTCTCCGCGAGTCTATACTTGCAAGCGGTAGCACAACATCGCGAACAAAACACCGCGACGAAGCGATGCATCAGGAGGAATTTCCCCATCCCACCCCTGATGGACCCATACTTGCAGATAGAACTGCAACACGGACAGGTTCGGACCAAGGCGTGTTAAACAGGGTAGGTTTGGTAAATGACGTTAAACATTTCAAACCATAAAAATCCTGAAGTTGAATCGGAGAATTGATTCATATCAAAATTTAACCATGGCTACGATGAAGGCTCTTAAAAAATGAGTTATATTAAATACCAGTGAAATCAGTTTTCTTAACTGTCAGTACTTTCTATGTATTGCTGCGTTAAACGCAGTAAGGGACTTTCTCTCGCGCATCTCAGGCGAAATCAAATTTCGCAGGAAGTTCTTGAACTTCTTGCTTCAGTAAATATACTCGATCAATAGGTTGAAAATTGGCACTGCACTTGTTTTATCTTGAGCAGTTGCGAGAGTAAGAACGATCGCTCGCACAGCCGCCTATCGACAACGTAACGCTTCTTCTTCTTCTTTCGCTATGCGAGTCGGGGTATATCCTCCTACGCTAAGTCGAACGTTTGTTCCCTTACTCGTAATCAGAGGCGTACCGACTCTGTCCGAACTCCTATGAAGGGGCTCGTCCTTTAGGACCGGCTAATAATAGCCATATGTCCAGCCGCCGGCCACGGGAGGGATAATTCCTTCCGTTGTCAGGACACAAGAACTCGTGGTCCGCTTGATTGACTCAAACAGAACGAGATGTGCGGCAGCTAGGATTTTTCTGACCTGAGCTCCAGCTCGGCGTGACCACGCGGTCGTGCCGTAACCTTACTTTTCCGCTAACCCTTTCAGGAACTGCACTGCTAACCTCCGCTCTGATTCACTGCCGAACTGAAACGTAACGCTATGATGTTCTTTGTGTACGGCTTAATTGATTACAGCGAATGCGAAAAACCAAAACAATCGCTATACATCACTCATACCATGATTCATCTTGATTCATAATGTAAAGAAACAAAATATTAAGTCAAAAACATGGGTATTCTACCGAGCTATTACTTTCATTCGTAGAAGTGTGGTGGAGAATTGAAAAACACTTTTTTGAGTGACTGAAAGTGAAATAAGTGAACCAGATTCAAATATTGAGCATCAAAAAGAATCAATGTGTTCAGTTTTATATCAATCATCACTTCAAACACTGCTCATAATTACCAAGCGATGAAGAAAAAATAAAATATTATTTTGACAATCATTTATGAATTTGAACCAAATGTCAACAATCCAAAGTAAACCAACCTACAGCTTTATAGGCCTTGGGCAGTTTTGCCTGTTGTCAACAGAGTTGTTTTGATTTTGCCACCGCTTGCAGAGTAAAATTGCAGTTCACCAAAAATGTGAAGAAAAGAGTAATGTAACGGCAGTTTTCGTTAATATTCGGTAAGTAAACGTTATTGAGATGAATTATAATCAGAAAGAATCCAAACTATGCTAATTTTTGTTCATTTTCTCTTCCAAAGTTCAACGCGAGCAGCAGCGGCACCAGAAGCTCAACCGCGGTGTCATCGGTGGAATTAAAGTTTGGTGCAAGGAGATGGCTGATTTTTGCGGTCCCAAGCTTGCGGCTCCAAGTGAACAAACGGTTTGTAAAGTGCTTAAATATATTTGAATAAAAAATGTTCGTTTAATATAAAATTACGACTTGGGAATTTTCCTTTGTATATGATGACAATATGTATATTGAAAACATCGCCTCCATTAAAACATCGCGCATTGTATAAAAAACATCGCGTCACGTCGTTTTTGTCACGCAACCTACATATTTCGCAGGTTCCATCAGGAGCCCGATGATACCATGAAAAACGCCCCTTTCATAGCGCAACATGGATATTCTTGTTACTCGGGTAATATCAAAAATCTGAGTTTTTAGTTTTTTTATTCTAAATTTCATCCTGCCCACTTAGCTGCATGATGTTGTTTGTGGTCAGGCGAGAAATAATACTTCCATATTACTCGTTATCTCAAAACTCTTCAATTCCAGACAATTTACTGTTGAGCGTACAAACCAACAAAGTTTACCAGCATCCCCTCACTTTGATTGCAACATACTCGGGACGGTGTACGAGTATGTGAGATTCATTCGTTTTATTGAAGGGGAAGCTTCTTACATGGATTGCAATGGATTGCAACAATGGCAAGAAAAATACGGATGTACCGTGTATTCAAATCTTATCAAGATCAAAATCAAAGTATGAATAATTCACGGTCATATTATTTGCCCAGCGAAACATATTCGACTTTACTCCTATTTCGTTTGCTTCCTGTCCGCGTCTGTTTCTTGGATTCTTCCAAACATTTTTCTCATTTCATTCATGGTTTTGCAACTGAATTTGGGGACCATTTTTCTATAGTGGTATTATGGCATCGGAATTCTTTGTAAACTTAAAGGAAACAAATATTTTACCCTGCAACATAATGTTCATGGGATAATTTTTTTACCGAAGCCTAATTATTTCCATACACCATGAAACAAGGTTGAAGCAAAGAGATTATCAGAAATACTACTTCAGTTTTAATTACTCACACAACTTACTGGAGTTGATGGTTGTTGTAATTTATCAACCCATAAAGGCAGCAGCATTCGAGTAGGATTAACGGAATAACTAGACATCGATGCCAATTTGTTACTATAAAACACAATCAACTGTGGCTAATGGGGATTTCAGTGCGCTTACGGAGCTTTGCATCTGTTAATCACTATTGGTTACTGCATTTTTCGCCCATCGCATGAAATTCTATAAAAGGTCGTAGATGGTGTATCAACCGCACTCGAAATAATTATCGAATGCGTAATACCCGTCACTGCTACAATCGACCATGCATAATATTTTTCCAGTTATGCATGTGATCTATTACGTTTGATGCTGCGCCCTTTCCAGATAGATCATGGGAGTTTTGTGAAATTAAAAATTGTTTTTAAGTCAAAATTGCACACAATAAACAGTAACACAAAGCCTCATCATTGCAGATGATTACTAAAATACTATGTGCAATCCAAATATTGAGTTTTTTCTTGAGTTCCTATTTTGGTATTACCACTGTGAAAATCCGGATGATGCCGAATGGAATCATTTGTAAATCATATCGGTTTGTGTTCGTTGATACCAAAAATTCAATCGATTTTATTTGCTTGTGTATCTTTATTCGATTGTTTTACGGAAATTATCAAGGAAAACCCCTTAAATGAGAAATCTTTACAATGAAATGCTGCTGAACAATCGTGTGTCTATATTATTTTATAAGTATTAATCTATTTTGTTTATATTATGAAGCCACTTGTAATTTTAAATTCGACCTGATAGTAGTGCATTCCGAACATATGCTGAAGAACGCAACAATCCATTTGATAACAAATTTTTCATACACCAAGACCGAACCAATTGAATGATGTTGCTTGCACAACGCAAACAAAAGCATGCATTTATTGTGTTTAGAAATTGATTCATCTATGCTTCTTGGTAACTTGAAACCATAGTTTGCAACCACCAAATTGGAATTCACGTGCTTTTCATTTGGCTCACAGGAAGATGAATGTTCTTGCAAACGTCCTCGTAAAATCGGTGCTCGAGAGCACATTTACATCTTTATTGCTTGTTTGCAAAATGTTGCATTGTGCGATGCATGCTTGAGTTTTTCAACCTTTTGATTTAAAGTGATGTAACCGATCTTTAAGAACTGGTTCAGAGAAGTGTCGAAAGGATGTGACTGACGTGTATTGAGTTCTAGGTTTGTCAATAAATACACTAAGGCAAATTGAAAGATTATCTAGTGAATACTTTTTTCTTTTCATTTCTTCTCATGAAAATCTGTCTACAACATATAGCATTGAGTTTCGGCATCTGAACCAACAGAAACAAATAATGTTCACAGCCAACGACTAATACTGAGCAGATTGGATCGAAAATTGGGTTTTTTTCTGAATGGCCGTTTTTGCCGTAATTTATTACTGTTTGATTGTTAATTTTCCTCGTGTTGTTTGAAAGTAAAAGAAAGCCACATTTAGTACTGACTCTCTGCTTAACTTCTATTCCCTTGCCAGGTGCAAATCAATTAAAATGCTATCGAACATGTTTCGAATTTATGTTGGTATGTCTAGGTTTAGAACATCACCTTTCCTCGCAGAACTTTGCTTTTTACTTTTTGTCAACTGTTCTGGGTTCTGCGAGATGGTGGTACGTTTCAACAAAAATAATGAAATTCAATTTTCAACGCTTTCCGATGCTTGGATGCGACGTTTTTACGAGGTAGTTTTATGATTATGTCCTGATTAAATTATACAATACCACAGTTATGTGGAAAACTGTCCCACGGCGGGAGTTGATCCAAACATGGCGTTCTTACTAAAAGACCCTCAAAATTAATTTTACGATGCCATACCAGCTTTTGAGATATTCACATGCCACTAAATTGCCGTTTTCTATGCTTTACCAAATTTAAAACTTCCCTAGGGTTCCTGTTATCATTCCAGGATGCTTATCTGTAGCCAGTTCCATTACGTTGCTTACCTTAAAAAAACACCAGAGCATTGTACGATACATTGTTAAGGAGAAGAAAACCGAAACGAATGCAGTTCACGGCTTGTGTGTGCTCATTAATCATTCTATTTTTCCAAATTATCATTCTGTTGAGACGATCCCAAGAACTCTTATCGATAACTCACCTTTACCATCTGGCCTTCGGCCCTCGGGGGACAACATGCCCAGCAAGCAAACAACCGCAACCTTTCTCGGACGTGCCTGCTGGGGAGGAAAAATAAAAAAAATCAAAATTTAAGGTTGAGACGCAAATATTGCGATTCTTCAGGGAAGGTTCTAAACAGAGCACTGCAGCCGGCACAAGGCTAGTGAGCTAAGATTTTGCTTGACGTTTTTAGATTGCTCGAAGAAAACTTAAGCCATTTTGACATGTTTCCATCTTCGGGTGTACCGAAACTTCCAGCGCAGACCTTTTCTGTTTCGGAGGATAAATAATGAAGAACAAAGAAAAACTTTTTCCTCCAAAAGGATGGTATATCCCTTGATTTTCAGTGAATTCTGGTACCAATACGACCAATAAGTCTTGTAAACGAGACTCAAGAGAATTTTAGGGCTTTTCGAGCGCTTCGTTGAAAATTTTGCCTCAATGATAGAATGGATCAACCTCTGACAATACAGAACGCTGTGGTGAAGGTGACGGTGGAACGAACCGAAAAATCAATTGCAAATCAACCTTTGTCAAAAGGAAATTTATTGCTCTACCATGCGACCCTGGCTACGAACCTAGCCTTGTGCATTTCAGCGGTTTGGTGCTTGTCGAAGAGAACGGTAAGCTGATCTGATCTTTCGTGGTGTTCTGGACAACGGGCAAACCGTAATTCTTCGCAAAATAGGCAGGAACATCCTGTCTAGAATAAGCAAAGAGAAAATGGAAGTCATTCCAAGGGGCGATTATGACGATGGTCAAGCAGGTTACTTGTGGATTCAACGCAAGAGTATGAATGGGACCATGCTTGCGGGCGGTATCCAGCCCTATTTAGTCCGATTGGTTGGACGACAATTAATTTAGAAGCTAGCATATTTTCTCCTCATCGTTTGAGCCTAGGTAATACATAGATGCCGAGGTAATCAGATGCATTCTTGTCAAATTCCAGAATCTTACTCTATGGCTTTTTGCTGAGCCTTCTGCGTGGCTTCTTGCATTTTCGCCGTCAATTCCTCACTTCCATTGGATGTCGCTCACGCTGATATCAAACGCAAAGGTGATAAATGAAGCCTATTTCGTTGAAATGATGGGTTAATGGGATTCTCCGATCCTTTCCATAGCGCCTGTTTCATCATCCGATCAAGTCAAGATCAAGAGCAAACAGCTAGGAGAATCTTTCAGTGGGTAGAAAAACAAGCTAGCAATACACCGACAAACGAATGGGAAAAAGTATCCTGATGCTTATTTCAGTGGTGAATAAATTGCCATCAAAAATAAGAGCAGGCTCAGATGTAGAACGTAGCAGACATCAGCTTCCTTTGCTAAACGAAGGCCTTCTTTGTTCAAAGAGGATAAAATGAAACTGACTTCACTTTATTATACTACCGAGTCCTGTTTTCATTTGTTCCGCAATCATGCCGAAAAAGTTAACCTAGTTTTATAAAATCATGAAGCGGTATATTGTATTAATAATCAAAAATGATTTCAATCTACTCTCTGGGGATCCATTAAGAAAACCATAAAAAATCTGTTCAAATTGTTTGAGGCGAATATGAAAACAGTCAAAACAATGCACCATATGAGCATACTGTGAAGCACAGGGAGCCGTTAATGATGGCTCGTTTCATAAATGTTATATACAAGCACTAAACAGTTTATTTCCTCAAGTTTCGCTATGGTAGTGACACCATCTAATTCCCTTCTCGTTGAGTTGCCCTTGTACGTAAAATGAAGTTAGCTGCGTTGTCGTTTTATTTCGCGTTGTGCTGAGGATGGTTATTTGTAAATGTGGTGATTTGCCTGACACAGTTGCGCTGCAATTAACGTAAACGTCTTATCATTATCACGTCCGGCAGTAATATCAACACGTTCTCACCACAAAGGATACAAAACAATGGATTCTTAAAGGTTTCAAAAGACACAGTGGGTCGAATGGAAACAGCGAAAAGAGGTTATTTTCTTTTTCCCGGAAAACTAGCTCGTTTGAGGCAATAAGAGGGTTTGAAAGGTTTTCCAACCTGACGCGTTCTTGGAAACGAATGTTACAAAACAAAATGGAAGTATGTTCTCACCCTGTTAGTTCATCGTACTGGTATCAAACAACCAACAGCCAATGAAGGCTTCCTTCAGTAAGCAATGTCCTCGAAACTTTTAACTGACACGTCACCCAATTTCATCGATAAATCATACTTATCTCAAAATAGTATAAAATACCTCATCCACTCATCATGGTTCATTGAATAAAACGAGGGTTAGTCCACCAGATGATCTAATGTTCCATCAATCTTAATCTTTTCAAATTCGAACTTGATCACTCCGTCAACAATCAAGCCGCAATCAATGGCGTTCCCACGCGACCGATTCGGTCCTTTACTTCACATTTCTGTTAAACAAGGATAGCAACACACAAAGGAACATTTTCACCTAATGCATAACTCAAGCCGGTACCACTAGTGCGCGTTCCCAAAACACGAATGGCAAACTTTTCACTCAGTAAAATTGCTGCAAATAACGAAAATCAGTCCTCATGTATTCGATACTGGACAAAAGTTGCATTCGATGTATTGCAGTGATGGTTTGAGAAAAAACATGAAAAACTCGTGCAAAAATGGGCTGCTGAATAGAAAAACATTCGGCCAACAAGCAAACTCTAGAAAAAATAAAATCGCATAAAAATCAAGTGAAACTTTTGCACAATGAATTTCAATCTCATTCACCGAGCAATTCTTCAGATTTCCAGCTGGTTCCTTGTGGAAGCAACTGATAACAAACGATTTTTCATGCTACTGCATAACTTTACGCTGGGTTGCTCTCTTTTGCCTTTACCCCAGCAATCAAACCCACTTTCAAGCCATGCTTCAACTTTGTTAGCTGGCGATGCAGATTACCATTCGTTGTACATTTTGTTTTTTGACCAACACCGATGACCTTTTGAGGGTTACACCTTTTTCCGTAAATTCACGAGAAATATAAGGAAAATAATACAGACAACAATCGATAAATACACGGTTTTGAATAAACCTGAATCGTAATAATGAATTCCGTCAGCAATCAGGAAAAAATAATACTTACTTTGCTGTTTTTTACCTAATGGGCCTATTTACTTTCAAGGACACCACGTTGAGGATGACGTTTATTTTCACCATATTAGTACGTGCGTGTCATCATGTTGTGCAATAAAATACATCTATTAGGCTTGGCTAACTCATATCCCACAAAATTACACTCGGAACGGGACGTAATTCCGAGTCGTCTATTTCTAGGGAATGACTGTTTTACAGCGTCTCTAACCGGACTCCATGAACAATCGTACGACAGTAAGCAACGATGCACCTTCACTCGAGAGTAGACATTAAAGGATGCAAATAGAAGCAAATCAAGCAAATCGTTAAGGAAATAGAAAAATAGCGAAGAAAATCCCCTACAGGTGAATTAATTTTAGTAAGTGACTTTCATGATTTTGAGTGCATCTGGCTAAATTATGCATATTGTATCGGGCTTATGGGTTGATGTGCAGGGAACTTCAATATACCAGCGCTGTTATTCGCTCTCACATGGTAAAATGTTTCTCTCGTCCAGCCTTTCTGAACCGCCAGTCTGTTTCAAACCCAATCGAATGGTGGATTTGAGTGCGGCAAAAGGACATGGTGTTCATTTTGGCTCAAAGGAGCTACGGGCAGTCGGAGGAAATCAACACACCAACATAGATGTGCTCGTTTTAGATCGGAACGCGATCCAGACAATTTTCCATATACGATGAGACACTATTGGTGCTTTTAAACTTCCCAAAAGGGTTGAGTCCTACTCAGGATTGAAATTGCTTCGAAAAGAGTTCTAAACAGGGGTTGGCAACCGGTTTTAATGCAGCGTATTTTTCCCCAGGTATTCTATAATGAACATCTACCACGCACAACAAGGGAAAAAGCCTTTCAAGCCCTTGACGGGCAGGAATGGCTAAGAGGGCGTTACACCAAGAAGAAGAATAATGAGGAATACCTCGAATAGATAGCGGACAGAAATTTATAATTAACTTTCCTTTATATTTTCAAAGATTTAACATGGAATGGTTTACAAAAAAGCCGCTTTCATGAATGTTGTTTTAAAGGTTTCTCAAACCCTGCTTTAAAGTATCGTATTGGTTTCTCTCTACAAATAGTTCCTAGACCCGAAGACTGTTCTAACCACACAACATCCCCTACTCATCTCCTCTCGGAGAATTTTTGCTCGTCTACCACAGATATGCTGGTAAGAGGATTTTTCCTCCGTTGCCGTTATCAGTATCTAACCAATCAATAACTGAAAATAGAGAAATCCCTCTCGACACTTTCGTGGTGGAGTTTGTGATGATGAAAATACATACACATTCCCTTTAAGTATAAAGTAAGAAGATGGAATATCCTTAGTGAATCTTCATACTATAAAACGTGGTTGCTTATGTCTACGAACAACTAGGCAATATGATTTCTTCTTCTTCTTGGCGTAACGACCTCTTGGTCATGCCTGCCCGTTAAGGGCTTACGAGACTTGTTTCCCTGTTGTACGTGGATAGTCAGTCCTCTCGTACAGGGGAGGGTCCGGTCTCGGTTGGGATTCGAACCCACGCCGTCGAGGTGGTGAGCCCCGGTGCTCATGGGCCGAGCCCCGGCGCTTCATGGGCAATATGATTTATATTAGCTTTTTCACAAAACATAGAAAATACCTACGGAGTTTCTACCAAATTGAATGATTCATCACTTGCCGGAAAACTTGGCAGTCAATGCTACTACAATTTGCCATCCAGGTGAAAGATTTGTCCGACTACTGATTCACTTCAAAACAGGATACCGCCATCGATCATGTCCAACTGAGCAAAAATAATCCCAAACCTTACGGGGCCAGGGACCCCCTGAGGTTCACTCCGTTGTTTTTGGTAAGTAATACCGTTTCCTTACGAATGAAACATGATGAAACTCGTTAATGATAAGTCAAAACAATAATAGGCGAGCAGTTTTAAAACAAACGCTCTAGACGTTTTGATAGATTATGAACAATTTCATTGTACCCATGTCGATGGAAATACTCTACGCGGGGTATGTTATATAGCTGTAGAACTTGATCATGCCATTGCTGGACAACCTTGTTTTTTGATTATTTGGTAATTTTAGAAACAATGGAAATCAGCATTGATCTTCTCGTCTACCAGCTGTATTGACACTGAAATAGATTTGTTGTAGTTATTGTTAGCTGTTTCTCGCTCGTTTATTGTAGTCATAATTCCAGTATTCTTATTCCACTGTCATCATAGCGACAAGAAATCTTGCATCCACTTGGCAGAATTTGGTTGCCGTCTTTCTGGAAAGGGTGAAAAAGCTGATAGTTCGGGAAAAGTTCCGTTTTAACATGCTAACATGTCGAAGACTAGTATATTAATATAGACACCTAAATTGGTTGACAGTATTGCGGGATAGAAATCTCATTTGCCCCAGAGACCAGTTATAATCCACTCTAGAACCGAACGCTCAGTTCAACAGTCTCACGCAACTATGACTGAACGCGAACTTTACCTCGCGCTGAGTTAACAACCTCCCGAATCTCCTACTCAGTTGGTGAGCTTGTTAACACGTTCGTCGAAAAAAGGGACAAAAGTTATCGAAACTGGGTACTTCTCGAAAATGTGCACAACTTCATAGAGAATGGGATGGAAATTGTAGCAATTTCCAAATGCGGAATGCGAAAACAGCTAACCATCGCAACACATTGGGGCTCGGTTCATGCCTAAAAGCACTAGGCGCCAAAATTATTTTTGGACCGGACATGGACCGACACCACCCGGTGGGCGAGATACAATTCGAATCGGAACAAAATGGTCCCACTTGACCGCATTAGTGGGGACAGTAATTTATGAAATTTATGTTAATGAAACGAATAAATCATACAGCACGTAACTGCCACGGGAACACTGAAAATTTCTCGGTAAGGATGTCAAATATCCAAGTGTGCGTTAAAATAAATTTACCATCAACCGATCCAATGAGTATACAAACCTTGTTATCAACGCTTCCAGATCATCTAGCCTAAATAATAGTTGTAACTTTTTCATGAACATTGCTTTAACTATCGTCAAATGTAATAAAACATGGTTTTGTTTACACTAAACATGGAAGTTGTTGATTTACATGAGTAAAATGTTTGAATTATATGTCACAAAGTGTCTTTTCTTTCAATATTGTTTCATAACAAAACTAATAATATTTTAGATCCGGACATACGGAATGGCAAATGCTTGTCAAAACCATTCCAAGCGGTTTACAAATTAGTATAATGTTAAAAACTACTCCCGCGAGCCTTATTGACTAAAACAACTCCATCTACAGATTGGTTGTATCCAGGATAGAGCAACTTTAAAACCGACCAGCAAAACCCGTGGACAAGTAAATTAGATTTACGTTCACTCTCGGGTCCCAACAACATTAACATAATAAAACAACCGTACACGTGCCCGCTGTTGATTGCACGCAACAGCGAACTTCAACACGTGCCCCCAAACGATAGGTGTTGTACCTTTAATGAAACCAGTGGATGAGAAGCACCTCAACGGACCGACATTTATAATTTAACCATCGCTTAAATGGGTGAAGAAGTTAAGTTCACTCGAACCCTTAATTTAATCCCAGGCTCCATGACACGTTGTGTTCCTTCTCTTCGTGGTCGAATAGTAGAACCATGCTCCATGGTTGGGATTGAAAACTTTTCCCCCCAGAATGAATGCCTGTCCGCAGAAAGCCAATTATCTTACATTCGCAACAACACCCCGAACACCTGGCGTGTTTACGAGGGGCAGCATTAAAGTTCATTGAAGCTTCATTTCCGGTCAATAGCGTGACGTATTTTTGAGCCAACGTGTTTATCTCCACACAAAGCCCGATATACAATGGATCGTAAGCAGTTAAATAGGCAATGTTTTCCCTTGACGACGTACGTCCTGTACATGGCCTAGGCGTTAGATTACGAGAAGATTCAAAAAGTGAGGGATTACCGCCACGTGGTATGGTTTGTACGAAACAAGAATCCTGCTGCAGGATTATTGCTTGACCTTTGTGTTTGATTTTTATAACCTATGAAATGATCGACCGCATTTCTCACGACATACGTAACATTGTTATTTTTCTTTTACTATCTTCTCACCAGTAGGAGCTACGCTGGACAGCATCGGATAGTCTAAAGGTAAATGGCGCCACCGTTGATCAATACCACCGTTCGAGACGAAGATGAAAAACGACCAGTGTTTGAGAAATCGTCATATCGCACACAAATCACCGAAGAGGTGAACCGAGGCCTACCGAAACGTGTGCTGAGGGTAAATGGAGAATTAAGGACAAGGGACATCCTAGGTCCCAATTCTGCTCTTGGGTTCCAATTTTCCCAAGGGATGCGCCTTCCGGGTGCCACAGGAAACAGCTTATTTATGAACCGTTGCGTAAATCTAGCCCATGTGGGATTTCCTGCCGATTTGTTGGTTTCCAATAACGTCAAACCGATCCTGCTACTGGTCAATGAAAGGGCATGCGATGCTGTACAAATACCTTATTTCGTTAACGATTTGAGAAGTTCGACTGGATAGTAAGGAAGGATCGATTCCATTTGAAATGGTTTCGGAAATGTCTATTTCTTTTTGAGGCAGTAAAATGGTGTATCGGCAAAATAATTTTGGTCCGCAAGGGCAGATGAGACTATCTTACATTCCAATTTTTCTAAGTTCACATCGAATACCTGGCTCTGAGCATGCCTCAATAGGAATGGTTTGATTCAGCACAACCAGTATTCAGTCCTTCCGAGAAATTGTTAACGAGGGTCAAAGGGACTCAATACAACGACTGATGCTCAATTGCCAAAGAAAGCGTACATAATAATGAAAAATAACAGACGGCCTCATTACACTGGACGGTTAGACCCATTGTTAGTGAACGACACACATGCTACGACTTCAACGAACTACTAGTCATGCATGAACGAAAAGACTCTCGTGTTAGTGTTAAATATGATCAACATTTTGTCATAATTGAGCTTCTCTAAAAGGTTTTGCTGAGGATATTCTTCTGTCGATTTTCCTGAAGAACTAAATTAATTCAATCTGCCTTCGGGTAAAAGATAACAAAAAGGGAAACTGAGTTTTGGTCCTCCGAACTAAAGCGTCCAGGTTCAACGAATGGCTCTCAATCAAAACTGAGAGTTCTGCCTTGAAGCAAAAACTTTGGAAATTCATTAAAAATTTATTGCAAAAATAATGTGCTACAAAGGAAGAATTTATTTATTTGATAAACATGGAGGTAAAGTAGGTCTACTGCTAAACAATCGTACCGAGAAGGAGAGATAACAGTAATTTATTGATTTTCCCAGTATTCCCACCCCATCGTCCGTCACATTTTAAATTTCAAATGAGGCCAAGCCCTTGACCTATCGGGTGGGTCTGTTGATAACAACTCCCATTGCCACATTTTCCCAATTAATAATTCAGCATAATTGAAAACGGCCTACGGCCAACCATCATACCCGTCCCGTGACCGACAAAGGCCTCCCTGGAGGCAGAAATTGATGCGTACTGCCAATGATAAGCTGCAAACGATGGGCCCCAAGGCGTCGTAGGCTCGTAACGCATTCGGAATCCGGATCTCCGGTTCACCGATGTACAATTCGTCGAGGGAGAAACCAGAAATGCTTCGGCTGCCGGAAGTTCACATAAAATTGTGTTTACCGCCTTTCCACAATTTCGCAGAGAAAACAAAACGAATGACCATCGGTTTTGGAGTGCCTGCGGCCAACGTGGGGGAGGAAAAGCGCAATAAATGTAAAATATGTATAAGAATAATAAGCATTAAAAATAATGGCTCGACTTCGACGATTCCCGGGGGATACAAAGCCGTGGGTTGGCAAATGGAATTTGGCGTGGAAGAGCAAAACTGTATATGGTATGGATGAAGGTCGAGTAGCCGCGCTCAGCGGAGCACTGGATTTGCAAAACCCCGACTATAAAGGATATAGAAGAGGGCGGGTGGGAGAATATGAGATTCCTCGATGGAGCCCGAAAAAGAATCATAGGAAAATGAATGGACAGAAACCAAATAAAAAAAACCATATCGGCCAAGTCAACCGAGAATTCCCAAATCACTGAGGCATAATAACACTTCCCTGGTTTCAAAAGCACTACGGAATGAGCTCTGGTTTGAGCTTTCACAAGGATCTGGAATCGTAAAAAACACGAAAAATGTAAACATTCCTCTAATCCTGCCATGCCTGCGTTTTTGGTCCAACATGAGACCTGGAAGCACCAACAGGACAACAAGATTTTAATATCCTCTACCATTTTCTTCCCCCAAGGGTGAGCGTAACCGCTGGATGATCACGCAAAAGTAGCTCAACAATGCACCGGTGAATACTTCCATGCAACGTGGAGCAACAGTGCTTGGAGACGTAGTCAGATGAAAACACATCCTTGAATTTTACGTAGAACAACCTTTTAAAACTTAAAGCTTTAAAAGAGACACCTTTTTTGGGCTAAACATACGAGAAACTTTACTTCTCTCTAAAGACGCATTGTCTCTTAAGGGCGTAGTATTCAGTGAAAGTTTAAAACGAATGAATCGTAATAACCTCTCAGCTTTTTTTAATGATGGTAAGGTAGAAAAAGCTAAGGAGCTTTCACTTTTTTTATGTGGCACAACATTCCGTAGTGAGACAAGGCCAATCTCCGAAGCGAATTTCTTTGACCGAAGGACGGTATATTATAGATCGGTGGTCAGCCAATCGTAATACCGACACCGGTGCCACTCTCGAGATTCGGTTCCACTCCTGTGGGGTGGTGTTTCTCTGTGTTACCGCTGCCCCCTTGGAACTTTCACATAGTGATGTTTAAAACCGGATACTTTTCATAGGGAGTGCCGCAGAATGAAGGATTTGAGCAAAGAGTTTCCCGGGATCAATGTTCGTTTTCTTATTTAATTCTAATGTTCCGGAACTACTTTGTGAATGATAATGATACAACCTGAAATATTGTGAGCTTATTCAAGAATGCATGAGTTGGGTTTGTTTTCACCTTCGTACCGAAACTCAATTTATGGTGATCAAATAACGAGTCAGCCACGTGATGGGGTACTAATGTGAACCATCACCCAAATAGAAGAAAAACCGCCATTAGCACGAAACATATCTACAACGACAGTGCTACTCCATCTATTGACATTATCATCGGTTGTAATTGGTCGTTATGGGCTTCTACAATTCTCTCAAATTGACATTAATTTCCCATTACAATCAAATGCAATTTGCTCGTCTGCTCCGCAATTGGTAACCGTTTATTTTTTTCGTTTATTCACGTGCGTGCCCTGTTGGCCTCTGGGGAGGGGGATGATGAGAGTGGAAGTCAATCGATCCGTGCTCATCATTCGTCCACTCTATGTAATCATCGCGCTCATGAGCCCGGAAGGTGTTTGTCAGTATCATTCGACCAAGCAAAACAAATATCTCAACCCTCCTGTGTGTTCCAGTATAAAGTCTGCAAATTGGGGTTTTCCTGTTTGGCTAATAGCGTTACCTAATCTCATTGTTGCATTTGGATTCCAGTTATCCATCTATGCGTAGCACTACCGACGGATATCCGCCGGCAAACCTTCCTGCCTGCAATTTGCATCCCTTTGTTGTGTCCTACCATTCCACTTTATTTGGACGTTTAATTAAATCACTTTTGCAATCATCACTGGTTCACATTTGCTCTCATGGTCCAATGGTTTTAGCAGGACTCTAAGGCAATAGGTCAGAGGAGAGGCTTTTCAAATAAAACGCTTCCTCCTTCTATGAAGTGCTTCCATTTTGTGAATCTCAATTTTTTCCAATTATGTGTTCGGACCAGGAAAATTGAAATTTTTTTTTCTGATTTCCAGTTTTTCTATGACGAGAATGGAAAACTTCAATAGAGATTTTCGCTAGAACCAGATTTATCAATTACCACCAATTGACTCGAATATTTGTGTGTTTGTGGTAGAAACGCTAGCACAACCCTTTGCCCATTGTCAACAAGAGACGATAGTTCATGGGATGATTCAAATCTACCCATCTTCCCGGGTCAGCCCGTAGCCGGAATGCACCTTCCGGTAAAGTCTACAACTCTCCATGATATCTGATTGTGTGAGAATGTATGTTTGGAGGTGTGCTCAGATAGCATTTGAGATGCTGTGTAAATTCAGCTTTCCAGTGAATTGCTATCCTGAGGATCTTGTCAGAGCTGCAAAACTGGCTAGTAGCAGCGTTGGTGTGATGGGAATTTCTTTTAAAATAAGTCTTACGAGTCCACTTTTTACATTGTATTTTATGTCATAAATAACGCTTCTTGTGTCGGTTACGGTTCTGGATAGTAGACAGAATGATAGGAAAGAGAGAACAAGAAACATTGGAATTAAAAAAGCTTGGAAGTAAAGGTTTATCAAAGCTAAAGGTTAAGTCGCATTTGTTACCAGAAATGTTGCTTGAGAACTTCCATAATTCCATTCATTAAATGACTTACTTGAGCTTACTGAATTACCCAATGTATTAAGTGCTTACAGAATCTATTTTTCAATACTCACGGTGTGCGTAGTTACACATTTTCAGGTATTGTGATTAACTATCCACATTGTTATATAATGTGTGGAATATTTTATTTCATTTGAATTTGATACACTTTCAGTTTGAATTTAAAAAGGCACAAAAATTACCATTGAATGCTTGAGAAACCGTTTTGAACTAACTGTTGATGTTTATTTTCAAACATTTACAAACTTTTTGAAACCAGTAAATCCTCTCAGTTTTGCCCAGCCCTCAATAAAAGCTTAATTGTGGTCAATTGACCACCTTAGAGTGTTGGTGTATAGTCTAACATAAGTTTAATTTCACTCAACCATCACCATCCATGGAATTGCATTTTTCTGCCGGTGCTTGTCGTACAATGTGTCTACTTGCCCAAATCGTTCTTTCATTCACAATGAATAAATTATGCCAACTATACTCTTTTTCGTGGACCATTCGAAGCATTTTCTGACCTACTATCACCGGAAAGTGGCCAGCCCGAGTTGTGTGTTTGTGTAGTCCTAGCTAGAAAACGTGAAACCGTAGAATTTTGTCGCAAAAGCTGCTCTGTGGAATTTTTGCCAGGATATCGGTGAGATGGAAAAGTCCACTGACACAGCAAAAACCACAGAAAAAAGGCTCTTTTAGCAAAACTTTTGATTCGGCACTTGATTTCGACCCGCCCTGACCGACACTAGCTTAAGTCGTAGAAAGATTTCTCTGGTTTTCCACCGTGGTTTTCCATCGCTGTGATCCCCTGAGACGGGGCAGTGAGGTCACCGCAGGTGATTTTTCCTATGAACTTTTATCTTCTACCAAAGAGAAGGAACCGCCACCATCACGTTTGCCTGTTTGCGCCTCTAGGAGGCGTTGTTGATTTCGAATCAACTGGCAGGAAATCTTAAGGGCAGGCGGGTGCCGAGGGTGGCTACCGAAACATCTTAATGCCTCCTTTCACTCGCTTGCCCCAGATATTCGTGAGAGAAAACCGGACACACAATTTCCGGTTCTTTCATTCACCGATATGGCTAATGAAAGTAGCATTCGGTGTCCGGAATACAAACCTCACGCCTAACGAACGGTGACCACTAGGAAGGTACTTGCCAGGATCTTCATCTGCTACCGCTGGACCTGAAGGAAATGGGCGGTTTTCACCGGCATCAACTGGGTCACTTTTATTGACCATTTTAGTGAAATTGGAACCACCGTTACGACAGAACAATTTTACGGTACGAGGTATACCAAGCAAAGACGATTTGATACGATTCATTCCATTTTTATTTCATCTTCAATTTCTTCCAGGCGTGTTTTTCGACATACCTGTACCATCAGTGTATCACTCCCGGTAAACATTAACAAAACCATTCGGTGATAGTAAAAGATGACGTTTCAAACGAGGAGTGAAAAAAAAACACGGAGTTTCATGGGAACGTAAACTAATATCTCGAAGACTCGAATGCGGAAAAGATGTTTAAGATAACTCGTACCTGCGCGATGATGGTAACGATTATTGGCACTCGAACAGGGAATGCCGTTGGCATGGGCACGTCAATCGGTGCTTTGACGTAGATAAAAATCACAACGAAATATCTTATTACCTATTATTGTAGCCGCTCTTATTACTTTTTATTATAGGGCCACTGTCGAATCAGTTGAACCTTATAACAATGATAGGCTCTCGACGTTGCTTCCTTCTCGAGGACATTAAGTGGAACGCTAAATAAAATCGTAGCAACGGCCGGCCAATTAACTTCGGCAAGAGGTTACACCCTGAGGCAAATGGTCGCTAATGAGATGGAATGTCACCGGAATAGATTCAAATTTTCGTTAATCGTTTTTGTAGTCATCGCGGGAGGAACTCATCCGACTGGTTGTTCAGAAATGCCGAAGATCATTTGATTGAGTGACAATCAATTTAAGTTTACAAGCAACGTTCGCATCACCCTTTTAAATCAATATGCTAGGAATCATTTATGTAGCGTGATGAGAAAGTACATAAAACTGCGTACTTACAAACAGACTTTCTGTTGATTCTTTTACCATACAACCATTTATATTTCACAGAGTACGGTTTCGAACAGAACCAATTTTATCAGCAGCGTACGCTTCGTTAGCTTCGTACAATTGAACAGCGAGCGACATTTGTTTGACCAATACATGCTCCAAAATACTTACGTTGTCTTGTTGCTGCCATTCAAAAACATAGACAGCTGTTCCCCGGAAGTGGCCAAAACAAAGATACAATTTACAAAAACGGAAATTATAACGGGGAAATAGAATATCGCCAGAAAAAATTCGCACCGCAATTTGTGAAACAAACAAAACTTCCTTCTCTGGGATGCAACTCTGGTGCATGGCCAACGAAAAGTACCCGATTGGAGCACACTTCGTACATCGTTCCTATTTTGTTTCCGCGTGTTTTGGACGGTATGCGTATTTTCATGCAATTTATTTGTAGCAGCTGCGCTTGTCATTGTTTTAACAACAAACTGCACGGAGAATATCTACAACTTCTTGGTTGAAAACAGCTTCCCAAGCAAAACAAACTGAACGTGTTTTGTTTACTGGTTTGTAAGTAAAAGATAAAATGCGCATGATATGGATGAGATAACGTCAGTTGGTGGTGGTATGAGCTGTTGGTAAAATAAAAAACTACACTACAAAACGACATAAAAACAACATACCAGAGTACAAAGGATACTCCCGTGATCATGAGGCAATGGGTCACGAGGATTCCTCTCCGCTTTGGAGCACATTTCAATGGAAATAAACAAACATGAAACGACACTCGCCTCACTGAGCCAAAGTTTTCTTCGCTTGTCAAACTCAGCGGGGTAATCTAACAACAAAGGTTATAAACATGGCAAGCATGCCAGTAAAAGAGATGCAGCAGTAGTTACCATCAGTGCTACCGCTGTTTGATGTGCAACAAGGATATTGTACTTACATAGCGACTTAGGTACACCATTCGAGTTGCATTCTCTTATGTGTTCGCTGACAAATACACGTATATATGATGCCTATTCAGTACCTTGTGCTCTTGTATATAATGTTCTTTCTGCAACTTCTTCATCATATTTTTACTATAATTTCAACAAGTATATTGATACAAGATGGTATTATGAATATTTTACCATTTGTCAAAACAGCAACATGTACTCGAAAAGAATGAATTGTATGATCATGAGTAAATGTATGAATTCTTCCATTGGAAAACCTCAGCCTAATCACATTCGAGTAGTGGATCATCAAGAACTATCCAAAACTCAATTCCCTGTTTATAACATGGGGAAAAGCTTTTGCTAATTACATTGGAACTGTTTCGGACAATATTGAACGCACCTTGACTCAAGTTAGCATTAGGTACACAAACTGATGGGACAGCATGATGTCCATGTTTCCATGCGAAAAGCGATACAACACACGACCGCACAATGCCTTCTTTAATTTACCTTTGATCGAACTTCCCCCTATAAGCCACGGAAAGCTTTCTTCATTCTGTCCTCCATTGTTAATCAAAAGTCCGACCCATCTCCTCTAAAGCAAATAGACTTACTCACTTACTCATACTCCTGAGCGCAGCCAAGCTAAACGTGCGGAAAACTCAAGTGACAGAAACTGTTTAGCTTCAGCCAATGTTGAGTAACTGGTTCTGCCTCGGCGTTTCGCTGCGTACCGTGGAAAAGTTACACATCGTGCACCCTAAACTCTGACTAAAAGCACACATGCAACCCGCCTGGTCGTTAAAGTTAGATTTGAAACTTTATCGTACCACTATTTACTGACGCCGGCGGCACTGTGTCAACGAGGCAACTTTCGGTGTGTCTTATTGTTTTCCCGTCCCAAATGTCACCTCCCACAGAACGTGGAAATCTCATCAGCGACCGAGATTTTGTACTCGTACTCTCCTTTCATTGCCAGGACCAACCGCGGACTTCACTTTATGTTTCATTATATTCACCAAACTCGTTACGACATTTGGAAACCTCCTTCCTCTGAACTAAGGATCGGTACGGAGCGGAATATGTTAGCATATAATTCTACACCGTTTCGCGACTAATGGTACACCCAAGGCTGGGCTATTACGCACGCGTCACTACGTTCGTTTTCGAACCAGAAATCGCATCCGGCACTCGGGGACGGTATGGGACAGGTTTCGCCACTTTTCCTCGTTTATGGTCATTTATATAGCATGGTAACTTGTCACTGAAGTTCACTTATCGAACAGCCTATAGAAAGGCAGTAACAGTTTAACGAAGAAAAAACGAAAAGCTGGCGAAAAACATCTGCTCAGCTGGAAGTGGAACAACACGAAGCATCCGAAATGGTGAAACAAATTGTTCAATAAAATGAGAAGCAAAGGCTACAAGGAACGCGAATAGCAACCCGAGCAAACAGGACCCACAGCCTAAGGAAATCACGTCCGTGCAGTTTCGGGGCCGTAAAAATGTTGCGTCCCATGACTTCGCTTCGAGTACGAACTTTTTACATTTGTAGAACATTGCGAAAAAGAAAAGCAAAGTAGAGGCATACATGCCGGTAAAATTGACGGATCACAACCCATCGGCAATTGCAAACATGTCAGTTGCGATCGTAAAACATCCGAATTGAAGCCAACAAAAGGAGAAAAACACCGAAAAGAACGAAAACTCACACATTCAAGCGCAACGTGCACCACACTCATTCTGCCAGTTTGCGAGCGTACAGTTCCGAACATAGAATTCGTCCCAAACAGATTGATTTTATCCCAAGCAAAAGAATTCCCAAATGATCCATTCGACGGAGTTTTCATCGGACATTGGATTACATTGTATGAAACTATGGAACATTGGAAAGGCGTTTGCTCACTCCGGACGTTCTCTAGTCGATCCGTTTAACTTTTGACCCCCATGCGAACAATTGTACTACAATTATTCGCTTGCAGGGAACCGAGAACAAGGCACTCGTAGCGCTTGAGTTGAAGCCCTTTCAATTCGGAACAGTTCGATTTTCGTCGCTTCTGGGTCTAAGTTTTTTAACGATTGTTTGAATATGTATGTTCTCGGGCAGCATTCTTCCATTGTCTTGTGAGCTTGTCTGCATTTGGAGCGGCTTTTATAAAATGGTTAAGAAAAGTTCCCGTGATCCCAAGGTTCATCCACTCAATCACTGAATGCAATGATGTAAAACTACACACGCACAGGGTTAGTATACTTTCGGTTCCTCGAGCAACGAAGGCATGGTTCGTCTGCAGTGTTTCTTGCTAGGCCCTTAAGATGAACTGTATTTGCCATTAGTGTATCGCGTAAACCACCGTCCGGTTGGGTTCTAGAACAGATATATAAACGGCCTTCGGACGATGGAAGACACTTATCAATTTGATTGCGACCAAAGAGTTCAATTATGGCTTTGATCCTTGAATTGGTAATTCACGGACGGTACCACTTCACGTGCGTATAGCAGAGGATTGCTTTATGACCCCTCGCCATACATACATATACTCACTATTACCGCCAGCATGATCGTACACAACCTGCTGGGAACGCTTCCATTTCCGTCACGCTAGAACGCACCGTTCCCAGTTCGAATATCTTTGAATAACATTTATTTAATTTATGGGATAGTTCAACCAACTATGGTCCGGCCTACGGTAACGATGATGATGTTATTGATGGCGATGATCGTGATGTTGAACCCTGCATCGGCTCTGCTGCAAGGAAACGGGTTGACTGATGGATGTTGTTTACTGTCAGATTTGCAAAGTGTAGAAACAGTTCCAATGGGAATTACGCTCGCATCGTATCGAGTTGAAAGCTGTGGTGCTACTCTTAGTGGAATATTCTAATACAAAAATTAAGCATTTGAAAATTACTATAGTAAGCATAAAAAGATGGTAGTACTTAAGTTAAACGTAAAATACAACGTAATTTGCCAATTACAGTTTTGTAATGTATGTATCTCGTTTCGTTAAAGTTTCTGTTTTGCGGTTTTTGTAGAAATTTAGATTAAAATTGAAATCAAGGCATTTAAAACTTTTTTTTTATAACTATGCTCCACTAATCGAACACTGTTACATCGCATGGTTCTGCACTTCGAAACGAAAAAAAAGAAAAAAAAAAATATAAATCCACTCATTGCAAGCCATCAGTTGATATTTCACATTTGGGGAAGCGCTGCACAGTCTAATATAGCTTACCACACAACTACTCCAACCACTTTCAACACACGTTCTACAGGGTGCCCTAACCATCGAGCCAACGTGTGTCGATGTTGTTTACATGTCTGTCTTTCAAGGAACTTCCAGCGCAACCAGTTGTTGCCCAGGTTGTACCCGCATCGGGAAACGATAACGATGATAATATCATCATCGCAAGCTCGGTCCCAAAGCGCTCTAGTTCTCCTGCCTCCCAACTGCGTTCGTCGATGATTTTAGTTTTTCTTGGGAGAACAAGAGCGCTCCAATATGCTTTTTTAGGGACCGGGATCAAATCGGCTACATTTTGCCGTCCTTTTACTACTTACGCCAGTAAAGCGAAAACGCTCGCTAACAAGGGGGTTGAATCAATATTAAAACGCTTATCACGAGGTAAAAGATGTCATTATGAAAATTCTATCCTGACAAATGCATCCCTCGGTCATCGAAGTGGGAGGGATCGTTATGAAGTCGTACGAGATTACCTTCAAATATGGCTTTACCGAGGAAAACCTGTTGTTATTAATACAATTTAAGTTAAGTGTCGTGCGAGTAATTCTTGCTAAGTATTCGTATACACTCGATTGCAGTATAATGCAGGACAAAAAAATACAAACCAAGTTGCACCAATAAGCAAATAATCTGTTGAGGAATGGCGTCTGCTAGAAAGCTAAGAATAAATTGTTTAGTGATGTCATGTACCGTATTTTTTGTTTAACATAAAAATAAAACAGGACAAGTTTACAACATCATGTCGTATACTTGACCAAGTTGCGCAGCCATTATACATTATAACAATCCCTGGTTCACGACAAGCGTGATTTATGAAATCAAAGGTTGCATTCCGGGAATGAATAACTCCCGGTTGGCATAATGATGACATAGATATCAGCAAATTAAATATCATCGTTGGTGTGGACCCTTAATACGAAGATTCTCTAAAGCTTTACATGTTTCCTAGAAGCCGAACAGTTCCAATGAAAGGTCGATGTTTTTCGGATTCACCCAGACCGGAAATAATGATGGACACCTTTTCCCGACAATTCCCTAAGTTCTACCGGACACCCAGGCACCCGCACACGCCTCTCGTTCACTGCGTTTCTCAAGCCGAGCGTATTAAAGTTTTGGCCTCGGCACAATTCACGAGCGTGTCCAGATTCAGACCTTTTACGTTCTCGCGAATTTTACTAAGAAGGTGACATTTCACTGTGTTCCATTATTTGCATAAGTTTACCTTTTCTTTTCCCTTGCTGTACGAGTTACAAGTCTCTTTGACGAGCGGCAACATCCAGAAGCTAGTCATACGTCCGACGTTTTGTCGCTCGAAGTAAAAAAAGCAGCGAATTAAAATGGCTTCCCGAAAATACTTTGAAGTCACCGGGACGCACTGGGTGGTAGAAAAACAAAAAAGATTTGTTGCACGAAAAACTTTCCTCACAGGGCGATTGGGAAGCAGTCCATTAAAATTTATGAATGAAATAAAATTTAGTTTAAATTTACATAACCAGCAAAAAGACTATTTGTTTGCTCCACCTTCCTTCAAAAAGGACAAAAACTACATCGGATCGGATCCGCAGATTATCCCCGATGTCGCTTACGACAACCTACACAAGAAGTGCAGGAAGAGATTCAACCGAGTGAAAGTGGAAAAGATTCTCCGATAAGTTCACTCCTCAGTCAGTGATGCATTCGTGTCTGCTTTTTCTTTCGCGGAACGAATAAACTATTCTCGCGAAGTCTTGTGGTTGATGATGCACTTAGCAGGTGATGAAATCGGTATGAAAAGGCAAGCAAGAAAATGGAAGCAGTGGAAAGTTTGAAAGCGGTGTTGCTCTATGTTTGCGTTCGCTTTTTTTCTTGTGTCTCATGATGTGTTTGCACCGCTTGTACTTTTCTTACCTGTAACGACGACAGTAGTCGTTTCAGGCTTGCCCGTCTATCCGTCATTGCATCTCCGTGGGCACGTCGATTGTTCTACAATCACTTGACCGTTCATACAATCCATTTTCAGTTTGGTCACCTCAGGCGACATAAGTTTTGCGGCTTCCAAACGTCAGTGTAATGTAACGGTTGCGACGGATGTTTATATTTTATTTGTTCCACCATAAAATCTGTTAATGGATGCAACGTTTCGTACGTGCCGTTTTCATCTGCGCAATAGCTCGACCGTTGCTGAGTTTATTTTTTTCAAATGGGTTTCTCTCACCAGGTTTTAAAGGTTGTATTATTCACTACCACGAAAGAACGTTTGCAAATTTACCTATCACTGAAGTCACTAGCATTCGTTTTTACTCCATCTAGTGAGATTGTTGCCGAGCAGTTTGTTTAGGGCCGATAGAATCACTCGGTATATTTCTACCCGGCAAAACCTTCTATGCAGAGAGTCAATTTCATTCAATCACAAATCCCAACGTTTGTTAGTCTTATAACTCAATCGTCATGACGCAAGTAATTCTATGCATATTGAAATTCAAGGAAAGCTTGAGCGCGATCCCGACTGCGAAAATGAACGTTTGTAAATTCGATCGATGTCGATGAAACAAGTTTTGCTGGAGAGCTCCTTTACGAGTGAGATACGAGAGAATTCAGTGTTTTGTGAGTGCTGATATGTTTTAGATATTTTCTTTCACGCTAAACCAAACCACCCAATACAATTTGCAGTCATAAATGAAAAACTAATTTTCCAACTGACAGCCACGGAAATCGAATTAGCCACTTCATACAAGAACAATATCGTGGTTGAGACGCGGGACCGGAGTTTTCCACGTCGTCAGGTGCCAATTGCTGCAGCCGATTGACCATCCAAATCATATATTTGGCCATTGGAATGACAAAACCTTTTCGTCTTATAAGTCATTTACTTCAAATGGAACCATTTTGCTAGTCTTTCTTGTCTCATGTGTGCCATTTACTCTATCTGCAGGTCACAGCATCCGATGTCAACGTGACGCGACCGAGAAACATTATCTTCTTCCTGGCACGGAAAGGAAGTACGGTATCTACAAGACCACGGGGGAAATAGGTACGTCACACGTGCTATCACAACCATACAAAAGCGTGCAAAAACAAAATACCCCCGGCAAGTGTCATATAGCGACGACAAAGCAATGACCTCGGAGGAACAAAAAATTTTTCAACAACGCATAAATTCAACATTGTTTAATGTATCGGTAGCCACTGTGTTTGTTTTTAAAGGGAATAATGCCAAAGTCTCTTATATAATTAAGTTTTCTCTCTAAAAAGCGGTAAATACTATCATAATAAAAGGTGGTGTATTATGTTGATGAAACCATGTGAAATAAAAAAGACTCATCCATTTATTGAATAGAATATAAAGGAAAAACTCTAACACAAGTGCCTAATGGATCATTTTATTTTCTACGTTGATAGATACAGCTGCATTCAAAGTAAAGCAGATTGAAGAAACAAGCATTTGTGGTAAAAGGAAACATACTGAAAGAAGAGATAAGTGGGTGGGTTTGCAAGCAGTTCAATGTATCGCTTTTACTCCATTTACATACTTTAGAATCTTTAGAAGTAAGATTCTCGAATGGATCAGCCCAATTTTGACCCTTCTCGTTCCGAAAAGATGTTTTGCGGGTAACATAAGAATATTGTTCGCCTTTCTAGTTAGATCTATTTGCTTGTTGCGAGATGTTTTCTATCGTTCGCTAATCAGTGCTTTTATTCCGTGTGTATTCCCATTAATCAAGTGATCAAGAAATCAAGAGTCAGAGATTCTTCCGACCGTTTTAAAAACATACAATGCAACGGTATTTTGTTACATATACTAGGGAAGAGAACACAATCGAAACAGACAAAACTATATCAAAAAAAGGTAAAACTTATCATTTGGATATGTATTCTGTAGAAAGAACAGGAATTTAATGATGATTTCATCAATATGATATGTTGAAAAAATCGAATTGAATTGAAAAAAATGCAGGTTAAAAATTTGAATAAAAATTTATAAATTCAAGTATATTGAAGAATATTGTGCTTTCTATTTCCGTCTGAGTAAAATCCCATGAAAGAAAATTTTACAAATTTCAAAAATCTCAAAAAAAAAATCAAATAAATCAACAGGTATATGTTTCTGGTATGTATTGCGTGGCACTTATGTAAACAAAACAAAAATCGAAGAACGCTGATGAGTTGATGGCTGACTCTGTTTTCGTTTTGGGTATTATTGGAGTGTCTGAATGAAATTGAAAAATTAAAAAGGTTTGTTGTTTTTTTTTTTAGTTTGATAAATTACAGCTGTCCGAAAGTATCCACAATAATGTATGTTTCATTCTTCATCGTTTCATAAGGTTACAATCGTGCAGTGCATTTACAGGAAAAACTGAGCGAAGCCTAACAAAGTAAAGCTAGTTTTCTGAAAGTTTCTGGTATTCTCAAATGCTTTGAGCAACTTGATAAATAATATTTGACCACTACGGTTGACAAGTGCACGCCTTGTCCAACAAAACACTGAAAGTAAGGCATCAGTTTGGTAAAACACAAAACTTTGCGCTTGTTTGTTCGAAATTGCTTTGGTTTCCACCCTCTAACGACCGGGCACTCAACAAACGAGAAATCATTTAGCCAGAAGCAAGACGTTGACCCGACATACTGGAACAAGAGATGGTTGGGTTGTTACTAAGGGCAAAGTTGCAACCAGTAGCTGGACCAAAGACCGCATTGTGGAGAGAAAAGCTTTACTTTAAGCAAAACTTTTCAATTGATTTGATTTTCTATTGTTCTCTGGATTCTTCCGGACGTGATAGAATGCGAAGTTAATGCAGAGTTCCCTATTATTCATTTTTCTTGTGAGTTTCAGTGTATTTTGAGATTTTTTGTAATTTAGATCAATACTGTCCTAAATTTTGTTCAATTTTATCGATTAGTATCGCACAAATGAGTTAAAATGTATAAACATTTAATGACATGTTTTTGAAACAGGTGCACTTAGAATCAACGACGCACAACGAAAAAAAAAACAAAACTGACTGACAAAAATTGCCCTCGGCTCGGCCAAAACTGTGAAGAGGTTAAGTTGATCTATTTTCTTCAGTACTTTTAACTCCATTATACTCGCTTACTTAACTTATCATTTTTACTGTCTGAAGTAGTTTAAAATCAAAATCTCTAATTTCTTCCATAAATATTGCTTCAATAACAACAGCATTGCCTTAAGACGCTTTTCGTGTATGTGTACGGCCTTCTGCCTTTCATGCAGCTTCTAGGGAACGAATGCATTTATCATAAAATCTGCTGTTACAGCCAACATTGTTTATGCCCTGCACAGCATTGCGCCACACTCGGGCTACGTGGAACCAAGGGTGTTGCAATTTTTACGAAATTAGGTCGTTTCCTTGTAATACCCTACGCCAGCTTTCCTTACCATTCCCATGAAAAAACTTACCTTATTACGCCACGCCTTGCTGTGACTTTTCCGGATGCACAAACCGGTGCATAAACTGCAATTCACACAAACAGCATCGTAATTTTCACCCAGCGTGCAACCGCACAAACTCATTTAAGTTTTAAACGAACGCTAATTTGTGAAGCCCGCAATTTTACCAGTACCATCGTCGAGTCGATTTGCTCGGGCTATAACAAACCAAACGGGAACAAAAATATAAGATTGTCTCCAAATCCATAAGAAAATCGTCTCATCGGCGCCAGCCAACTTTTTGCTGAGTGAATGGGAAAACTTTTCCAATTGGAAAAAACTAGCAGGAAGGTGGAAAGAGAGAGGGTAACAAAATATTATACATGCTGCCTCCGAATCTTACGACACGCATAAAAAAAAAACAACTCTTACCGATCACCATTGTTGGCCAATTGGAAGCTCCCAAGAAGGTTCGCATTCTTCCACGGTCATGTGTTATGAAATCTAGGACTTACGTTGGTAACGTGGTCGTTCGCATTCGTGAGAGGAAAACGGGAAGAAAAAAGCACTCAATCAGCACTAGTTGATTGCAGTTCGGCAAAAGTTTCAACATTGGATTCTGATTCGGGCATTCCATAAGCTTCTCACCTTAGTTGCATCGTTGCAGTTGCTATTTGGCTTATTGCTTTCCACTGCTGCCATTTAATATTCCTTTGAATGATGAAGTAATGAAACATGACTTTTCATATTTTATTTCTGTGTTTTTCTTTCACCACGTTTCTATCGATTGCTTGTTGTTGTTTACTTTCTAAAAAAGAAGCACCTGCACGATTTTTTAAAGAAAATTTAACAGCTTATTTGACAATTTTAGATCTACCTCAGCTCGTTGTTACAAGGCCTAAATAATGGGGTTGGATGGTTGCTGGTTGTTATTTTAATGTACGTGCTTGCTGAGGCAGCTGAATTTGATAGATGAATTTGAAAATCAGTCTAACAAGTTACAATGCACCACACGAATTTACTTCATAGTAATGCATCTAAAAGTTTAATGATTTTATAGAAAATTCGATTGTAAATAGATACCTTAACGTGTCGCCATTATTTTTGCCAGAGAATAAGATTCCTCAACGAGGAAAAAGTATCAACCATCATTTCAACAGCTGACCAGTTTTTTACCGCCGGTGATATTATGACGCACCTTTCAAAGATTGCGGTTCGTTTCGTTTTCCACCCAGTCACGATTAAAACGCGCTCTTCCTTAGCATAAAGTACGCTGAAATAGAAATTAAGAATGGGAGCAATTGAAGTTGATGACGTTTATTATTTCTTCTTCTTCAGCCGGGCAGCCCCTTGTGCTAGTTGAGTCAGCTTTGATGAGGTCCCGTATGTTTTATATTATTTTCAACAATATGAGCGTTTATTTATTACTTGGTTCGTTTTGCTTCCTATAGCTTCGTTTGAAATATTTAAAGTGGACGTAAATAGAAAAGAATTTAATTTCATCTTCAACTCGGCCCACTTGGGCGGCCCAGTCAGTTTCAAGACGGTATCTAAAACAACCCAACGCTTACGCTCGCCAACGCTTGTTTGATTCTTTAAGAAGTAACAGACAACTTGGACCTGCCACAATTCTTTCCCTATTTCTGAGAGAAATAAAGATATGTTTTTTAACATCACATTTTCTTATCACCAAAGGAAAATAAAAATAGAAGGGAGACTTTCACACACAAGCACACGCAAAAACAGTGACCCACCGTGGGTACCACCGTACACCAACATCGACTGCATCCACGTTCCGAGGGCGACTAATTCAGTGAAGCTTATGAATAAATTATGATTTTCTCTTAGCGGCTCCCACCAACGAGCCAGGTGGCTTGCAATTTTGATATCGTTTGTCGGTTTCTGCCGAAGGCTTCTCTAAGTTGTCCTTAGGATGCGAGAATGTTATTTTCTTTCTTTTCTTTCGTGTGTCATTTTGTATGCTTCTCCTGCTTGCTCCTAGGTATGATGGGTCTAGCCAAAAACAAACATTTATAAAGTAGTGCAATTACGAGTGGAATACCAATTAGAGCTCTACTAGCCCCGGTGGTTTCTCGGTCTTTTCCGGGATGCGGTTCCTGCTCTAATTTTTCCGTTTTTTGTTACTCACTCTTTCTCACTAGATCATGCCCGTGCTCGGTGGCCGCTTTCGATGGTTAGTAAAATGATAGTGCACGGTAAACAACCGGGAATATGAACTTTTAACTCCTTCAAAACTATAGTAAGGGAGTTGGAGCTCCACCGTCCCGGCAGTTTTTTTCTTCTATTAAATCTCCTGTTTAATGCTTCTCTGAAACGTTGGGGATTCTGTATTATTAACGCGCTGCACGGATGCTTTTTGGCACAACGTGCTTTTGAGTGTAGGTATGCTATGCTTTATGTTTATATCCCTGAAAAAAATCGCGCCTGTTAATTTCGTTTTGGCTATTCCATAGACAAAGCACACCAAATTTGAAATGAATCTACACTCTGCAAATGCAATCATTTTCTACTAACTTGCTTCAAATAATATCCACAAGTGGAAGCTACCTGTTGGAACTGAATTGCTTTTGCCGTTTAAGAACCACTTTTCCGGAAACGAACTCTACGAAATGAGTTTTAGCCTTCCGTTGCTCCGTAATGGGTGTGTTAACTTTTTCATACATTTTCCTAGTACTACTATTCATTCCCACCTTCATGATCCTCAGAACCTCCCAGGAAACATACGTGATTTATGGATGGATTAAGAGTTTATTAAATAAAAGTTATGTGCGCTTAAGCATGACACTTTCATTAGTGTTTCCTTTATGTATGTTCCTTTAACATTAATGAAAGTGTCATGCTTAAGACAATCATCGTAGTTTTTTCTGAATGAAATATAACCATGAACAACGTACTCTAGGTCGCTTTTGGCTACTAAATTATGAATGCTTGGATTACCACATTCGCGTGGCCCATGTTTTTCATCGTAGAAAGTACTTATTGCTTGATGATGAAAAAAAAATGAATAGAAAAAATGTTAACGATGTAGAATAGGCCACGACACTGTGCACTGTGCAGCAGCTAAAGGTCCTATTAATTATTCCCTTTGATTTTAAAAGCTGGAGAAAATTTATTGGAAATCATATAAGTTAGACTAAGGAAACTTATTTCAATTGGATGTTTGCATGAATACATCAATAGCTTGATTAAAACATTCGAGCCGACGCCGTTACAAAGAGCTTTGAATACAGAAAAGGTGATTTTGGAAATGCTAAACCCTATATCTATAACCCCATTCAAATAATCCCAAACATACATATATTTTTTAATGAATCACAACAATTTGTTTTCAACTTTTTGCTAAAAGAAAACTTTGATTTTCATCTTCCAACAATATTTCGTTGCTCTGAAATATTGGCTTGGGCCCAGACATATTAGATAGGATTGACATGTTAGATAAACCAAGCAATTTTTAAGGAGATACTTGACATGCCAACAGACAAATCGGAGTACTCAAATCAAATTGCTATAAATATGTGTGGAATAAGTCTATTTTTTGAATTATTTTAATCAAAATAGAAAACATTTACAGAACAACAATCACCTTCACCAATGCATAAACAACTGCTATAAATGCTCTCTAAATGACAGCAGCCTATCAGGTGCTGAAATGTGCTACGAAATATGGAAGTTAAACGTGACATTAAAAGACACACATCCCGTTCCCAAGCAGAACCTCTCTTAGATGCCAAACGCGACGTAGAATCGGTAAAATTTTTCCCCTTGAAACGTGTGTCAGTGCTTGCTCTCAAAAGAGATGGTATTTAACTTTTTCTGACACTTTACTTTAAGAAAACCCCGTACACTCAACCCACGTGCCCGGGAAACCCATTTTCCATTTAGTGCTAATGAGAATGGTCATGCTACAATTAATTAACTCACATAAAAGACAGCCGAGCCACTTCCAGTTTTCAGTCACCGAGTGTGGCTTAAAACTTTCCGCCTATGGCTATTGTACTTCCTGATGAACTTGTGCAAAGTAAACACACCAAATGGCGTGTGGCCATCTAAGAACCCGAGCCTTGGCGATGGCAACGAAAACCACAAGGAAATTATGGTGGTGCAATGGTGACGAAAACTTGCCACAATTTATCAAACAACAGCTCGGAACAGAGAAACTTTTTCACATTATGAAAAATTCAAAAACAGGTCAGTCTGGTCTATGGGAAAGTGTTTTTCTTTTATTGTTTTTTTCACGATACAAAATGATCTCCTTCAGCCATCAAGTACACTAGCTGTGCACGGTTTTTAAGTCTTTGCCTCCTTGAACAAGCGATCATAAAAATATGCTGCACCAACCGACTATCCCGTAGTTTATTTTTTCCGTGCTTTTAACGCAAAGAAAGAGTTAGCTGTTCATGACATCGTGATTTTGTTTAGCGGTTTTGTATTTTGATTCGAACCATGCACACTCTTTAATGCTTTTTTGAAGCGGAACAGTTAGATGGAGCGTTACGAATGTAACTCATTAGTAACCGAACGTAATCTAAGCTTCTAAAGGTTAAAATGTGAACATAAGAAGCGTAATTTGACACAACAATTTTTATTTGCGGATAGAGCCTATCTTTCAAAGATTGATTCCACCGAATTACAATTTATTTTCGCTGAACTATTAATTACAACGTCATCTATGCTGCCTGGTATGATATAGGTTACCATTCAATTCTTTACAAACGCGTGATCTAAAGCATATAAAAACCTAAATATAATCTAATTTATGAGAACGCTAAATAATCATTTTTACAGTTTCTGGTCACCAAATCACTATTGCCCCTGTGGGTTTTCTCCTTCTTCCCAGTTTGATACTGTCCATGGCTACAATTGGGCAAATTATATTTGCCATTTATGACATCCAAAGGTTGCATTTCTCCAACAAAAACTTAAGTCAAACACTCAGGAAAAGCGCTTACTATAGTACTCGTTAGCACTACATTGCGACAAGTTTTTTAAAATTCCGAGATCTTTACTGAATCGTTCACGGTGAGAGTGGCGTAATAAATCTTCGCTCATTGTAATTAATTTTTCGACCCCAGTTCAACCAATCTACGGCATGCTCCACCTTCTCCACCTCAGAAGAAATATGTGAATGAGGTTTCCCGCCTGAGATTCGAATCGGTTTTCCTCGGAAGGCCCCAAACGCGTTGCAAAAACCAAAATCCTCCATTGAGATAGTAAATTTGCCTTGCGGCACCTACTAAACAGTTGAGACTTCTAATTTCCTCGAGTTAGATCGAGGTAGTGAAAGATAACACGTTTGACCAAAACAATATTGACCTTTTATGCATAAAAACGCAGAGCGGAAAACAAATAAAAATACATAGAAATATAATTAAATCTGAGAATTGAATATAAACTGAAATGAATACCCTGCGCATCATCGCCAAAAACGAAATATGTAGTATAAATAAACAGCGCTAGCAAAATGAATAAATTGTGTTTTCTACCCAGACCGGCGACCTAGAGGACCTCTACCACGGTAGGCACCGGAGGCTTTTGCATATTATTAAACATATTCATAGTCGCTACCCGAGCGCATACGATGATCGTATGATGATAGTATTATCATGTATACAAAAACACACAGCCACATCCAGCCACCGGGAAATAGATGCTTCGAGCAGACAACGTATCTGTCTGGCGGTATGAAATGCGGCATCCATTGCATACACAAACATAAAAATTGACAACTGCCATTGCATTGCCATGAGCGAGGGCTTGAGGCAGCTTTCATACAAATAAATAAATGTGACTGAATTTTCCACCGAAAACACACACAAAAACTCACATACTCGCAGATCATACGTTGCACATAAATGAATTGAATTTATAACTGAACTGAAGTTTCAGGAATCATCTAACATTGAGCCCCGGCCGACCACCTAACCCGACGGAAACAAGGCCTTCTGCCGACGAGCCCCTGTGAACCGTTTTATTCAAATCCTCCGGCCTCAGGCCAATTCGCTTGCAGAACCATCGTTCCGTGACCCAGTCGCACAAGTTCGTGTGGCTGCAAAATGCATACAGAAATTATAAATTATTAATGAAATATGTACGTTTTCAACACCCAACAGCAGCAGACGGTACAGGTTTGATTGCTTTAGGGCGTGCAAGAGAGAGGAGCATGGACATACAGGAGCGAGGTTAAAGTGCATTTTCGGTGATAGCGATCTGTTTGGGCTTCGGTTATCTCGCTCCCGAACCAATTGTTTGCAGCTGAGATAAAATTACTAGTGGAGCAACAGTCTAATATGGTACGTCTCATGCCACCAACCGTAACTCGAAGGTTGGACTTATAACACTTCATGGTCACACCTCTGGTGGTTGGTTGCTCATTCGTGGAGACCGAAAAGATTTAATAATTCAAGAAACGAACATGAACATGAATGATGCATTTTATACGTCTCACCGTCATCGTATTGTTCACAAGTCGCCGCCAGCAAATCATTTGATCATCGGCAAAAAGCTTGAAAAAGCAAAAGACTTACACAAATATAGAGGGACTCGAATACTCTGTCAGTGGAGCTGAAACAACCCGTCTCTTTCGAGCTTCAAGCATAGAAAATATGTGAACAATCAATCCACAACCGTATTTTAATGCTTAGAGTTGATTTTTAAGATGCTTGAAGCAACATCGCACAAAGTGATAAATGTCATTAAGCCAAACAGTGTACGAGGCTTATCTAAAACGGTTTAAACGGGGTTCGTTGTGTGAAACTTGTCTCCAGTCCAACAAGCGTGCTGCTTCAAAAAAATCCCGGGCATGGACCTAATTGAGTGCTTCTCAGAAAGAATGTGTGAAGTTTTGTGTCAATTGTATTAGTATTCGTAGAGCACTTTACAAGTATACTATCTATCATCTGAATCTTCAAATTTCCAATTGCTGCCTGAAAAGCATGGACGTGGATATTGATTCACCGAATCTTTTTTCCGTTTCCGTCCCTTTTCGAAGGTGGCATACTTATGCGCTTCCCACAGCAAAAGGGTTTTGAATGCCAGACGGCTCAGCGTGGCTCGGACGCACTCGATTTGTATATTTTAGCATATAGATGATATCAGCTGATATGGTTTGTAGGGGGTCGTGGGTAGCTGGAGATAACAAGAAGATCAGGTTGTACGCGCCAGACGGAAATCGTCTAGAATACCTATTGTACCACCCTATAAAGTTCTCCTTTTCGATGGAATGAAGAATGCGAAGAGCCTTCAAATTCAACCTCACGTCTCGAGGGTAGTTCGTCCGTCCGTCTTTTTCACGCTCCTTCAGATGACGCCGATAAAGGGCCGTAGCATCCGTCGTCAGGTGATTAGGAGCTCACCTAAACTGCCAACTGAAAAGAGCACCTTATGCAGGCACGGTCGGTTCGTCGAGGGACGCGCTTTTTCGTAGCGATGGCAAAGCAGACGAATGCTAAGCAGCTCGTCCACAGACGGTGGTTGGTGTGTCCATACCCCGGAGTGAAACGTGAGATGTAGTACGTGGCGATCATGGGATAGACTTCATTCAATTGCACCTGAAGCTCCTGGAGAACCAAAGGCAATGGAAAAGGAACGGTTGTTGAATAACGGGTTACAATTCAGCATATCTTCTGCGTCGACCCTGTGGAGGATATTGAACCAGAAATCATACAATGTGTGTGCACGAGTTACTACGACAATGTGCAGCCTGGCAGGAAATTTGAAGACTTCTTCCCTCAAAGCTCTATTCCTCTAAAAGTCATCCTTTTCATTCCAAAACTACTCTTTCGCGTATGTTGTCATGCGACGTGCTCCGTACATGACCGATCACAGCACGATAATTCACGTGATGCATACAAAATTACCCTTTGGAGTCTTCACTCGAAATTTTCACCTTCTGGCACCGGCATTGTCGGTATAGTTTCCGGGAGTGCAATAACTTCATCATCTTCAACTTGCCACGAACGGTGAAACAGACAACGCACGACGCATACGTTTCGTATATTCATTTTTGTCCTTTTTTCGGAGGGGTGTTTCATAGATGGGTGCCAACGATGACAACAGCAAGTGCAAAATTTAAAGGTAAGAACAACAAGAAATTCTCACTCAGAACCATATACCATACTAATGCCCAGTGACAGCCGATGCAAGCGCAACCTCACAAGGTACGAGGACGAAATTGGAGGCGTTTTGCGATGCACTGGCGCTTCCGATGCCGGCTTCTACTTTCTACTTATTGTTCTGGTACTATCGGCTTGAATGGAAAATTCCAACCGAAGAAAGGAGCTCATTCACGAGCAAGGCAGATTGAATTGGCAAGCACCAGTCACTGCTTCTGGTGGAACTGAATTATGCACCTGTGTGATACCGTACGAACAACTGGTTTAACCACACACAACGCGTGTCTTCTAAACATCCCCAACTGGAAAAGCATGATACTAACATGTATTATTGTTATTTTAAGTACCCTATCCATCGCAGGTGCATCTCTGATGTTGAAAGGCGTACGAATTATACCACTTTAATCTTTGCCTCTCGGCGATAGAAGATAAGGAGACAATTGCAACGGTTAAACAATAAAACTAATCCTTCCATCAGTTAGAAGCAATACGTGAATCTGACTTGCACACTCAAAAGTACAATTAGACTTTTCCAAAAGCATGGAAATGGTTAAGGGTGGCAGAAAGAATTATGTTTGCAATATGTAAAGCAATCCTTCGCCGACCTAATACCCAAAGTAAAATGGTTGGTGAAAGCATCTACCTACATCGAGGAAATAGAATATAATAACATCAGCACCAGCAGATATTAGAGCAAGAGAAAAATTTCACTGGAAAACTAGCGCATGAACTTCCTACTACCAACAGTGATAAAAATACATTAAGAAAAGAACATAAAAAGCAAAAACTAAATAAAATAAATTCAGAAGAATTGAAATCCAGACATTCCTCGACGGAACTTTGCTCAACCCAGAACCGCAATCATTGTAAGCAACACGCAAGCATATGTGCAGCAATACATCAAAAAGAATTACTGAGCATAATTTGTATCATCCGAGGAAGTATAATTGTACATTTCCAAGAAAAATCGAGGTAGGAAAAATTAAAAGAGCTGTATCTGTACAAGTCTACTGAGGGACTAGGAGAGCGGGGATGGAAAATGATCAATTGAAACGGAAAAAGAACAAATAAACGAAACAAACCTGCTCGGATTTGCTTGAGTTGTTTTTGTACGATTCTTTTCGAATTCTGACAATAACTTGTGATGTCTATTCTTTCTGGAAAATTATCCTATTTTTCGAACCTGTTATCTTTTCATCTATTCTCTGATCTGCTCAGATCTGGTTCATGTTCAGCATTGCTTTATGGAATTTGAGAGAAAACTAGGAAATCATTAAATCATAGAGGTTTTAAAATAAATCCCAATGTTACTTTTTCATGCTATACCACAAAAAACAAAGAACTTCAACAAATGCTCATCATGTTCTCAATCCAGAGCTTCCTTTTTTTCAACGTTTTGATGCGCAAAATGCTGTCATGGATGGACGGTTACCTTCCTATAAATTATAACCACAGCTGATCGTTAATTACAAATCAATTCATCAAATAGTTTAGGCTAATACTTACGCAGCTTCCCAAAGGAGGTAAATCAGTGGAAATTTATGTGCAACCTTTATGTCGATGGTTTTATTGTACTTAATAGTATTGTAAACATTACACAATCATCATTCGATAGCTGCAAACCCCATTAGTTATCGAACCGGTAGAACTAAATAAACACCGATTCCCGTTTACAACAAGGCCACCGCTTAAATTTGAATAAATTTAATCGTTTTTTTCACCACTTATTATTATTTCTACCGTAATCCATGTTGGATTGTTGCTTGCTCAGTTCATTTATTTGTACAATATTTCAAAACCAAAACTCCTACGTGCACCATCCTGGTAAGTTTTAGCAACAGTCTCTTTTTATTATGAAAAAGGATTCGATTTTCCTCTTTCCTCGCAACGCGTAATCGTGTGTGAAAACAAGTCAAAATGTATGCGTACTGAATAAGCCGTCAACTTTGATAGGCATTAATGAAAATAAAATTGGATGATTTTGGTTCAATATTTGAACATAAAACAACATAATTTATTTGTTCTTTCTTTAAATATAGTTCTAATTTGGTTTAACAGCTTTTCATTCACTATTTGTAGAGAAATGGTCGACATATAGGAAAGAAAAATTAGATGAGCTTTAAACACCGTGCTATCTGTGCTCCTTTCTAATACAACTTTATGTGAGTTTAAGGTTTACGAAACACCGTAACAATGATGTGCTTTCTAATTACTGAACATAAAGGTTACGTACTGTAACTTAACTAGTCTTAAGCTATGATTCCGGCAATTTGTATGTTTTGAGAAAATGTTGAAATCAGTTGATGGCACAACCATTATTACAGTTCAAAGTTTGCATTTGCTGTTAAAGCCATAGTTCTATGCATCTTCTAATGGATTTTCAGTGGAGCCCATCTTAGTTGAATCAGATTCGATTATTTTTCATCCACCTCTTCAATAGACAAAAAGTGTGCTTACTTCACTACATCGAACATTTCAGCATAGTCTTCAAATATTTAGATTCTAACGAACAAAAGACATACTCATTCTTCAACGCATTTATCCCTTGGAGGAGGAGGTTAAATACTTGGTCGAGACAACCACCACCCTGCCCTTAGCAAACCGTGAACAGGTAAAAGTAAAATAAATGCTGCGCTGCATACCTTCTTCACCCAAGCCCACCGAATGCGCCCTGGAAAAAGCTTTGTTATATCAGTATTAGATGGGACATTAGTTTTGTTGCATTCTGAGGGCACGTTTTATTGATGCTAGTCACAGGTTTGGATTGCTGGTACGAACTACAGCAGGAGGAAAAAAAATCAGATTCTAACGGAAGCTTTTTACGAGCAGCAGAGTTTTCCGTTCCCAAGGCATTGAGGTGACTTGGTGCAAAAATTAACCATTCGTGTTTGGTTGTCGCTTTAGTGTTTTATTTGTATGCGAACCCTGCGGTCCATGTCGGTCTCAAAGCACACCGGTGTCCGATGCATTTCACGATTCGCAAATAAAGCGACGCCGGAGCATAACAATTAGTACAAGGCATGTGGAAATAGTCATAAAGGAAATTTCCGACGAAAGAAAGCAGTTTGAGAAAGCAATGGGTGGTTTTAGCTCGAGTTGGATGTGGATAATATGTCCCTCTAGCCGGAAGTAGAAATTGAGCCTCGGGATGTTCCTGGTCCAAGAAGAAGAATCAGCTGAGTCAGTTAGTGACGTTGACATTCCCTGATGTGTATTTAATGGATCAACGAAACATTTTCGGAGCAGCTAACAGTGTCGCAGCAAGGTCAGTTTGCGACGGACAAAACGTGGTCTAGAGAACGAAGCTTGAGAAACCGTACCTCACTCACAAAACTTCGTGGTACACCACAAACATTGTACAGGTGGCATGAAATGGGCTTTCTCCATAGTAAATCAGGGTGTGTATTTCATTCTTTCTTTACAATGTCCACATGTTTTCACCACCTACATGAAACGAGCAAATCGTGTTTTGGGAAGTTGAATTTGAAAAAGTGTTGTTTGCTTGCCTTTTTTTCACACTCCATGTTGGCTCAACCAAAATCGTACAGACTGAACAGTTTGTCCTTCGATGTTAAGTAAATTTGAGTGTGTCGCTAGCAAGTGAAAAACATTACCGGCATTTGAAACAATTTACATAAAGACAAAGCATATTAAGCCACGTGGGAAAAGACAAATATAAACGTAAAATCTCCTTATGACCAATTTCAAAATTTATTCCAATCAATTCAAAGCACAACTCCATGAACGAAAATATTGAGCTATGAATCATTAACGATTAAAGCAATTCAACAACACCCCATGGAAATATCAACCATTTTCCAGTAGAGAACCGTTTGCTCGACCTTATTTCTAACAATTTCCATTTCAAAAAGAACCTGAAGCAATACGGGTCATGATCAAAAACTTTACAATCAATTTTCCCTACTACTGAATTCGAAATGGGTTCGGATTAATGAAGAGGTGCCAGTGGAAAAATATGAAAGTGTTATTTCCTCCAAAACCTATAACAAAGCAGTTAAATAATTCATCAGAAATATCAATACAGTCGGTAAACATATTTTTGCAATCTACTTGGCGTTACCATTACTTGAAACCCTTCCAACCTCAAATACTAACACACACTTCGAAAATGATCGACGGGGTAGCTCTAGTCTCTGCAATAATGCTAAATTTGCTCACCACGCTTCACGTCATCGGTCAAAACAAACATTCAATACAGAATGAAGAGCATACCGAACGCACTTTGGTGGCAAACCACGAATGCTCACAAATGCCGTACCGAAATGGACGTCACCCTCCGCAGAAAAGGGACACAAATACCATTAATAAACCAACAAATCGCCACAAATGGGATAATGCTCGCTTGATTGCATGAAAACTTTCCAACGCTAAACCGAACGCACGCTGGCGGCGTTTGTGCGATCACCGTTATCGGAAAGGTTCGAGATGCCACAATGCACCCTGCTGCTTACTATGAAGTGCAAAGGGGTGGTAAAAAGGGCATAGATTCCACAATTCTTAGCAGCAAGGGGTATAGAACAAGAGTTGCTGCAAGGCGGAGTTGAAATGCATAGCCAAGGTCAGGGAAAACTCTGGAACTCCTCTTCATTCCAGGGTAAACGCCTACGATGGTGACAGACTAGATGGTGAGGGGGAATGCCTCCATGCCATCACTCGGAAGTGGCTTCTAAACTGTGTTACAAACGTAATCGTTAGTTTGCGAGCTTGGATTTGGCATCAAAAATTCACATAATAGATTAATATTTGCGTAGTTCAATTAGCGAGAAGCTGGTGTATGCAAACAGCATCGGCGCCTAATGAGGAATAACTTTCATTTCTTCACGTTATCATCTATTTTGCTTTCAAATCTATTTTATCAACGCTCTGTGCCCACATGCACACATACTGCTGGGTTGTGGTTCCACATGTTTCGTACTCTGATACACCCTGCTGTGTCTATCACCGCTGCTGTTTTATCTGATCCCCTTTCCCACCCGCAACGAAACAGATTCCTATGAGCATTTGAGCGAGCTCGGGGTCTAGAGCGCGATTGCGTCCCCAAGATAACGTTAGATGCTATAAAATTATAATGTCTATACCTATGGTAAGAGTCATCCGGTGCGTTGTGGTTATAACCGGGTTTTAGTGAAATGCTTATTAAAGAAGTATACTGCGTTGCACTTCAGCTTCTTCTACTCTCCCGTTATCATCGCATTTTCAGCATACTAGCATATTTGATAATTCTCTTGCCGATCGTGTGGGCGCAAAGGTTAACGATTCATCACCACCAAAAGCAAAATATTTATAGTTTTAAATCAATAAATTTTCATTATCGTACCGTTCGTTGGAAATGTACAAAACACTAATCTTTCCTGCAGTCGTTATAGCACCAAAATGACGAATTTTCATTCCACCATAGATACGCTAAGATCCACCAGGCGTCTCCATCGCTAGGGAAGTTGCGAAAACATAACTACTACTGAAAAACTACTGAATAATGTCGCACAGTGACGCTAATTTTGTATAGTCTCACATGTCATTGGCAAAACTAAATCTTTAACCTCTCACGTTCGCTCGTTAGTGTCTCAATATTATTTTCCATTGAAATGCCATAAACGAAGCAATAGCGAAAGTGACCACAATGAGCCATGATCATCAGGAGGAAAATTTCTAAAAATATTCCAAAAATGAAAAGGCCAAAGCTGTCGTTTGACACAGACAATGCATCAAAAGGACGAGCAACGTAGGAGAAGTTTTCTTTCCTTTAGAATAATTCATTTGCAAATGCTATATCTATTAAGTGTTGCAAATTTTTTAAAATCCGCTTTTGTTGCTTGCTTATACAACAAACATAACTAAATCTTGACTTGACATTCAACGAGTATAACATGCTCTGAAAAAAAGCTTCCCTAGATGGATATTTCCGCTTTTTGTGCTCACTTATTCATATTATGTCACACGTTAATGTTAATTGTGAGGAGAAATTAGATAAGGCAAAGAGATAATTGCAAGTGTAACCCGCAACGAAGTTGAACCAAGATGGTCGGGTAAAACTGCAGCAGTAATTGAATTAATGTCGTATTCCGAGTGCGTATTTATAACATCGTCGGGCACTTTCGGTGTTGAGTTTAGCTTCAGACCGGTAGTAACAGCTTCAGCAGAAAGACCTGCAGACTCATGTCATTCATTTTCTTTTTCGTACCCTTTCCGTCTCGTTATCGATAATCGGTTGTGGTCAGGTGGGTGCAGTGTTTGGTTTGCGTTGGGTACGGTTTGGATGCCGGATGGCAGACTCTACTACAACAGATGGTGAAGTGGCCGAAGTGCGACGTCGTTCCCCTAGGGCTCGAGCCCGCGCGAAAATTGATGTTTGTGTGCCAACGCAGCCACACCGCCCTTCGTGGGCCAGCGAGGACTCGGACGGAGAGGAAAGTGAATGTGATGACGAACAAAGGTCCGGGTTGCTTCGGTTTCGTTCCGGATCTCCACGACCAGATCTACCGGGAGTAGACACGGTAGACCCATCGTTGGTTCCCGGCTACGTCCGGCTACAGGAAGAATACATAGAACCATTGGTGGTTGTGATGGACCGCGAACTATAGAAGCAGGTATACGGAACATGATGATGGTTATGACGACGGTAGCCGGTGCGAACGGTGGAAAGGAGGTACAAGGATCCAGTGGTGCGATGCACTCTAGAACAATCAGCCCAACGCTGGAACTTGTCGGAGGTCAGCGGAAGGAACCGATGCAGGCGAATAAATTTGACGAGATATCGTAAGTATCCACCACCAGAGTCCAGCTTCACCTCGCAAGAGTCTAACGAATAAACACACCTGACTCACGAACGACACGCCATGTTGCATTCCCAAAAAATCTGAACTCTTCAGCACCGTTTATGACCACTTTCCGACCGATTTTCTGCCTGAGAAGTACCTGTGCGGACTCTGCCGGAAGCTGCTGCGAGAGCCACGTGTGCTTGAGTGCTTGCACACGTTTTGTCGAGCTTGCCTAGGCCGTGTGGCGTCGGAAGCCACGGGCGGACAGGACAGTGCCCTGTTCTGGCATCGGCTGCACAAGAGTGCCGACTTCGACTGGGACCGTAAGCAATAAGAGGTCAAAGAGCCACCACACACACTGAAAACATTCACCCTTTGCATTCTCCCAGTCGTTCACTCTACACTTGCAATCTGAAAAGCTGTTCCTCTTTCCCCGGTATTTGTTGTTTGTTAGTTTATTTTTTCCACTTGTCCAGGTGTATGCTAAGTTTTACGGAGAACCGAGTGTACTGCGGCACCTTCGATAAGCATGGATTTATTGTGCCACATGTGCAGCACGTGCTAACGCCGCGGTTGGGTTGTGCTGAGACTTTTCTACGGCTTCTGGTGTCTGGTCGCGTTTCCTGAAGGCGCTTTATGTTTCTTTAATTTCACTACAATTCAAGTTCACGGCAGCAAAAGTGACAAAAAGAAAGTAAAATGGACATAAACCGATTCATCAGCTGAGAACATTGAGGGCAGTGGTGCATTTTAGAATAAGATGGTATAATTTAAACCATATTTATAATGGTTTTAGATGCACAGTATAAAGTTGGACCAAATATCATTTTATTGTAGTACGTATTCGTGATATCATGTTATTGTAGTGGGAGTCAACTCTCTTACTCTAAGTCTAAGTTGTACGAACCTTATTCCTGCTTATCTAAAGTATTCTCCTAGCATCCCAATGTTTTGCTAGTAACCTTCAACACAATCCAGCTGATGAAATTTCCGGATCTTTACATCTGTTGGGGTTTTCAACTCCATTCTAAACAATTTGTTAAATAAAAAACAGCTTTTTTCTGTTCATTCTCAGTACCGGGGAACGAAAAGAGTGCAGAAAACTCTTCAAGGGTATCATTAAATAATCACGTCGATGATGCTGGTGCAGCTGCTTCTCCAATCAGCCCCTTCTTGCTCAACGGTGGAAGCGAGTCACGCTTCGACCAGCTGCGCACCACATTTCAGAGCTTTCGGGAGCAGCACTGCTTACGGTCACCAGTGAGGACCTCCGAAAAGGTACGTAAACGCCAGAACAAAACCTTGCTGGCATTGTGAGACTTCCAATTCGTACCAACCGGCAATAAGCTTTATCTGCTAAGGGCCTTTCATAAGACATTCAACGGATGACCGCACTGGGACACAATTAATAATCATCAAGTTGCAGGGGGATTTGCAGACAAAAGTAATCACTCTCCGTCGAGCCAAAGAGTTGAAAGTGTAAGATAAAAAGTGCCACAATCCGTACTATTTCGTTTTTTTTAGAATGATTGGTTGGTTGGAGTTTAGTTTAAATAGCACAGAAAATCACATCACACATAGTGAGCAATGTAAAACTCATGCGTATGAAGCGAATGTAATCTATTAATGCTGTTTTTTGTTTGATCCTAGTTAAGCGATCATGAAAGTAATTGGGTAGAGCGAGAAGAAAATGAACGGCGAGACATTCCCTAGAACACATATTCCTTGCAATCGCATTTCAACGAGCAGGTGTCACCTGGTTTCCCAGGTGCATCCTTCAAAAACATATTTTCAGCAGCACATCCCTGCGATCGTCTTCGTATGTCACCACGTTCTGCCTCACGGTTGTGCTCATCGTTAGACGATACCTGTGCTGTATATTTTTTTTCTTTTCCTCCTTCCCCAAGTACAGGCCCGCGTAATGTACGATGACAAAGAGAAAGTTCTCATCTGTCTCACCTGTAAGCAGCCGAGCGAGCTGCCGGCCGGTCCGTGTGGAGTCAGCCAGCTGCCGCAGCACTTTGTGCTGGTGAGGAATCGAGAACATCATTTCCCAACACGGTACATCCTCCGTGTCCTCCTTAGCCCACATGTGAGTTATACTTTGGCGGAGACAGTGCTTTACTTTTCCCAAGGATATCAATTTAACACCACATTTGGTTGAGGATATTGGTTGATGTTTTTGAATCCGTTAGAGCGAAGGTGCAGTCAGTTCGTGAAAGGAAAAAATCTGGGTTGAAATGGAAAGTGGTACAAAAGTTCGACATTTATCATTCAACGCGTTCTACTTCTATTGCACGCCTTGCACCACGAAAAGATTTACAATTCGGGTCCTTCTGGTGTTTCAGAGTTTTCAAAATATTATTTTCTTTTAAAATCTTATGGGAGAAGCTGATGGATGTTGATTATTTTAGTAGTTGCTTTTGTTGTTCACACTACTTTTAACCAGTTTGTGATGTGTTTTGCTTTTTCCGAAGTACATTTTAAAATTAACTTTCATCGTCACAACCGAGAAAGGGAAATGAAATTATCACTTATGCATTGCATTTCAACCGTAGTTATATTTTTAATTTTTAAACAAACAATCGTTTCCCATCATTTTATTCGCATTCAAATCCAATTTGTTTCCTTTCAATCATACACCAGAATGCGAAGACTGATAAAAAGTCGTACTACAACGTAGTCTATTTTCCACCGCAGCAGTATGGCTGTGGGCTAGGTGGTTTTTATCTAAGTTACACACCTTTTTCCGATAACATTATTTTATCCCTGTTTGTTGTTTCGACTGTACCGTTGGCTTTGTTTGTTGCACTTGTTGTTACCAGTATTTTGCTCACGGTTTTATTTACTCGGTTTCTGATCAAAAGTGAGTTAAAACTTATTAGATTTCACCATTTTAATTCTCACATTTCTAATTCTGAAAGGAAAACTAATTACAATTTTTCCAACGCTAGTGATTAAAAAAAACATTCATCAAACATTGCATTAAAATTTGAATCTCGGTACTTTGGGTTCGGCAGGCAGTAACTGCTGTTGTGAAAAAAAATTACTTCATGGATGTCCTGAAACCGCAGCACAAAACAGCTTTGCATGGAATCATCCGGCTCGGGGTTAGCGAGATGTAAATGCATCCCTAACAGCAATTACAACTCTTCTGCACCACGAAATCCGGTGAATGTAACGCAATGATACACCGAGACAAGTTGAAAGTGTTACGTTCCATTGGTCTAAGAAGATAAACATAAAAATTCCTGCAACTTAAAATTGTTTGTCAGGGTAACATATCATCACAGCGGATGGAATTTGTACTGCTTTGCTGCGCGGGCATTTGTAGCGGGCAGTTTTTTCGTCGCAAGTTTTGTTTCTACTTTCGTTGCGCGTCGTTTATTTCGAGTGTACCTGCTTCGAAAATACGTTCTTACGTGTTTGTAAACCTGTATTCATATATTTTACACTAATCGATTCAATTAAACCAAAGTTTTGTTTATTATCGGTATTTTATTGCTGATCACAATAAAAAATAATGCATATGCAAACTGACCATCATTTAATACAAAACTTACCAAAATTTTTCGGAAAACATTATTTTTTCTTCGTTTGTAGATCAAAAAAACTGTGATAATTTTTTGAGCCATTTTTCATTTTTCCATTTGAGGCTGGACCGTGAAGGGGTTAAACAATAAGACAAAATGTATGCCGACTATGCGTTCAGATAAGCTAAGTAGTTTTTTTTGTTTTTTTTTTATGTGGCACGCCATCCCCTAGTGCAGGGGTCGGCAAAGTCCGGCCCGCGGGCCAAATCCGGCCCATCAACTGATTTCATCCGGCCCGTAAGAAAATTTTAGTGCTTCATACCAAAAACACAACTCAATTTTTTCACGAAGTCAGTTTGTGTTTGTTTTCTTCCCAAAATTAAAGATTGAAATGGTTGAACGAGGTGTTTCTGGTACATGTTGAAAAATAAAATCAAAATTTAATGAAAACAAGTGTAAAAATGTGTTAAAAGTTTAGCGATAAAATTACAAATATTGTATCTTTTAGCTCCTTTTCGTGTAACTTTACTTTTTAAAAAGTTTATACCATTTAAAAGGTAGTACCCTTTGAAAACATTAAATCATCGTTTAAGGTATCCGGCCCGCGCTTTCGGTTTCCTTTTAATACCCTTTGAAAATATTAAATCATCGTTTAAGGTATCCGGCCCGCGCTTTCGGTTTCCTTTTAATAATTTGGCCCTTTTTAGGAAATGTATGCCGAACCCTGCCCTAGTGGGACAAGGCCTTTCTCCGAAGAGAGTTTTTGTGACCGAAAGACGCTATATTATAGATCGGGGGTCAGCCAATCGTAATAACGACACCAGTGCCAGACTCGAGATTCGATGACACATCTGTGGGGTGGTATTTCTTCGTGCTACCGCTGCGCCATGGGCACCCTCAAAGCTACGGAGTAGAGTTGTGTAAATCTGATTAAGATAAATGAATCTGAATGAATCTCTGCCCTACAAGAGATTCATGAATCTTTCGTCGAGAGATTCATGAATCCCAAAGACACAACCGATGAAAAGTCACAAGCCAAAAATGAGTTGAAAGATCCGTTTTTTTTGTCGCATTGTCCACGACTACGAAAGAATCGGGGAGATTCATGACAGATCAATGAGCGATTCATGAAGATTCATTAAGGTTTCAACAGATTCATTATGCTTTGAAGATTCGAATCCGCAAAGATTCATGAATCCATCTGAATGAATCTTAGTTGAAAGATTCATATGAATGAATCTCGCCAAAAGATTTATTAAGCACAACACTACTACGTACTTTTCTTTTTCAGTCAGAGACATTCCAAAATCTATTTCGTGGATCACTTCGATCGAAGTTGACCTGAAGGATATTAACGTGAAGATTTTGCTTTCGAAGGAAAAAGTATAAAAAGAACTAACTAAAGAAATTAGAGGCATGTTTAGCTTTGATTCTTTGCGAACTAAAGTGATCTTAATTTTGTTTGAAGCCAAAGATGTTTGAAGTTCATTTGGAATCGCTTCGCAGAACTATTCGATGTGCTAATCAAGTTATGCATTGCTGTTTTTCTTGCTTTCTTGCTTTTATTGCAGAGCATGTTCACAAAATGCCGGTTCCAAAATTGAGTTCTTCGAGACGATATTGGCTGAGGTAAGCGACGTGGAAAACCGGGTATTCGTAAGCATCCTGCTGAAGCAATTCGAGCAGTGCCTCAAGCCATCCCGTTTGGTCGACCGCACCGTCACCGCCATGCTGCAGTTCTTGGCGGACGAGGAAGCCCCGAGTGTCCGGGTTCCGACCGGCGTTCCCTTGTACGGCATCGTGACGACCTAGAGCGCTGATCCGCGCCATAGCACCCTGGAGCACTCGGTCGGCGAGCTGGCGGCTCTGAAGGCCCACAAGCGCGTCCTGCTGACGCTGGTGGTATAGGACCACGAGAGGCGCCGATTGACACACGGTGAAATGATGGTACAGTCGGATCTGTCTTTTCGGGTCAACAAAGACCACTCGGTATCGTCAATAACCGGGATAGCTTGCATGTGCTGTCGTTCGTAGCACCGCTTGCCAACGTGATGCATTTGATGTTTTCTCTTGATGGGAAAATGTTTAAGGTACGCTACAAGGCACAACAAGCCCCGGTAGCGATGGGAGCTCTTGGAGGGTGAGCAAACACATGTTGATTGATTGAGGAAATGACTATAGTGAACGATTAAATGATTCATTAATTGCTAGTTCCCTCTCACCTTCCTTCACAGGAGTATCCTGTAATCTGTGGCTGCACTGTAAAGTACACGCTCATGAATAACAAGAGAGGCATTCGGGAAATTTTCTGCGCTTTTGGTTACTTAAAACTTCTGCATTATATAGGATAATATGTGCAGGAATAGTATAGTACCAAAAAGGCTATATTATTGAGTAGCAATCAACTTCATTGAGCGTGTCAATTTGACTCAACTTAGCTCCTATTGTTATTTTAGATTTATGACGGAAAAAGCCAGCAACTTTCTGTTGAAAGAAAACTCAAGCGTAGCATTTCTTTTAAATTTAGAACAAGTTTGAAAAACGTATCATTTAAATTGAATCCGTCGTGGCCAAAACATTAAACCATCTACGTTTGATTGTGTGTGAAAGCATCCAGCTTTATCGTGGACCACATGACCAAAGATTATTTAACGGCAGACGGTGAAAAGTTTACTGCCTCAGCAGGTTGATGAAAACCTCCTGCACCGACCATAATTCAGGGTAAAATTGGAATGTGAACATTGAAAAGGCCAGTCGAATGGTTTTGTACGCTTAGAGCAGTATTTGCCTAAACATAGTATCATTTTCTAGTTTGATTCTCCCATAGGCCCTGTATCGTTGAAATGGAAAGCGGTTGGAAAATGTAGCAGACAGCTGAGCTAGTCGAAGCCAGTTTGACACGCAACCAGTTACTCCTCATGACCTGTCATGCGGCTGCAGTTGTTGAAAGCCATCAATTTTTGAGACTCTTCAACGGCTGGGTGACGTCGTCATCCTCGTTAGAATTTCTGTCCTTTTAACCGGTAGAATTTCATCTCGATGACACATGTCTGCTGCCATGCGATCATGAAGCCCTTCCTTACCTAAGGTCTGGAGGGATTGGAAAAGATTTATGTGCCTCTGGCTCGGTTGAGTTTAGGAACAACATCGTTAGCTGCAGCGAACAAGCATGAATGTCGATTTCTGCAGCTTCACTGTATTGCAATTTATTCTGTTCCGATTGTCATATATCTCATCATTATAGACCAGGATGTTCCTGCCATCGCGCTTTTCAAGCCAATCATACGGTACAGGTTAAGGACAGCAACGATCGTTCTATACTCTGACTTCCTACTATCACTCTTCTCGATGAACCAATTGTTGATGATATAGATTACATGCAAATCAATAACGACTGGACGAACTGGCTGAAAAATTATCGAAGATAATGCACCTGGTTCTTCTGCAAATCGAGCCGATGCAACAGCCTTTGTGCAGTTGATAATTAGCTACGTAATACTGTAGTACTCAGTGAATTCGCTTCAACCCACTGGAACAGAAGATATGTAATTTTCAAATCAACGATTGGACTAGTTTGTTGATGATTGGCTTCTGCTGGGACACAACGCCTGGAAAAGGGAACGGGCTTATGAAGCATGCAATAAATCTTGCCATCAAAAGTAAAAGAGGTAGTGGTTTGATTTCACGATGCAGGGTTTTGCTATGATCCGTACATTGCTATCTTGATTTTGTAAAATATATCCCAAACCACAAGCGATGGAGGCGCCTGGTGGCTCGTAGAATGTGTACGGCATTGATAGCATTGAACGCTATTGAAAAATGGTTGTATAATGAAAACTTATTGATTTTAAAGGTTAAATATATAACCTTGTGCCTTAATGAATGCTTGAACTACGGAATGACCCGTTTCGGTCACACAATCAGTAGACGTTCGGTGTCGTCGCAACGTTCGAGCAATGAAGAGAATTATTAAATATGCTAGCATGATGCTGATATAGTCTCATCAATACGCTCCTATATACGTAGAAAATATACAGATAACGAGAGAGCGCAGGAATTTGAAGCTCAACGCGATATACTTCTATGATATGTATCTTGCTGAAAACCGGGTAAAACCACAGCGCACCGGATGAGTCTTACCGCGGGCATAGACATTATAATTTTATAACACCCAACGTTGCCTCGGGGATGCCGAGTTCGCTCATAAGTCTGACGGTATAAGTTTTGTAATGGATGCGAATCGGGATCAGGTGGAACAGGTAGATACGTCATAGACACAGCGGGGTGTACAAAGTTCGGAACACATTCGATCGGAAAGAAGGAATATAACGAACGTTGGCGTCGATTGAGAAAACGCGTAGCTTGAGAGGGTGATTATGCTTATGATTGTCTAGATTTATTGATGTCTATCAGTCGAACACATAACAAGTATTTAGTATCGTACGTATGGTCGCTATCTGTATCATCTGACATGATCGTCCATTAAAACCACACTCCAGCTGCATGTGTGCAAGTGAAACACACGATGTAGACAAAACAAACTCGAAAGCGAGATAAGAACAAAACGCGAAGAAATGATAGAGCTTATCAGGCGCCGATGCTGTTTGGATAGACCAGCTTCTTACTAATTGAACTACGCAAATATTAATCTATTATGTGAATTTTTGATGCCAAATCCAAGCTCGCAAACTAACGATTACGTTTGTAACACAGTTTAGACGGCTCTCCCGAGGGATGGCATGGGAGGCATTCACCCACACCATCTAGGCTGTCACCATCCGAGGCGTTTACCCTGGAATGAAGAGGAGTTTCAGAGTTTTTGCTGGCCTTGGCTTTGCATTGCAACTCCTTGCAGAAACTCTTGTTCTATACCCTTTGCTGCTAAGAATTGTGGAATCTATGCCCTTTTTACCACTCCTTTGCACTTCATAGTTAGCAGCAGGGTGCATTGTGGCATCTCGAACCTTTCCGACAACGGTGGTCGCACAAACGCCGCCAGCGTGCGTTCGGTTTAGCGTGGGAAAGTTTTCATGCAATCAAGCGAGGATTTGCCCATTTGTGGCGATTTGTTGGTTTATTCATGGTATTTGTGTCCTTTTCTGCGGAGGGTGACGTTCATTTCGGTACGGCATTTGTGAGCATTCGTGGTTTGCCACCAAAGTGCGTCCAGTATGTTGTCCAGTGTTCTGTATTGAATGTTTGTTTTGACCGATGACATGAAGCGTGGTGAGCAAATTTAACATTATTGCAGAGACTAGAGCTCAGTTTTTGATCATTTTTGAAGTGTGTGTTAGTATTTGAAGTTGGAAGGGTTTCAAGTAATAGTAACGCCATGTAGATTGCAAAAATATGTTTATCGACTGTATTGATATTTCTGATGAATTATGTATCTGCTTTATTACAGGTTTTGGAGGAAATCACACATTCATATTTTTCCACTGGCACCTCTTCATTAATCCGAACCAATTTCGAATTCAGTAGTAGGGAAAATTGATTGTAAAGTTTTTGATCATGACCCGTATTGCTTCAGGGTCTTTTTGAAATGCAAATTGTTAGAAATAAAGTCGAGCAAAGCTACTGGAAAATGGTTGATATTTCCTTGTGGTGTTGTTGAATTGCTTTAATCGTTAATGATACACAGCTCCATATTTTCGTTCATGGAGTTGTGCTTTGAATTGATTGGAATAAATGTTGAAATTGGTCATAAGGAGATCTAATGTTTATATTTGTCTTTTTTCCACGTGGCTTTATATGCTTTGTCTTTATCTAAATTATTACAAATGCCGGTAATGTTTTTCACTTGCTAGTGACAGACTCAGTTGTAGTTAACATCGAAGGACAAAGTATTCAATCTGCACGAATTTGGTTGAGCCAACATGGAGTGTCAAAAAAAGGCTAGCAAACAACACTTTTTCAAACTCAACTACCCAAAACACGAGTTACTCGTTTCATGTAGGTGGTGAAAACATGTGGACATTGTAAAGAAGGAATGAAATACACACCCTGATTTACTATGGAGAAAGCCCATTTCATGCCACCTGTACAATGTTTGTGGTGTACTCGTGTACCACCACGTGAGTGGTGAGGTTTGTGAGTGAGGTACGGTTTCTCAAGCTCCGTTCTCTAGACCACGTTTTGTCCGTTGCAAACTAACCTTGCTGCGACACTGTTGGCTGCTCCGAAAATGTTTCGTTGATCCATTAAATACACATCAGGGAATGTCAACGTCACCTACTGACTCAGCTGATTCTTCTTCTTGGACCAGGAACATCCCGAGGGTCAATTTCTACTTCCGGCTAGAGGGACATATTATCCACATCCAACTCGAGCTAAAACCACCCATTGCTTTCTCAAACTGCTTGCTTTCGTCGGAAATTCCCTTTATGACTATTTCCACATGCCTTGTACTAATTGTTATGCTCCGGCGTCACTTTATTTGCGGATCGTGAAATGCATCGGACACCGACGTGCTTGGGTTGGACACCGACATGAGCCGCAGGGTTCGCATACAAATAAAACACTAAAGCGACAACCAAACACGAATGGTTAATTTTTGCATCTAGTCACCTCAATGTCCAATGCCAAACGGAAAACTCTGCTGCTCGTTAAAAGCTCCTGTTAGAGACTAGTTTTATTTTCCTCCTGCTGTAGTTCGTATCGCAAACCGAAGCTGTGACCACTACCAACAAAATGTGCTCTCAGAATACAATAAAAGGATTGCTATCCCTCACAGTGGCAACAAAGCCTGAATCTTTTCAGATTGAGAGGGCTTGGTGACATTTATTATGCAGCATTTATTTTACTTTCACCTGTTTTCACGATATTCAAGGCGCAGAGTGGTGTTTTTATCGACCAAGTATTTAACCTCTACCTTCAAAAGATAAACGCGCTCGAGAATGGGTCTGTCTTTTGTTCGTTAGAATCTAAATATTTGTAGATGGTACTTTAAATGTTCGACTAGGTGAAGTAAGCACACTTTCTGACTATTGAGGAGGTGGATCTGAAATAATTGAATCTGATTCAATTAACATGGATTCCACTAAAAATCCAATAGAAGATTCATAGAATAGATTCATGGGCAAACATTAATTACCCCGAGACGCATTTTGAAGCCAAACCGGCCATCGCAAAACGACCACCTCCGACACAAGATTATAAGTGTAAGTCCGGGAGTTGAATTGTCTATTTTTAAGTGAAGATAGGCAAAAATTCTAACCCGTTTTCTGAATACCTTTTTACGTTTAAAGTTTGCATTAGTAGTCTACAGTTGAGGTAGTATCGTCGCAGTGAATTTAATTGAAAATACAGTAACTCTGCAAATACAGCAAATGTGAAATGTTCTGCAAGAGTGAATCACAAACCTTAGATCTGCGTTAAAAATTAAAATAGGAAATGTGCACTAATAGCGTTACCTGATTTCAGTTTTTATTATGGTTCGTTACGCGGCCGCTCCGGTTATTGTGTTGAGGGTTCAACAAAGAGTTAAAAGAAGGATGTTAAACAAATCAATATAGGTATGAGAATGAGCGGTGAAAGCGAGAAATTGATACAGGGTGTGAAAATTGATTAAGTTTATTCAAATCAACAATCAGAGGTTTCGTTATCGTTATCGATGTGTTGTTTTTTTTATTGCAGAGCCGGTTCAATCGCTGATGTGGTTTGCAACTGCCAGATGATAATTATGCACAATAATGTTTGCCGTCCAAACAGATACACTGTGGAAGAGACGGATATCGTTTGCTATTTGGTGGCCGCTTTTCCATGTTGCGCAATTATCAACCAAAACGCTGGATATAGATAGGTTCCCATCAATATGGACTATTTGATAAACTGTGGCAAAAGTTGATACTTAAGAATTCATTTATATCGATAAAAACAGTGAACATTAAATTGGCGACGAAAGAGAGGGTTTAAGCTCGATTGAGAGTCGAACAAGTGGTTTTACTTGCCGTCCGGTTACAAATAAATCGTTGTTCGAAAAAATTAATACATTACGGATATATTACTTAAACCAGTAGTGGATTCGGGTACGGATTGGTTTCCTAGTTTCCGATCAAATTCCACAAAGCAATGGCAAACATACAGCAGATCCACATATTACTGTTCACTAAATGTTTATCAGTTTTTAAATTTATCATGCAACAGACAGGAGGAAAGGTAGTTAGTTTGAAAACTAGGATAATTTCCTACAACTACAGAGAGCTTTTTGTCACGATGTTTCACAAAATGTTTGGAAGGGAGTTACACTGATCATGATTGTTTCGATTGATTAATTCTTTTGCCTTGTTCATTGGTCTCTGTCCAGGCATTCCTGCTTGTCTCTCCGAAGACCCGTTGCAGTACAGCACAAGTTATTAAAAATTTTACTATTTTTTTTGCTCAAAAAATACACGATCAATCGAGAAATGTCTGGATTTGAATTTTGGCTTCGGTTTTTGGCTCAAAGAATTTATCTTTCAATTCTTCCATTGAAAGGAAAGTTAAACGTTTAGCATCGTAGTCAAACCTCTTACGCGCATTGCACTTGGACCAATTGAATGCTTGGAGTAAGATTGATGAACGTCGAAGTATTTCCGTTCGTTACTTTAATTTGTGAATCCTTTCAGACTTCAAGGGCGCAGGAACAAACCAACCACCAAAAGTGTAGCATAATGAAACTAACAGATTATTCTAGTTTCATCTTTCGCCAAAAATAGGACATACAAGATCATTGTGTTGCTTGATTATTTGTTGTCCCTCGACAGCAAACAATTGTTTTGTGAGCGAGATAACCGAAGCCCAAACAGATCGCTATCACCAAAAGAGCAGTTTAACCTTGCTCTTGTTTGTCCATGCTCTTCTCTCTTGCACGCCCTAAAGCAACCAAACCTATGCAGTCTGCTGCTGTTGGCTGTTGAAAACGTTCATATTTCTAATTTATAATTTCTGTATGCAATTTGCAGCCGCACGAACTTGTGCGACTCACAGTGAAGGCGTGGTACATATAAGAATATATGCGGCCCGGTGGTTTTGAATAGAATGGTTCAGAGTTGCTAGTCTGCAGAAGGCTCTGTATCCGTCGCGTTATCTTCCAAACCGACCACGTTTGGTAGATTCTGGTTCAGGTTTAGATGATTCCTGTTTTCAGGGCCCCAGTTTCAGTAATAAATTCAATTCATAACTTCAATTTATGTGTGCCGTTTTATCGATGTGTATGTGAGTTGTTGTTTGTGAGTTGGGTGAAAAATTCCGTCACATTTATTTATATATTTGCAAACCCGCTCAAACGTTCGCTCAGGACAATGCAATTGGTGTTTGCCATTATGTGTGTGTGTGTGTGTGTGTGACTGTGTATGAATTGGGGCCTGCATTTTATGCTACCAAACAGAAACATTTTCAACTGGAAGCACCAATTTCCCGATGCATAATTGTGGCTGTATGCTTCTGTATGCATGACAATACTATCATCATGCGCATCGTATGCGATCGGCTAGTGAGTACGAATATGTTCAACAATATGCAAAAGCCTTCGGGGCCTACCGTGGTAGGAATTCTCAGAATCCAGTTTCGTTCAGGGTACAAAGATGTAAAAAATCGCAAATTACTTATTCAGAGATTTTGATCTTTATTGCAAGTGATCTTTATTACTGTAAATGTTTACTATTTTCGGTTGTGCAATATTGAATAAATTTTCTTTTTGCATTCAAGCCACAGATTTGACTCTGGTCTTGAGGTCATATGCCATGGAACAAAATTAAATTTATTTGGGCCAGAGCGAGCCGCTGTTAGTGATTTATCTCAAGTTATCTCTTTGCTCACTATCGCCATTTAGGAAGAAGACGCAGCGTTCCGAACTTTCGGGCTCAAGTTCCATCCTGGAATAAAATGAAACTCCTGTTGCAAAGTGAGAGGCATTGGAATATGAAATATGGTAGAAAAGGAAATAATCAGCAAAGCGACATATACCGATTCGAATTTCGGGCGGGAAAAAGGAGTAATTTCTCCCGTGGCGGATGGTATTCTAATAATCAGATGCAGGCGGGACATGCCGTCGTCGGACCGAAATGAGATTAGCCAAAAAATTTATTATAATTGGTGAATATTTATGGGGGTGGTCATTTCAGTTTTGGTCATAGCTTCGTTGCTTGGTGCATGGTGAAACTGTATCGGGCTAGCGAGCACTATGATAAGCGACTTTACTGTTCGGTAATGTCTGTTTGAGTTTAGTTTTCCATAGGGAAATGCCACCAGTGGTGAACATGCATGTCGGAACTAATATGCCCGAAGCAAGCTGGGGATGGTACACAAGCTGGAAGAAGAAGAGATCTCACAGAGGCTATTGTGATTTAGTGGCCACGGTGGAAATGATAATCTAGTGGTCTCATAACTATTATTGAATTTAGTATTACGTGAGTAATCGGGGCGTGCCCTCTATTATACCATCCAGCCTAGGTGAATGTGGAATTACAGGACATTATGATGGACAAAACATTTGTGAGGTTGTATAGCTTTATCTATGTTTTGATTTCGTCCATGGATACAGAACTGGTTTGTTAATGTAGAAGTTTAAATTACAGGTCCGTTTCAAATCATCACCGCATACTTCCTCAACTGCCAATGAAACAAACAGAATAATGCTAACTTCGGCTTTCAGCAAGCAGAAACTTTAGAAAATATTCCAACCTATTCCTCACTCTCGTTAAATGAATTTATATAACCTTCTGACTTAATAACTAAAACATCAAGTAAAGCAAGATGTGTATAAAATATGGCCATTTCTAAAGGCTCATTGAGTTCTGAGTTCACAATATTCCACGAGTAGCTATGATCTTCATCTTTCATTGTGAAAGGAACAATATAAAATACAGTTTTCACGGTTCCACGATAAAAAATTTGCCATTGCTGAGATTCTTATGTTTTCATCGAGGCTTACAACATCAGTGCGAATGTTCGGACTCTTATCAATGCCAACGTTCGTCATGTGGTATGTGGGCACTTGCACACTCTTAAATTATTCGATTGGTTTTGGGTCATGTTCGTAGACTTAGAACAACTGAGTCGATTTTCTTGAGTGTTTTTTAATTTTTTTTATACAAAATTGGCATAGAAATGGAACTAGAAATGAAAGTACTCGACATACCATCTCAATCCCCAAGTACCCAAGTTTTTTTTACCATTTCACTAAGTGATGTCACATACCAAAGGTACTGTATTTAAATGTTGGACCAACGGGAAAATTTTTCACCGCGTTTCGTGGTGGAGGGAAAACAGCATGTTGCCCTCATTCATTGGCTCCAGCCAGAGCGTTTTCGGGCTTGCCGTGGGAAAATATTGGAAGAAAACGATTGCGCCGTCTTGATAAACGCCAACGCTCTACCGCAGGCTTCCGGGGCAGTGTTTAGTAGCATTTGCAGCGAACTTCTTGTACACCCAACCCGTGGATCTCGGAGGAAGCACCATGCTTTTGGAAGGACCAAGATGTGAATCGTGTGGTCTGGTTGCTATATTGCAGTCCGACTGTTGTGTCCTGTGATGCCATCTGAAGAACGAATGAAAAAAAATAAATAAATAACGGTTGTGATAACCTATTTCTGAAATAAGTAACCATTCAGCTTCCCGTCAAAGGTAACCCATTTTGCAGTACCAAACTGCTTTACGAATGTGTATCGCAAGAGTGGAGTTGGTTTTTAAAAACGACCTGGTAGCACGACCATGAAAATAAACTTGATTATATAGTAGATGATTCTGATTGAGCGATTCTGAAGGAGCTACCTTTCTGTGTGGAAATCTATAAATCTTGGTATGATTATTTAATATGTTTCCAAAAAAAACAATCGTTGAACCTTGCACTAACGATACGGCAACGTCCGATACGATACGTTATAAAACACAATTTTTGTCTCTATAGTTCCAGGTAAAACTGTTAAAAACTTACGAGGCTCCTGTTTCTGTCCAGTTAGCTTTGACGGTTGGTAAGAAAGCCTGGTCATGTTACCAAGCTAACGAAATAAGCTTCGTTACATTACACTAATAAACCATCATTCAAGAAATAAAAAGAATAGTTTTGTTTACATTTTAGGTATCTTTCATTAAGGAAACTTTAAACAATAGGAGCTCAGGTTCCTACTCAGTGTGCTATGGGTAAGTTATACTACTTCTCTCCTCCACCGTCTTCTTTACTGCTCACCGGGCAATCAGAACGTTTTGCGAAGAAGCACTAGAGCCACGTGAACGTGAGAATTCCACATTAAAAATTTAATAGCCTAAAGCGGGCACAACGTCCCTGTAATGTGGACTGGAAAACGAAATAGAAAAAGCAGGAACGTGATTGTTTTTAAATGGACCCTAGTGGACAAACTGAATTTATCCTACTACCGTTTCAGTTTGCTTAACAAGCAGCGGAAGGTCTCGTGTTACTAAAATTATTTCTGTTCTATTTCTGATTAAAATGGTTGGACAAAGGAATGAATCAAAAATCGCAAAAGTCGAGCACGGTAGAGCACAGCATTTAGTACCTGTGAGTAAGAAGTAAAAACGAGCAAAAATAGAACATTCTACAAGCCGGAAAGAACAGACCCAAGACTGAGAAACCACCTCTGCAACTAGAGCTCTAATTGGTATTCCTCCCGTAATTGCACTACTTTATGAATGTTTGTTTTTGCCTAGGACCATCATGCCTTGAAGCAAGCAGGAAGGCGCTTAAAATGGTACACGAAAGAAACGTAGGAAAAGAACAAGCTCAAATCCCAAGGACACGAGAATCCATCGGCACAAACCGAAAAACGATACCGAAATTGCAAGCCACCCGCTTCGTTGTGGGTAGAGTCTTGAACAAATCATAATTTATTCATAAGCTTCACTGAGTTACTTCCTATCCGGGTGATGGGGATGCAACCGATGTTTATGTAGAGGACCGTTTTTATGTGTGGTAGCGTGTGAAACGGATTCTACGTTGTAGTTTCTTATTCTTTTCTTTCCATGGTGTCGCGTTTCGAGCCCTTAGCAGTAGCAAATACTGAAGCCCTTGTACAATTTACTTCCTCTCTGACTTGGACTGTCCTTTTGGGTGAGGTCAAAGGTGATTTTCTATCCGTTTTCGTACACTTTTAAGATTTCATTTGTCGTTAAACTTCACTTTATTTGTCGAATAAACGAATGAATAAGATAATCACGGGAACTCGTCAAACCTGGCCCACGTTTTAAGAACAAGAAACAATAAATTTCATAGGCTTCAATAACACGCATTCTAGTCAATTTTTACCCCAGATTACCCGGAATCGGAACCGAGCACGTTTCCACAGACAATGTAGGAGAAACTAAACGAGCCACAAACCAAAACCACAGCATCGACGCAATACCAGCGGTACGGGAAATCCCCGCGCTTCGGCAGAAATTATTTCGCTTTCAGAGTGGTTTCGTATTATCTGCCAGCAATCACCGGAAGGACATGCATTTGATACAAATTCATTGAAGGAAAGCCATACAGAAATAAAATGAAAATTAAACATGGAATGCCATAAAACTAACTACTTATAAGAAAAACAGGTCACATTCAATCGCCGCAGCGAAAAGCAATAAGCCAAATTGCAGCTGAAACTACGAATGCAAATAAGGTGAGAAGCGTTTGGAACGTCCATATTAGACTCCGGTGGAAAAACTTTTGCAGAACTGCACTTCAACGGGTACTGATTGTTTTTTTTACCACACCAAGTAGCCCCTTTTCCAAGGTGAGACTTAGAATTCGTGAAGCTTGACACTGGAATATCTTCAGACAGCGAAAATGATGCAAACTGGTAGAATGAGAAGGCCAAAAACAAACCCCGAATGTAGCTCTAAGGGCACCGAAGAGGCCAACAATGGCTGGGACTGGGTGGAGTCAATTTTTTGTGACGTATAATTCCATTTCTGTCACTCGACTCGGTGGCACCGGATGGGTAGCATTTTTTAGCCTCCATATTTCCCTCTTTCCACCAACTCATTTTGAACGTTTTAGTTTAGCTGGGTTTGAAAGTTGCAGTGGCAAAGTTTTGTCATTCACTCGACAGTTGGACATTTGGAGGTTGGTTGGCGCCGGTGAGTGGAGTTTCTACTGGATCTGGAATCTAATCTCCATAATGCCACAAATTGGTGACAAATGCCGTTGAAAAGTGAAATAGACGATCAGGGCTGCGGGATTCTGAAAATTAGCGTACTTCTTTAAGCTGAAAAGCTGAACGAAGGTACGATTCTGAATTGTCTGTGTTAAATTTTGAAGAATCCACAGTTGAAGAGTAATAAGCTACTATTTCAGCTACCTGGATGTTTCAGCTGGATGCTTGAGGTAAAAAAGGTAGATAGCTGGGAAATTGTGGGGACACGGGAAATTGTGTACGCTCAATGAATTATTATAAAGACCGCAGCACTTTTCGGTGCACCTGACCGTAGTAAGACGCAATGCTGTGTAAAGCATAAATAACATTTGCTGTAATAGCAGATTTGGAGCATTTATTTCCAGTGAAAGTCCGATATCCAGGAAGCCATTGCGCATTTCGTACCAGTTTTGTGCTCTATTATGTCTTTAACGTACAAGTATCCGAGAATGGTGTATATATGAACGAAAACGAACGATGTACCTAGGAAAGTAGCTTTATACCTCTTCTGATTCGGACTTACAGTCGTCTTAGGTCATGCGTATCCAATTAAAGGCATTCTATATTGTTTCCCTTCACGTTAGCACTCCTCCCATGTAAAGGAGAGTGTGGTCTGATTTGGGTTCGATGTACGCCATCTAGGGTCGATTTTATTGGCTTAATCACAAGACTGCCCCGAACCCATTTCTTATGTTATAGTGGATAATATTTGTCAGAATGTAGAAAATGTTTCTTGCAGTCTAAATCATACCGAATCAAAAAAAATATTGAATAAATAATGTATTTTTAGGATGAGTGTTCGCGTTGGAAATTCTGTTGGAAAATAAAACTCTAAAACGGGTATTTACTTTTTTAAGATCTGATACCTACCTGAACCACAATCATGCAAGGAGCTTGTTGTTGGCAAAAAACGCAAAGGCAGCTTGAATTGCAAAGCATATTAAATACGGAGCTTCTCTCAGGCCCTTTTACTTTCCAGGCGCCAAGTTGGACGGACGAGTAAATAACTTGATGCAACGATTGCTTGAGTTTTGTTATGTTAAAACCCTGGCTACACATTTTCCTCAAACGATGTGGCAAATATTATACTACAAGCAGGTGGTAAAAGTACCTCAATTGCAAGAGCTGTCGTACTCATCTCCTTGGAAACGCGACGTATCGAGTACCAGTTTTTCCGAGAAACGAGTACGGAAGGTATATGCAGTGCAGAGGCATAAATTAGTAGAGCATTAATGAAAGCAAAGCAAGGGAAGAGCAGCGTAGCGAATGATGTGCACAATTTTCAGGTGCACGTGCCCGCGAATCGACAAACGGTTTGGTTGGCGCTGGTAACGCAACGAAAAAATCCTACGTAATCCATGAGAAAAAAGAGCACGTGATTTACTTAAAAAACGAGAAAAAAAACCCGCTCCTACTTCGCTCACTTTGCATCACGTTGATGTTTGATGTGAGGCTACAGTGATACATCAGAGCATGAGAAGGGTAGGGCTTTCAGTTACCGCGCAAGGTTGCGAAGGAACAGTTTCCACAGTTTTCGCATCTCCTTTGGGCTGTTGGTTCCCTGTATTCACCTAGACCTGTATTTGCCTAGACCCCCAGATCGGAGGGATAAATAAAATACGTAGCAAATAGTCTGATGAAGTGTTCGGAGGGACCGGCTACCTACCCTGTCACCTGCTAGTGACGCCCCTCCATGGCGCTCGGTAGGTGAAATTAGTATTCCATACACGTTTCAAGCGTTTGATAGCGAAAACATGCCTAAGCGGCCGCTTCGTTCGGATGAGAGGTAGGTCGACCCGATAAAGCCTCGGGTAACGGTAACGACGTGTCGAGAAAAACCACATACGCGATCCCAAAAACCAGACCGCAATTGTTTATTTTATTTTATTTTTATTTTCTACAGCAATCCGAAGTAAGTAAACCATATTGGTCGTTGCGGACATTAAGCTAAATTAAATAAGCGAGTGCGATTGTGCGTGGATAAAATGCTTATGGCACCCGTTGGGATTGAAGCACAAACGCAGGAAAATTGTTTGTCAGCATGTTCTTAATTGAAGGATGATGTTTGATCTCGTTCTGGGATGGGGTTTCTGCTTGAAAAATACTTGAGATGGTTTGATTTTAAAACTAGTGAAACTAGCCGATTCCTAGAATACAGCCTAGAATAAAGACATTTTCAACTCCAAAGTTGCGTTTAAATAAAATACTATAATAAGGTTTTCCTGTTGTTAACAGTTGAATAACACACAGTTACAGTTACAGGTAATGGTGGATTTGAACATTCATAAGAACAAAACACGTCTTGTAGTTTTTATATAGTTTGGCGATTATTAGTTATCTAGTTTTTCGTATAGAGTTTTACCATTTTATTTTCTGCCCCTGCATCATGGGCTGCCTCCACCCATGATTTCGGTTTTTCATACGTGTGTTTTTGTGCATCCAAATGGATTTCAACAAAATCAACTTTCAATATTCAAATTAAATTCAAAATTAAACATCGACACAGTTTCACACATGCTTTAAGCCTTATGCTCAACCTCACATTCTACTCATTTCTGTATCTTTACATAGTTCCTTTTCCTTTAATTTTTTTATGTAACTAAACATTATGAAATACAAAAACTTTGTTTATCTTGAAATATTCATAAGAGCCTCTGATGTTTGTTTCTGTAATTTCCGTTCGTAAAAACTTCGAGTGGCATTGTTGAACGAATGAAAGTTTAGCATGAACAAAAATGAAAAATAAAACTAATAAGCAACCGTCATTGATCAAGTAGTGAATGGTTCTAACACGAAAAGCAAACGTTATTCTTATGCCATCCGGAAACCATACTTCCGGGAACGGTAAGGGTCAACATTGGCCCTATCCATTGAAGAAACCCACAAACGGAGCACGTTGTTAGCCTACAGAACAGGGGATTTGAAATAGCTTAAACAAACAGAATCTGCCGGAACGTACCATCGAGGGAACAAAATTGGCTAACAGTTTCCGGAGGAATTGAGACGGAGATTTTCATAAACCTTGGATATAAAAGAGGATGCATCCGTTCCCTCGGTTGAAAGAGAATAGAAAAACAAACACGATCGTTGATTTCCTGGGGTTATCAATCTCTGTGCTAACTCGATGAGCTGATAAAGTATGCAAATAGAGCAGAACGGTAGCATTAAACTGCTAGCAAGCAAAACTAGCTTCTCTCTCTTTCAGTCTGTTCCTGTTTACAAAAGATTCCTATGCAGCTGCATTTATTATTCAGCTGTCAAAAAAGGAAGAATCAATGGATAGTATGCGGCACTGGTTATTCTTTCAGGTTTTATTCTTTCCATTTTAATTTAGTAAAAAGATTTATCTATTTAACGAAATATTCAAGCAATCAGCTCTTGTTCTATATCGATTTTCAATATCGAACCAGGTCAGGGTCAGAACGTTGAAGATGTTGTTCGATTGCTCCACGTCGGCATCAAATGCTATAACCTGCGGGTGGAAGAAATTACGCACGTTAGTGAAGATAGATTCATCAGCTCGATTCCGTTTCACGAGAAGAAATAGACGAGAAAAGAAAAATAAGCCTAATAGTTGAATGAGCTATTTGGATGAATGATCCTTTCGAAACGATTCGGTCAAAGCAGAAAAGTCTATGATTTCCGTCAAAATCAACTTTTCCAGGACATCCTTTGCAATACGATAATGTTCCGGGAAATGTAGAGAACACCTGACGACGTGAAAAATACCGATTCAACGTCAACACGCTACTCTCCTTCCATGTGGTAGCTCATTCAATTCCCTGGTCTGTGAATTGGAAAATTAGTTTTCCATTTATAACTGCAAATTGCATTTTCCCTTGATGTGGTTTAACGTGAATGACTGTGTGTATGTTATTTGTATGGGTGATAACGTTTGGCATGGAACATACAAGGGGAAAACAGCACTTCATGTTCTTGCCTACCTAAAGGAGCAAAACTCGTTCCATCAGATAGCAATCTATCGAATGTACAGACGTTCGAACCATTCACGTCGTTCGCATTAGACCCAGCTTTCCTCAACTGTCGATCTGCATAAAAACAGTTGTGGTCTGGGGATTGAGTTATTGCGATAACAAACCTTGGCATTTTGTATTGATTGATGTTTTCTTGGTGAATGGAAGGGTTTGTCAAGTAGAAGTAACATTAATAAGCTTAGGTTTGTTATATTGGCACTGGATGGAGAAACAACTACTGTAAGTGACTGCAGTATTATGTTTATTTGAAAGCAGCCCTCGTGGTCGTGAACAAATCAACAATGAACAATCTGGAAAACCTAGTGAGCAAAAATTACGCGCCAAAAACATACACAATAATGGTCGAGCTATTGAGACGATAAAAACAACACATACGAAACATTAAACTCATTAACAGATTAGATGATAGTGCATGTAAAAAGTAAACCTCCGTAATAATCGGTAAATACAGCCGTATGGGAGCCGTTCAGCTGACGCCAACTGAGGTGTCCGTCCAAGAAGGACCATTCCCTGAACTATCAACTGCTTGTAGAACAAGCGACGTGATCACGGAGATGCTATTATGGATAGGCGTTTTCCTTTAAAGGTTAGAAAGGTACAAGAAACGAGGTGTGCAAAACCGATTACTACAAAAAAGAGATAGTGGTTGATCAAGAGAAAAACAACTTTCCATTACCTCAATTTCCTTCGTGCTCATGGCTTTTCGAGGCGATTTCATCACCGGCTATGTGCATCACCGACAGGACGCGCGCTAAGAACGCTCGGGATTCCAAAGAGCAGACACCAGTGCACCACTAATAGGGAAGCGAACTTACTTGGACGTGAATAAGTGTTTGTGAGTCCCTGTACCATAGTATCCGCTAAACACTTCGTTAGAGAAACGTGTGTATAAATGTTCATTGAAAAGTTTACGCACAGATTTCACGGTCCTTTTTAGACGTAGCAGGTCGACCATCTGTAGTGTTAGCTGGAAATGTAGAAATAACTATTTCACGTGTATTGTTCAGCAGAACTCGTGTATGAAGCGTCAGCACCAACTGTGAATCGTTATATTTGGTGATATTTCATAATTGTACACCATGGCAAGCGGAAGGCCGCCAGCCAGGATGTTTGAAAACACCAGAGTCCATCAAGTAAATTGTAACACCTGTGCCGTTCATCATCAACAAATGCACCAACTTGTGAGTGCGAAATTTGCGCACTCCTACACGATTTCTCCTTGCCTAGCCTAGGGCAACCATAAGCGATAACATGACGTTGATATGACGGCTTATAGCAAACCCTGCGATTTCAACCGGTCGGAATCGGAACCGTTGCCCAAATCGTTGCCCTTAGCATTCCGGTAGAATGCATTCTCCCACAGATTGGTGAATTTTGGTACAAATAGGTTTACAGATGCTTGTACTTTGCACTACATTTCACTCAAATGCATACAGCTACCAAGGTTTCCTGTGAATCAATACCGGTTCCACGAACTGGGAACGATACTCGGCTTTAGTTGGTTAGTCATGGTGGAAGTGAGACTCGTACGACAGTAAGGCCACCCTTATATAACGATTACTGCCATTCGATGGTCGGGAGACGCATTTTTCAGAATAGAATTTTCGTAATGACATCTTCTACCCCGTCATAAGCTTGTTAATATTTATCCAACCCGACTCGTAAGCGAGGGCTTTCATTTTACTGGCGTAAGTATAGAAGGATGGCAAAAGGTGTCTACTTCGATCATCCGACACCGGTCGTTGCAGAACTATAGTGAAGGGTTTTATTCTCACAGAAAAAAAAATCATCGAGGAACACAGTCAGGAAGCTGGAACGCACGAACCCTAGCCGTTTTTCCTGTTCACGAGAGCTTTGAGACCGAGCGTGGGATGGCGTTATTATAGTCGTTATCGTTTTCCGATGAGAGTGTAACCGGGAAAACAGCCGGTTGCGCTAGAAGTCACACGGAAGACGGGCTCATGCAAACAATATTGACACGCGTTGGCCTGATGGGCGAAACTGACTGTTACGCAGATGGTCCCAGCGGTAGATGCAATCTTGGTGAACAAGCTTATGCTTCACAGACTCTTCTCTAGTGTGAAAAGGGACGAGAAAAATCGCACGAAGAGTAATTGCATGTCAGAGGATCTTTTTTTACCTTGCTTCTGATGATAGCTCGAGATGCGAGGTTTTATGAGCTGTCGCTTTTCCTCTTTGAAAGCACAAACGTGCCCGGCAGAAAACAATGAATTACATTGCATTATTTTTTAATGAGAACTGTTACAAGCACCACATAAAGCAACAAAAAATTGCTGGTTGGATAGGGCAGGTGTAACGAGACTAAAGGGGATTAAAGGATCATTCAAATCGATGATCATTGAAAAAGTGATGAAAATATTGTCAATTACGTATTAAAATTGGTCATAGCATCTTATTGAAGAAAAAAATTAAAACCCAAGATAATGCGGGAGTGTTTTAATTCTTTTAAAAGCGCATACAATTTTAATGAACGAGATTACAAGTGTTTTAAAAATGTAGAAGAAGATTGAATAATAGTACACTAACAAATATATAATTCATTAAAGAGCAAGACTTTGGTTGGTTCAATTGAGTTTTATGTGATTGAGAAGTGGATAATCAGTCCTATCATTCAGGAGAACTGAAAATAAAAACGCATACCAAACGTGCTGAAAATAAAACCCATACCAGCCGAGTTTAAACGGCTCCTGCTGCACTGCTTTTGTAACGGTAGTTTATAGTATCTCGGACCAATACCTCCATCTCGGAGACCAATAGCTTGGTACGATGCGTGCCTTATTCCCTTTGAAACAGTTTCTACATATTGTAAATCCAACAGTAAACAACCTCAACTTTGACTCTGCCATCGGCCATGCCCTGAACACGCCATCCATTAGTCAACCCCTTCTCTTACAGCGGAGGCGATGCAGGGTTCAACATCACGATCAGCGTCATCAGCATCATCATCATCGTCACCGTAAGCTCGTGCATAGTTGCGTCCGGAAAGTCGGTCGAACTATCCCATAAATTAAATAAATGTTTTTCAAAGACATTCGACTCCGGAGCGATGCGTTGCAGCATTCACCAGTTTAAAGGTTTGCGCCAGGTGGGGAGACCGGCAAGATAAGCTGTGCATAGTGGAGTCGGATCTGCACGATTGGCTGGACATGCCGTGAGTATTTTTGTACGCCGAAGGGGTTATAAAGCAATCCTCTGTTATACGCACGTGCAGTAGCACCATCCATGAGTTGCCAATGCTTGGGTCCAAGCCATAATTGAACTCTTTGGTGGCAATAAAATTGATAAGTGTCTTCCATCGTCCGAAGGCCGTTTGTATTTGTCCATAAGAGTCACTAATGAAAAACTCAATCTAACTTAAGGGTCATATAAAAAAACCTTGCTCTGTATACGTTCCATACACGTAGAGACCGTTTCGGTGAATGACATCTTGCTTAAGAAGTACATGGACTCGCTCAGTTCCTTTTTTTCGCACCCGAGAAGTTTTCATTTCAATCGGGGAAAACGTCAAGCTAAAGCGCTTTTCTTTGTAGTATGAGGGAATGCCAGGGGATACTAACCCTGATCGCATGAAATTTTATATCGTTGCATGGGTCAGTGGTTGAATGAACGAACCATGGGGTGAAAGGAGATTTCTTAAACCTATTTTTAGAACCCGCGCCGAATGCAGACGAGCCGACAGGCTTATGGAAGAATGTTGCTGCCGAAGAATACACAAATCCATGCAAAAGTTTAAAAACATCCTTGAGCCTGGATGTAGAACCGTTTTGTAGAGAAATAATTGTGTAGAGAACAATTGTGGTGCAACAGTTTACGTAGTGCATCGGTTACAAATCTAGCTGGTCGACATGAGACCGATGAGAACAATAATGACAGCCATCGAACACTCTTTCGAGGAATATCTAATGGAATTAGTTTAGTTGTGAGAAAAATTGCTTGCCTTTCAGATTGTTTGGTGAGTGAACTTCAGTGATAAGCAATCATGCTATATAAAAGATCCGAAACGAGGCGTAACCATTCCCAAATCATCCGAGAGGCGCTACTTCTGGATCGAAATCGAACGTAGTGGTGCGTGCAAAATTGCCCAGCTTTAAGTGCGCCAATCGGATTTTGTTTCGTACTGCTCCTTGCTTAAAAGAAAGGAGGTTTCCAAATGACGTTACGTTTTAGGTGAATATAATGAAACATAAAGTGACGTTTGCGTTTGCCAGAAAAGGAGAGGTCTGGTCGAAATCCTTGGTGGGCAAACGACGGGGTGAGAAAACAATAAGACACACCGAAAGTTGCCTCGTTGACACAGTGCCGCCGGCGTCAGTAAATAGTGGTACGATAAAGTTTCAAATCTAACTTTAACGACCAGGCGGGTTGCATGTGTGCTTTTAGTCAGAATTTAGGGTGCACAATGTGTAACTTTTCCACGATACGCAGCGAAACGCCGAGACAGAACCAGTTACTTAACATTGGCTGAAGCTAAACAGTTTCTGTCACTTGAGTTTTCCGCACGTTTAGTTTGGCTGCGCTGAGGAGGATGAGTAAGTGGGTAAGTCTATTTGCTTTGGAGTAGATGGGTTGGACTTTTGATTAACGATGGAGGACAGAATGAAGAAAGCTTTCTGTGGCTTATAGGGGAAAGTTCGATCAAAGGTAAATTAAAGAAGGCATTGTGCGGTCGTGTGTAATATCCCTTTTCTCTTGGAAACATCGAACTCATCCTGTTCCACCGGTTTATGTACCTCATGTTAGTATGTGTAATGATGAAACGTCTACTTCCGTTACTCTGTAACATTAATTAGAAATAATTTTTTCCATGTTTAATGAAATTAAACCATGCAACCATGCAATGCATTTATGAAGGTTTATAAAATCTTCTTGTATTAATAATCTTGCTCAAAATGCTTTTCAGCAGAAAGTAGAATGACAACCTCATTTTCAACATATTAAATCTCGTAGGAAAACATTGAATTGAAGAACAGATTCTGAATGGGTAGCATATTTACTTTCAAGCTACTCATTCAAATGCCGCCATGTACGAAAGCATACCAAAATGTGAACAATCTGATTGTTGCTCATTATAGTGGTGTATGTTCGAATTGTTTATTCTATGCATGCGGTGGCTCTGATGGCAGTTGTAACTGCAAATCTCTGGCATGCCAGCCATGTTTGTTACAGTTGTTGTATGATAACCCTGCTGAGTTTGTCGTGCGAAGAAAACTTTGGTTCAGTTAGGCAACTCTCGTTTGTTGTTTATGAAATGTTTTTTTCATTGAAATTTCCTCTGAAATGAAGCGGAATCCCGGCGATTCCTTTGTCCCAAGATGTCTGAAGCTATTTTTCTCTGGATTTGTGTTGTGTTTTTGTGCGCGTGTTTATTTTCTGAACAGCTTTTGCCACTTGCGTTACTGCAACGGTATCGTATACTTTTATCTTTCGCTTACAGACGGGTAAACAATGCTGTTACTGTATTCCAACCAAGGAGTTGTAAGCATTCGCGATGCAGGTTTTTTTAATACTACGGCAAGCGCAGCTGCAACAGATAAACTTCATGGAAGTATACATACCATCCGATGCACGCGGAAACAAAATAGGTACGATGTACGAAATGTATTCCATTCGGATACTTTACGCTAGGACCTTGGACAAGTGTTCCTTTCCTGGACAGAAAATTTCCTTTGTTTCCAACAACATAAGAGCTTAGTGTGTTTTGCACAAAACACTTCTTCGTTTAATATTGTATTTGTGTTTTGCTTACTTCCGGTGCACAGCTTTTCATCGAATGACAGCAACAAGAGTGCGCAAGCATGTTGGAGCTTGTTTTCGCAAACAAATATCATTCACTTCCTTATTATATGCAACTAACGAAGCGTTCCTAGCTGATAGATAAGTTTAGTTAAAGAAAAACGGACAGCAGAATATAATTCATTGCGTAATGGAATAAATGTGGTCGTCAAACCAACCTTGACAGAATGCCTCGATTTTATCTACATTTTTTCAAGCAAAACGTACCATCATAGCCGTAAGAAGAAAAACAAATGCAGAGAATATTCTTCAAAATATTAATAAAAAAAATCTCCAATAGAGTTGATTGACATAAGTTTAAATCTATTCCGAGGACATTACAGCTCATTTGAGACCATTTACCTCGAGAGTAACCGCTTGCCGGGTTTTATGGGCCGGCCGGTGTTGAGATTTTACAAAACGTTCCAAGAAACGTTCACAGGAAGCAAGGAAATGATGATGGAAAATCTAATCAGCTTTCCATATCAGTCAACATGGTTCGTGCGTTTGTCGAGTTGGCAAAGGTTGCGTGATAAGCACCTGGATATTTATTTTCGTTAACGATTCATTGCCATTAGACTGAACTGGCTCGACAGCGACCATGTGCCGGTTGCTATAATAATAGGTAATACGACACTTCATTTTGATTCCTATGTTCATCAAGGCACCGACTGATGCGCTGCGGAAAGTGGCATTTCCTGTTCGAGCGACAATAATCGTTATCGCGCAGGTACGAGTTATCTTAACTATCTTTTTCGCATTAGAACTTCAGGATGTCAGAGAGTGATTGGAAGGTTTGTGAGTCTCTTTTTCCTGCTAGTTTGAAGGTCTCAGAACGTCCAAATATCGGTTTGGTTCCTCCCGCAAATGGTCAACGGACGTCGGAAAGCACAAACCGAAAAAATGGCTAGTGAAATAAAAACGTATCAAATCGCGCTACCCTTCTTGTTTTTTCCTCTTCCATTCGCTCGGTAAACCACAAGCAAAACCTGATTCTGCTCAAGCTGGGTTCAGTGGTACCAATTTTACTAAATTGGTCATCGAAGCTGACTCTTTCGAAGCCTCCCATTTCCTTCGGGTGTAGCGAAAGAAGCTGAAGATCTGGGCGAGATACTTTCGTACTAGTCAGCCTCCGTTGAACGAACGGTTTGTATTCCGGGCACCGAATGCTTCTTTCATTAGCCATATCTGTAAATGAAAGAACCGGAAATTGTGTGACCGGTCTGTCTGTGGCTCCGTTTTCCAAACCCGTGAACGTCTGTGGTAAGCTAGTGGAAGACGGCGTTAAGATTTTTAGGATACTCCCTCGACTCCGGCTTGTCCTTAAGTTTTCCTGACAGTTGATTCGAGGTCATCAACACCTCGTAGAGACGTAAAGAGGCAAACGCGACGGTAGCGGTTCCTTTCCTTTGATGGAAGATAAAAGTTCATAGGAAAAATCGTTTGCGGTGACCACACTGCCCCAGCTCCAGTAAACCACACCGATATCAACAGTGACAAACCGGTGAAGCCTCCAATGACCATTGCTTAGTGTTGGGCGAGCCATCAGAAATGCCACGTTAAAAGTTTTGCCCAGATAATCTTCCCCACGGGATCCTTGTTTGATAACAGGGTGGTCTTTTTTTACCAGCCATCAAACGCTAACGCCCGAAAACAGCTTTTGAAAAAAAATCAAAAAGTGTTGTAGCCCAAATACACATCACAGCCGGACTGGCCGATTGGGCTTAAAAGTTCTTCCAATGCGAAGAATTGCTTAAAGTTGGAATAAATTATTCTGCCTGTTAAGATCGATTTTGGGCTTGTGTCCACAAAGGATGTTTCGCTAGCGGTAAGCTCCAGGGAGACAGTTGATGAAGCTTAAATGAAATTAAACAGAGATAAGATTGCGTTCCGTGGCTTGGAGCAAAAAATGAGCAATTTGTTTGTAACTCAAGAAGTTTGCTTAAACTTCAAAGCTCACCAAGACTTGTTGAAATTTGAAATTGAGTGAAATGTGATGTTCAATCAAACTCCACCGTACCCAGCCTTTATCTGAACTTAACTGTGATTTATTGTGGTTTGTATACTTCCAGCTAGCTTCTCATAATTTCCTTCTTACTTTGATTTGCATAGCTAACCGGAGGTATGAACGGTACTGTACTCTTTACTTGTGACAAAAAAATCCATTTGGCGAAATGAGTTCATACAACTAGCTTAAAACAATTATCCCATCGCACCGCCGGCCAGGATGAAGCTTTTTTAGTTGGTCAGGCAGAAAGCATTTCATCAGAAAACAGAATTTAAAAACTGGCAGTGAAATTCAATACTATCAAAACACATACGCACACTCACAATCCTATAATGGGTAGCTAAGGGTTTTACGTACTGAGAGAAGGTTCGCTCTGTTCAAGGGCTGACCCAGGGTAGATAGGGAGATTTATTTCATTCCATTAGTTTTCATCTGTTGTTGCCAATGAGCAAGAGATGTCGTCTTGCTTTCCCATCTACCACAAGTTCACACACATACATAGTCAAGTCGATTGGTGGTAAAGTTTGAAGCTAGTTCTACGAAAATTTTCAAACGAATATAATGAAAAAGTTTTTTCCAATATTCCATTCCGGCTCTTAAAAAGCTTAAGGCACGAGAAAACAAAAACAATTTTGATTTTTCCAATACTGTAGATGTAATGGGGAAAAATTAAGATTCACTAATGTGTGTGCTTTCACTTCGCAGAAGTGGGGAACTATTGTTTAAAAATTCACTCCACTTACCAATCTGTCATTTTGCATGTGAGTTCACCAGATCATCACATCATGAGATGAACTTTAATTAAACGGCCAAATAAAGAGAACTGGCATGCCACAACAACAGGATGCAAATTGAGGGTAGAAATGTTTGACGTGGGATATTGGTCGCTAGTGTTGAAATTGGGTGGTTCAAAATGAAACAAGGAGATTAGGTAACGCTATTTGACAACCAGGAAACCTCCAATTTGCAGACCTTTAATTTGAACACATAGGTTGGTCGAGGTATTTATTTCGTTTAGTTGAATAATAATAACAAACACCTTCGGGGCTCATGACCGCGATAATTACATAAATTGAACGAATATTGATGAGCACGGACCGATTAACATCCGGTCTCATTCAAAGGTGCACACTTGTAACGAAACAAACTTCCCAATTACTGAGGGGATGTGCAAATTGCATTTTGCGATGAATGTCAATTTCAGTGAATTGTGAAAACCCGTTACTATCAATCGCATCCGATGATAATGTCAACAGATTGAGTAACACAAATGGTGCGCATCAGTGAATCGTCACATCGCTGGAGCATGATTTTGTCCCTATATATTGAGTTTATTTTAAAGTATTGACCTATTTGCGGAAAAACTTTATTTATTCCAGGGAAATTCAACAAAGGAAAATAATTCAACGAATATAATTGCGTTTAAATTAAATGTCATAGATTAACATCAAACATGCATTTTAGTTTGAAAACCTTTTCAATTAAAATGTATGATCAATAAACTGCATAGAGAAATTCGTCGAATTCACTGTCAGAATATGGATACCTCCTTTCTCATCCGTATTCATAGATCACTGTCATGCAGAAGAAACTTTTATTTAACCATACTTGGACCTTGTTTGATGGATAATTGTCATTTATTTTATTCAAACTTTCACCCCCTTTGCCCTAGTGAGACCAGTGAAGCAAAGTTTCATAAACGTGTAGGGAGAAAGTGAGCTTCGTTTAATGCTTTCAATGCTACAAGACAATGCTCGAGTAAATAGTAACAGTTTAAAGTTCTTTTGCCCAATCAGAGTTTTCGGCCCCCTTTGCATTCCTGTGAACCAAAAGACCATCACTTTATAGAACTGTTCCCGTCGCACTTTTAAGCAAAGTTTCACGAGATTCATTGGTTTCATTCCCCCTAGGGGAAAGAAAAGCGTGGAGGATATTTAAATCTTGTTGTCCTGTTGAATATTTTTCTTCTTTTGTTGTGGTTTCCGAAGGTCCGAAACGGAACACATTTTGTGGGACTTGCGGAACCCGAGAATTGTTATTATGCCTCAGTGATTTGGGAATTTTCGGTTGACTTGGCTGATGTGTTTTTTACTTTTTATTTTTGCTGCTCCCCATCCATTTCCTTATGCTTCTTCGCCGGGCCTCTGGGGTATCCTCATATACGGCGTTCCCTTCGTTTCTCTGTCCTTTACATCGGGTTTTGTAACCCCATTGCTCCATCGAGAGCGACCATTCGTGCTTCATCCGAAGCATGTACAGTTTTACACTTTCACATTCCATTTGCCATCCCACTTCCTCATCTCTCCTGGGATGTTCCAAGTCGAGCCATTATTTTTAATGTGTGTTATTCTTATGCATATATATAAATTATATTTATTAGAATTGTTATCCACCAGGTCCGCGACAGCTGAGCAGTTGCGCCATTTAGAACAATCGGCCCATGAGCGCCGGGGTTCATCACCTCGACGGCGTGGGTTCGAATCCCAACCGAGACCGGACCCTGCCCGAGGAGACCCTGCCGAGAAGACTGACTATCCACGTGAACATAGGATAAACAGTCTCGTAAGCCTTTAATAAGTTCGTTACGTCAAGAAAAAGAAGAAGAAGAAGATCCTCCAGGTGATTCTTCAAAGCTTTTGCTTTTAAAAGTGTCAAATATAAGGGCGGTGGACGGAATTTCATCAGAACTTCCGGCAAGCATAGCTTTCCTGGTCTTTCCCTCGGGCAAACGATGACATGGGGATCCGGATTCCAGATGTGGCACAGGTTCACGTGTTTACAATGCCTTGGTGCTTATCATTAGTAGTATGCATCAATTTCTGCCTTCAGAGATAAAGGCATGAAAAAAATAAAAATTTAAAAAATGCCTAACAATTAACACAGAAATTGGAAAAATAAATACATAACATTTTTTTTATTTACAGGAGCGATTAACAAAGCGCGCAAGCTGGACACTTTTGTTTGATAGACCAAACCTTCTCCATCAGTCATCTTTAAACCGAATACTTATTTGAGCACCACTTACTGCTACCGTTTAAGTCTATTCTGTTAAAGGGTTATAACACGACAGCTGTAGTATTTTCGGATATACATGTTGAGTACAGCATGGATAAACTTTTAGTACGTTTTTCACTCATAATCAGTCGATCAGTCTATTGTAATCAATATATTTTTTAATGTAATGTACTATTTATTTAACGATTGACCAAGCTGAAAATTGTGCTGAATAAAACTATTCCCAGTGAGACCTCATCAGATAAAAACGGACATTCAAAAGGCACGTAGGAAGAAAGGCATTTGGTCCAATCAGCTCCTGTGGGATAAAATTATTTTATCTGGGCAACAGTTTAATGCCTTCAACTTTGAAAAAGATATGTACATGAACCTTTGCACAATAATGGTGCTATCATTCTAACAGAACGCTTCAAAGCGTTGACGAAATCATCATTAGTACAGAACGATCGGTTTAAAGTTACTGAAAACCAATGGTTCGACTGGAAATCCCAACCATCATTGAGACATACTCAATGGTCCATCAATAAGCTAAGAAGTATAAGAACCTAAGAGAAAACTAGGATCTTACATGTCCCTGAGGCTCGTCCTCCCATTGGCTGCCCTAAACCTTCCATTTAGCCTCAGACCAAAGGCTGTCGACCTGTTCAGTGATTTGTGTGTGACATGACGATTTCTCAAAGACTGGTGGGCTGTCGTTGACGTTTCAAACGTTGTTCAGTACGACGGTGTCATCTGTCTTTAAATTATTTGCTGCTTCCGGCGTAGCTCGCGCTGGTAGGCCGATGGTAAGAGAAAGAAAGTTTACGTATCGAGAGCGATTCACCATTCCCTAGGATGGAGAAATCAAATAAAAGGTTGAGCAACAATCTAGTAGCACTTGTTATGCAAATTCCTTACCTTTTTGATCTTCTCGTAATGTAATGCCATGGCCTCGTAAATTGGGTCAAGTTGAGAAGAGCGAAAATATTGTCTACGTTACCGCTCGTCATCTTGTAGCACTCACAGGACGCTGTAGAGAAAAACAGGTGAAGTGTGACATGTAAGCTCAAAAGGGCTGCACGCTATTGACCGGAAATGTCGTATCATAGAACTTTAATGCTGCATCCATCAACACTTCAGGTGTTCGGGGTGTTGATGCGAATGTAAGACAATTGGATTTCGAACGACAGGCATTCATTCTGGGGGGAAAAGTTTTCAATCCCAACCATGGAGCATGGTTCTACTATTCGATCACGAAGAGAAATAACACAACGTGTCATGGGGACTGGGATTAAATTAAGGGTTAAGAGTGATATTTAATTTCTTCACCCATTTAAGCGGCGGTTAAATAATAAATGTTGGTCCGTTGAGGTGCTTCTCATCCACTGGTTTCATTAAAGGTACAATACCTATCGTATAGGGGCACGTGTTGAAGTTCGCTGTTGCGTGCAATAAACAGCGGGCACGTGTACGGTTGCTTTATTATGTTAATGTTGTTGGAAGCCGAGGGAGAATCTAATTTACTTGTCCACGGGTTTTGCTGGCCGGTTTTAAAGTTGCTCTATCCTGGATACAACCAATCAGTGGATGTTGTCGTTGTAGTTAGTAAGCCTCTAGCGAGTGGATTTAAAATTATGCTAATTTGCTGTCCACTTGTAATGATATGGGCAACATGCTTGAAACAAAAACATTTTTGTTTTGGTTTTAAAGTTGTAATGGTAAATAAAGTACATACTGTTATTTTAACTACACATGTGTAAACAAACTGACAAACACAATTTTAAATATGTTTTAATATCTTGTTTTAAAACCCTTCAGTTTCTCCTTACATTAGATTTCCAGTAAAAAAATCTATACTGAAAAGTTTAAGTTTCTCTCAATACAAATGAAATATATTTTGTTAGGAAAAGCCACACTCAAAAATATTCGTCTCTAAAAACACAAATGAAACATATTTTGTTATGAAAAGCTTGGTGATAAACAAAAGATAATTTTTATCGAATTTTAATGATTCGGTTGGTGTTCTAGTTTTCACATTTCACGCCGATTTCTTGTAATTTATTGCATTTTTTCAATTTAAATTTTCATTAAATAATTTTCACATTATTGCGATCAAGTGGAACAATTTTGTCCAGATTCCTAAATGTGTATCTCCCTCATCTGGTGGTGCCAGGCTCTTTCCGCAAAACAATGGAGGCGCCCAGTACTTTTCGATCAGAGGGGCAGAATTCACCCGAAATGAGACACAACGCTTTGCAACGGTTGGATGTTTCTATATTCAAAATTGGATGATTGGTACCTTCCCTCTCTCTACGCTGAAAAATGCCACCACCATTTGGTCCATGTAGTTGGACAATTTTACGAGAAGATCCCTGTTTCTGTAGGTTTGTCCTGCTGGCAGCTACGAATTATTCACATCCTTCCAAGTATGTTTAAGTGACGGTGTACGTATTATCACAATTGTAAGCAGTTCTCGAATGAGATGAAGCATAAAAAAAACAATCAGATGGAAATTTGGGAAGTGTAGGTGCATTTTCTCAAACTGCCACAAAGCAATCCTGATAGATTTCGCTATTTTCGAATATTGAATACTCACATGTTGATATTGGCAATGGAAGAGAAAACGTTTTAGCAGAAAAAATCTACCAGCATCTCTTAAACAGACTAGGATTGATTCTCGCCATGAGGATGATTGGATGGTTAGAAGACTGTTAGTCTAGGGAAGACTTAAACGAAAATATTGAATATGCATTAGAGCAGGGTTTCCAAAGTTTTCACGAAATACTGTAAAAATTTGCATATTAAATCAAGTTTGATATAAATAAATGAAAATGAAAACAACTTTAAATAATGCCCGATTTTTTAATACCTTCTAAATTTATTTTGGGCTGAAAAAAACAATACAACGGAACCAGTTGAACATCCCTGCACAAAATATCCCTGCCTTTTTGGAAGAAATTCATTCAATTCATCCCAAGCCAGTTTTAGCAACGAAAAGCTTGAAAAGAGATCTACCCTTCCAAGCAAGTTTATTAGCACCAACATTCGTGTACGGTAAACTATTTCGATTCCGAACTTAGAGGAGCACATCATTGATTGTGGATTGATTTGCTCCATCTGTTCGTAGTACCTTCGGGCCAATACGAAGAGCATGTCCTTCAGTCACACTCGAATCCACTCTTGGATACGGATTGCAAAAGTTGGGCGGATGAGGAAGACTAGTCAGGGGAATCTTCTTACCACACAGGAGCGAATGACAGCATCTTGTACACGTTCCTTGCACGTCATACCGTAAGACCGATCCGGTATGCATCAATTCGGTCGATGCACCGGAAATCCTGCAAGTCACTTACTAAAATCACTTCACTTGGTGAAGATTTTTGCTGTAGTTCTACATCCTTCCATTACTTGTACACACAAAGGTACATCTAAGCCGACAACCGTACCGGGTGCACCTTTGTTCAACTTTTCTAACCACTTCACGGTTGTTCACAAAGCGCGGATGGAGCCAGGTGGAAAGAAGTCATTCTTCGACACGGTGCTCCAGCATAAGAGAACTTCATTTAAAGCAAGGAATGTCTTTCAATTCTTTTTCCACCGGGGTAGTTTTCTTGCCAGGGCGGTTTTGTAGGATATTACTTTAGCCAGGACAGAAGAATGGTCGGTGTCGCACGACCATGACATGGCAGTGTAAAAAGAATTACGGAAAAACATTTCATAGACTTTGGAAAAACAAAACTTTTCCATCGAGCTTGAAGGAAAGCGGAAAATTTCTTGTCAACGGTGCCTAAGTGGTATTGAATTGTAAGGCGAGCGACGAATAACGGATAGAGGTAGAACTACTTTGAAATGGTCCAAATGAACAAATCATTTGCTAGGTATTTTAATGAAATGGGTTATCCATCTTCAGACTACCCTTTAAATTGTTCGATAAGTTATTTTTTATACTTTGGATTTGTATGTGTCAGATCGGCCATCGGATAGAATTATACTTACAAACTAATTCTGATTTCCAAATTTTAGTTCAATTGAGAAATAAAATTACATTTTTCTTTTGGTTTTTTTTCAAGGTTCATTTTACATGTTCTTTCGACTCCCAGGATAATTTTCGATTCATACAATGGTAAAAACCACTTTTATGGTCGGAAAATGACCACGAGCCAAACGCGTTGCCTTCGTACTAACACACAGTAACAATAAGGAAAAATTGTCTTCAAGAAAAATGTCAATCAACGTGTCATTATGAGTCTGATACCATCCACATTTGCCTTACGTTTTCTTCGTGTTGTACCTACCTCTTAGCGCATTTTTTATTTTTCAGCTGAGTTAAGTAATGGATGGAACAACTCCTGTCTCGGTTGTGGCACCTATTTTGTCTACAATCAGGGAGCCTAGCGGTCCAAGACTATCCAGCGTCGGCCAAAAAACAAAATGTACATCGAATTGCATTCAAGATCACGAACCGAAGAAGTTGTAGCACAAAGCAACTTTTGTCATCAGCAGTGGCTTTTGTGCTATTGTTTGCGATACGATGAGTGGGGAAAACAAGAAAAAACCCAGCACATTGAAATGGCCGAATGCATAAAAAAGAATTCCCTCTGTTAGCGGTCATTTTAGCAAGGAACCAGCATGAGAAACTGCTGATCTGGAGGTAGCGAAAGGAAACATTGTGCAAAACTTCCGCGTGATTTTATGTTTGCAGCCGTTTTTGCATGTTGGTTGAAAGTTTACCGTTGGGAGTCCAATTGTGTAAAATTTGGTTTTCGAGTTTGCTTTTCTCCCACCATCATCGTCCATTCAATACATCGAATGCAAGTTCTAACCAAACGTGAATGAATGTGAACTGATTTTCGGTTATTTGCAGCAATTTCCCAGAAGGAAAAATTTTCACTTGCATTTTGGCACGCTTATGCTGGGACTGGCTTGCATTCAACAACGGGTGACAATGGTGCTTTATTTGTGAGGAAATCAATAGTTGAGAGGTATGAATCGGGTCTGCGGCCGAATTTTGATTTTGTGCGAAGTGTTTCATTCGAAACGAAAAATTTGTACGAAATTCGTTTCCGTAAACGATTAAATTGGTATAAAATTGATTCGTCCGGTAGATCCAATGATCCACGATAGATCAATGAGGTATTTAGAACTATGGCTAAATAAATTATTCATGGACTAAATTGTAAGGTGTTTTTGTGTACGAAGCGTGAGGGAGAAGGACGAATATGTTTCATTCATATTTTTTAATAGCGGAAAACTAACAGTATGGGATTATTTGCAAAAAAATGTTAAAATTTTAAACTTTTACAAATTTTTATATAACCACGAACAGGAACATTCACAGGAATGGTTTCTACGTGCCGATGTTTTCGATGTTTTACAAATTTAGACAGATTCCACGCTATACTGGCTTCATTCGACACACCCGAAATCTTTTCGTGTTCATATTTGTGGCTCGTTCATGTGGACAACCATGTATGAGCATTGGTGCGAGTCGTGGCAATGATGAGCCGTTTATTTTCATTGAAGCGCAACTGCGACAGTAAAATCTGCACATTTACAGTACAACCATCCATGGCACAACGTGAAGTTAACTGACATCAGAATTCACTTTATTTTTGAAACATCAGAATCTTAAAGGAAAAGAAACTACTGTCATAGTGATACCGCGTGAAGAACTCCCTTTTTTACTAGCTATACATGAGCCCATAAACAGTTTAATGGTTGTGTACTAAATAAGTGAAACGAGCTGAAGCGAAATATTCCATGTCCTCCAAGAGGTGCTCCAAGGGGTGTTTATTTCGCGTGTTGTTATATTGCAAAACGACTTCATCAAATACTTGTTGAACGATTTTTTGATAGTTTTTTAAATGGCCTCACTGGGAGGATGTCGGATTAAGGAAGTAAATTGTACAACCTGAGTAGCGGAAGAAAAATGTTTTAAACCTTTGTCTTATCAAAATGTATTCAAAAAGTAATTACAAAAATAGTTGCTACACCGTTAGTTGTTAAAAAAATTAATGAGAAATGTTTTTTTATTTGTTTTTCGTACGCCGATGTAATCTCGAAGAAATACAAAATACTATATTAATTAAATGTGACAAATTCGAATGTACTAATTATTTACAAAAAAGCTTTTCTATTAGCACAGGTTTCGTTGAGGTGAAAATGTCATTAGAAGAGCTTTCTTATCCGATTAATGAACTGTAGATATATGTCACGTTGCCCATTTAAGTCTAGACTTCTCCTGTTGACAATTCATTACCATAGATCACATTGAAAAGGATCAGAAGGCTCCCGTTGGGAAGCCATCCCTGTAGAAGCTTTTTTGTCATAACTTCTACGATGTATCGCTAGTTTCCTCCCAAGGAATAACTTGAACGGATGATAGTACCGGCAATATGGAGGGGAGCAAAGAATCCCATCAATCCATCATGTCAACAAAATATGCTCCATTCATCACCTTTGCGTTTGAGACCAGTGGGAACGGTATGATGAATGGACGGTGGGGACACATGAAGCTACGCAAAAGGTGGAGTAAAAGCCGCAGGGTGAGATTCTTAAATCTCACAAGGATATATCCTTTCTTCCAGCACATGTTTCCTCAGTGTGAACCGTGCGGAGAAAGTATGCTAGCTTCCAAATTAATTATCGTCCAATGGATCGGACAAAATAGGACAGAATGCTTTAGGCAAACATGATACTGTTTGTCCCTTAGTGTTGACTTCAAATGTAAACGATTCAACCATTCTTTGTTGTTTTTGTGGCGGTGATTCCGGAAGGAGTGATACCCCTCGGAAGGGTTGCCATTTTCCCTTCTCTAACCCTGCATAAGGTTTTCCCTTCCATGTTGACGAAGGATTGCGGTTCATCCGTTGTCTAAGTAACCAAGAAGGATAAGATCAATTTAACATTCGCTTTCTCAAGTGCTCAAGTCCTAACCAAAATCGGAATCCTGCTCTGGGTCGCATAACGGAGCAATAAATTTCCCTCTGACAAAGGTTGATTTGCAATTGATTTTTCTTTTCGTTCAACCGCCTTACAGAATCGATTATATTTTATTTTTCACTACCTCCTTTCATCATTTTCAAGACCGATTCGCTCCATCATGTTAACATTGTTCTCCATGATTTTTTCTACTAAGAGCTACGAAAACGCCTCGAAAAGTCCAAACACCTTTTCCATCTCATGAACCAATCTTTTTGGACGAAATTGACAGCCCGACCGGGGCAAAAGTTTTTCTTTATTCGTTATTATGGATTGGAAAATATTTGCGATTTATTTGCGTAACGGCTTCGGTTGCAAATCCCCTTGAGAGGCAAAGGTCTGCGCCAGAGGTTTCGCTACACCAGAAGGTTGAAACATGTCAAAATAGCTTAACTTTTCTTCGCCCGACCTAAAACTGCTAAGCACAACCTTGATCCACTAGCTCTGCGTAGGCCGCAGAGTTCTGGTTCTGCTTAAAGCGATACGACCCTTTGCTAAGGGCGTGCAATGTTTGTAACGGGACCTTTAATTTTTGTGCTTATTCTTTTTCTACTCTAGTGAGCAGAAAGGTCCGAGAAAGGTTGCGGTTGTTTGCTTGTTTGACATGTTGACCCTCGAGGGCCGAAGGGCAGATGATAAAGGTGAGTTATCAATCGGTCTCCTTCGGTTCGTCTGGAGGGAATGATAATTTGGAATAGTAGAATGATTAATGAGCACACACAAGCCGTAGACCATCTTTTATTTTACCTCCGGCGAAAAGGATACAAATTTTTAAGATGAATGCCGTATCGGCTTTAGATAAGCAACTTGGAGCGATCGACGGAGGATTTGGAATCCAGTGGGATTTGTTATTTTGGTTGAATTTAATAAGTGATCATTAAACGACTGCAGATAGAAATGAAGGTTGATGCTGTATTAGAATAATTTACCAATAGAGTCTTCTACTGAAAACTCCATGTCGGGGTCAATGTTTCCAATGGAACTATTTTTAACAATTGCTTTCTTATGTCAAAATCATATTAGGACATGAAGGACATCATTTGCATAGAAGCGAAGTTCTTCGTTAAAAAGAAAGAGATGTTCAACTTAGTAAAATAAATATGATGGAACGCTACCAGCATTTTAATTTATTCTTATTTGGCAGAAACGTCTTATAGAAGAATAATTTTGTCTTTTCTGACCGAAGTATTGAAGACGGAGTTTAATGAATCAGATATGTCTATCGATGAAAGTAGGTTCAATATTCTTTTTCAATCAGAACTTAAATCTGAAAACAAAGTTTGCTTTTGGTACAAATGTTCGATTCGGATTTCCTGCATTGACAAACATCTGAAATCACTCACGATGTAATGAAACTTCAGTGAAATGTTTGCTTTGCAATGCGTGTTTGAACTTTCTTGATTTGATCCGCTCCATCACTCATGAAATCAAATGTTGGTACATCAACTCAAACATCCACCTCGCAATGCAACATTTCACAAACAAGCAATAAAAATGTAAATATTTACCTAAGCGTCGAATGTTTGAGGTCGATTGCAAGAACACATCATAAGGTGAACGAGTAGAGCCGCTTTGTGTGAGCCAGTGGGTGATAACAATATGGTACCTGGTTTGGAAATGGAAACACTGCATGTGAATGCATTTGTCCTCCTTGTGCCGCCAACATCGTATAATTGGTTCTGTCTTTTATGTAGATGGATTTGTTATTGCATTAATTAATTGTATCGTTCTTCGTCTAACGTTCGGAATGCATCAATTTTATTGGATCGATTTTTCGGTTGTATGTTGTTCCATAATACACGCAAAACAGCCTTATTAAAAGCTTTGATGAACAGGAAACTGTTCGGCTGCATTTACATTTTGCATTTAAAGATTAAGACGGGTTGCTTTTTATATTTAAACTTCCAGGTGTTGCGTAAAGGTGCGTCCATAGCTGCAAAATGTAACTAATGTTCGTTAGCAGCGGTGACGCGTATTACATATACGATCTTTATTTCGACGTGGTTGATGTATCACCTAGGATCTTATGTTGGATTTTATACCAAAGAGAAAAATAAAAGCAACTAACAGCAATTACCTGATGGAATTAAATGAAAAGCGTTGAAACACACATTCGCTCCCACAGTTGATTATGTACGCAAAAAAAATATGTACTCGGTTCTCAGAATTCGATTAATTCTGGTAAAAAGCTGTTGCCGCAATGAGTTGATAAATTACAGCAGTTATTATCGGAGCTAAGTTATGTGAGTAATTAAAACTAAAATAGTATTAACGATACTCTATTTGCAAATACCTTGCTTGAAATATATCGAGAAAGATGGATATTGATGTAGCGGTATCGGTTTCACCTATTAAAGCATGACCATAACTAAATTGAACCAAGGAAAGCGCGCTACTGTGGCGCCTCTAGTGGCGTCAGCCAGAAACTAATATTTTTTAGTAGTTTAAGTAAATAGTAACAATGAAGTTGTGAAAGTTTCAGACCTGTACTATTTTTTCTCGCGAAATGCCGTACAATGGAAATTGAACGACCAAAAATGGCTCCGCACAAATCACTGGAGCGTCGGTGGACAGATTGACAAGGCCTGGAATCCATAATAAAAGCAAAGAAAAATTAAAAGTATTTTTCTTTTGGAAAGTTATACATAGGGTTTGTTTTAAAAATAGGTTTTTACTTTTTACGAGTTCCCTGTTCCTATAAATTCACATCCTTTTTTTTGCTGATTTTTCGACCTGCCATTATTCCAAGGTTGTCTTGGAGTGGTACTGGGCCAATAAGATCCACTTGGTACCAAAACCAAATTTCTCAGAGTTTCGCCCCATCGAAAAACTCTGTGCAATCACAAAACTTCATTTTAGACGAAGTGTTGGAACAGTTAGAGATGTTCTTGGCAAGAGGAAGTGAACGGAGGTTGCAAAAACGGTGTCCCTTTCCACGTTACGGGCGCTAATGGAGGAACCGAAAAAAAAATACATGAATTTATGAGAACAGGGAATACATAAACAGTTTTACATGTTATAACTATTTTTATAACAAACCATATGTATAACTGTACAAAAGAAAAATACTAATCATTTTTGTATTTCGTTTTTTAATAGGTTTCACAACTTTATTGTTACTATTTACTAAAACTACTAAAAATATCAATTTCCGGCTGACGCCAGTAGAGTTGCCACAGTAGCGCGCTTTCCTTGGTTCAATTTAGTTATGTTCATGCTTTAGGTTGTGGATGATAGCGAAATTGAAACCCTGGAAATTTGTTGCTTTACTAACAATCCTATGGAGCGAGTAACCTTTTTGCCATTTAAAACTCGGTCTGTAGATATTAAAAGAAGTTACAAAATTGCAGCACGCTGGGAAAAGACTTATACAGAAGCCATGCAATGAAAAGAGAGACGGGGGATTGAGACGGTCAAAAACATAAAAACGCAAAAACAAGTTCTAAGGCTATAAAGAAATGTTTAGACAGCTTTTGGTAGGAGTTCGTTCATGGAACAAGCAGTTGCAACTAAAGTTGAACGGAGTAAACGTAAGACAATTTTTGCTTTGCTTGGCGAATAATACGACCGCGATGAATAATTCATGGTTTCATATCGATCTTGATACGACTCGAATCCATGATGCATATTTCCTTACCCTCGTTGATCATTGCAATCCTTTGCAGTCTATGTAAGAGGTTTCTCCATGCACAATGCATCTCACATACGTGTTGTCCGAAGCTCTGGGCATGCTTGCAGCATCGTTGGTTTTTACGCTCAGCAATAAAATATCTGGTATTGAAAATTTTGCGATAACGATAAATCTGGAAATAATATTTCACGTCTGGGCTCACACAAAATCGAACAGGAAGTTATCCAGGATTAAATATGGAAAAGCAGAAGCAAAACAAAATCAAAATCTCTAGGCAAAAGCAAAAGAAGGGACTGTAGCAGGAAAGCTGGCCATTGGTCGTCCATTTGGGTTTTTTTATATCTTACACACTACATTCATTTCCCTAGCGTTCCTGTTTCACACTCTGCTTGTGGGAACTGTTCGTCGTCTTGTTTGAATTGCTCGAGCGATGAACACGTCTGCTCGTTTGAAAATGAATTTATTCGAAGTTTTATTCTACCTCATTCGTTCCGTATTCAAAACGGGTCAGTTTTGAACAACAACAGGGCGCTTCTATCGGCTGGAAAACCTATGTAAAAACTGCAAACAATTCTGACAGATTAATGGAACCACGTTATTTTCATGACGAAGTTTTTGACTCAATCAAATTGTATTAAAAATTACCTCCTACTATTTCTAACTAGCTGATCTGCTACGTATGTCTGTTTCGATTTTCAAAGCCGTAAGAATTATGCTAATTATAGAATATCTAATCAATGCTATTTCTTTCTACTTCCAGGAGAAAATTAACGCTATGTTATAAACTGCTCATGTTATTTGAAAAGAGAAACAATTCGAGTGAAGTGTTATTTGTCACTCCAAATGAATGATCGAACCAAACTTCCGGAGGAAACGAAAAAATGAAGAAGCTTTTAAGGTAGCCTTGATGTCGACACGATGATTCTTCACCTGACTTTGAGTAATTGGAGTATTTGAAAGCACAATAAGTCATGGGTACATGAGAAGTCTATTTGTTACAAAATTGGGTTGCTCCTTTCGTGATTTCAGCTTCATTGAACTTCTAAGAACGCTTTTAGTTTGAATGGGATCATTCTGTAGCAACACAAGCCATTTCTTTCCTTCAAGATTCCTCCTTGAATGATTTAAAAGACCGACATTGACTTCCCTTCCTTAATTTGAGTGCATAAATGAAATAATAACAAATTCGAGTTTTGTAACAGATTTCAGTAAAATGATTCATCGTCTTCATGCTTTAAAAATTCTTCATCAAAACATAGCGAACGTACGATTCTTCAACTTGTCATGCCCGAAGGGCATCATCATGCCCGAAGGGTCATTATTATTTTGACACAAAACGAAAGTCATGATTGCTGAAAGTTTCGTGAAAATATGTTTTTTTCCGAGTTTTCTAAAGTTTAATTCAAAACGCTATGTCGTAGTCTAGCCCACTACGCTCAGTGACTTCATGGATGTTTCCAGGTTAAGTACAAATCACAAAAATATTTCATCTTAAATTTCACACAATCTGAAAATAAAAAAGTTGGTTTCTATTATTCATACAAATAGCACCACAATTGGTTTTTGATCTTGGTATAATCCTTATAAATTTGCTACCAGAGCATTCACTTATCGATAACGTTTGATTTTGAATAGTTTTCTCACTCGCCAAGCTAAATTGAAAACGTATCGAAATAAGTGTAACCAACACGTTTTGAGAATATTTTTGATGCTCTATTGATTTGAACGGACGAACGATCAATTCAACACTTTCCAGTGGGAACTTGACTTTTACTTTCGAGCTAGTTGAATAAATCATTGCCTTGAGAGCAAAATTGATTTCTTCACTGGTGTCGGTATGAGCTAGTGTGGAGCTGGTTCATACATAAAACATAAAATATCATTATTTTTCTACTTTGAATACCATTGGAATATGGTGTTCCTTGAGAAGCATGAATACGTGAAAGAGAGAAACTGAGAGAACTCCAGACTCTACTGCATTTCTTAGTTAAAGTTTTATTTCGTTCAAGTCTGGTGGGAGGTTTGAGAAATGTTTTCATATGCACGATCGTACATGGTCTTAAAAGTGATTGAATTTCAAAATCTGGCAACATGAGAATACATCAAATTTCAAATTTCTTCACTTCATCGGAAACTAGCAGAATAAAACGAAAAATGTCTGCTTTTGAGTCCAAATCTGTGCCCAGAAATAATACTAAGACTAATACAGCTCCAAAGAGAGAGAAGAGAAAATTATCGGTAAATTATCTCCGTAATCAACAGAAAACCATGACAAAACACTTGAGAAACGAGGATAAATTATCAATCTCAAATTGATTGGGCAATTACTTTGCACTGAAATTTTTGATCCACGTCCGAGTGAAGCTTTTCCGAGGCGATATGTATTTGTTTTACGTTCATTTCTAGTGGCAAAGGATCAATTCAAATGATTCCTTTATAACCGAGTCAAACATCAAATTAGCTGTAACAAAGTAGGGAAATGGTGAGTTACAGGGCCGTTAAGCAGTCAAATATCGGCCTCGAAATATCATAAAACACAGCCTTCACTTCCGTTCCGTCCAGGCGACTATATGTTTCCGGCAGCTTATAATTAACTACGTAAATCATAACGGGTCCGCAAGGGAGTATATGTGAGATTTGTGTATTTTTTATTTTGGCCAGTAGAAAAGCAATGAAAGCCGAAGAAACGAAACGAATTGCAGACATTATTGACTGTTTTATGTTTACTTTCCCTTACCACAGAAGAGACCTCAATAAACAGCGACAACATTTTTTATTTAAATTGTTCGTGATGATGCGTGTTTCCACAGGGTGTTTTTTAAAATATGACCCTCCCTACTTCTTTTTTATTACTTTTGTCGCTAGGAAGTTAAATTTGTTTTGTTTAAACATCAACATTCGATCTTGTTTTCGCTTTTTCGCTCAAGAGGATTATTTTATTTTTCAGCCAACTTAGACTCCTACAATTTAAATTTTTTGCACATTGTTTTTACATGTTCTTTTCTTTCTACGCAATTTCCTAAAAATCGACGGAATTTGTTTTCCAATTTTCCTTCCACTTGCTCGTTTGTTTTCATTAACTGTCCTAATGAAATTTTTAGTAATAAGTCAGATATACTTCATTTATTTTTCCGGGATCTTTCCTGTTTCGTCCTACCATGAGCGAAACGAACTGAGCCAAATGGGAAAGCAAACCGCTTGTTTGACGATATTTACACATTCTACTTCACGCCGTGTTCGGCGTAATTGTTTGTGGCTTTTGCGTGCCTTTAGTTTGTTTCTTTTGGTTTTGTTCTTCAACGCGGCGGGAACATAGGAACCGATAATTCTCTCCGAGGAAAGTGATATATTTGCCTTACGGTTTTTAGTGTGATCAATGGCATGTCATTTGTACGGTATCTTTATCTTTCCAAAACACAACGAAGGAAAAGAAACACTGAACTTTTAAATCAATAATTAATGACTGCTGTCCTGGTCTTTGAAGAAACGAATGCTAAAAAAAAAAAATAGCTAGTGACGTGGGTCAAGGATATTTAATATCTTTTTATTTTCTGTTCTTTTCGCTAGATTTTGCGAGTCTAATATTTTTCAATAAGATTTTTTCAACCTACGAAACATCGGATTGGATTTTTCTAGCCACGACCTAACGATAAGCATGGAACTGGCCATGTTAAATGAAATTGGGGTAAACGTTTCGGTGCCAAGGTTACTATTTATTCCCTAAGGTTTACTATTTAAATAAATGTTTAGTTTTTTTCAGTTCCTTGATAGGTTGGTCCGAAAAAACGGAAGGTAAACCGTTAACTAAAACTCAGTTGGTTTTGCCGTAATACTCCCGCGGACACAAAATTCCAAAGTGGTGCAACATATCAAAATGCCATCCGGTTGGCATGTAGATCTGCGGCAAGGAAAGCGCGCTGTTAATTGATTATGTAGTCGTCCATTAGGATTAGGAGTACGGTTAGTAAGTTATGGTAGGACGAAAATTCCTGAAAGGTTGGTGTTCTTTCCCGTACAGCTGCGTAATGTCCGGTACGTTTTTGACGCTCACCATGCTGAAGGATCAAACCCCCAAGGGTTGGATGATGATACCGAGCAGCTGCTACTTATCGGAATAACGGAAAAAAACATGTTCTCACCAAAACTAAAAATGTCGAAATCAAATACTACAATCTTAGATGTCGTTTGAAACGGATGACGAATCTTGTTCCTTTCCGACCATGCTTGTGCCAGCATGTCACAAGGAGGTTCTGGAGAAGACAGAGTACAACGTTTTATTGGCATGGGAGGATGTGCTGAAAAATGTTTACTGGAGGCATAGTTTTTTTTTTTCGTCGTACAGTACTGAATTGTATTTCATTTCTAGCCTTTCATTATCTACAATTTTACTTCTCAGGTCTAGTTTCGTAATTGATCGTAAATTAGAGAAAAACTTCCCACTCACACCTCTAACCTTTTTCAACTGGATGGATACAAAATTATATGTTGAAAATTAAGGAACGGAAAAGCGAGAAAAACTGAAGGAAAAGTGAGGTAAGCATTGGCTTGGCCTTTTTTTAGCTTGCAGGGAGGATGTTTTGTTTTCTTCGCTTTTCAGGGCAATGATTTTTGGCTTTGATTTGCTTTAGTGCGAAAATAAACCTCCTCAGCAAGTAACAGTTGGGACCACAATTTCAAATGGGTGTTGTCGGGATTTTAAAATTTTGTTAACTTTGGGAGTGTCCGAAAAAATTGTAGACGATTTGCTATTCCATTTTGTCTGGCTTTGTTTATTTCTTCTTCATTTAACTTCTCTTTGGAATTGATATTATTCTATGCAAATGGCTTCTTGTTGGTCAATAAAGCTGCTATAATTTGAAGTTAAAATTTCAAGTGTGTGTTTCAGAAAAAATTAAACCCCCAAACAAGTAAAATTTGAATAGCAGTGAAAAATGCATTTAATAAAGTTGTGTCTATGCCTTAAGCAACTATAATCAATCTACAAATTTTTTAGTCGATGAAAATTATTAATACAAAACCATTCGTGATGAACACGTATCCGCAATAAATAATGCAACAACGTTAGATTTTATTTGATATACGTCGAAAAAGTTTTGAAAATTTCTAAAACGCCACTAAATGGAGATACTATTACTTGTTTCAGAGGGAGAAATACAGAAAAGGAGAACGAAATATTAAAAGAGCATTTGATCGTTTTCAATACCTTCGAGTGAGAAAACTCTGTTAGCGGTGTAGTAATAATGTGTAAAAGAACATACAAAGAAACATAAGAATAAGTTTTGTTCTGGCATTCCCTATGTGAAACATTTATGTTACAAAGAAAGGAATAAAGCGAAAAATGAAAAAAATATATTATGAGGATGAGGAATGTAAGGATTTCATCTAGGAATTCCAGGTAGTAATATATCCAAGGTATTTTTTCTTACATTCACGAGGCATGCGACGAAAAATAGGCCCGATATTTTCGTCCCTCCCTCGGGGTTGGAACGAGCTAAGATGTAAATAAATCAGGTAGGTTTGCGATGGACAAAACTGAAATATTTTGGTGCTTGTATGCTAAAGTTTAGATTCGCCCAATCATTCCCTTGCCTAGAGTGACACTATCATTAGACTGGTTTTCCGACCGCTCCACGGCGCCAGATGGACTAACAATCCCCAGCGGGAAGAATGTTTTGCATTGCATGAGGTGGAACGCAGAAAAAGTTTCTATCAAAATTGAATAAAGCTATAAAAAAATAGATACAAACGATACAGCGCAAGTTTTCAATGTGAAAGGAAGTTAGAAGATGGTTGATTTGTTTTCTGTCTCTTCTTATTTTTACGTTCATTCCCCAGTTCAAGTTTCTTTTTAAAGCCGTAGGCTGACTTGGTTGACATTTTGAGAAAAACGTTTTCCCCTCAGAGCAACTGGTGGGTATGCGGTGAGATTTTCTGTTACGTGAAATTTGATCAGTGTCCCCTGAGGGACAGGACATTGAAAGATGCTTGAATAGAAAATTACTTGCTGATATATTTCAATTGTGTTTTTTTTAAAGTATGCCATATCTATAACGAAAGCTTTTTTTTAAATTTTCAATAGTTTTTGGCAACATTTTCTTTACGATTGATATAATTAAGGAAACGAAACTAGCTGTATAAAAAACTTATGATTTATGATCCTTTTTACTACCAAATAACTGCTCCACTTCAACTTTTCCGAAAAAACCAACCGTATCGAAATAATAACAAGTTGTTCCTAATGAATGAGGTTATGTTCAGTAAACGTTATGGTCATTTTATCGTAATGAGTTATAGTCGCCATCTATTTTATCTTCTTCACTATAACGATAATGAACTTCACAGGACTATACCTGTAATACTTCGTAGAGGATGAAACTTGCGTACATTAATCCCACTAAATGAGGCGGTAGTAAAATTGTGCGATCAAACGTGCAAATATTAAAACATTTTACACCACAAGGAAAGCTCACGCGGCAGAGAAGTATTAAACCAACCGTTAGAGAAGCTGCGCGTTGTCAAAGATTCACACTTGATTGCTCGTATTATTCTGTAATTTGCTGCTCGGCTGACGTTTAGCCCAGGCCTCATTAGCTGGAACCTAATTCCCGAACGATGATGACATCGACGACAGCGAAGAACGGAAGCGATAGAGGGTTGGGCTCAAGGGTTAGTATGAATTTTGCCCAAGGCTAACCTGGAACCTGGAGGCGCAAGTGACAATATACATGGCTGTCGGCATCTTGGGGTGCTATCTTCATGCTACCTACGCTTTCCTTCTCGTGTATTTCATCGCAGGAACACAAATGCAAATATAAACAAAATAAATTATGTCATTTTAATCAGAATTAAGCGAGGGAGAATTTGTGAAGCACCTTGGCTCGCGCCCTGGGCTAGCTGTTCGTTCCGTTCAAAAGCTCACCACAGTTGGAGAATTATCGCCAAGCAGCAACACCGGCCAACCAAGACGCACACGAACAACGCATGGATGGCAAATTCTGCTGGCGTGGCGTGATTTGGCTCGGATACGACTGTTACCCGTCTTCGGTTCCGTGTCAGGTTGAGATATTTAATTAAACGATTATAATACTCCGTCATTATTATAATTGCACACTTAATTAATGGCAGCTGATTTGCAGCACTGTGAAATCTGCTGTTCCTGCCGGAGCCTTGGGAAGGCCAAGATCAGAGTTGATGGATGACGATTGTAAGGATGGAGAATAAACACAATGGTTCTCAATGAAAACGCGCATGAGAGTCAACATTGTGTAGTAAAATAAATCTTCCAAAAGGTTAAAAATTTAGTTGATTGTTGTGCATAAAATAATCGAGATATTTTTGCTATTATATCGCATGAGAATATCTGTAATCAAAAAAGTGTTCCAAGATAATTTGATATCACAAATAATTTGTTATGCATTTTACAAATGCACCCTGCAATATCCACGTAAGAATTTCAACTGTATGAAACTGGGCTAGAAAATCATTAAGTATAAATTGAAAACATCATCAACATTGAGATAAACCACATCAATCAGAACAAAATCATTCCAAGAGCATCATTACCTGCAATGTGCGACATGCCCACAGGGAGGTGCCAGTCTACCAAAAGCAGGCTCAGTTTGAGCGCTCACCTTTACGATTACCCCACAAAATTGTTTTCTCATCGTCTTTCCCAACCGCTAATTTCGTTTCGAGGGAACAAAAAATCGTTATCAAAATAATTAAATTAAAACATCGCCCTTCCGGGGACGGCTGTTAATTTATAATTTCAATTTAGCCATCCCGCTGACGCTCAAACAGATATTGCTGCACGTTTGCGACGTGAACTGGATGGACGAGATCGGTGAGGCATTGCTGGGGATTATTGGTCGATTCAGTTTCTTTGGACATGCTTTTGTCCACACATTACCGCTGACTTTTCCTCGAAGCTCTTACTGCAGGTTTCTTCAGCAAGCAATTAACTATTAGTCAAAAAACTCGTTTTCTCTTTCTGCTTAAACACTCACGCAACATCAATTTTCCTGTTTGTGTGTTGCTTGGATTTTACTTGACTGTAAATGTTTTTGGTCACATCTTCTTTTTCTTCATCCTACCAAAGCATTTCAGCACCCAAATCGATTATCGTTCTATTACGATCAGCTGGATTGAGCGGTGTGTAGTGATTTTTCTTGCAATACAGACACAAACAAGCACAATCTCGGCATATTCCTACTAGTATTAGTATTTCTTTCTTCCAGCGCTTGAGCGATTCGGCTTACAAATCCATAATAAGCTAATCCTCGCTAATCATCATCACTTATTTACAATAACTTTACCTATTTACGATAATCACCTATTTACAATAACAATACAATTATCACCATCGTCGCATTGCATCTTTGTACTTTTCTGTTAATTTTTATCGAATAGTAGTTGTTAATAAAATCATTAATTCATTCTTTATTAACGTTCGTAAGTGTACCTTAATCGTGCTTGTCCGTCCAGGGAAGCAAAATTGATGCCAGGATGAGTTGAAAACAAGGGAAACCTGTTCTTTGGTGTTAGCATTTTTAGGTTTTGCCACGAATGCCTTTATCTCTGAACTTTTTTAGATTGCATTGCTAATGTTTGCTCATGATGAGCATAAAAAAATAAACAAACAGTGGGGGGAATTGTTATATTTTGCCGATGAACAAAATTTCATGCATAATGGTCTCATCAACTGTTCGTAGCGATTAAGCCTGGTGGTTTTTTAACTAATCTTTGGGGTTATAATAGCAAACTATCTCCTGAGTTCATTGTCGACAGTTAGCTTGAGGTTTATTCAAAACACATGTGCACATCAAAAGAAAGACTGCGGGACAGTGCGAGTGTCAAGTAATACAACCCGTTTTCGATGTATTTAATTAAATAACAGGTATAACAAATTTTTCATTTTAAAATGTGCATGTTACATGGTCCCTGCACAAATTGGACCCATATACGTAGCCTTAGTTTGGCCAGGTAAGGGAGAGGACGTAGAAAAACCCAACCTATCCGGAGTGGCTGATAGGATGCGAGTCTGCCCAAACCCAAGCATCGGAAACACTCTCGTTGTGTTCCCTCTCAACAACGTTAGAGTTGTTTGGACGTTTTCCAGAAACAACACAACACGTTAATCCAACCCCGGTGTTTCATTGTTCTTCGTGTTTTCCGTTGATAGTTGGTGCAAAATCAACAAAGGATGTTGGCTCAGCTTTGCTAGTGCTCGGTGAAGAAAATAAATATTGACCCAGAACGACCCGCGGGCTGTATCGTTGCGGTTCAAAGGTTTCGACCAGCTAGGGCTGGGACCTTTTAGACATCAATAGTAAATGTGCAAAAAACTAAAAACCAACATTTTTGTCGGTGTTTTTGACAAGTACTTGCAGATAGGTTATAAAAACATCTTAAAAATACAAGCAATGACGTGAAATTGAGCAAGCAGATTCTTGTTTTCGTCCTAGTTTAGTTGCGAAATACATTCAAAATAGTAATAGATTGCCTTTCAATGATACATGAAACTATTATTTTGTAACAGGTACGGAAATAATATCAAAATAAACAGAACCGCATTTGTTGGTGCACACTGGCCGAAAACCTTGGTTTCATTCTAATTGACATTTTAATCAAAACTTTCTGCTATACAATCGACAGAACATTTCTATCAAAAGTTGTTGCTTAAGGAAATAGTAAAAAAAATACAAATACTTCCACAGCTTTTCATTTGATTTTATCGTGTGTTTACAGCACACATGCGTCTCGCCTGTTTCACGTCCTGTCGTCAATAATTGTAAAATGTCAATGTTCAACATTTCTATACGCCTGGTAAAATATTATAAACTCGACAGCGAGACATACATCACCAGGTTTGCATGCTTCACTTCCGACTTTGCGCCTTCAATTAATTTTTCTCACATTTGCTTTTAATTATAACCCTGTCGAACTTCTGCACAACCAACGTACTTTTGCATGAACCTTCTAGATGGTGAGAGAACGCTTCCAAAGGGAAGGGAATCCTGGGCTTTGGACGCCGCAGGATTACACAAACATTAATCCCATCGTCACATCGTTTGTTTTGGTAACATTTCTGTCCCACGCTTTTGCTGGGAGCCTTTCCGAGTGTCAGTGGAGGCTTTCCGGTGTTAGCTGAGGCGTAGAGCGTTTTTTCGTTATTGGGAGCTTCTGTCAGAAAACGTCGTGGAAAGCAGCATGGGTTCTCTTATCCAGTACTTCATGTACTGCCATCTATCACCTAAAGTTGCTCACTGTATCTCGACCCGTAAGTTTTTCTGACCGTTTTTGAGGAACTAACTAGTTGTTGAAATTCCACGAGCGGACTGGCCGTATCTTCGTATTAGCAGATATACACCGAGACTATAACGCTTAATCAACTTGGCAGGGCAAGATTTGGCAAGTACAAGAAAGTAATTTTGAGTTCCGCTACGTATGTTGCCGGCGCCATCGTCGCTGGGGAAAATGTCGCCACAGAGCAAAGAGCCCTTAAGCACCATACCCCTTCGAGTGGCTTACCAGTATTTGCTGCACGACAAAATTGGCTTCCTCTACTCGCACCCTTTCGCTTAACTTATCTAGTGCAAAATCCGGAAGATTGTTGTCGTCGCCGCCTGTTCGGTGGCCGGAAACGCGCTGGCTCAAAAACACCAACCGGTTGTTTTGGTACCAAAATCCGGACGCTGGTGGAGTTTGCGAACTAAAAGTCGTGGTTTTCGTCTCGGGACTCGAGGAATTGGGTGAACCTCTGAGAAATCAAGACTTCTACTTCCTGCCGGTGTGGTGGTACTCTTTTTGGTTGAAATATTTTGTATCGCTACCGGCAGTGAACTAGTGTTTGTGGGAACTAGTGCCTTTCCCAGCCACTTCCATAATTCCGAAGGGCTTTTGATTATGAACTCGAAACGAATAGCATCAGCAACGCTGATATTAAGGCTCAAGGGGATTGTTCGGTGGTAAGGTAATGGAGATCGAAATGATACTTCAACATTTTCGTGAAACAAAAGTAAAAGTAAGAGACCACGTTCTTGGAATCCATGACGTCCACATAAGTTTTGAATTGTCGTGCAACGAAATTGGACCGGACCGGAAAGATGAAGAAATATTTTAGGTTGCTTACTTCTACAATATCCTATGTTTGAGGTTTCCCTGTTCCGGTTGGAAGTCATCCGTTTTCCGAAAACGGAAAAGCGTTCCATAAATTCAAGTACCCTCCAACTGCGTTTAACTTGAGAACGAATTACTTGCACTTTTGGATTTCCAATGTACTGCGCAGAAGCCATACAAATTCGACTTTTCTCAAGACTTAACATTTGCTAACGTACTACCTGCACGAATCGAATAGAAAATCACAAGTTGGTAGCTCATGAGTCCAAGTGAACATGGCAGGAGACGAATTATGAAGCTACCAGCTTGCTGCATGAGAAACATGTTTCTTTGAGTATGCAGTACTGCAGGTAGATGCTTGGGCAAGGTCTTACATTCAGTTTAATTAAAATTTGCGCCGATCCTTTTGTAAGTACGCTTCGTGTGCTGCAGTGCATTCCGTATCAGCATTCCATTGCAACTAAAATTAAATCCAGTACTGTATATGGCCTGCAAACCCTTCACAGCATAATTATTCTGGTGTTCTGGTGAGGTTGAGTTGTTGAAAACGGTTAGCGTTTACTTTCAAAACTGCAACTAATGCTCTGCGAAAGCTAAAGCTAGATGTTTGTTCTAGTAAGATTTCTTTAGCCCAACTCACTTTAATCATACTCGAATGAAGCCGGAATTGTTTGCCTTGTGACTTGCGTGTTACGTCGGGTTCTTTCGAGGTTGTTGCTACTTACTGTGGACTTGATACCTTGGCACTCAAGGTTGTCGGAGACGTTGCATCGTTACAAGAGAAGCACAAATTGCATATAGATAGTGTAACCTCGTTTTTGTAGGCACCATCTAACCTTCAGACAGTTTCGAACGGTAGGCGTATGCCATTGAATTCATAAATAATTAATTTGCTGACTGAACCTGCTCGCCCGTTCTACAAACCCCACGACACTTAGTTCAGCTAGGCATTTACGCCACAGAGTGTTGCTAAAATGACTTAAATTTTATACTGTTCGCTTCATGTTATATCGTGTTCCACAGCTTCCGCAAGTGCCTGTTGCTCTGCAGCTATGTTTCACATTTCCTTTAGGCGTACATCTTTCCATGTTTTCACCTTTAGGGCATGTTTGAGCAAATCATTTCCATCTGAGCGTTCCCTGCAGCATTATTTCTCCCATTAGTTCAGGTTCAGATATGTTCTTTCGGGTCAAGATTACCAATTAATTGGAAAAGTTTACCGTAAAGACCTGACTTGCTGTCGAGAAGGACCCTCGAGTTGGTAAAACAGGCAGGGCGGAAAAGATGCTACCAGGTGATTTTCATTTCGTAGCAGTAATATAGTTTTTCACATGCTCTTATCACTAACATTTGTACCTTAGGAAATCCAAGTTTCCTTGACGCAATTCAGAAAAGTTTGCAAACTTAAACACGGCCTGTTTTCCTTGGATACAATTTTGGATGAATGATTTTGCTTCTTTGTTTGTGTGAGTTGATACAGGAAAAATCTCTGGTTATTTTTCAGTGTTCAATGTTAAATTTGCAAGGACACATGATATTATTTAAATAATTTTTAGTGGTAAAGGGTACCACTAAAAATTATTTAAATTATATCATGTGTCCTTGCAAATTTAAAACAAACCCCGTCTTACAACGTTTTATATGTAAGAACTTGCAATTTTTACTTCAAATATGTCTTATTTTCGTGGTCTTTCTACGAAGCACGCTTAAATGCTTTACGCCACAAACACCTACCGCAGTATTCAGTTGCGGCTCAAAAAAGGGTCCATATAGCGTACGGAATGAAACAATTTCGTTCGGTCGCGTTTTCCGAAAACCTCATGATAAGAAACAAGGTTAGAAGGAAAAGTGGCTTATATTAAGACTAGTTGGGGATAGGAAAGACGTTTGTTTGGTTTTTTAACACTTGTTCAAACTACACTGCTTCAAAGAAGAGAAAGAAATTGTTTATTTTACAAGCAGCATATATTTTTACTAACAAATTACTTTTATACTGGTTTTTCATGTCCTAACAAACACATCATCATCATCATTAATGGACCATTTTGTGGATGGCAAACCACTTAGAAGTTAATTAGTTACCAGTCACTTTGCAAAGGAAGTGGAAGTGCAAAACCCACACAGTATGTCGAATTTGACGAGGGGTTAATTAAGCTGAAGAGTTTTTTTTTCGATATTAACATCAACTAGCTGAACGGGTAAAGTAGTCAAATCTTCCCTGTAATAGAGTGATTGATGCTCGAAGAGATCATTTATTCTCTTCACTAACCTTACTTTATACACTTTACTTTAAGCAGAAGCAGGTATTTGGACAGAAGATTTCGAAAAATTAGCTTGGTAACGTAGTTTGCCTTGCACTTCACTGGTGATGGGAATTTATTGCTTGGATATCATCACGATAATGAAATAACGGAACATATGAAGTTCATATGAGCAACTTGGGATAAGCTTGTTATTCTTTTAGCGAATGGTTCAAGGCGTCATTTTTATGTTATGTTGTATATCAAAACATGCTCAAAGCTTACGTGTCGTATCTTTTTGCAATTTTTTGAGTTGAAAAGGTTTTCATTCATTAAAAAAAAAAGAACGCACTAACGACCCGTTGAAAAGGTCGGATCTACCAAGAAGGGAAGAAAAAACCCACCCAGCAACCGTTGAGACTTGTTGGCATGTTTGTTGGTTTAGTAGAGATGAAAGTTAAAGAAGGCGTAGAACATAAGCACAAAAAAGTGGCCGACGTTCGTAAGTACATACCTCAAGGAGGAGAACGCTGTTCGAAAAAGGCAGTGCTTCTGGTTCCACGTAAAAATGATGGAAGTGAGTTGAGACGTTCCACGGTTGCAAGATCAAGTACTCAGCTAAAACGCTACACATGCTCAAAGAAGGCAGTATTTTTGTTTGATGGTGCGTTTTGCAAAAAGTTAAAGATCCAAATTATGCCACAAATATTTGCGGAAAATTTGACTCCTTTCCATTCGTTATGCTTCGCATATCCTCGATGATGTCCTCGGCGAGTGTTATGCTTGTGCTTGCTTTGTACGCCAAATAAAATTAAATAACTACGAAGGATAAAGGATGTTAGTTTTAAGAAAATTTCTTTAATGGTACGCGTTTAGAAAGGAAGTTTAGTTAAATGACTATGTTCCAAGAAGAAATAAAATTATAGAAATCAGGAAAATTACATATTTTTTGACTAAAAGTTACAAGTATTGAAGAACACTCTCTTTACAAAATATTTACACTCACTAGGAATTTAGCGGGGACGTTGATTGAATTCCACACTCTTGCCGAAGAACAGCGGATAGTCGCTTTTGTTGGAGATACCAGTTTTGATGAATTTAGTAACTGAAATGAAAGCAGCTGAAAAGTAATCACTTCTCTTACCCTCTTACCCTGTTTACCATTTGTTTAAATCTAACAATCAAAACACGTTTGTTTTTCCCTACGATCTTCCATATGTCAAGTTAAATTGGTTCCGTTGCACACTATCTGCTAACGAACGCGACCACTAATGGCAACGTAGAGCGATAAATTTCGAATTTTGCTACGTTCCTTGCCTCAATGACCGGTAATTGTAGTAGAACAACGAGCCATGCCACCGTGATGGTAAAAGATTAAAAAATTGTGACATTCGCAAAATGGTATTGCCAATGTACCGGTTTGGAACGGATTCGGAATAGAAAATAGAAAAATTGAAATGCGGATACTACACCATCTGTCTGCTCGGTCTTCGTGAGAATTTTCCCATCTTACTGGAGGTGGTGGCAACGAGAAATACAAATCAGAAACCCAAACATTGAATATCCACCGAACCTTTTGTCGATTACGTTGTGCACTTTGTACCTTGATTTAGATCGGAACCATCGTGCTGCAAGTTATAGAACACGAAACTGCACGAAACCCCAACAAGCCAAGAAAATCTTGGTGCAGGATCAGATTGAAACAATTTAAAATCCATTTTCTACTACCATGATTTCTGATTTCACCCTTGGATGGTTGGAATGGAATTCGCGGGAGTTTTATTGATTTTTGCGCTTGGTCATTGAAACACACTAGAAGAAAGTAATTTTAGCGTCGAGTAAGAACAGTCTTATAAGCGATCGTCCAATGCCACCTGTTGAAAAACTTATCTTCCGACAACCAAAACCATCGCAAAGATTAAATGTGTAGGTTCAGACAATGGCTACACTCCATTCAGCGGATGCACTACCCATGGAAAACTAGTGATGCAATCTCTTCCGGAAGTGTTGAAAAAAGGGGAGGTTCTGGGAAAGGCAAACATTATCTTAACATTTCTTTTTCTCTGAATATCGCTGAACGATGGATGATCAAGATTAATGGAAACGGAAAAGCTTTTCCCTACTAGTCAGTGTCGTGATTTTTGTTCAATCGGTTTTAAAAATAGAGCACAATAATGCATAAAAGTGATATCAAACAAAAAATCTATAAAAGCTAAAGAAAGTTTGCAACGTAGTTGTTCGTAAAAGGAGTACATTTTATAATTGCTGAATGCAAAACATCCATTGTTTATCATTGCATTATAGTTTTAATTTTTCAACAATTAACATATGTTAAACGATTTTTTTTTCAGATAACTTAAACTATAATAAACCAATCATTTGTCGATTAGTAAATAATTTAGAATAATAAATTATTTTGAATTTTTAAACAATTATTCTCTTAATACATAAACTGAATTGTAATGGGTAACCCTCCCCCCCATTTCGTATGAAAACACAAATAGGGAGACACTTCGGTGGAAACAAACGAACAAAAGCAACAAAATAGAGCGCAAACTTTTCAATTTATATTGCCGCAGTTCCTGTTTATTTTGCAATTTGATGTCGTTTGTTCTTGCGTTCGGCAAACGTTCAAAATAGAGCAAAAGTAGATTAGGGGCAAATGTACAGTTCGATGTTGACTTCCTGTTTTTCAACCAAAGCTGCAACTTTTGGTTCGCTGCTGATCCAAACCGTGTGACTGAAAAGGCACCATCAAGTTGAATTCCTTCTGTCATTCGTCTGGAGAAACCAATAAACTCATTGATCCGTTGAACGCTGCATGACTTCTTAGCGAGAAGAATGCTCATTGCTCGTTGCCTCCCTGTCGCTCGCCAAAAAAGCATCTTGAGTAGAGGGTGGCAAAATGAAATAACACTATTCAATCTGCACCACACTAACGGAACCTTATTTTTTCATGCTTTTTTTGCTATTTTTTTCTAAGCTTTGAACAGTGCAACATTTTGATCAATTTTTCACATCGAATTCAATAGAAACCGCAAGAAACGCACTATAAAGCGCGCTCTCGTTCCGTTGCAGCAGCCTGTGTTCATAGGATGCAGTCAACCTGTAAAGTGCTGCTGAATGTATGCGAATAAAACTGCATCACACCAAATGCAAACCAATGAAATGCCTTTCCATTCGGGAAAGAAAACAAATAACTCGATTTCGTGGAGAAGCAAGATGCACTTCATTTTTCAGTTAAATTGATTGATAGATCAATGAATCAACATCGTGCTGCAGTGGCACATGCCATGCTCGTACGGAAGCGCAACAGGAACGAAATGAATTTTATTATTCAATCAAATGAGACTTTGCCATTTATGGCAATAAAAATAGTGATGGAAGCTTTCACGACGTATTTCACGTGCGGCTATAAAAGTTGCCGTACACAAACGGGAGCATGACAAGTTACAAGGAAATGGCAAAACTGAATTAAACCTCTTTGAAAACACAATTTTAAAGTTGCAAGTTTTCATGATATTCCCTTCTTTTGCAGTTGCACAAGACAAATGTTGAAACAGTAAATAGCAGAACATGTTTTCCATCGGTCGGTTTGAAACTAAACTTAATTTATAGACTATAAACATAATAAAGGTTTTTCTGAACTGAATTTCATATTCTGTATTGAAAACCGCGTTTTCTTATTATTACCGGTCAAAAAACATGTTTTTACTATTTTATGTTCATGTAGATCAAAGCTGTTTACTGATTATAGTCAATATGGTTCAATACGAATCCGTTTCATATGGGTTTTGAAATCATAAATGAACATGATTTTCTATTGAAATGGTACACCGCATATACTTTCATCGTGAATCGAATGAAATATTCTTTTCATCTGGATCCAAAAAACGTGGAAAAAACATCTAATTTTGCTACATTTTCATTACAAATATGCAGCGCATTCTGTATCGTCCTGCAAATTAATTGAGTTCTGAGAATATTGCATCCATATATAATGGGTTATTACTTGTCGGTTTTGCACAGAATCACGTATCCCACCGCAAACAGGGCAAGTAAATAGATTGTTCGTATACTAGACTGGGGATACTTTTGTGTGCAATCTACATTCGCGTTACTGGCGTCAACCAACGCCGCAAAACCAGACGTTGAGTATAAAACACCAAGCGCCTCCATCGGCAACATAAACTAATAGCAATTTATTGACAGCGTATTTATCGCTATTGAATGAAGCAAAATGTGGACGAAAAGGATTGAAAAATAAAATGAAATTCAAACGAAAGGAAAATTCCATAGAGTACACCCCAAACAAAGTAAGGTTCCCCGTTGCTCATGATATTTGTAGAAACGGGGAACTGTGTAATAAAAAGCGTGTGGTCTGGTGATAAAACCAGCTATCACACACCAGGATCGGGAAAAAGGGTAGAGATTAATAAAAATACGCTCATTCAGAGATATATACGGAAATGACGTCGTTGTCACTGGACTGGATTTTATTTCACATCGTGACAGTAACGCGTCGCACGGTTGCATCGTGCTCGCTCGAAACAAGCACAATTTATTAGGCAAAATGACTGAAAACATTTACTTGGAGGGAATGAGTGAGTGGCATCAAAACATCTACAGAAATGTTCTCTCCCTTTTCTCTGCCCATTTCCTGATTCAAGGTTATGCGCTTTAAACGATCCGTTTCAAGTTATCCGTTCGCTAACGAGGCGGGGTTTCTTTTCTTCCGGAAAGTCGACCCAATAATTAAAAATGGTTCTGCGACAAAATGATATGCCGTAAGTTAGCAGCAGAGGTGTAGCATTCACGACCAGTTCTCTCCGGAACCCCAATCTTTATGTTTGTCCAGCATAGCGACCGCAGAGAAGTCTAATTGATTCAGGGATAGAATAATATTTTACTTTACGACCGTCCATTAAATCAGCAACGTGACTTCTCTTCATTCGCGCGGCTTGGCGTATCTATGAAGGAGATGAGTGAGTTTTGAAAAGCTCACAAAGGATACTAAAAACCCACCCTCCACGCATTAACGCCATTTCCGGGAAAGTGTGACGACCAAAAGTTACGACCATGTGTTTTTTTTTCGTTTTGTTTCTATATTTTACGCAAAACCGAACTGCCCGAGGGAAAAATGAAGGGGAATGCTTTTATGTTTAGCCAATAAACTTATTAACATCGTCTGAAGAAGATGTTCTACAAGGGGATGAATAAAGGATGCTTAACAGTCCACACCGGAGTAAAACAGAACAACTCTCTACGATATGGAAGGAGTGCTGAACGCGTGATGGCACCCTGAAAGAATATAAATTAATTTGCCGACCATTTAGGGACAAACAAGATTGTGGCACAATGATCCAAAATGGATCTAGGATGAAATAAATAAATTTAAGTCGTAAAAAGTATATTACGTGTCATTCGATTTAAGAGAATAATAAAATTTTATATTGCATAACACAACCCAACAAATGCTTCGCAACATTTTGACCCAGAAATTGGAACACAAACATTTAAAGAGAAAACCAATGGGAAGAAAAACTTAAAATAATGTTTAAAATATACTCAGCCTGGACCTGAAACCAGCAAAACGGGATATAGTCTATATAAATGAAAAAATAATATGAATTTTAAGCTCTTTCTGCACTAGTTCCACGAGATTTTCTCCTTTATCTCAGTGCTTTCATCGAAAAACAGCCAACATCCACCTCCAGACGACCGGCGACAGTTTTGGGCAATAAACAAGCACTAAGTGGAATTAATTAAATAAAAAATTGCTTCAATTTGTTGCACTTCCCCCGGAAACCCGCTTTTCAATGGAATGTTTTGTTCGTATTAGTTTAAGCTTTCTCTGCCTTTTCGTCAAGTCGTTTGGAGCCGCCAGGAGAAGATCGAGGAAACCGCCGCCGTCTCGACAATGGTGCTCAATTTTTGTCATTGTAAGAACTACTTTATATTTGTATAGTGAAAGAATTGAGCACATCCTTTTCAATTTGTATTCTTCTGACCAGCGTCTTTTGAATTGGGTGTGCGATGGATAAAACTAAATAGCATAGCAGTCGAATTTTATGGGACTCGAAAAATAAAGTCTGGGGGCAATGTTGCCATTGCTGGAATGTTTCCATCACGATTTCGTGTTCAGAAATGAGATGTAGTAATTGAATTGGGTATGAATAGAGGAATGACGGCTACAACCGTTGGCGTGTTTAATTGATGTGTGTGTGTTTGGTTTTAGGTATTTCTTTATTTATCATCAGTATTCTATTTTTCCAAAACACAGTTTGGCATTTTTACTTTGAAAAGAAACGAATTGCTCAAAAAGTGATGACATCCTTCTCAAATAAAGATTCTCTGAGTATCTATCTCACTACAACAAACATTATATGGCTTTAACTGATCATTCGACTCTGTTTATCACCGTAAGTTAATCGAACGGAACGACCCTTTGTAATACCGTCCTGGCATCTTGAAGAGGATTAAATGGTTAGAGAAAAGCCGGTGGAAAAAAGTCACCTCGGAAAAGAGGATTACTAATTAAACAATCCGGATAATCAGGTGTTTACTAAGATCAAAGGAGTCTGAGAGAGAGTAAGAGAGAGGCAGAGAGAGGAGAGTGAAGTGAGTTTGATTGAACGATCAAGACGCGGCACCGTTTCGGCATAACGTGCTTGTGTTAACTGCCATAGGAGTAAGGATTCATCGGTCCGCATGTCACAGATACGGCCTACAGTGAATGGGGGCCGAAAAAATACTCCTTACCGACAGTTTTACAAGTCGCTAACATCCAAACAATGGACAATGGCAATGCCTGCCTCATGTTCTCTGCTCTAACAGTGAAAGCAAAGAAGCACGAAACTAGGACGTTGAGGCGTCAGAAAAGGTTGCAAAGGACTATTTGGGATTTGATTTACCAAAGCGGTTACGGTTGTTGGTTATGCATGGGGAATTCGATCCCATTTTATGCAACGACGTTATTGAATTTGTTCCTTTCTCTCTACCTTTTCCATTGATTTGCTTCCTGCAAGCATGTCCTTTCTCGATCAACACCTTCTGTTTACATCATCACGACAACATTTTACCTTTGGACGGTCTTGCTCCCCATCATTTGAACAAACTGGTGACAATTTTCCCACACAGAACTGAAAATAAATGTGCATATGCCTTTCAAAAATTTTCATTTGTTGCTTGAAATAGGGAAAAATACGAGAAAAACCTCTTTATATACACAGAAGGACGAACGTGCATATGTCAGAATATTCTTCCAGCATACAGTTTGTCAGAATCAGAAAAAACAGAGCGTCTCGATCAGCTAAAATGCACTAGAAATTGGTTCGCAAACATCAATGGTTTTCTGGACACCCGCCTTTTCAATTGCGAATTACAAAGCACTGCCACGAGCTTCAACTCACCGAAACCTACGGTATCTAGCTTTTCAATGCATCTAGCACCATCAAACAGGATTCAACAGGTGCCATTCGCTTCCATTCACAGGAGAGACGATAGAAAATGCAACTGCATCCGATTGTATCAAGCCATTTTCCTTGCTTTGAAACAAAACGATAGATTGGTCGATGGAAAACCAGTTCAGCAAACGAGTGGTTCAGTTTCTATCTCAATGTCACCTCTTTTCACCACTAAAACAGGTACTGGAACTTTTTTAATTGAAGACGAAAACTATTAATTTCAGTTCCCAGAAAATTCATTAATCTGGTTAACTGAAAAGCAATGCCATAAACATATTTTTCCCATATTCTGATTGAAATAGAGAACTGGATGGAAAACGTTTCAAACTTGTGGTTCCTTTATAAACTAGATTCTTAGAAATATCAATTCATTAAAAATATCAAAAAAGTCATAAAAGTGAGTGAGCCGTCCCTGCATTGACTCATCGATAGTGAGTAAATTCCCGCAGTGACAAATATGTTATTTTATCCTTTTTTACGAATTTTTGCGATCCGAACCCTTCCACATCCTTTGAGCTAGTAGTTATTAGCACCATTTGCCCGGACGTAATAATCACATCATTTAGAATCAGCAACGAACGATAGATTCGAAGCTTGCTCGGTTAAGTATGCCAACAGGTATGGAAAAGGACGAATTCATCAAGGATTTTCGGTTCAATTCAACGGCCGAAACACCTCAAAGGAAGCCGCTCAGATGAGCTACGTTTCAACCCTCTTTGGCTGATTTTCGTGAATCAACAATAATGTTTTGTTCCGGATTGAGAATGGGTTTTTTTTCTCGAGCCATATGGAAAATCTGATCATTCATTCGATAGTCTATTTGCGTTTTCCACTCGTCCCTGCATAAATTGTACCAGTTGGACGATGGGAGCACTCAAGTGAATGTACGTCCGAAAAGGTGAACACACATCTCTTTACACTCTCTTAACCATCCCCTCGGCATGTGCTTACTTCGAGCTCACTTTCTCCAGATGTTCGGAAGAGCTGTAATTCGGGTGATAATCCGACAATCCGAAATTGTGTACATTTCCACTCCACAACACTCCGAAGTACGAGGGAGTACAGTAGCACCAGCGCTCGAGCAGGCCTACCGAGCTTTGGGCCAAGGACGACTCGGTTTTGGGGGCAACCTTCTCGTTGGCATGCGTGCGGCTGCATAAATTTGCATAAAATCGATTCACCGTCTAATTCAGGGTACCATTTGCTCAACCGATGCTGGAACCATTTCTTGACCCAACCTTCGGAACGTCGTACGCTTGCTCGATTAGACAAAAAGGCCCTGTTAGGAGAAAGTAAAATATCAAACACACGTCAGTGAGCAATGGAAAGGTTCCTTAGGAAGGTATGCTAGTGATATGCACCGTAAAGGGAGCCGGGTTGAATGTCGACATTTTTGTCCGAAATTCTCTGATCCGTTGATAACGATCATCGTCCCTCCGTTATTCCATACCCGGGGTTTCAGTTTTTGTTTTACTTCGGTTAAAAGCGGTCAAAGGATTACAAAGCGGCCAGTTTTGAGAAATCCCTTGAACTGGACTATCGGTGTGCGGATCGTTGCAGTCGATGGAAAATTTCGAATTCATGTATGGACAGCGAACGGAATAGAAATTGATATTTTTACTCATTCCATCCACGACGATCGAAGGGTCTTTTCTCTGATTATCGCTCTGAACGCTCACGTGCTGTGTCTGATTCATTGTTGTAAGAGGAAACCATATGTAATGGCCCCGTGAGCTGCTCCTCGCTATAAAAATCATCATAATCTTTAAAACGCATATGCTGTGGAAAACCAATTCCCCAAGAAAAAGGGTGACAACCGCGAACGAATAGTTTAGCGGTGGATGTAGAATCGTTTCTTGATTATGGTTCGTGGTTATGCCAGCAGATACCAGCTTGGGCTGGTCTTTACTCCGAACGCGGAATATCTGGTATTCAAACGATTTGGAGTAAAATGTATCAGAACAACAGATTGACTTTTTTCCGGATTAGGCAACCGCTGGTGATAATGATGGGTGAAACGATTGAAAATGCGGCTTGCGAGTTTAGGTGTCAAACTGAGTTCAATGGTGATTGCAATCTTGGTGGAATCATTTGCTTTTTTATATAAGCTTGGCTAGCTTTATTGTAGCCGAAAAGCAATTTTATATTCCTTATGCGTAATGGACTTAAGCGCAGCTGAATAAAATTTGGTAGATGATAAAAATGTTCATTGAAGGTTCATGCATAAACTTCACAAGGTGGTCCAGAACAACTGAGCCATTACGCAGGTTTGAAAATCAACTCACAAGCAGCAGAGCAATGACCAGCGTAATCTTTTACTATCACGAAATCAAAGAAACGGAGACTATAAATTTTAAATATTTCTATCACAAAACAAAGGCATACTGCATTCCAACTGGGAATATTGTTATTTTGATTTTCATATCCATAACATTTCATAAAAAAAACATTTGTATAGCAAAAAGTGTTGTTATCAAAACAACAAAGATGAACCTTGACAAAAGAAGAAGGAGCATGCAAAGTATTTAGAAAAATGTCATCTTGTTCTGACTTCTATCAACATATAGGAAAATGTTAAAACTGGACTGACCCATATCATCCCAACCATCGATGTGTGACGTGGGTTGAGCAGCCTATTTTCCAATAAATTTTCACTTCATATAAATTGATAATCAGCCGACAGCTGACGTTTGTGAAACTTCTACTCCCTGCTAATGGTCCGACGTGATTCGTGGGTTGTTTCCAAACAGTATGTCACAAAATCCACGTTAGACGATCGGGTGCTGTTGGACAGGTGGGGATTTTCGAAGCAGAATCGGGAAAAACTAACATCAATAAAGTATTACGAAGCCGATTCAAAAGAGAGCTACGCAAGGATTCGAAACTAGCTGTATGAGAGTGGAACTAGCTGTATTCAGGTTCGGAATGTTTGATGGAATTCTAAATGCATGTTTCCGAAAAGAAAAATGAAACAGGAAACGCATGTTCCAAATCACCTAAGCTGTTTGCTACACGCATCTAGCTATTGCTGATTGTGCAAAATAAACTAACCTCAAAATAGAAACCGTATTTCAGAACGCCATTCTCACGAACCTGCGGGAGCGTACAAACGCAACGCGATTGGTTTTGTCCGTAATTCGATTCAAAGCACTTTGGTTTGAATTATCATCCTGAAAAGTGACAAAACCTCAGGCTACCAAAACATGTACCACAAAGCGTTTCGAAACCAATCGCCCATGGTTCGTTGGGTAAATAATGGTGTGGGGTTTTATATAATTTTTTTGTAGCTTCACTAATGTTGTGTCAAAGAAATACAAACCCGTTCCTCAGGCCGATTCTGTTGACATGCGGTGTACCGGTCACGTTCTAGTGACTCGGAGGAGCAGTCAAATATGGTCCTGGTGCGCAGTGTGAATTGAAAATTTAATTAATGCATCATAATTTAACTTTCCTCTGGTGTTGGGAAAGTGTGAGCGGAATATCCGAGCCACTCGGTTAAATTTACACCAGCTTTTGACTTTTCCTCGCAGCCGGTCAGGAGGGTTCCGGGTTGTGAATAGTGGGGGACGGATGGACGGGCAACTATCTCCTCAGTTTCCAGCGGCATTGTCGCTGCAAGCCGTTTGCTGATGAACATAAACCAACTGACCAACTTGGTAGCGCGATGGAAATAAGGCAACCACAACGTGTAGCTTTGTGGTCGGCGCTTGTTGTTTAAGCCCAGCCAACCTCAGAGATCCCGAGTTTTCCGCAGTACTTCTCGAAGAAACGGGACGCAGGAGGAAAATTCGTTCGCATTTAACGAACCACGGAAGCGAATGTTGACTCGGTCGCATTGCCCAACAACCAAAACCCCAGACCCGGAACCGTTCCGAGGCAGGACGACGCATTTGCAATCCGCGTGAAAATCAGCTTCCGTGTTTCTTTCAACTTCGGTGGTTCTTTTGTCTACCGGGAACCGTTTCGGTGTGACAAACTATTTCCAGGCGTGACACGCAGCACCTGGACAGTAAGCTTTTGAGAGCCATGTTTGAGTAAGACCATTGTTTGTTTAGATTACTTTCCTTTAATCTCAAGTTGCCCCATGCCTGCATTTACAAAACCATTCCCTCAGAAAGTGTTTTCTCGTTTTTGTCTGCGTTTTATATTCGCTTCATGCTCTTAAGCCTCTCGAAGGAATCGAGAACGAGAAAATCTATCTTGTTAGAATAAATGATTTAGACTTATTTTTCGTGTCTTCCAGCACCTTCATTTGTTTCTTACATCTCGAGCATTAGAATCATCTGCCTTCTAAAAGCCAATTAGTTTCTATCAATCATACTAAGAGAAACATAAAACGGGGCAATTTCACGCTCCTTTCTGATTTTCGCAAAGCTTTTTTTGTAGGAAAGTTAACATCCCGTTGTGAAGATAGTCCAGTCCGGTGATTAGCTTTGCTCCGGAAACATCAATTCGTCCCCAACGATCTGCTGGACACCTATTCGTTGACAGTTTCTCTTTCGTACATTGTTTGAAACATTATCCAGGAGTCGTGTTTTGCATCGCATCCCCTGAAACGATGTCCTTTTAGCTCGGAACTGGACGTTTTCCCTTTAATCTATCAACGGTATCTCTTCGAGCGTCCGGAAAGCAATCGGATTCAACGTGATTTGCCTTTGAATCTTGGACGAGAAAGGTCATCGTCGTAAACAGAATTCCTCAGCCTTACGATGGACGAAACCGCCCAGTATCTGGTTAGGAATTCAGATTCATTTAAGCATTCCGTTTTCTGGCACTTTCCGTTCGATGTAGCAGACTGACCCAACGGGGGGTCATAAATCTTAAGTTAATCTGTTCGAAAAACATTTTCCGTCGAATGGAAACGGTTGGAGTGCGTGCTTTGCATAAATTATAGGCTCCATCGGGTACGGACGGGACTATTAGCTTTCACTTGGGTCGAATTCCATCGCGAAGAGTGTGTCACCTGTCCAGTGCTAAAAATGGTGGTCGATGGCCACAGCCGCAAAAGGCCCGTTTAAGAAGAAACACCCACACTCCTCTTCGGTGTCTTTTGTGGTTGGTTTTCCAATTTCCTCAGCTGATCGGTCGTTCTATGGTTTCTGTAGCGTTGCTAAAATAAGAAATAACGTGGAGAGAAAACGAACCGACCACGTGAATATGAACGACAGTTTTGACCAAAATAATCGCTTGCCGTCGTAGGCGATGGAAAATTAAGTTTAAAAAATTGATTCAAATTGGATTTCTCTATTTCAAAATAGAGTAAAAAATCTCGTTGTGGTTTTCTGTAAAATACCCAACACAATTGAGTTGTTGCTTACTGACTGGCAGGAGTGAGACTTAATTGAAAATGTTGTAGAAAATGTTACTCACTCATTCGTGAATATGAATTTGTCATGTAACATTTAAAATTACCAAAGCTCTCTATGGTACAATTTCTCTCATGATTGTTTTTAAATTAAGACCATTTTCTTCAGTAATATCACTTATTATCATTGTAAATAGAGTTCCTTTTCACAGTTTTCTTTTTCAAACTTCCTTTTTCTTGAACCTTTTCTTCAAAGTAAGAGAAAATATGTTTGCTGTATATCCGGCGAAGGAACACAAGGTCCACTTATGTTAAATTTTCATTGTTACGGAATCCTAAACAGCATTCTGAAACTTTCACGCTCCAATGATTTCACGATACACGTATTATGCATGCAAATGGAACTTTATCGTTTCCTTCGAAATTTTCAGTATTACAACGAACGCCTTTTAATACTATTGCATGTAGCCGTATGAAGCAAACAGATTGCAAAGAAAAGCTTTCAAACTGATTGCCATTTTGCTATCGAAAGGCTTGTTTTGGGGTCGGTTTTTGAGATTTACTACCTACTCTGATGAATTCTTTTTCCTTTATTCGGCAGAATCCACCTTGGGCAAGTGAACAAAATATAATTTTAAATTGAGTAGCTTTACTAAAAATAAAACACCATTTGTTACATTTACTTTCAAGTTTTCCCATCAGCCACTTCTTCAGTTTATTCTCTAATCTGGAATGTTTGACTTTCAAAGCAGGTGTTAAACAACCGAAGCCAAAACAAACTCAGCGATACAAACTAATTTTATGCTTCATTTGCTGGTTGAACACTTTTCCCACAATCATGCAGCTTCGGCGTTTCGTGAAAAGCTGGATTATAGCAGAATAAACAAACTATTCCCCACCAAATCAACTCTTTAAGTGAACGGTTTGGATAGAATGGAAGACAAAAAAGAGGAAGAAACCCAAAATGGGCTTTCTCAATCGAAATAGCTATAATCCGGCAAATTATTAATACAAGAAAATAAAAATATCACAAATAAATAAAGTTGCTTTGAATAAGAATTGATTTAATATAAAAATTGTTTGAATTTTCAATTTCATACATCATCATTCAATAAAATAGTTGAAAAGCATTTATAGCAGAAGCAATAAAGTCGCTAGAATATTTATTGAAGGTACATCGATTTGAATATTCATTTTTGTAACAATCAATTATTTTAATAAATTTATTTTCTCTTTAGAGAGAAATAGCTGCAAATTTTTCAAGTTACCTTCACATCATCAACAGTGGGGTGAAAATATTGGAATCAAGTTTGAAATGTGAAATGTATGATGAACAATGAGTGAATTTTTGGATGACAAACCTTCATTCAATATTTATGTGTTTTCAAATTAAATGAGCAGTAGAGAAATTAGTTTGACCAAACCGACCATTTAACGATCGTTTTACTAACCACATACTTCACACGCTTGCGAACAAAAACCATTCAAATAGTTTGACATCCACCTTTGAGCGTATTTGACTGGTTTGAAGTGAGGCGAATCGATATTGGTGATTTGCATAAGAGCAAAACGATGAAAACCGGACAAACATGAACTGTGTCGTAGATAAATGCTGCCTGACAGCACGAAAACCGTAAATCAACAACATTCTCGCACCGACCGTTAGTCATAGGCTTTACTCTGTTATTGTTCAGTACTTGAAAAAAAAAATCTTTTGTTTTTTGTTTTTATAATTGAGGAAGAGGAAAGGAACCATTGATCTACTTGACAGCTATCTAATCCACACCCCGAATGCAGTTTAAAAAAGACTTACTGTTTTGTGCTTTCGCAGAATGGAGTTTTAAACCGCCTAAATTCATTTGATGTAGCATAGCACGTTTTCGAATGCCTCATAGCATAATTGAGTACATTTTTAAGCTGCTTTGTCGATTGAGTAAGGACAGTGTTTCTATAGCATGGACGTTAACGCTTTTGCCTTCAGATTATTCATGAATATGAATATACCCTTCTTTCGTATCTCTTCATTGTTCATCTTCGCAAAGAAAATTTTCCCCCCAAAGCATGGATGCACAATGGATTGACCTCAGTGCCTAGCTATTTTTATTGAAATATAGAGAATAACTGAAACAAACATGAATTTTTGAAGGATAGATTCATCTGGGATGTCGAAGTAGCTGTGCGGCTAAGGACGTGGTTCTATCATATATGAATTAAAGTATTTTACTGAGCTTAACACGTTAAGCGCTACGTCGGCCCCATGGGGCCGACAGTGTACTTCCCCGTAAGCCAGCGTCGGTCTGCTCGGACCGACAGAGCCCGTTAGGTAGGCCGGCGTTTCCACGAATAGCTGACTGAACGGAAAGCAGTGCAATTTGGGCGTAGCGCTTAACGTGTTAACTGAATCATCAAACCAAACAATGCCGTTCTTTGTCTAAATATGTGTAAAGCTGGTGTGACACTATCAAAGAGAATGCACGAATTGCATAAGTAATAGTGTCTTAGTAAGTTTACTTCAACATTGCTAGGAAACGCGGAACCTAGTGGAATCTCAACAGGACTCTCGATTGCTCAAAAGCGACTCAAAATACCCAGCTGCTATATGCTATCTACAATTTAAAATAAGGTTGAGTAGAATGAGGTGTTTTGATATAAACATTATATTTCAGAGGCGCCCGCCCCCCAAAGCGGGCTTACCTCATAATTCTCTACCTGGGATCACATTTTGTAACCACTCGCGCCATTATTTTCATCTCCTCAATTGTGGTCGACCTGCGTCGATAGCATCATCGAAAAGAAACAATACACTGCCATCGAGTGAAAAAAAATCCAAACTATCAAAACAACGTCGGTACGTCGGAAAAACGTTACCTCCCCTTGTTTTCATCGCCTTGTTAAATAATTTGAATGTTACACTCGTCCCCTGTTTGAATTACTCATGAGTTGAAATCTCTAATTACGGCTTGTTCAAACATGGTAGCAACCTTCGAACCGTGGACCGCGGGAAACACGAACTCCGAGCTTCAGAATTTCAATGACAGCTGTCCGATGAATTTCCCGTGATCCGGTTGTACGTTGTTGGATGTGTATTTGCATATGAAAGCTGGTAGGATGATGCACTTGGTAGCTTTGCTTGGTTATTTAGTCAAGGTGAGGTGAAACCGGTATAGTAAAATTCCCTGCGCCCGTATGTGTCGTCTAGATTGCTGATAATGATCCGTTCAAATGTGCACCGGCTCAGAGCGCCCGGTAGCCTCTCAAAGAGTGTAATGGGAAGCGTCTAAAATATTCACCACCGAATGATAATGATAATAAGAGATTAGGTAAAGCCATCTTGAGACACACGAGACACCCTTTCACCAACACTGTCTAGAAAGGGCCATTTGTGAAGTGCACAGCCATAGTACCTTTGTTTCTGGAACGGAGAACGTCGGCCGAACGTCTCATCGGATGCCGGATGTCAAGTATGAAGTGTGGTCCTATTTCAAACGCAACTACCAGCAATTCCTTGAATTAGCTGCTTGTATTTGCGAGTGTGTATGTGTTTGTGCGAGGACACCTTACCATCGATTCGTTAGCATCTTCCCCGGAAAAGTCGTCAAACCGGTAAGGTGCGATCCCGACTGCGGGTTGGGATGACATTGTACGCATTGCTTATGTTTAACATAGCAGCATAGTGAAACGTAAAGGCGGGCTCTTCAGTCCAGCCTTGGGCACACACATGACATCACGACGCTGATCCTCGAGGGTACACTTTAGGATACTCACGCACCGACATTAGGTCTTTAGGGTTGAAACCGTAGAATGCTACAATATAGTACTTTTGCGTCCAAATCAACTTCCGGTCAGACGGATGTGTTGGTGTTCTTGACCATTAACGTCTTCACATTACGGACGACGATGGAAAACCATTCGACTAGAGACAGCAGCATTGTCATAAACATAATAACCAATCTCTCGCAAACGACTTCTGTCCCTCCCTCTTCAGCTTGCCTGGTGCTAGAAATTCGGCAAACTGCCTATTTCATCGTTTGCGTCGTCAAGCTGCGTTTTCTGATGCATCAAAACGTCCAAACTGGACAGCAATGCATGGTGAGAATAAATGATCGATTTTCTTTCGGCACAAACCCATTCTCTGTCTGCCAATACGACTGAAAAGATCTCAAGCAGGGTGCCGTTGGTTGGCTGAGAAGTGCGATGTTAATTTCCTACGGCACGTATAGTACCACCCTACCGGCCAACTTTTGGCATCCCCGTCACCATTCGATGGGGGAAAGATAGGTTCCGGTTTCTCGTGAGCGAAATTTTAATTAGCCCCGACCCGGGATTTCATTTCATTTCATTTTCGGGCTGTCAGGGTATGTGTAGAACGGGAGCCGTTTTCAAAGCAAACGAAAACCCGCTCTCGCATACCGTCGAGCACGCAGTTGAATCCAGAGTGCCTGAAAAATAAAGTATAAACATACGGAAACCCTTTCATCGGTTTCGCGAACACGCCAAAACAATCCTTTTTTATCCAGTCACATTCGTCCGTTTGTGGTTTAATCCATTAAGGAATAGGAATTTGGTGATATTTTCCACAGCATTCGTTTTCACCAAGGGTTACCGCTTATACTACCAACCAAGCAAGTTCGTCCATGTGTGAGTGAATGTGTGCGGTTTTCATATCGATGCGGGGCAAACACGTGATGATAAATTATGAAATAAGGATAATGGCCACACCATGGGTATCGAATTCTTAACTGAGCCCCTGTGGAGCTATTCGGACCCATGAGCCCTCGTGTAAGGTAGCTTGGGACGGGGTCAGTGACTTTTTGGCCACTGTAAGAAAAGAGTGCTAGTAAGTTTGTGTCGTTTGTTATTTTTATGATCGTTATTTAACATACAGAGGATTAATATTGCTTGTCTTTTTACTGTTCCGTCGTAGCAATCGAGATGTCATTTGTTTTCTCACCATGGTGTGGGCCGTCCTTTTCGGTTCTATTTTCGTCGGCAGGAGATCCGCCTGCTTCTTTGTCTACCTTTCGCGTAAAAGGCGTCTTTTGGTCATCAAATTGGCTGGAAAGAGGTGAATTTTCCCGTGGTGACTATCGCAACGGGAATCCGACTAAAGAAACGTGGACAAATTGAACGAATCATACGACCCATTCGCCAGTGGACAGCTGCTGTGGGTTGCTCGATGTTTCGCGTCGAAAACATGATCGATGACGACCTTTGATAACCTCAAGGGAAAATGAAGGGTCCGGTTTCGGGGGCGTGCGAAAAATGTGGCTTGGCCTGGGGAAAGTAAACCCGAAAATATTTTCCCGGGTTACTGTAGGGTGTAACTCATCGGGATCTGTTGTCTGATGAAAAACAGACGTTTTCCCCGGTGCTGGAATGCCAGCAACATATTTTTTCTTCACTTTTTTGTTTCTTTTCCCGCTTATTCTTAGTTTACCTAACGATCCCGTAGACCAGGCCACGACTGCAAGCGTTGTTGGCCGCAGCACCAGCTATCTTCACTCGAACGAGCATCCATTCATCATGCGAGAAAAAGTTATGCATTTTATTTCGCCTTCATTTTTTTCGCTGTTGCTTATTTTTTTCAACCCAGAGCGATTTCGGTCTCAATTCCATTTTGCAGAACCATAACAAACGGACGTCGCATAGCTTTCTCAAACTCTACATTCCATTTCTAATTTTCTCCTTTCCTCTTTCCATACCGGAACAAAGAAATGAAAAAGCAGTAAAAACCAAATTTCGGGAAAAACGTCTGTGAGCGATCGGTTAGACGGTTGAAAAATAATAATAAAAGGTTGGAACGACGGAGCTGCAATTTCGTCATTTCCGCTGAGCGTTATTTTTGCATACTTTTTCCCAAATGCTGGTTTTCTATCTTCTTCTTCTTTTTCTTATTTTCCCATCCCTCTCCATTTTCTTCTTTTTGCCTATATTGTGAGAAAAAATATTTTTCGGTGATTGACATTCCAGTTAACTGCAACCCGCACCAAACAGTCAAATGAGCAACGGAAGGATGGAGAAGTATAGTTTGCTTGGCCACGCTCCGGTCCCCAGGCGAGAGGACGTTTCATGAGCCTTCTTCTCTCACAAACTCCAAAACTAGAACAGGAGAGAAATGTGATTGTCCGGTCGAATTGTTCGATGAAGGCTCAGTGATTGTCCAGCCATCAAGCGCTTTTTGCAATAATTTAATGTAGCCTCCCTTTCATTTATACTCTTTCCCTTTCATCATGCCTACCCTGGGGTGAACACAAAAAGGGCAATGACGGATCAAATATTGAAAAAATCCTTCATCCGGCACCACCCGCTACGGGGGGCTCCATAAAGACGCTCGATAAAATATTCATAACCGGAGCCAGCGTAAAGGAGAACAGGAGTCCAAATTCATTTTATTTGTCATTCTTTTTTTTTGCCCCAATTGATAAACTTAATTCGAAACACGGTTATCTTTTGAATTTTATCGAAACAAAATCCATTCAAACATTCGGCTTCATTGGGTAGTTCTTTTTGTAGATATAACTTGCGGTGATTTTTTCCTCCTTTTTCGAAACGAACTGTACAGTTATAATTATTTCCTTCTTCCTTAGAACGAGATTTTTTGTAAATTAGCAGGATCGGAGACGATTGGTCAAGAAAGTTAATGGAAAAAATTGCAGAAAGTTATTTTACAAAATGCTTTAAGCAACGCCGTATTAGCATTTGTCAGAATGTTGTCGCTATGGCTTAAGGATAAGGTTCAAAATAGATCCGATATTTTACAACGTTATATTAAAAGTTTTCTACAAATGTTTCTACGAAAGAAAATTGTTTCCACCGACCGAGTCATGAACGTCATGTGGAAGAATGCTCGATAAAAGCCAAATTAAGGTGAAAGTGGGAACAAGCCAGTATTCGCGGAGTGTCGAATGAGAAAGAAAGAAAGAAAAACACTCCCCAACCTGTTTCACAATACACGTTCTCTTTCTTCATTGAATCTCTGTCGTTTGTTGCCACTTGGGATCCGTTGGACAATCGGTTGTGATGATTCATAGCGCTTCCTATCATATCTTTTTGTTCGTTTCCCTGTTCAACCATATTTTCCATGGCGCGCCCAAGCTTACGGCCATTCTCGCTATCGTACCAAAGGATTTACGGGAATACCTCAAGGATGTCTTTTGAAGGTTGTGGTGGGCCTCGTTTAAGAAAAACCGAACCCGCCCACATCATCACACCGAGTGTACCACGGTTCTTAAAGCGGCATAGTGGAAGGGTGTCCTGAATTTATGATAGGATTATGCTCCGTTAAGAGAATGCCTGTAAGCACCTGTATAATTTTTACAAATCGCTATCGATTCGTTTGCGGAAGGTTGCCGTAATTTAGGTGTAAAGCGATTAACTCTTTATGCGATAGATTTTTGTTCCTGGCTGGCTCCTGATGGGTCCTGGCTTTAGCTGGGAAAGTATTTGTCAAATGCGGTTGAACATAAATCAAGTTAATGGAGGCTTTTGCAGTAGTTATGCTTTAGGATTATACTTGTGTTTGATATGAATTCAAACCAAATTCAGAGCCGTGAGAAGTCGAGTATTTCCTGAGATTAGGCAACAACAATACCCAAAGAAGCAAATTAATGATGAATAAACTGAAAATACTGCGTCCCATGCACCGTCAGTACCAGTGCGTGCATGCCCTTTTGATTTCTGAAAACCTTACTCAACGACCCGATGTGAGCCTATATTAACACGGACATGAAAAGATGTTGAGATATTTTTAACATTTGCTTGACGCAACGCGCATGGTTTTAAACGTCGTGAGATACAGTGGGAGCCTAATATTTGCACTCTCCCTTTTGCCAAAGCAGAAAGGCTAGAATATGTTTCCTTACGAGCTAATCAGACAAAGTTTCTGATGAGGGCTCTGTGAATCAAAGAGAAAAAATGTTAATTAGAAAGACTGGTGAGAGCTGGTGGATACTCCCTTCTCGTGGAAAATTATGACACATGTAGTCATTTTATTCAGCAAATAACGCATTTCCACTTTTCACTTGCTTACGCTGTGAACACGTTTGTTACGGTGTACATACACCATCATTGTCGTGCATACAAATGGCGCGAGGAGAACCCCTGAATCTTCTGTTTTTGAGTCAGACTTCTGTGAAGTCATTGACACAGGTTAAGCTGGCTTCCAAGATGATGCTATGTTTAACCGAAGCGTTGACATGTAGCGAGGGTTCCTTCTCCAACCCATGACACCGTTCTCAAGGGATGTTCCGAAAGCAAAAGGATACATTAAGAATCCCACTCGCGATTGTTCACCGCCCCCTTTCTCGCCTTTCTTCTTGTTGCTTTGGGACGACAACTGATGACTGTTATAAATTTGACTTGCGCCCGTCAAGTGGCTGCCAGCAAGAGAGTAGCGCTAGGTTTGGTAGCAAAACACCCAAAAAGTTAGGACGTGAACGTCAAAACTAGTGCGCAACAAGGTCCCGCAGGTTGAAGCGTGTCACGTGCCAGAACGGAGGCGTTCGTGCGAAAGATTGGCATTTTCGCTTGACGCGGAGAAATACGGAGTGTTGATGGCGTTCTGACCGCGTACCTTTCATGAGGGCAATCAGATAAGGACAATAGAACCCAGCATCAATTTAGACCAGTCACTGAAGAATAACACGAACGATGTAAATACCAAAGCCACTTCCAATCAGCCAACACCTTATTATGCGATAGATGATGTGCTGTTTAAAAAAAACTTTCTGGGATGAATCAATTTGGGAAAGCTCTTTGTTGTTTCCAACAATTTGACTTGGGTTAAAATGAGTGAAGCAAACAGTTGACGAGATACACAAACAAAAGTTGGCCGTGATTTGAATCGAATGGTTCCCAAGCAATACGCTCCGCATTGGAATGTATCTGGTTTGTACCATAAAGTAAAATTTTTTTTTATCTTCCTAAATGAAGTTAAATAAAACAATGCCAAGTGCTTCGAGAAACACGGCACAACATACAACCGCCCAGTGTAGGAAACTCTATTTGTCATTCATTACATCATGTCGTGCAAAAAAATCGTACATTGATCAACATTTGATGTACGCCGACACGTAGAGCATATCAAGCAAGCTGCCTTCGATCTCATCGTACTTACGGAGACAAATACTTTTTTCCAACTTTTGACATCATGCTCGAGCTTTGACTTTAAGGAGCGTTTATTTTAAGAGTCCCAAAATTGGTCGCAGCGAACGATAAGCAACTTACAAACGGGTCTGTCAACGGCTCTGTCCCGATGCTATCGCAGCGTAAAACTCATCAAGAAATTTCATTCTTCTTTCGTTGCTTCACTCTAAAGGAGGAGCTACGAAAATTTGCTACCCATCGTTACTGAAAGGCATCGACCAAGACGTTCACCAAGCTGGCCGGAGTAAATCACTCATAGCAAGATAGAATCGTGGTGTCGTAATCGATATCGACGTTGTACTCGTCCACCGGAGCCAATGTCCTGTGAGTGAGGCGAAGAATACAATTGACTAACATTCCTCAGCGATCAATGTCCTTACTACGGATGGGGAAACATTGTTCGCCTTGATCAACTACGCTTTTCTTCGAAGGAAACCAGTAAAAAGTGAAAGGAGATAAACAAACCTGTCGGCATTGTTCAAATCTGCTGGGATATCGTTATAATGCATGGATGGAGAGAATTTTAAGGCTTCGTATTTCAAATCGGCATCTTTTTGATGAGAAACCGAAAGCTTACCTGATAACTGTACTGAAATTGTCTCTTATTAAGGAATATTTCTACAATGTTTTTTTCGATTTCATATGCTTTAAGTACGTGACAGCCACAACACGATAAAAATCAATGCACGGGTTTCAACCAAGTATACCACTACAAAATCATTCATCGATAAAATAACCAGCATTGCAAAGCGATTTGCATGGTAGCTATTAATATAAAAAAATGTATGTCTGATCGACGCGAATTCGATGCTGTCGGAAACGAATACGACAACCAATTCTGTACATGCATTATTCATAATCGATCGCCAACACACCATCGTGTAGTTTGAGTATGTAGAGACACTCGTTAACGAATCCCAAAGATACGCAACTTTTTATCATCCCAACGGCCTTCGGTTCAGCGCGGAGAACAATTGTATTTTTATGGCGTCGTTTGTTCTATGGAAGCTTTGTGCTTGTTCATCACTTTTCTCTTGGGATCGAGCAGATTCCAACGGATGCACCAATTGTGGTGGGCTTATACTAGACGTTTCACGAGTTGCAGCACATGTATCCCCGGGAAGATTTGAACGCTACTGGGATTCTCCGAAAAATGCTCAGCACACATGACGCACGAATTGGGAGTGTTTTGGTGAACATACATGCTTAGATGTCGGAACAAACTCTGGAAGGGTGAAGGGAAGACCTCAAGCATCAACTCAGGCTGGGGCATTTTCAGTCGAGAAGTGCTAGGCTGGATATGTCACGGCATCTTTGCACGTGGTTGCGTTTAGGCCAGTGTGTTTGACTGCACCACAAACTTGGATCACAAGATAGCTATACAAACTGAGCAAAAGGTTCGATAATTTTCCAGTTGAGTCGAGAAGCAAAGAGCTGCCGGGGAAATTGGTTGTCCCCAAGGACGGTAGAGATTTTAATATGACTAACAATCTTTCCATTCTCTCATTAAAACGAAGAACTGTCCACAACCCATGACTGTTGACATCATTATGCAAACACACCAGACACCACTCGAGGCTCCGGTTTAGACACGTTAGAGCCGAGTTAGTCCTCTTCTAGCTGTAGCAGTTCTGCATCGAATCCAGAACACCCGGTTGGTGTGTTCCATCATTATGCATTGGCAGCAACGTTTCTTGTGTGGTGATTTCGGTAAGGAAAATAAATATTTCTTTATATACCTCCCGGTACCAGTCTAGGCAGTATCTGGCTTCTTTTAGTGGTGGACTGCCCGGGAAAGGATGATTTTACGTAGTTTTTTATCATGTAGTAGCGTGTGTGTGGGCGTGTTATTTCTTGGCGTAGATTTTTTCTATTTCTGCTCGAGGTAGACCTCACGGCGTAAACTGTTCCTTTTGACCGTGAAAACAAGTGTTGAGCGATTTATTCTTCTCATTTAAAAGATACCAGGCATGAGTCGTTTTTAAAATTATAAATATAACCTGATCACGATGTCCTGTTTCTTCAGTCAGATGGAGGTAAACCACATGAACCACTTTTGCCAGGATCATCAACCGCAACACTGCCCGGAAACTTTCTGCTTCTTTATGACTGGTCAATGTCATGATGTACACAAGGATCCTGCCATACCATGGTAAAGTGTCATAAGTTGTGATTTTGCAAAGCCAAATTTCTACTCTATCCTCACATGGGCTCTAGTAGCGGCACTCATTGACGTGTCCGTTTATACCTCTCGGGCCATATGCATTTGCCCATGTCGGTGTGCCCCTACTAGAATGTCGTTGGATGAATTTTAGGGATGACACTAATTGTGTTACGCTGACCCACACACACCCATACTTCTTTGGGTTGCATGTGAAATATGATTTATAGCCAGGAGCGGTAGAGACGACGATAAATTGCACATTCGTACAACACTTGCATAAATTTCCTGAACGAACAAACACGATTAGATCTATCATTTAATTTAAATCACAAATGATATTTGCTTATTTATTCTGTGGAGGATTTGGTCGGATCTTCCTGTTTTCTTTGTTCTTTAAAGCTTACCTGAAAGAACAAACGTGTTGACATAATTACTTATCATATCACAATTTAAAAATTGAGGATTGAAAACGATGTTAGCTGCAGAAGAAATCAGTTTTCCTTCGTTCCGGTTGATTGGTATGTGCCTATTAGATATCAGAACGCACCCGACACTCGCTCTCAAGGAAATGCTCCGAAAACTAGTTTTTAGCCAAATCATTTCCCTCCTAGGTTTTCACAACGACTAGCTTCCGAGGTGGTGATAAAAAAGACACACGAATGGAAAATGAACCAAAGACTCCCATTGAAAAAGACAAGCCATTCGCCTCGATCGCTACCCGAAACGAGACTGAGTCATAACTATCTACGAGTGAAAAAACCTTGATTTTCAGTCATGCAATCAAATTATCCTGACGAGGCTTTCGAAACGGCTACCATGGGCACCGATGGCCAAGCCACTCTGGACACTTTAATTTTGTCGACTTAGTCGATTATGGCTCGAACGTAATCGCCAATACTTCGAACAATTTGCCCTGATTGTGGCCAAAATTCAAGGAACGAGCGAAACCTCATCACTTGAACGTTGCTAAGGCAAAACCCTTGGTTAGGGATTTTTTTCGGAATGGAATTGAACAGGACATTTCGAACAGATTTTAAAACTCTTGCAGCATTGCATAGAGCTATAACTAAAATCTCCCAGGCAGGGAAAATGATATCTTTTTTCACTTTCGGTTATTGTTGATCTTCTTGAGTTTAGCCATTGAAAGCCAAATGACGGAAGGATTTTAACTTGATTTCCTTTCGTCTTTCTCGTACGTAGAACTTCTGACTTGAAATCGGTTCTGGCAAAGACTGTTGGTTTCTGAACAATTTTGCAATTGTCAACAGTGGACTTTTTTCAGCTTTCGCTCTCAATCGACGTGAGATTCGTTTGCTCCGAGTGCCTTTTGCAAACTTACTCTAATCTAGACACTAATCAAACATCTGTCGCACAGCATCGTTGAAAATGTCGATCGTTTCTGTTAAATGCTCGTCACGTCTCACTTAAAAAATTCAAGTCTTTTCTGTACACGACTAGTGCCATGTGCTTATCATTAACCACCTGCATAAAAACGCTGATGCCATTGATTGGTTAACACTTTTCTTGATTTCCAGTATTTCACCGACCCCGAAATATGTGGTGAGTTTTCATGTTCGAAATCTCTACGCTTAGGCATTATCGTGGGATGTTCCAAATTAAAATGCAATTATAATAAATAGAACCAAGCTAAGTAAACATACGGCTTCAAAATTGACGATCAAGCATAATATCCCAATAAACCTCTAAACCCTTGTCAGCGTCGTGCCGGGGCAGAATCGGTAAAATGAAATAAATGATACATCCGACAGTAGGAAATCTTGTTTCTCAATTTACCAAAGCTTGTCATAGGCTTAGCCATCATTTTGGTCTCCGGAAGGAGGTTGACACAAGTTTCTAACGCTAAGAAACTGAAGTATCTAAGCCTTGAGCATCGTACGATCAGAGTAATTCTTCATCATTATGGTGGAATGAGTTGAGCGACAGCTTCAATCACTTTCTGTGGCTTTTAAATGGCAGCCGCTCGTAAGCAAAAGTCATCAACGAAGATGATATGAGAGGGACCTCCAGGGATGAGCAGGTGAGGAACGCCATTTTCAATGTCATATGAGTGGGCGAAAGTGTGCCAGAAGCACGTTGCTCGTTATATGCTGAGGAATAAAATCCTTAGAAGCATCCGGGTCTGGTTTTAACATGATGTCTCTTGAAATCCTACAGCTAAACCTATAAGCAATCCGTGCAATCACAGGATATGTCAACGATGACAGCCGCAGATCTACGCGGCTTCACCTTGACTTTGCGCAAAGTTCCCAAATACCAGTTGCATCAGGTCCTGATTGATCCCGCGAGTATGAGTAAGGAGAACTTCCCGGAACGACATGACATTCCATCCTATGAATGCAGCGGGACTTACAGCTTAAATCCGACATAATTCCATCAGACAATGTGCGGTTTTGTGATTCAATTTCGCGGAAGCTGATTACTGTCACCTTCGCTTGATTGTGGTTTCCGCCCATTTCAGCTCTAGAACCGTCGGTTAAAGGGATGGCATGAAGCAAAACGCAAGAATGTATCGTACACAATGTTTCATTGTTTTACGAAAGGTTGATTTGCGGTATAACATTGAAGGTATTAAAACGTGAGGGCAAAGTCTCATGCTGTTTACACCGGATTTCGGGGAACATATCATAACATTTTTCAATGGTGCTTTTATTTTTTAAGGAAAGAGAAGTGTTGATGAATCCTTATATCGAGTCATTTCCAGAGAAATACAATGGGAATGTTCATCGTAGCATAGGCATAACTTACTTCATTCCAAAGTAATGGTGACCCGGTTTTCATACCTACAAAAGACATTCTATTGTACCCCACGAGGTGATAATGGTTAATAAACGAGCCCCAAGCTATAAAACCCCTGCTCGCAAATGTCATTTTACAAGCTTTCTATCATTCTTTTCCTCTACTTTAAGAAGAGCTTTAAAACCTTCTCCCTGATTGACGAAATTGCTAGAATCGGGAGAATGTGGTAGATTTTCTTATCGCTACTGGCAGCTTCTTGAAGAAACACCCGTTTGATTTCTTATGCTTTACTCTGACTTTAACGCCTGCCTTCTTTTCTCGACACCCTTTCAGTGCAAAGTGTCAGCGATGATGGAGTGATGTGACGGGAAACGATTCGCTGGGCTTTACAAATTTTATTTCCAGGAACTTCCAAGGTTATAAACGTCGTTACAGCTGGTGACATGTAACGTGTCCGTTGAATAACTCTCAAGTCGAGGCTTTCGGAAGCCGTGTTCCTGTGACTTGGGTCTCCCATGGGGGTTGTGTGTTTGCAATCGAAAAGCGACAGCATCGATGAGCGTGACTTCTACCACTCGCTACACCAGTCGCAATCATTCACACTTTTCTACGCATACACACACACACTTATTGATATTTCATCACACTTAGGTTTGCAAAGAAATTGGCCTATGAAGGCGTCAACCCAGCAATAGGTGTACGCGAAAGATGGAAGTGGCATTCTCAATGAAATGGTCGCGATGAAAAATGTCTCATCATTCTTCACAACGCCAATCAGAGGAACTGAATCAAGTTTTTCCGATTTTCCCTCCACCGATCCGACATCTGAAGCTATCGGAAGTTCAATCTCCTCTTTACAAAAGATAAACTTTTCTTTCAACATGTTTATATAGTGAAAAAACGAGAAAAATTGAGGACATGTTTCGTTTCGCTGAGACGAGTATGTTGGTCATGGCAAATCTACTCGTCATGCGAAAGGTGGGATTTTCATCACGTTTGGTGGTGTTAGAAGAGCACCACTAGGCTTACATCAGGTGTAGATACTGGGGCTACTTTCCGATAAGGATAACCGTGATGACAAACTGTTGTGCCGGCAAAATGTCTCTCTTCAGTTTGTCAGCTTAACTGTTATTGTGCGAATCGATATTGTTTGCACCCGAAGGAAACCAAATTTGCGAGGTATGTAGGCTCCATTCCTGCGAGCGGGGGAACGTTTCTTGGAAATGGAACTGTAACTTGAATAAGATAGCTTGATAACCTTTCTAAATAACAAAGGCTTACATTGGGAGGTAAGGAAATTAAATTTTTGAGTATTTGTTATCGCACCAAACCATTGAGAGCGTTTTTTATTTGGGGCTTTCCCAGCCAAAGGAAATATGTATTTCCGAGAAAATACCACGACGAGTAAACATTTCACCAGTTTATCAAGGAAGTACCGAACATTGTGTATTGTTGTGATACGCTTAAGTGGAAGGGAAAAACAATACAAGTGATTTTTCTCAGATGAATGAGAAAACTTAATATGAACAAGGAAATATAATCGATGCGGAAGAGTCAGATTTGTAGATTTGTGAAATTTTTGTGTTGGTTCACAGGCTTCAACCCAGCATATGCCGGAACACGCTCGTCTCTCCTTTGCGTAGGAATATTTTAGTCACGATCCAAAACACTCACCCGGAAGGATGTGTCTTTGCTTCAGGTCACTGTCGAAAGAGCGATAATTTATATTCCTGTAGCAAAACCTATAAGAATTTATCCATGCGTGTTAAATCGTAGTTTGCTTTTTTTATTTTTACCCTCAAGCATTTCTTTGGAGTCAAATAAGTGGGAAGGACACAATGGCTTCGCTGGTTCAATCGTCTGCTGATATGCGAAATCACTAGCGACAGTTTCCGATCCATAAATTTTAAACCCATCATTGCATTCTAGCGACCGGATAGACCGTTACGAAGCATCTCGGCACGCAACGATCTACGAGGTTCGTCTGGAAATGGAAAAGGCCCAGCAAAGCTTTTCGATCCTTCTCCACGAAGCCTAATGTTGGTAACAATATTGTTTAGACATGGTACAGTAATAGGCATGGACCATTTTGTATCGGAACAAGATAACACACATACCAACGAATGTGGACGCTCGGAAATTTCTGTACGCAATAACTCGTTTTTCTCGGTGGGTTGGATCCGAAATGGAGTATTTCTTTGGCTTAAGCATTTTTTTTTCCTGATTTTTTGTTTCTCGTAAAATACTTGATTTGATTGTTTTCTCAAAGGACTTAAAGCACTGTGTAGAGGCGCTCAAGAAAATACGATAGCACAAAGCTCGAGGATTATACGTGATGAGCATGCAACCTTGCAGTATCGTGCATCACGCGTGTGTGGAGTGCCATGAAGTCTCCAAAATCAGCAGAGTGTAAAGAAATCTTCTGCACCAAGTGAAAAATATCAAGTAGCGAACGCAGCAGGTAACGGTTTATCCTAAGCCGTGTGAAAAATTAAGCAAAAATATCATGCTAATGTGAAAATCCCGTGGGATTATGCGGGACATTCGCGAAACCTGGCGAGGTTTTTAACTGTTTTCGAAAATTTCTTATGTTTTTCTATATTGGCTCGAGGATAGGATGCAAAACGCTGCAAAGGAATCCAGTTGAGAAAAGATGCACAATGCAGAGTTCAAACAGGGCACCTAAGGACGAGAACGTATACGATCAAGAAAAATGGAATAAATAAAAAGAAACATAAACACCAACAACGACAATATGGCGGGAATGGAAATAAACGACGTGTCGAATATTCGAACATGAACATGAGAATGGAAATAAGCGGTTCATGAAGCGGATTCATTGGAATCAATTGCCCGTACGGATGCGTATAATGCAAAGCAAATGAAGTTTTCCATTGTTTATGATGACATCGGTAAATGTTAATGATGTTGGCTTGGAATAACACCCGCATAACAACCCTTAAAAATGCATTCCAGCGGAAAGACATGCATATGGCAAAGGAATTTCTTGGAACGATTTTAATTCTGATATGCTCGATAGAATATGCTGTCATGTGGGTTAATGTTCGAACTATGCGTTACCGTAATGCTGCATTTAATTCTTAATAAACTCCTTCGATAATAAAGTACATTGCAGTACCAAGTACCAAATAAAAGCAAGCAAAACAGTGTAAAAGGTTAAACCGTTCTATGAAAATGAATATGAAAGCTTCTCTGATCATGTGTCCCATGTTGAGTGCCGATCAATGTGCATGGGTTCAGGCTCCGAGGGAATTACTTGCGTAACTGGATCGCTCTTTTACTTCAGTGCAATATTTATTTCCGCCTCTTAACGATGGAATGTGAGAGAAAGTGATGGTGTGCAAGGGGATGTACAGGCGTGAGATCCTATTTTGTTAGAAACATTGCTCGCATTTATCTCTTCCGGATCGGAAAGCATGCATACCAGTGACATAAATAACTCGGCCTAATCCATCTTGCATAGCAGCGAGGTTTTAAACAAACACCCTACATTCCAACTACTCAAGAATTTACATACAACCATCGGGAACGGCCGAAACAAATGCCCTACACCCGTAATTAGAGAATCCAGAGAAGTACACTACTCCCACATCTGTACTCAGTGCGATACAAAATGGGTGAACACATAGTAATGTGACGCTTTTATTTCATCACATGATATCTGAAGCAAAGACTCGTTATTTGCGTGCCCCGGAAGAGTAAGGGTTCATCATCAAAAGAATGAGAAAAGGAAAATACTTTCAAACTGGAAACGGATGCTTCTTAGCCTCCGGAAGAGGGAAGGCTCGGCAACATTCTCTAATTCAGCCGAGCATTCTTAAGCGCCATTAGGTACGAGCATGGATGTGCATAAATAAATGATGGGCGTAAATGGAAATACCGTTCGTCCAGTAGAGGATTGAATGAAAGATCAAACCAACGACTGATGGAATGTGGAAGCATACCGAAAGGCACGTGTGGAACCTTACTATGCTAATCGTGAATTGAAATCTTATACTTCTTATTGTGTGAGACCTTTGTGCCATTAGCAATCTGTGATGGGTTTTCACACACTTCACAACGGATGATAAACGGAATGCAGTTGATCTGTTGAAATAAAATTATCTCAATTTAGCTTCTTTTACACGAAAAAAACGGCACCTAATTGAATAAGAAACTTCTACCCTCGAAAAAAACCTTCTGTTGATTTCTTTTTCCCTCCTTTAAAGAATAATTCCAAAGACTACCATCCACTTACAACTGGTTTCGTTTGCTTTGATGTTGGACTATTTACGTATTTTAGAGATCGACCGCAGGCGCCGAAGGCATAGAGTGATTTTTTATGGAGTAAAGCATAAAATCGTGATGCTTGTTTTGTTCAGGACTTTTGCCGAACGAGGAAGAACGTTGAAGTGAGTACTTCGCTATCCTTTTCTTGTTTTTCCTTTTTGCTTTGCCTTCAACGTCGAAGATTAAGCTTTTGTCCGGCCGTCAAACGCTGCCATCACCATGAAGGGTTCCTTTTTCACGCCCCCAAGGGATAAAGGGGAAAAATTAAACACAAGTTCCAGCCCTTGTCCGTGTTATTTATCGGTTGCCACAAACTAAACGGCTGACCTTTGTGCTACTCCACGCCAAGGATCAGCATTGCTTAGGGCAGGACCCAATATTGTTGCACATTTTATTATCCTACGGGGCCAACCCAGAGCAACACCATCCGAAAGCTGATGGACCAGCAACGCACGGTTGTTCTTCACACATAGCGATTGTCAGAAGCAGAACGGATTCGAAAGGAAAAAAGGAGCAAACCAGACTTAGCATGAGCACTCGAGCAGGAAGGTTTGCAGGATGCGTTGAAAAGAACCAGTTTCTATTGGCAAAACAGAAGGTATCTTTTACAGTCAACAGATCCACTGTCTTAACCATGCTTCAGGATGATCGCGGCAGAGAACGCACGAAAAAACACCGTGTTTTTATTTCATTAGAAAAGTTTCACGCTTAATTTCTTCGCACCGAAAATGTAGCTGGTATTCTCGGGGTGAAATCAACACCCCCAGTGATGCCTTACTTTTCACACTGGTTGCTCGATTTTCCCGATGTGCTCTTTCCCCGTGCCTTCTGCGCGGTATGTAGAGCAAGAAAAGCAATCAAGAAAAAGCAATTATTCGCAAATGAAATCATTTTAATCTGTTTGCTTATTAGTGGCGGAGTCTTTGGTGTTGTTATTCAGTATCACGTTGCGTCGCGTTGTGTTACGTGCGTACCAACAAAAAGCGTCTCGCTTTACTGGGTACGAGGCTGGTCGATCTTTGGCAACCAGAAACCAGAAGCGTCTTTCGTCGGAACGAGAAATCACAGTTTACCGAACGGAAATAGGCAATGCCTGGCTTGAAGATTGATATGCACGTTAATTCATGCTATTTCCGTTCATCCGTAAACGGACGATGGAGGAGGAGCATGATTTTATATTTTTAACTGTCAGAGAGTGGTGATTGTAGGATGTTGGTTGAGATGTTTACTGGTTTGATTTTTCCTTTCGCCGGTTGAATGAAGCATCCGTTGAATGTAGAAATGTTTTAATTACTCCCCAACCTTAGTGATAGCAAAGGCTGTCACTGGCAAAAAAACAAATCTAGAATTTGTGTTGCTTAGAAGTAAGGAAATATAGATACCCATGTTGCAGTTGTCGTTGGTTTTAGATTTCGAAGAAAATAGTCGGCGCCCAGTGAAACTCTCCACGCGTTTGCTAAAATGTCCCCAAGAGTGTTACATTGGGTAAAGAGAGTAAAGAGGAATGGGTATGAAGATTGCAGAAATCCCAAGAAAGACCATGCGACTCCATTCAGGCAAGAAAGACCATGCGCCTCCATTGAAGCGTAGGCTACAATGAAATTGCACTTTCGTTGCGAGTTAATTTCAACATATTTTGAAACGGGTTCAAATGACGAAGCTTAACTCAGCTGTTGCTAGTGACGTGTTGGTTGCCTCGACAGCTTGGTTGACCAGGATGGGGTAAAACGGTTTCATTGCGGTTTTGGTAGCGATGAGTTAGATGTTCAAGAGCGTGAGATTGATGAAATGGTCCAGAACCGGTGTGAGGAATTGACAAATTAAAGTAAAAATCGTTACTATTTAGTTTATAGTTGTTTAAGAAGATCGATTTGTATTTTCGCTTTATGTATATTGTGAAAAATTGCAGAATATTATTAAATTCTTTTCGACAAATTTTAAAAAAGAAAAACGATATGTGTTTCAAAACTTAATTGTTTCAACCAAACACTCCAGATTTATTGGATTAAGTTGATTTTTCTAGATAATTTTCTTTTTCTAGACAATGGTTGATGATTGTTGGTAAATTCACTCAAAAAGAGATTATTCTTTCTGTTTCGAAGCTTGTAGAGAAAAGAAGAAGATAATTTTCTGCATAGCCGTTCCCCCTTCCTTCTCTATACAGCATTAGTATTTGTGACCGGAAGCTATATGCCAGTTCTTGTCATTTCGATTTCAGCTGCCAACGGCCGTATGCGTCTGGTTTTGACAATATTTGTATTATCATTCCCTTTTAACCTCTAGTCACTTGTTTTGGATGATTAATTATCTGTTGTGTTCTGTTAGAGTATGTGCCAAAAAAGGAGGTTAAGTGAAGCGATTGTTCCTTTCCCGAAGGTAGATGTGCTTTGTCGCATCCAGTATTTGGTCATTCTGATGTCCGTGTTTTTGTATCTTTCTATTTGCGATAGTCCTATATAAGCTACGGTTTCACGATCCGTCACACGTAACTTTCAATAGAAGGATTTGCTAATGAAACGAAACCCCTCATACCATTGCTAACCCAGTTTCTGCTGGATGCATAATCTGTTTGCAGCCGACGAGTTCGTTTCTTTGAATGGCGATCGCGTTAAGAGTGGCTCAAACAATGACAAAGCTTTATGATTCTCAATCTGCACACGGGCGTAGCAAGGGTATTTATATCAAATTCCAACGGTAAGGTATTCTCATAAGACTAGAAACAACTCTGCAAAGAGAATAGATATTATGTAAAATTAAAGCGAAAGAATCGTATGACAAACGTCGATTGAGGACAATGCAATAAAAAAGTCAATAACTTGCATACTTTTATTGAACCAAATTGCAATACTGTTTGTAAAAGAACGGTAAAACCGCCTAGACATTTACAATGATTTTTCAATGCAATATATTTTCTAGTGGCTCATTTCTTCGTGAAGTTTTTTTTTATCAAAATTTAAAAGATTTTGAGCACAGAAGTCTTCAAAAACCCTTTATTTCACACTCAAAGCTAAGGTTATCAATCTCACATGCACACTGGTGTACAAACACAAGTTGCATTGCTTCGGCTTCCAAAGATAAGATGCCTTCATGCACTTAACTTTATTCTCAATCAGAAACCAATACATTTTCTAAATAATCAATGCAGTAGTTGCTATCAACTTTAGGTGGAAAAGTTTTAGTTAAATTGCTGAAGGCAGAGTGAATAAAGGAGGTTTCAATTTGCCTCCGAGAAATGAAGACTTCTCATGGTATACTAGTCACAATCTCAAGAGATTTTTCGGTGAACTATTTATAACATGCAAAGTTTACTTTGTTTGGTTTTACAAAACGAAACACAAACCGATCCTAAGTGCTACTGGGAAAATGTTGGATACATCGGAGGAGTCGAGCAACTAACGAACCTGAGCTTCTCTTTCGACGCAAAACTTCGACACAACGGAAGAAATAAAGGTAGGAAGAAACAGAGAGACTTTTATTTTTCATTATTCTAGAAATTCCTGTTTTCCATGGGACATTAGTCCGGCTACACCAGTGCAGCTTTTCCGGAAGTTACGTTACCGTAAATTTTCCACATTGTACTCCTACTCCTACTCCTACTCCTTTCAGAAGTACTGTATCTGAGGGGAATCGGTACTCAAGCACGCTATTTTATGCACGGTAATGTAGTTCTTATGACGCAAGTTTAGTTCAAAACTCGCGGGTAAGTACGTTTCTCCAGTGTATTTCTATCTTACCTTTCCAGCACCAGTCTAGCTAACCGTTGGCTTGTTACAATCTTCGAGGGGGTTACGAAATTCGTTTTTACCTTGCCCACAATTTTGACACACCTATTGCCAATGGATTGATCATATGATTATGTAGAATTTGTTGATAATTCGCTTCAACGTGATGAAAGAGAAGTAATGCTGTTCGGACACGGTTAAAAGCACGCTTGTCGGAAGGAAGTGACTAGTATGTTGATAGCAAAAGATAGTCTTTCGTTCTGCTCTTAATAACTGAACCTTCGGAGGAGTTTTTCGTTGGAAAATTTGATGTAGCGACACATTTGTGGCAGTATCCGTTACTTATCTTAAGTACCGGATCAAAAATACAGAATTGATAACAAAATGCAATCTTTACTCTTCTCCTCCTAAAAAAGATTGAACCTGGTATTTCATCTCTACACAATTGCCATATAGGTCTTGTTGCAGATATTTTCCAAAAAAGTTATTGTGTTTCTCAGCTCAACGTTGGAAGCTTGGTTTTAGGTTCGGTTAAGAAACTTTCTTTCACCGATATTGTGTTTTGTTTTGCTACTCCGTTTCGTGGAATCAGTTGTAATTTTCCACCTTTTACGGGTGAACTAGGATTCCTGTTCCCAGCGAAAACAACACAAAAAGTAAAAATGTGGAAGGATGTAATAGGTTTCTTTGCTATCCATTAAAATAAGATGAGACAGTTGGTTGTAATTGTTCAATGAAAACATTGTGGTATTTGCTTTTCCTTTTATCTGTATCAGGATATCTTCACGAGGATGTTGCACTAACGGTAGGAGGAAAATAAATCTTTCTGCTACTCAACTACATTCATACCTGGTTGGATGTCCTTGGAGATAATGACGAAAACTCTCTCTTCCTGTTTGTTTTGTTATCTCCTCTGTAACCCGTTGCGATTATTCCTTCACATCACTCAACCATTTTCACGTGAACTGATTCAAACCGACGAGGCCAAGGTTACGCTCCGGGTGGAAGTACCACCCCTCGTACTTGGAACAGATACAAACACGAGATGTTACTAAGCAATCCAACACGCGTATCTCGCGATACTCACTTCACTTCTTGAACAAAATAAAAACACGTCCAGGGAAAGAAATCACCAAATATAAAACGTATCCCAAGCGTGGCCATGGAGATACTGACGGGTGAAAGCGATCGATCTATAGCGGTTTGGGTGGTCCCGTTCTGATAAACGATACCACAAGCGTTCCGATGAACCCTACGCTTCCGAAAAGCACGAAAAACAATCACCGTAAGCGTTGCACACTTGTATGATTGCATGCATAGAAAGCTCCGAAGGCTGTGAGGAAAGCATTTCTTCGCGAAAAGCACAAATTTTCGAACCAGATTCTGTGGCTTCGGTTGATGAACGTCTACGCAGGCGCACTCAAGACATCGATTGCAAAAGGACCGGAAGCTTTCGAGGAAAGCACAATCCCCCCACCCAAATTTGATTGCTGATGATCTGATGATGGTTCTCTTTGGCGCCACACTGGATTAACAACAGTAACATGAAAAGACACAGTTTGTATCCAGTGACCGGAACAGCTATTTCTAACATTGTGCCTACAAAAAGAGCGGAACGATTGGCAAAAGCAAAATTGGAGTTATATGAGCTTGTATTCTAAATACCCGCGCACAACATAGCTGGCAAACCTAAGCTGGATGATCAAAGATCCTCCCAAATTTGAAACTAAGGTGCATCAAAGGGAGTGGAAAACAAATGCATGAATATAAAAGGACGCACTGCGTAAAAGACTTTTTTTTAAATTTTTATTTCTCACTTAGAAAACCAAACAGTTTGGTAAGATCCTTCTCGAGTCTTCGAAGGATTTAATAGATTTAATTGTTGTAATTACTTGAGGGTCCAACGGTAGTTTCGTAGGAAAATGCACGCTTCTACTTACGGATCTTATGTGAGGTGGTTTTCACTGGACTACAGTAATGACATTAGCGAAGAAATTGCGAAGAAAAGTGGCTGTAATGTGGCAATAAGGTTCCCATGTTACAGCACATTGTTGATTTGATATACCCCTGAATTTTTTCTGTGTGTTTTCAGTACGTAACACGGGTAACCACAATGATTTTCAATTGAAAGTGTGCATTGACCAGAAGATTGAATAATTCACGTTCATTGAACTACAGATACGTTAAATGAAATGTTTTTCAAGCACAAAAATTTTCTCGTACCCTATCCCTTGGTTATCATCTGCTGAATTTTGCATCACTCCAAACAAAACCATGAAGGACCATCTAATGCTGAAGACATTCCTTGATGTGAAAAACATCATTGAAAGCGTACATCAATTTGACCGGTGTTTCTTGCGAATTATATCCAACTCGGGCCCAATTTCACTGTAGTGGATTGAGGGGAAAGGCAGGGTTTGGTAAAAAAATTAGACTTTTCTGACCACCTTCATTTGGCTATGGACCGGTGCTGTGGAAACACAAAGAGTTGTTTGCATTTTTCAAATTTAACATCGAAAATTTTTATGTGAACATGTCGTTCGCATGATCATGATTTTAAGGTTCCCCTGAAGCTTGAACCAAAACGGAGGAAAATGGGGTTGGACTATTTTACTTTCTACAGTTCTTTGAACATTTCCTGTTGGCTTGTTTTGCTGCTAATTGATTTTAGTACAATCATATTGTATCGGATCGCAGTCAATTTTTCTCATCGAAGTTTGATGCTCGACATGGCTCGTTAAACCCAAACTGCCGTCCGTATGTCCGTTATCTTCATTATGTTGCGTAATGGGGACAAAGAAAACGGTTTTTGAAGAAAAGCTGAACGAAATTGTAACAATACCAACAGCTCAACATTTCTGGGTTGCCTACTGAGGCGCCCAAAAGGAAACATCTTTTAAAGTGCCGAGTGTCATTAAACTCAATAAGTCAAACGAACTGATAATAAGAATATTCGTTCAATCTCAATTGCAATTGCATGAATTCGAAACGAGAACCAATTTGTTTGTGTCGTTTGCGATAATGTTGAAATCTTGACAGCAAACAAGTTAAGGATTATGTTCGAGATGTTATGGGAAGAAGAATGCTGACCGAGAAGTGTTGAACAGGAAATAGAACAATAACTTAGTTTCGACACAATAATAGAACGGAATAACTTAGTTTCAAGTAATAGAAGCTCGTTGGTGTTTGTTACGTTTTCCATTTTGTTTATTTGTTTATTTATTTACTGGGACCATCGGACATTATCAGTCTACTTAATTAATTATGCTCAAAGCTTAAAATTTGTGAATTCTCATAAAAAAATATTCTCTGGTTGGCCAAAATTTGTGCTAAAATGCCTTTTCCTTAGAAAATGGCAAGGCCAAAGAATTCTTACCTTTTCCGTCGTATGTCGTTGTGTACATCGTAACAACGTGTTTGATTTGAATCTTAATGACAGATGTGTTCAAATAAATATTGTAAACATAACATCGCTGTAACACTGTTAAATTAATTTATCACTCTTATACCTCCTAGAATATTGTTTTTAAATAGACATTTAAGCGATATGTTTAAGCTGGTCTTTATTTGTGACAGTAAGCCACCGTGACGGTTCGGCTCGTTCTGGGTTAAATTTTGTCCTCCATTTCCCCATATGCCTCTTTCATCAACCGTAAGCATGGCGACCGTCAATGGCTGGAATGGTCAAGTGTCCCGCCATGTCATCGAGCACTGAGTCAATGTTTAGGGAAGCGGCCATATCAAACATCAATCTCGAAATGAATTACGCTCGTGGATCGACTGCAGGATAGCGTGCAAGTATGATATTTTCTGGCTAACCGGTTGCCAAAAGTCCATTGTCGCGGTGTCGGTAGTTGGCAATATCATCACATATTGACATTACGACGAACTGGAACACAGCCAGAACAGATTAAATGTCTTGACGTGGGAGAATTGAGGATGGTGTTGAGGCCAACTCTGTTGGTCCATCATAATATTAGAGCACAAACGCGATCATACTACACAGTGGCCTGTGGGACATCCGTATAGCAATGCCCTGGAAGCTCATGGAAGTTCAAATAGAGTGATACCAAACAAACACACTAGCAGCAAGTGGGGAAAAATTCGGTGGGTTTTCTAATCAAAAGCCACATAACGCGTCAGAAACGATACTCAAGTCGACCGAAATAATTAGCAAATAAATAAACAATTATTTACATTATTTACAAAAAATAGTAATCATATAGATGTCTCGTGTAATCAATTGGAACAGTGTTCCAAAAACCTCCAGGAATTGACCAAGCTGAATCGTTTCAATCAAAATTCACATTTTTTGTTTTCAAAAACTTATCGGTTGTACCAAGGAATACAGCAACAAAGGAAGAAGCCATTCATTGGGGAACTCGTCTAGCAAGGGGGAGTTAGGATAAATGAGAGATTGGTTTAACTAGCCTAATTTATGGTTCTACAAAGGTCCAACTCATCTAACTTTAGAAAGAATTATTGTGTTTCCTTCAATGGAAGGAACAGAACAAGTGAAAATTACTCAGAATAAAAATTTAATTAAAGAAATTGGTTTGAAGAAAATATTGAAAAATTAGAGGGACGTCCAAATGTTAACGTTCCTCAAAGTTATTCTACACAGCTTAAATAAAACACCAGGCGACTAAAGTACCATGCGCCTCCATTAACAAAAGTTCTTTATGACTTTTTTTTATTCCTTAAGCGACTTATCAAAAACTAAAAAAAAAATTGTTTGGTTCATAAAACAAAACTGAGAAAAGTAATCTGCGCCTATTATAAAGCAAATCGAATACTTATAAGGCCGTATTAGCTTCCAAAATTACTTAAACGTTATGCAGCATTTGAAGCAGTCTTAACGCTGATGTCAAAACAATTTCAATTAATTTGAAAACCAAAATTTCAAGAACGGAGCTGCTTGGACAATGATCAGTTCTTCTCCGTCGTAATGCAAAGCACATAGTATTGAGACACCTAAGTTGCAATTTAATTCCATGTCCAATGGGTTCGACCAGAGCTTACGGCGTGAAACGAGAAGCAAAGGTTGTCCAATTCAATCTATTCGATAGAATCGCAACATTGTCATCGTAACATTTTAAAAAGGTACGACGAGGATAAAAAACGTCCACCACTGAGCGCCAAACACTTTCTGAGCTAGGAAAGATTCTGGCCAGAATCCGGGTAGCTATCGCGGGTTTTTTTGTTAGCATACGAAGCAATCATGGCGTATCATTTGGTAGCTGCACGAGCGGAAATGGAAAGGCAAACGAGGTACTCATTCCATTTCCCCGAGCCGTAGAAAAATGCTCCACTAGTTTGCCATTCCAAGCGTATTCTTCCGTATGACATAATTTGCTTCATCTCGTAGTCATTCGTTATCGGAACAATGGTGAATGAGAAATTTGGCTACTCTTTTATTTCCGCCCTTCGCAACATGCTCTTTGTCCTGCCCCTCGAATCGGGAGATTCATTTTAATTCGGCTTCCTCGTTGTTTGTTGGCAGCGTGATGGATTTAAGTTATGGGTTTCATAATGTAGTGAAAGGACAATGATTCATCTTTCAACGACGATGACAGATATTATATCCTGATCGTTTTTTAGGAGGAATACTGTGGTATAAAGTATAAATGTCCAGGTTTTATCTTTGGCTCAGAGAATATTTACACGTCGCGATTTCAGTTCATCAAAAACTGTATACAACTCTTGATATGGTGTAATATGAACAGGTTAGTACCAAAAAGTAGCTAAGCCTTTAAAAGTAGAAACAGATTTTTTTAAATTGATATAAAAATCGTACCATTTCTCTGTAGATGGGCATTTCATATTCAAAATATCAATGGGCTGTATCGTCAAAATCTATTTATGAGATATGTCCCTGCGTTAGCCTAGCCATCGTGGTCACTTGGAATCAATCACCATAGATCTCCGGTTTTATGGTAGAATAAAAATAGCATCTATTTAATCACCAGCCCACATGGTGTGCACCATCATTTTTATTCCCCATCAACTCGTATTGCAGTGAACCAAGCGACGGAATAAGCCTCGCTTGTAATGAGTACACGGAAGTTATATTAAGACATTAATGTAACTGATTTCTTGTCCGTTATCGTAACCGGCAAAACATGGCTCAAGCGGCCCTCTAAAATTGCTGTCTGGTGTGGAAACAACAGCCAAGAAGGATATGCAATCATAACCACTTCGACTCACCGGAACAGGTGGTTCTATCTCTCGCATCCGAGGTGGTCATTAAATTTGAATGTTTAGTAGTAGTTCAATCCGGCCTATCAAGTCCCTCAGGTGCACAATTCTCTGCCGGGTTCAGTAGATTCGTGCAGTGTTTTTTTTTCTGTCTGCAAAATCACGACCGCTTACTCCGTGGATGCATTGAGAAACCAGTTTCGACTGGTGAGATTATCCTCGTTCCAACTCTTTTATTCTCTTCCAAAATTCAACAGCGGAGGAAATGAGCTGTCGGTCACCCGATTTGTTTTAAGTTTCGTCTGCCTCGTGAAGATGAAGTTTATCGATCTGTACCAGACTTTTTCATTGTGCCTTGCTTAAGTGTACTACAAAATATATATATATATATATCTTTTTTTTGCAGTGCAAAAATATATATATTTTATTTTAAGAAGATAGTGAAGGTCCAATGGAGGCGCATGGTAGTTTACGTTATAAACTGAACAAATGCAGCCAAGGATGAAACCTCTGTCAAAGCATTCCTTGACAGAGTTGCAAAGTCTTTGTGTTACTGAAACTACTACTTTCCTATTCCCAGTGATCCTCCAAATTGAGTAATGTCTAAAAACTGTCAATTGTCTGAGCACTTACTCAGCGTTAGTGCTTTCGTGATTGGGACGCTAAAATTGATTTCAAGTCAAAACTTATAGGAAATACATTCAATGAGCGTTTTATTTGGGACCGGTAGAGCTCAGTTTGAGATTGAGCTCCCGCAAAAAAAAAGCAGTTTGCGCGCACCCATGAGGACCAGTGAGAAGGTACGTTCACGCCAACCCTAATTTTGGCTCGCACTTTGAGTACTTTGGCAACAAACCTTTTCTCTGATGTTACAAAGGGCCTTCTAGCCAAACGTAACAGATTTTCGCTCGTCCAATGAACAGTCCGGTTAAGTGGAGATTAGTTCAAATAGCAGGAAACGTCGTAACACTAGCAACGAAAAATTAAAAAAAAAACCTATGAAAATAATATTATCAGTTTACACTGGATTTTTGAGGGATCAATTTCACATATAAATGGTTACCCTTAGATTTAAAAAATAAAAAATAAAAACCATTCCTCAAAGCATGTTTCTGCCACGTGCATTCCAAATGGCAGGTGTCACCTGGTTTCCAAGGTGCATCCTTATAAAGCATATTTTTGGCAACACATTCCTACGATGATCATCGTATGTCCCCACGCATACGTTCTGTCTCACGGTTGTGTTCGTCGTGAATCGATGTTTGTGCTGTTTTTCTTATTCCCTACCCCCTCCGGTCCCATTTCAGGATGCCCCGGATAAAGTAAAGGCCCACGTAATGTACGATGATAAAAAATACTTCTCATCTGTCTCACCTGAAAGCAGCCAAGGAAGCTGCTGGTTGGACCGTGTGAAGTCAGTCACTTTGTGCTGGCGAGGTAAATCGAGAACATCATTTTCCAACACGGTAAATCGTCCAACTTTGCCCACCCACGATGGTGGTCGGTTCGATGTGAGTTATGCTCCAACGACGTTACGGTGAGTTAAGCTGTGGTGGAAACGGTGCTCACCTTTTTGCTACGATATCAGTTTTACACCTTGTTTGGGTGAGGAAATCGGATGGTGGTTTCGAGCCGGCGAGAGAAAAGGTGCACTCGGCATGTGAAGCGAAAACATCAGGATTGGATTGGATTGGAAAGTGATACAAAGTTTTGACATTTATCATTCAACACATTCTAGTTCTTTTATTCACTTTTTGCTCCGAAAACTTTTACCATCGACTACCTTGCTGTTTGGTGGAACTCTTCAAGTTTATATAAAAGCAATTGGTTGATTCTTTTTGATACCTTTTTTACTCGTACTCCACCCAATGTTTGGTAAAATGAGTTCCTCAATGTACTGCCGGGCATTCTATATGAGTGTGAGCGAGGTGTTTTTTCAGAACATATCGTTGTTACAGTGTATATGTTATTTTCTGTTACAGCTTTGTTTATTATATACATCTTTGTCATATGCAGTTATTTTGATTGAGAATCATGTAATTAGATATACTGCTGTATGGTTTCATAACGATGTTATTGCATGTCGAGTAGGTATAGTTATAACTTCATACCATTAGTTCTTCACTTTTTATAATAATAGTGGTTGATAAAAAACAAACAAGCTTTTAGGTATACTTCAGTGTTAACTTTTTACCAACAGTGATAAGTGAATATAATAAAGGATGCTACTTTTGATAACGCTTCCTAATGCACCACTTCGTCTTGTTTTTTCGTGTCGCAAAACATATTTTGAAGTGTCGCTAGAACGGAAAAACGAGAAAATATCTATTAATATATGCATTGCCCTCCACCAGTGGTTGATTTTATTTTCTAAACCACTAATCTTTCATCATCATTTCACAGGCAATCCAATTCTATCGGTCGGATAGCGATCAACCACCATAACGTGGTCAACGATAGGAAACCGTACAACCGCGAAGCCATCTCCACACCACACAGCTCGGAAAAAAGGGGATTTTTATTTCAGTTTCACACCTCTTTCCGGTCACGTGTTTTAGATACCGGTTTTGATTTCTTTTTTAGTTTTATTAGTGCTTGGAGTGAGCAACAGTGTTTTGTTCATGCTAGAGTTTTCCCAGTTCAGAGCGTGTAGAAAAACTAATTCGATTTTACCGTTATCCTTCTTGCGCTCTATCCGCCTCTTTCCGCTGCAATGGGAAAACCGATTAACCGATCTGCGCAAAAACCAACTTGTGAAAAAAATTCTGAATCGAGAATTGCATTGACATTGCGTGGATTTTATTCCCGAAACCTCGGATTCACCAGGCGACCGTGTCCTGAAAACGTTTGCGCTGCAATTGTACAACTGTTGCAAAGAAGCCCACAAACGGCAGCGCAGCACAGCTTCGCATGGCATCGTCCGACTCGGGGTTGGCGAGAGGCTGAGGCTTAGTTGCACCCGACCCGTACGAGTCGATTAAATGTCCGATGCATCCGGAACAGCAATTAAAACTCTTCTGCACCACCTGCCATCAGGTGATCTGCGGCGAGTGCAGCACGCTGTTGCACCGGGACCATCGCTGCACAACGGTGTCCAGGGCCGGCCGGATGTACGGGCGGTTCGTGCGAAGCGCCATCGTGCAGACGCCGCGGCTGGAGGATTACGCGTGGTAGCAGGTGGAAAAGCTGAGTGACCTGGCCGTGCGCATCAGTAACCCGCGTGGATGAGATCGGCAGATCGGTGTCATTCGGCAGGCAAAGACGGAGATAATAAGAGCGCAAAAGCTGAATCTTTAGAAGTCCAACTCTCCTCATAAACCAGTGCAGGGGTAGCCAATCATAAAAACTTGACGCCAGTTGATGTCCTACTGTGTGTTAACTGAGTAATATAAATTAAACATATATCGGAGCCATTTTAGAATTGGACATCAAGTTTCTTTCATCACTTTTCTTGATTCCCGATTCAGTATCAATCTTTCTATCGCTTCTGTCACTAGCGAGTAATAATTTTTATGTTTTATGGTATTAAGTTTTTCCCTTGGGCCCATTGTATTTTCCATTTTGACTGCAAAGCTGCATGGTTGTTTTCATTTTCGAACTTGCCACATGTGATTCGAAATTAACGTTAGTAGAAACATTCTGATAAAAGAACACCAACAAAAGTTTGGGAACAACCTGTTCAAATTACGTGAAAAAGGAGGCCTTTTTGCGTAAATCGTATCTGGAAGCCATCGTTCAAAGAGGTGTAATCAGTTTATTTCGTAAGAGCATTATTCTGTCAACAAAACCTAACGTTAGAAGTGCGATTGGCAAATTCAAACCAAACATGCTCGCTTTTGTCATGTGCTAATTAATTTAAGGTTCTCTGTCGTGATTCACTCTCTTCCACTCTCTCCTTCTTGTTTCAAACAAATGCCAACTTAGAGCTTATGACGTAGAGTAGTGATGTGGGAAGCCTGTCGAAATGGTACCTGAAGCTATTCTGCTCGGTTTACCACCCCGTGGCTGACATGCTGCATTCCTGGCAGACTAAGAACTGCTGATCCGATCCGAGCTCCTAGAAGTGCTCTTTTTGTGAGCGGACCACGACGGGTGCCGGTTGGTACACGGCGGAGTTACGATGCAGTCGAATCTTCGCGTCCGGGATGACTACGTCCATTCGGTTTTGGTTTGTGACGCCAATATCCTGGACGGTCCGTACGCGTTGTCGTTTGTACCAATCCAATGCGAGATGCAAATGATGTTTTCCGGTGACGGTAAAATTATTGAGGAACGGTACAGCAGCGACGGAAGCTAACGGTGGTTATATGAGCAAATCGTATTCAGATAGTGATCGATTGGATGATTTATTTCGCGTTCCAAGCACCCTTCCTTCATAGGAGCAGTCCATCGCCTTACGGAATGTAACTCGAAGATGAGTACTTACACATGTGGAAGCATCATGCCCGAGGGCTACCGAGGCTTCTACCATGGACAAGACAAGCATCCTGATCAGTACCACTGGCTGTGCTGTGTCAATTTCAGCACTCAGATTGTGCGACCAGGAAATATCTTTAACGAATGAACAATCATCCGAACAAAAAGGAAAAGTTTGGCTCAGCAAGAAATTGTGTTTGAGCACCTGTTGGGGCACTATACGTCATTTCACGGCAAATGCGTTATGACCAGTATATCCCTATAAAGTTGGACAAACCAAGCACGAAAATCATCGTATGCCGCACTTAGAAACTCTGCCAGCTGTAGAAAAAATAAAATCCTATGTTTATGGGCTAATTTCATTTACCGAACCGATTACATTTCTAGACAGTAATGAATGTTATGAATTATTTATGTGTATTGAATGCACTTTCCAGTCATTGTTTGTTTTATGAATAGCAATTTAAATTTCATTCAATTTTCCAACTTTTTTGCTTCAATGATAACGGATCAACATCAAAAAACTTCAAAGGCCAACCAAAACTATCAATAATCTACGACGAGAGCGAATCAATATTTGTTTTTCGTTCGATTTCTCGGTCAACGACCAAATGGAATGCAATCCATTACAATACATCAACCGTGTAATGCAATGTGAACATGTTTGCAGTTTTCGGCAAAGATTAATCTGATATGACAGAACCATACCGTATGAAAGTAAATTTACGTTCTGCGAAACGCTTTAATCATATCGACCGGGGATGAAATCAATTTTGTACTGAAGTTTATTTGTCAAATAAGGTTGGTTTACTTCCGATTTTTATTGAACTCAATTAATTCAAAATGATATAGATGGGGTAAGTTGAACGGATAATTAATTATCTTTCCATCCTAATTTAATTACAATTAACTTTGATTTTACAGTGATACGGGGAACGATGCTTCGAGCTTACTATAAGTTTATGGCACACGTGTATGATTTTGTTTTTTGTTGCAATATTTTGTATTGGTAATTGAATGTTTAATTGAAAATATTTGCCATGTCAAAAGTGAGTCTTGGCATAACAACTTTGATCATGTTTGTGAGCAATACAAATGGAGTTTTATTTTCTTTTATTAACCTTATAAACAGCTACATGACTCGCGGTGTGCCATCCGTTAATGGCATTTTAAAAGATAATTTCTACCTCGAATACTCGAAATGAATGGCATGAATCCTTGATCGTGGGTGACCATTAAATTGTTTCACGAACAACACCAACATTAACCAAAACTCAGCATTCTTTTCCACATTAATTATAAGTATCCTTTTGTTTTGGCGTTGTTTTTGAGATACTTTCAACCGGTAGGTTGGTGGGAACCTTTTTACGGTGGGACAACGGAACGGGCTAATTGATCAAATATTTTATCTTCTCACATCCCTTCACAGCTTGCGGAATGAATTGTGCAACCATTAGAAAACACCATTTTTTTGCGTCACTTTACACAAGTTGATGAAATTCCTCGTACATTGACCGGGGGACAGGGTCACTGTTAATGGTTTCTGTGTTGTAGTTTTTAATGTTTTTCGGTTCTCCCTTTTGTTGCTCCTTCTTTCGCTACGCAGGGTAATTTATCGAACTGGCGTGCGTTTTCATTCCACTCTGCCGCACCACAATCGGAGACAAAAAGCTGGACGCCGTACTAGCGCATGTGTTTGCACCAACGGAAGGTTCACTTGATGTAATTTATGCTGTTTGAACTTACGGTGACTCAGCTCAGACGGAAGGTCAACTTTGCCCAGAGACGGTCGGGTTCATTTTCGGGGTGAATGATTTGTTACTTAATTATAAAATGCAAGACGAAGGGTCGAATTGAAATTGGAACGTAAAAACACGAATGGTGTGCGTGTCGTCATTTTCCTATTGCGTGCAATCATATTGCAGAATGCTGATACTTTCATTGTTCTGTACATGGCAATAAACATATTTCTGTTTCAACATCGTCAACAACGACATCAAGCGACAAATGTAGTAGAAAGTTTTACTAATCGTACGAGAGATTGACATGGAGTCAGTTCCACTGCACCACCTGTCATGTAGCTGCAGCTGTTGAATAGTTTCGATTTCAGATGGGCGACAATACCTTCGTCGCCTTCAGTCCCGTGTTTTCGACCAGCAATATAGCGTCTCGGTGACCTACGACGGCGCTGCGATTATGAAGCCCTTTCATCCGTGAGGTCTTCTGGGATTGGGAAAGATTTATGTGCATCTGGCACGGTTCCTCTGCTGCGGTTGGATCTGCCGCTGACAGGCTGGAATGTCAATTTCTGCAGCTTCACCGCACTGCAGCTTGTTCGGTTCTGATGGCCAATTGTCCCATGACTGATTCTTTGCAGGTTTCTTCAGCCGTTGTGATTCTCAAGCCTCACAAACTCGGCATGACTCTTCTAGCTGATGACGCGTTACGTTTTGCTTTCCAACTGTTATTATTTCCGAGGAATCAATTATTGATGATATATATTGTAGACAAATGAACAAAGAAAGGAATAGCACTCAAGACAATGGCCAAGCATATCGAGATAATGCAACAGTGTACGCCGTAACTGCTTCCAAGTTTCCTAGATTCAAAACGTTGCAATGATGCGGTGAGATTAGTAACAACGAACATGAATAAACACATGGGAGAAAAAGGTATGAGATATCCCTCTCAACAATTGGATTAGTTTGTCGAAGGCTTCTACCGGGATGGATTATAATTTGAAAATGATTTTGTATTACATAACAAAGCTTAATGTTGACGGCAAAACACGGAACGATTTGAATTCACTATTGCATGATTGATGTATAATTTTGCACTGTTGTATTCGTTGTTGCAAAAATTTAGTATGAAAGGTAAAGTAACATATTTTAGCCACCGAAATAGGATGAAAAGCATAAAACTTCGTAGTTCGAGGAGCAAAGATTTAAGAGGTATGTCAACCGATGTTAAATTACGTGAATTTTAACTTTTTATTACGTTATCGAAAATATTGCTACAATGGTAAGCAGTTTGAACACCATGTTTCCCACGATGTTGCTCAGTTGAATCACTTTTGGTCATTACCGCATCGAATTAAAATGGAAGCAGTGTGCTCGAGCCTACGGCAGGAGATGTCAAACATGATGTCACGCGTGATGATGAATCTACCTTCCCAACATCAGAAGCGCTCGGTTTGAGTGCTTCTGCTATATGCATCCTCGTATCGAATCGGTGAAAAGTGATGGATAAAAGATAATTGTGTTACGATGTTGCGGCGTGGTCGGGAAAACACGTTCTCACGATACCGCAAGCGATGGAGGCGCCTGGTGGCTCGTAGCGATTCATGGCAGAATGAAATCTCATGGCCTCGCTGTTCCATCACTCGCTGAACAAATGAGTGTATGGTGCGTTTCCAACGAAAGGCATGATAATGAAAATTTATTGATCTTTAAAGATAAATATTTCACCTTTCGTCCTAATGAATGCTTGAACTTTGGGAGGGTGTTTTTTCCCCAAGCATACCAGTAGGTGCTCGGTTTCGGCACAACAACGTTATCAAATATGCTAGCATAATGCCGGTACGGCCTCGTTAATACGCACATACGTACGGTGAACGATAAGCGGGGCTTCGTGGTTCAAATTCGTTGTCGGTATGGACGCTCGGCATTGGCACGGTGACGGAAGTGGGGGCTGAAGCTGGAACAGGACACGACGTACTCCTATGATATGCATCTCGCTAAAAACCGGTCACAACCACAGCGCACCGGATGAGTCTTATCACGGGCATAGAAATTATCATTTTATAGCATCCAATATTGCCTCGGGGACGTATCCGCGCTTCGGATGCCGCACTCGCTCTCAGGTTCGACGGCAACTGCTCCGTTGTAGGTGGGAAAGTGGAACAGGTGAATAGGTCACACGGACACTGCGGGTTGCACAAAGGTACGGAACACATTTGATTGGAAAGATGGAACGTTACGAGGGCTATGGTCGATGGTGAAACCCGTTGCACGCGTATGTGGTTGTACTTGTGTTTGTGAGTTTGTACAAAGGACGAGCCTAAAACAAGTGTTTACCGATCAGCCAAAGCCCAAGCCAACGCAACGATGGCAAGTGCGTACGGGACGCCTCTGCGTGTATCAACCAACACGATCGCCCATCGAAACCAAACCCCGGTGTGGTTGTTTGTGCGTGTGTTTAAGTGAAACAGAAAGGGAATCGAAAGCGAGATGGAAAGATAACGCGAAGAAGCGATAGTGATTGCTCATCAGGCGCCGATGCTGTTTGCTCCGGCTGGCTTCCTGCTAATTGAACGAGCCCAATGTTAATCTATTATGTGCATGTTTGATGCTAAAACCAAGCTTCCGACCCGAAGTTTATGCTTTCCGATAAGTTTAGAGGATGCTTCCAACCAAACGATGGCTCGAGGGCGTTTGCCATCACAATCCACTCACACCGTGTCGTCACCCTTGCCTTATCACCACGTTTGTAGTGCGTCGCGGAAGCACTGCGAGGATGATTTTCCTATCGTTTCCTTTCCACCTTAGTGGAATCCGCCCTTTTGCCCTCGACTAACGATTCCAAGCATTGCCCGGTGGGAAAATGTTAATAGTGGTGGAAGCAATGTGCCCCCCTCCTACTCGCCAGTTAGCAGGCATGCTGCACCGTGGCTACCCGCGTTTGCTCGTTTAGCGTGGGAAAGTTTTCATGCAGTCAAGCGGACAGTCTCCCAATGTTTGTGGCGATTTGTTGGTTTATTAATGGTATTTGTTTCCCATCGGTGGTGTGGTCACTGTCTTTCCACGTCCAGCATATGTGAGCAGTCGCGGTTGCCCCCCAACATGCACCCGGTATTCCTTTCATGCTGGGTTTGGTTGTTTGTCATGACCAGCGAGATCTGTTTAACCTGCTTGAGGTTTAGGGTGGGGTGCAAATTGTGCATAATTAAAATGGGTAGCGTTAGTACATTGATCATTTTGGAATTATAGTTAGGGAGATTTCAAGTAACGGTAGCTCCATGTGGGTTGCTTTGTTTGATCTATTAATGCTTTCGAAAAACTTCCTCAAAAATAGAACCACAGTTTAAAACAAACAGTGTAAATTTTTCTGATGCACTTATTCGATTACAACATCAAATGTTTGACATAAAATTGAAATGGTTTATATGAACTTCAATTTATTATTCAACACCTTATTTTTCAAAATTGAATAAATTTCTGTTCATCACGGTTTGAATTTCAAAAACTGGTCCTTGAAAATCGTTTGTTTGTTTTCAAATGTTGATAATACTTGGAGAGTTAAAATTTGTACATAAAAATAGACGAATAAAGTTTAATCAAAAATATCATAAGTGAATGATAATATGTTTATAAAATTCTCCAAACGTTTTCTTGCTAAATTATAAAGATACCAAGCAGCATAAAAGATAACCAAGAAAGAATAGCCGCCGGCGCAGATTTTATCAGAATGAAATCGAAAAATTATCCCACCACAAGACGCTTCAGGGCCTTTTCGAAGTTCAAACTTTGTTGAACGAAGGTTCGATATCCTGATAAGCCTAACAGTTGGTTTGATTTGGGTGAATCGTTATGTTTCCAAATGGTTTGTAAGGAACTTATCATTCACCCGAAAAGTGTTGATCTATTTTCGAAAGTTTCTCAAACTTTTTTCATCGGTTTTCATAAATTTATTCCAACAAACTTTACTTCATATATTCATTGGCTCTGCTCACTGCTTTGCATAAACTTTTTCTAAATAAAATACCATAAGCATGAACATTGCTCATGATGCATAATTTTTCCTTAAGTATTACTTCGCAAGGGGTTACCACACTGTACCTTCACATTTCTTCAGCAGCTCAACTACAATGTAAACGTGTGAAACTCGGGCTCTCAGCGGTAATTAATGCGGAAACCCAAGGATTCTGCTAGTGACAGACTTGGTTCAGGCTAACACCTGAAACAAAGTGTTGCCCCCGCACGATTTTGCGGACGGTTCCATCAGGAGAGTGTGATGCGAGGTAAACAAACAACACCTTTTGAAATTAAATTACCCAACACAGAGTCCTTTCGTGTCAGAAGAACGGTGTGAAAGTGTTGATAATGTACAGGAAGACTGACAGACACTTTTTGGTTTAGGGTGGGTAAAGTCCTTTCCATGTTTTTTCTCTTCTCTATATAAGTGTTGATGCAATGCTTTCCCGGAAGCATTGCGAGGATGATGAGCCTTTGTCCGTTGAATACCGCGTACCGAATACCTGGAAGTTCGTCGCTAACCGCTCTTGCTGTGACACTATGTGCTACTCCAAAAATTTACAGCGGTTTCGTTGCACACACACCTCGGGGAATGTTAATGCCTCCGACGGACCTAACTGCAACTTTTGCATAGATCTACATCGTCTCGTTTACTTCACCTGGGGTCAACTTCTACTTATGGCGAACTCATTGCTTTCGCAAAACGGCTCGCTTCTCTTTGCTTCTCTTTTGGGAAGCATTTCACAGTGGCATGTCCTAATTGATATGCTTTGTCGTCGCTTTATTTGCAGTACGTGAAATGCATCTGAGACCGGCGTGCCTTGGGACCGACACTGACCTCACGATGCGCATACAAATAAAACGCCAAAACGGCACAGCTACCGAGCACGAATGGGTTATTTTGCACCCACAAAATCCCATGCCAGGAGCATGGAAAAGTCAGGTGCCCGTGAAAAGCTACCATTAAAATGTTGGTTTGTTTTATTCTTTTTGTAGTTAGTGTTCACGGAATGCAACAACACAAAATGCGCTCTAAATGGTACCGGACACAAACCGTACCAAAGTGATGATGGGGGTTGAATTAGTTAAGCAGGTAAGCAATTATTTTACTTGCTCATGGTATTTGAAGCTCAGGGTGACGTATTTTTCATCTACGAATTAAACTTCCAGAATAGGTGTAGGTTTTGGTGATAAGAAGCAAATTATTGGAAAAGTGTCTTCAAAAAGTTCTAACGAGTTAACTAATCACATTTCCAGACTAACGTTAGAGGACGGGTGTGAAACAATTGCATTTGATTCCATTAGGAACCAACTTTTGCCTGCTCAAAATCTATAAGAAGATTATTTTGAATTTTAGTTTTAACGTAAGACGCAAACAACTCCATTTGCTAATGGTTTTCACTTCTAACGAAATCATACTTTATGGTGGGACTGAAACAAAAAATCGATGCAGAGAGTCGTTGCCTAGCTGAACTTAGAATGCGGAATCAATTATAGCTTCGTCTGCTGGTATGTGAAGAACAATTATGTGGATGATGCAATTCCGACTGTTGACTTGGTTTAGCATCAGCTTCGATATGTAGCAAAGATTGTTTTTTTTTCTCGTTCAAATTCAATTTTACGAAATGGTACTCATCGGTTTTCTGCTGAAGAGCATAGAGAAATAAAAGCCTCAACGCCACCACCAGTTTCATAACCATTTCACACCGAAAGCATTGTCTGATTGCGGTAGAATTAGAGTTCATTTATCTTCCATCCGGCCACTGTACCAAAACGCTGGCGATTCAACGACGACGAGTGAAAGGAAGGTTATTAAACGGAAACTCTCTTATGGAGAAGTGAGGGTGAACAAAAGAGAGGCACAAAGCATTGAGAACTCAGCCGTACAACCAAACCAAATAAAACAATTTTAAACGAACCACGCTTCCACCGGTGGAACTCGGGAAGGGCATTCTGAAACTGGTGAGACACGAAACTCGGTGCGAGAATAATTTATTTTGTTTTCCGTACGGATATTGGACCCGAGTCAACCGATTCGATATTCATTAGTGCCAATCGGAGATAACCGCTTTTCCGGTACGCATCGGTGATGAAATGTTTGCCCACTCGGTCGCGCGGGGCGAGGAAAAGGAAAATACCAGTTCACTTTTTCGAACGAGAAACTGTTGCTAATGCTTCCCGTGGTGGTGCGTGTGGGTATTTTGTTTTGAAATGTTCCTCGAATTACCCACCTGAAGCGGGGCCGGCAAATGCCGATATCGGGAGACGGTGGAAAGCGAGAAATTAATATGGGGTGCGAAAATTTATTAAGTTTATTCAAATCAACAATCAGAGGCATCGTTATTAGAGGGTATCGATTCGTAGTATTTTTTTGTTGATTTATCGATTCGATTTCCGACGGAGTTTGCAACTGCCGGATAATAATTATGCAATGTTTGTCGTTCAATCAGATACTCATAAGAATCGATAGATATCAATTGCTATCGAATGGCCCCTTTTCCAACCTGTATAATTATCAATCCAATTCCTGGCCACAATTCGGTGTGCATTGATTTACGCTTTTTGATGAACTGATGATTTGAAATCGACTATCAACAACGGAAATGATCGATAGAAAGGAAAACAATATTTGTTAAGCTAATTTGATATACGTAAATGGAGCGAATTAAACTAATGACGAAAAGTAAGCACAATGCAAACCAGACGAGCAATACCAGTATGTCAAAACATTGAGGATTTATTTTTTGAACCTTTTAGGCATCCGAGCATAGAATGGTTTAATCCATTCCTATGAAAGCCCATGAAGCCTGCAGAGTAGTTTGCATTGAATGTTTATCAGCGTACGGTCGAATGTATCAAAATATTTTCCTTCCAAGAGCCCACGACCGTGCAATAGACAGGAGAAGGTAATATGTTTAAAAAAACTACAACTTTCTTAGAACGAACCAGAACCAACTTATTGTCAGGATTTGCCACTAAACAAGCCGGAGCTGCAACTGTGGCTGAAAATCCCACCGAGTATGATTGTTTCATTTATTCGTTCTTGTTTCCTTTTCAATTTTACTCCTTGTCCCTCCGCCTCTTGAGCGTTCTTTCATACACCGCAGGGCCCTGCAGGGGTCTCCTTTCTCTATTTTTCCTGGAAATCCCCAACAATGCGTCTGGTGCTGATACAAATTATGCTCGGTAATTCTTTTTAATCCCATGTTGAAAGTTTGTTCCCGATTCGCCAACCATGATTGTGGCCGCGGGCTGGAGGGAATGTGCCGTCGTGAAATGTCTGCATTTGAATTCTTCTGAATTTAGTTTCTTTATTTATGCTATTTTTCAACCGTGCCGGAAGCGTTGGGATTTCAAAGCTTCCGAAGCGAATGAATCCAAATCCTGTTTGCGACAAACCTAGACAACGATGCAGTCGCTTATTGTTGCTGCTGCTGCTGCTTGCTGTTGGGAGGAAGTTAATTCGATAGCTGTCCTGTGCCATTTTGAACATAGGAAAGCGGGCGGAATTTCAAGAGGTGGGACTGTGTACGTATTTCTTTAGTGAAGGTTATCTTCTGCTGCTGCTGTTGTTCCATACGACGCCCTCGATAAAGGCAAGAAGTTGCTTTCAGGAGACATTTTTCCTGGATAGAAACGATGGGTGTTAGGTTTCGGGTTGTTCTATTTGAAATGAAAGGAAGCTGATTGCATCTTGCGTCCTAATGCCTACGAGCAGGTTGTATCTCCGACAAAGATTTGGCTTACGGATAACATTCATAGTTCTTTCAGACTGCCGTCGTTGTACGGAGGCTTTGGGAAAAATAGAGTTACTCTTTGAAAGGTAAAGGTTCGCAGATGCATAACAGAACATTCCCGTCTGCTTCTTCCGGGCGGTAGGACTATTTCTGTAGTCCTGCCTAACCGGTCTAGGTGCGAAGGTTGAAGTGGTATTGTTGGAACACCTCTCAACAGCAAGCAGCACGTGCTCTGGATGGTATGCTTAAAATAACAAATATGGATGCTGGTAGCATGCAGTTTCGGATGGAGAAGTTGAGAGGACACGTATGTATGTGTATGTCTTAAACCGGAGGTTCGTGAAGTATCACCCCGGTGCATAATGCAGTTCCGCCAGATGCAGCGGCTGGTGCTCGGCATTCTAATCCGGCGCTCTTGGGAAAGAACCCGGTTCTTTGGTTGGGATTTCATCCCTCTGCCGTTGACAGAAGAACAATGACTAGCAACGGATTGGCATCGGAAGCGGCAGTGCATAGCGAAACACCAACTCCTCCGGCGTGTTCCTGCCCGTCTCGGCCGTTTCGTGGCCAACGCTTGTTTCCGTGCGAGGTTTTAATGGTTCGAAGCGGAAAGACCTTGTTATCCGTGCCTTTAAGTTTTGCACTTGCCGACGTCATCATTGTTTTCCATCGATGCAATGCCACGCAGGAAGAAGGGCGGAAGAAAAGTAGATAAACGTATGCAGCCCGCGATGTCTGCTTCACCGTTCGTGGCAAGTTGAAGATGATGAAGTTATTGCGCACCCAGATGTTCTACCGACACCGCTGGAAGGTGAAAATTGTGATGAAAGAGTCCTTTGGATAATTTAGGATGCACCGCGTGAATCATCGTTCTCCGACAAGAGAGACCGCACACGTCGCATGAAAGCATACGGAACGCTGATCTGAAAAAACGAGCTTGCAAGACGGGGGAGCATTGAAAATGGAAACCATTTCTACCTTAGGGCAGGTGAGGCATTTGAAGGATCCCTTAAATTTCCTGACAGGCTGCACCGTTTCAACGTGACGTACACTCTTGTGCACCCACGTTATGTGGTCATGATTTCTGGTTCAATTTCTTCCCCAGCGCCGTCCTCGAAGATGACCATTTGCTGAATTGTAAACCGATTTCTAACAACCGTTTGTTTTTCATAGATATTAGGACACAAGGTGGTTGGGATGCAGCTGAATGAAGTCCTACGATAATCACGTACAGTACCGCACGTATTGTTCCACGGGTACGGACACACCTACCACCACCAGTAGCTCGTCTGAGAACAAGCTGCTTAGCATTCATCTTCATTGTCGTTGCTACGGAAAAGCGCATCGTCGACCGGCATGCTTGCCTATGAAGCTCTTTTCGGTTCACAGTTAAGGTGAACCTGCTGTTTCAAACAGATCAAACAAAGATGGCTGCTACGGGGTTTCATGAACGACATCTGAAGGAGCGAGAGACAGACAACCGGGACGGGTCGCTCCGACGGAGACGTCGAGTTGAATGTGAAGGTTTGAAACATAAAAAAGGAAGAACTTTATAAGGCGGTAAACTATACACTGAAAACACTTTCCGTCTGGCGCGTTCCAGTCTGCAAGCTGAACCGCTTCCTGCCATCTTCTCCCCACAGTTGGTCACATTTCGTTCACCCAGCAAACCCTGGAACGTCAGCTGATACCATCTGTATGCTAAAATATACAAATCGAGTTCGTTCGACGTGCCGTCTGGCGTTCAGAAGCCTTTTGCTGTGGCAGGAGAAAGAGTATTATTCCTCCGGAAAGGAATGGAAAGCCGCACGCAAAAGGAGCGAGGAAGAGCGATTATATGATCAAATAATCGCTTTCGTTCTTTTCGGGCTGCATTTGGAAATTGGTAGATGGAGATAATACATTTTATACACACGGAAAGTGCCCAATGTAGGACAAATGCAAACACAAACGACATAAATACACACACTCTCTATCCCTCTCAATCAGGTACTTTCCCGGGATTTCCAGGGGCTGTTTGCTTGTTGGATGGGATAAAAGTTCCACCCAACGGACCAACGAGCTTTTGACTGTTCTAGTCAAGCGTCTTATGTGTTCTGCCTAGAAAAACCAGGATACTTGGTGTAATCCACCCTCAAGCATCGTCTCTATTCGTGTGGCGGTGCTTTCATCTATGCTCGAGGCTCAGCAGACTGTGGGTAATAGTATCCTTCTCTTCGTACGATGTTTTTGTATATCTAATTTACTTATTCAAGCTGCTTGCCGACGAATAACCTGATCAAATGATTTGCTGCCGACATGTGACCGACAAGTCGTTGACGGCCAGACGAATGAAGTATTTCTCGTTCGTAACTTGAATGAATGATTTATTGAATTCTTTCGATCTTCACATGCTTCGAGCGAACCAACCCCGAGAAGCGTCCTAAGTCTAGGAGAGTCATCGAGTTTCGGCTGGGCCAAACTTGGAGTATTGAAGCTACGTGTGTTGCCCATCTAGTTGTTTTCCCTTGGCAGCTAACAACTGGTTCAGGGGAGAGATAACCGAAGCCCAAACAGATTGCTATTACCGAAAAAGCAGTTTAACCTTCCTCCCTTTCGACCACCCTTCCTTTTTGTTGTACGCCCTAAAGCAACCAAAAACCTACGCCAGCTGCTGCAGTTGGGTGTTGAAAACGTACATATTTCATTAATAATTTATAATTTCTGAATGCATATTCCAGCCACGCGAACTTGTGCGACTCACAGTGAAAGCGTGGTGCATATGAGGCTGGCCTAGGGGCCGGTGGTTTCGAATAAAATGGTTCAGAGTTGCTCGTTGGCTGAACGCTTTGTTTCCGTCGGGTAAGGTGGGTCGGTGGATTCGGTGGATTCGGATTCAGGATTAGATGGTTCCTGGGGTTCCAGTTTCAGTTATAAATTCAAAATATGTATATCTACAAATATATATAGATGTGCGCCATGTTGTTTGTGTCTGAGAGTGTGTGTATGTGCTTGAGTTTTGTTTGTGCTTTCAGTGGGAAAGTCCGTCACATTTATTTATTTATTTGCAAGTCGCCTCGAGCCCTCGTCCCATACAACGCAATGGCGTTTGTCAATTCTTATGTTTGTGTATGCTTTCCAGGACACATTTCATATCGCCGGACAGCTACGTTCCCCGGTCGAAGCACCAATTTCCCGGTGCCTGATTGTGGCTGTGTGTTTTTGTATGCATGCTAATACTATCATCATGCGCTCATCGTATGCGCTCGGGCAGTGACTATGAATACGTTTAACTATATGCAAAAGCCTTCGGTGCCTACCGTGGTACAAGTCCTCTGGGTCGTTGTTCAGTAGCCAAAAGCCATAAAAACCATTTATTCATTTTACTAGTGCAATTTGTTTATATTTTTAATATCACTTTTCGGGCCGATGGGAAGGGTAATAATTTCACTTTATATTCAATTCACAGATTTAATTATAATTCTATGTATTTTTGTGTGTTTTCCGCTCTGTACTCTTATGCACGTTCAATCTTGTTTTGGACAAATGTGGCGCGGGCAGCTATTCATCTCTAGTCATCCCCTCAGGTGTTAGCCTGCCCCGAGGACATTGGGGATATCAACTGTCTACCGAGTTCCTGGGGATGTTGCTTTATGGGCTATAATGGGAGTCCTTAAAGGGAGATAGGGAGTTGTATGAAATATGATAAAAAGGGAGCTTCCACGCCGTGAACCGATTCGAGTCTCAGGAGGGAAAACGGGATCATGTCTCCCGAGGTGGAGGAAATTCTAATAATCCCACGCAGGCGGGACAAGCCGTCGTTTGGCCGAAATTAGATTGGCCGAAAAATTCATTATAATGAGCGAATATTTATGACACCAGGCTGGTCATTTAAGTTGCGGCAATGGCTGATTCGGAGCTTAAAACAAGCTTGCTGGCTAGGCGGATGGTGAAACTGATACTGGAATGTAGGGCTAGCGGGTACTACGATAAGGGACTTTACTGTGCGGTGGTGTCAGTATGAGCTTAGTTTTCCGTAGGCAAATGCCGCCTCTGGTGACCATAAATGTCGGATCTAATATGCCCGAAGGCTGCTAGGGATGGTGAAAAAGCAGGAAGAAGGAGGAATCCCACAGCGGCAATTGTGATTTAGTGGCAACAGTGGAAATGATTATCTAGTGTTCTCATAACTTATATTCCATTTGTTTCATGCATCTCTTTGGGTGTGCTATATGCCAGTTACCCAGCACGATTTTGAATTTCCCGGAAATGATTTTAGACATAGAGTTGCGAGATTTTAACGTTTTGATTATACAAACACCGTTTCGACGTTAGTGGACGAACATTGGCGCACGTGAAAAATGTCGCCCAAGTGAAAGGGACGCGTTGAGGGCGCCATGACGAAAACCTTTTTTTATGAAATTTTCGCAGCTTGTTTTTAAAACACTTTGCTTTGAATTAAATAAAACAATAATACTTACTAATCTAGCTCGAAAATTGTATGGACCACTTATTAAGCGGACCAGTACTATTTGTTTAATGATACTTATTTATTGTACCTGCACAATATAGTAACTCAAATCACGCTCTTACAAAGGCTATATGCTCTACTTCCTTGAATCTTAAAATGCTCTGATTCGTAATTTACTGCACTATTAAACACGATGCACGATGTCACGAGAAGAACAGATCTACCTCTTTCTTTGTTTCAGCCATGTGGAAGAGAATATCGTGCAGTTTACACGGTTGGTTTACCACATTTTTACGAATGCTTGGTTACAGAATGTGTATAATGGTTGGAAGGATAGCTTTTAAAATGTGTTTTAAAATAATAAACACAAAATCATGAACCATGTCTTAATAAGTAAGTAAAACCTCTTTGGATTCATAGTTTTGGTTCCTGATAGATCGCAGCTCCATGCTTCGCAAAATGATGTAGAAGTTTTAATAATGAGATAAAGCCGCCCTTTTCCTGGCAGTTGTTTGACAAGTTGTGTTCAGGGGTTTCCACAGTCAACGCCATGGCTCGAACTCTAAGATGGCCGCACGTCATTTGGAATGGTATACGAAGCTTACACAAGTACAACAGGAAGCACAATGGTACGTTAAAGCTATACGGTACACGAGAGGTTTTAAGCCAAGCTCGTTGACGGAAAACTGAAAGAAACCTTGCTGTTTTTCATGTATGTAAATTAATTGTAGCATGACCATTCTCATTTGCACTACATGGGTGACGACTTTCTTGTACAACCGGAATAATCGTAGTGATTTTTCTAGATGAAACTGGTAATGCAGTAGAAAAGAAAATAAAATACAATCCCTAATGAGAGCAAAACAACCGTCGGCTCCATTTAGTCTTTGTTGTTGCAGAGAGTTGGTTAGGCTTTGGAATCTAGTGTGTTTCTGTTAATGGCACATTTAACTTTCATATGTCAATTCATATCATGGGTTATTTTGAGGAGTTTTTTATGCATTGGTTTAATTTGAGGAAGTTAATATTATTCTAAATTTGTTTGTTGTTCTCTGCTTTGATTCTGTTTGGGTCATAGTCATCTCATTACAGTGTATAAGTTTAGTTTATAATTCAGTCCATCTGTTTTCAGGGATGCGTTAAAAAAACCAAGTAGTATCCTGAAACAAACTGCTCATCTTGCTGCTAAAACATGAGAATAACCTTTTTTTTCATTCGTATTCCTCGGTAAATGCAACCTCAATGGCATAATTTGTATATCCTTCTGTTCGATCTCAGTCACGCAGTCCATCGGACGTAAAGAATAACTCAGCTTTTGGTATCTTTCGTCTGCATTTTATAAATCAAACTTATATTACAAATGGAACTGTTGAGTCTCCACCCCACTTCAATTTTCGGTTACACAAGTCCTTTGGCCATTCCGTCTAATGCCAACACACACACCGATGATACTGCATTTAAATATTGGACCAATGGAAATACGGCACAACGGGGTTCAAGGTGGGGGGAAAACAGCATGTTGCCACACAGAAACTGGCTCAAGCCGGAGCGTTTTCGGGTCGGCCGTTGGAATATATTGAAGGAAAACGATTGTGTCGGTTTGATAAACGCCTGCACAAAGGGACGTTTTCCAGGCCAACGCCCCAAAGCTCCACCGAAAACTCCCAGGGCAGAATTTAGTAGCAATTGTGGCGAGCTTCTTGTACGGTTTGCGGCCAGCCTGGGGCTCTCGAACGAAGCACCATGCTTTCGGCTGCGTTTCGATGTGAATCGTGCCGCTCGTTACCTGGTTGCTATTTTGCTGCCATTCTGTTTCACTTTTCCGGTCTCATGAAGATTGGAGGTGTGAAAAACGATGAAGAGCTAGAGTCAGTGCAACCAAGGCGAATAGATTCCACCAGTTGTGTCTTGCGATAAAGTGAGACGCAATTGTTAGAGAGTGAGAAGGGGGGAGGGGGAGAATAACAATTGTGATAACCTATTTCCGCGCTCATACCCTCGAGACCAGATTCCACTTTCTGCCGGAACTTACGCCTTTCATAGGACAACCCTCGTGCGGTCTTTGTGTGTGTGTGTGTATGTGTGTTTTGCAAGGACGGCATTGGTAGAAGTTTGTTAAAAGGACCGCTTTACTTGGTCATGAGGACGATGAGGACCTGCTCATGTATGTGAACTCGATTCCAAACTAGATGAATCTGTTCTGTTGGACAGGTTTAGTGGTTCTGAAGGTGCTGTATGCGTGTGTGTCAAGCAGAGAGTATGGGATATGCGAATACCTGATACCACGTACCGTTCGGAGATAGAACCAAACATTGGCCAAAGTGCTTTGATAGCTAAAGCAATTAAATTTTCTAGTTTTCGATTAGCATGCGATGTGTTTTACGCAAATGTTTTAAATCGGTTTCAAAATAATATCACAATGGATGAGTGATGTCCAAAAGACTTTCGAAGCTTCCCGAATCTCGCCTTCCAAATGTAAATTAATGTTATATGTCATCGTCTAGTCCTGAGGTTCCAATTCTGACAACACCATACAAAAGTCAAAAAAAACCCTAATCCGTTTAGAGAACGAAAGGATGCTGATGGAAGTAAGTCGTACTTGTAGATCGAAGCGTTGAACTTTCCCGTTGGAATTTTGTGTTTTCGCAGGTTTGCCGAGGTGTGTAGCGTATGACGCCATTTCTATGCTTTTTCTCATGCAAATCATTTCACGGGAATAAAAGAATATTATGTGCACCATTTGGAACGCTGGGGAAGAAAAACTTTTGCAAACTGACTTACTTATCTATCCGTGACTAATTTAAATTTAATTTGTCACTGCACCTCACCAGTGTGCATCGAATGGAAACGGGAATCCACCAAACTGTACGGAGTTTTGGAACAGTGGAACAACACTTCGAGGGGTTGGATTTATTTGTTTTTTGTCCTGTTAATCGTCCGTAATGGGATAAAATTGGGACCCGTGTGTCTGTGTGTGTGTTTGACAGACGGACGACCGAACCTGTGTAACTACCATCCAGCGCTGAGCTTACGACACGGTATTACAAAAACTTTTGTCCTTACAAACAACAAACAACCATTAACTTTGTCTCGCCACGTTGCCTGCCTGGATAGCGTTCGCGTCGGTATTCTCCTTTGAGGCGAGGCGGCACAAGCTTTGAACGAGGGAGGGTTGATGTTGAAATATGTTGACCCAGTGCAAGGGTGGTTCGGTTGCGAGCCATTGCGTGGTGAAGGGTGGGTCGGGGTGGCAATTTCCCAAGCCATGCGCGACTCGCTATGCCGGCGCGAGTGTGGTTGGATAAAGGGAGAAGAGAAAAATGAAAGTTTTCTGTAACCAGAAAGTTGGAAATAAATTTCTCTGATTCATTAGAAAATTTATTTAACTGCACGGTAAATTGATGTTTGCATTGTTTGGGATTAATTGAAACAAGTTTCAGCTTGTAGTCAAAAGGGTTGTTTTGCGTTTGTTCTGCTTTCGGAAATCTGCATTTTCCCCCTTCAAAACTCTCCTGAATGGTTGCTTGCGTTGGATCTCCATGGTGCATAAAATTTGCTGCTTCCATCACACAACGTAACAAAAGGATGAGGTATTTGCAGTTTGAGTTTTGGTAAAGATGCGCTTTAACAGCATTGAAGCATGAAATATAAGTATTCAAACTGTCGACTGTACAAAATAATAATATCGTTTTTTTTGTAAATTGTATTGAGTTTAAATCAGAAAAAAACATAAAATGAATAACACAATTTGAAATCAGTAATGGGCTAACACAATAGCTGCTAATAAATGTAAACGTTTTTGCACATAACTTTTATAGTTAAAACTGTGCTTTCGCCTCCTTTCAAAATTAAAGGAACCGCTTCATTCGCTCATAAGAATGTTTCATTTCGGCAAGATGATTAATAGAATGCTAAGAACAATGTATTGTGGCATGTTCTACTACCTCGCTGTTTTCTTTGTTTTCAATTCACACTCTTTTCATCTTCGGGCAATCAGTACTATCTGCGACGAAAAGCTAGAGCCACGCGAACGTGGTAATCCACGCGTCCATAATTTAGCAGCCCAAAGCGACCCACGACTCGTTGTCCGCGGCAATATTTCATTCAGGACAAGCGGCCGTAATTGACCATAAATGGGTGAATGGGAAAAAAAAGATAAAATACATACTAGTGATCACGCTTAATCGCGCGACATAACATTTATTTAATAAACTCGTAATCCATGCATAAATCACGTGTACTTCCCGGGACGGGTTCGAGGGATCACAACCGTGAGCATGAAGAGCTTCTGTAAAAATGTATCAAGAAAAGGACCCGAGTGGACGGGCTACATCCAGTTTTGTTTGTTATGCAGTCAATTTATCTGTTGAGTCAATACCTAGAAAGCTGAAACTTATATTGCACGTAAAATTCGTGATAAAGTGTTTCCTAAAAGGAAACGTAGTTCAGTTCCAACAGGTTGCGCATAATTGCGGGCATCCTTCGACAGAAGAAGAGCGGCAAATTCTAGCATTTTCCAGATTGCTGTACCATTGCGAAATTAGTGTGGTTTGGATATGGAATGGGTAGAAAGAAATATTTCACACAGGGTGTTTTAAGCTATTTGAATCTTAAAACAGAGAAAAACATCAAAATATGCCGTACCGAAGTGCTATCGTTAATAATAGAGCATCCCAAATGATCCACTGGGGCAATGAGTAAAAGATTGTAAAAGAGGAAAAAATCTCAGTGGTGATGAAAAATGGATGAACAACGCCAGCTCTCCCGCAAACGGCTTGAAGGAGTTAAAAGTTCATTTCCCGTCTGTTTACCTTGCGCTATCATTTTACTTACCTCCGGCGGAAGGGCACACTGCGCACTGTTATAATTTAGTGAGTGAGAGCTGCCTAGTCGTGAAAGCATTAAAAAAAATAAACATCCTCCCGCAGAGGAACGGACTCATGACCGGAGATCCCGCCCCGGTAAAACTAGAGCTCTAATTGGTATTCCACCCGTAATTGCACTACTTTATGAATGTTTGTTTTTGCCTAGGATGCAAAAGGACCTAGCAGGAAGAGCGAACAAAATGGCACACGAAAGGAAAAGAAAGAAAAGCACAAGCACAACCCCCAAGGACATGAGACTCCTTTGGCGGAAACCGACAAACGACACCGAAATTGCAAGCCACCCGCCTCGTTGGTGGTAGAGACTTGACAAATCATAATTTATTCATAAGCTTCACTGAATTAGGCCGTGGATGCAGTCGATGCCGGTGTAGGTACCAACGGTAGGACCGTTTTTGTGGGTGACTGTGTGTGACGCTTTGTTTTATTTTCTTTTTCCTTTCGTCCGACGGTGTAGCGTTTGGAGCAAAAAAAAATTTTGGAAAGATTCGGCGTTGGCGTACCCCAGGTTCGATTTACTTCTTGAGGATGCAAGAAAACTCTGAGGAACCTTACCGTTGGGTTTTTTTTGACTCCATCTTAACATACTAGATTGGCTCGTGTGATCAGAGTCGAGGGTGATATTAATTTTTTTTTCCATCTACGTGCACTTTCAAGCTTTCAAACGTGTAACTTCCATTTTGTTGAAAATGAAGTAAAAAAAAATAATACCAGAAATTCATAAAAAAAATACTCCACACAGCACAAAAAACCGCCCTCCTTTAAGCATGGATAAAAATTGTACGCTTCAAGTACAAGAAACAATAAATTTCATCGCCTTCAATTACACCCATTCTGCTCAATTTCCAACCCAGCTTATTTCGCACAATGGACCGAGCGCGTTTCCACGGTGACGGTGGGGAAAACTAAACGACCCTAAGCAAAACCGCACGAAAAGGTTCGGCGAAACATCAACGGTGGAAGAAAATGGTTAGTTTTTCGTGGTTGTTACTTTTTCCTCGCAATGGACGCCTCTGCAAAGGAGGGACGTCAAACGAACTCAACGAGAAGTGATGTTTGTGATGCCCCGGAAGAAAGCATCCCCACTTTTGAGTGGTTTCATCGAGGGCGTTGGTTCCGGTGCCCGGAACGGCATGGTAACAATTGATGATATTTTTTCCAGTATTTTCCCCGGACGTAAAGTGTTCGGGCTGTGTGTACGGGTGACACTTTCACTTGAAACGCTAAGGCCTTACAAACGACCGATGAATTACGGCTGCCTGCGTGGAATTGTAAATCAATTTAGTGGAATTAATTTTGATCGCTGTTGATGGTTGATAACCATGGTTGGTTTCCCCTCGAGTTCAAGCATTGACTGGCTGTTGTAGGGAACAACTACAGAATCTAGGAAACGAGAAATGGATTGGCCATTGTGTGTGAAACGAGCCACGGTTAGATTGGAAAGCAGTTAAATTTATATCAATTTGGTTGAGAGTCCGCACGAAAGCATTTTGACTTATGAGCTTGGCTAGATTATTTATCGAAAAATAAGTGAAATATTAGATCTAATAAAATATCTAAGAACTTTTCACAAATGTAAGATTTGTTGTAATTTCTGTAGCGATATTTCTTTTCTCAAAGACCTCAGTACATCCATTGTTTAATTCTCTTTTTCTACCACTACAATTCAACAATGATCTACTATATCTTGTGGGAAAAGCTTGCTTGTGTTTTCAGTTGTACGGTGGTTGATTTACCTTGGCTGGAATGAGAAACAAACATGAAGCAATATTCATGGAAACGTGTGCTTGATTGTTTTCTTTGGACGCCATAACTATACCGACAATAAATTAAATTATTTTTGTGTGCTATTTAAATGCCTTGACAATGTATGAATGTGTCTTAAATGAGAAAAAATCTACTTTATAAGTTATACATACAACATTCGGGATAAGTATAACATTCTAACGGGACTAAAAATCACAAAACTATCATAATAACTGTGAAAACTGAAAAAGTTTAAAACATCTTCTTCTTTGCGTAATGAACTAGTTGGTCATGCTTTGTGTATGTGGATAGTCAGTGCTCTCGTATAGGGATGGGTCCGGTCTCGGAAGCTTAAAACATAAGATCAATGAATTCTATTAAAACATCTGCAAAATTTGAAACTTACGTTTAAGTCCATGCATATGGAACATTGTGTTTTATCCGAATTTTCCAGCTCCATTTATAAAATTGAACCTGTCTCCTCTCGAACATAAATACACTTGCAGGCATATCATGCGGTTTATTTGATCCATACGTTCAACATCGCTGGAAAAAAAACCAACATACGTATCGACACCATCCATGCCCATAAATAACGCAGTGAAACCTGGGGACGACGGGAATATGCTCCGGTCTCCCCGATCGGCGTGATAGATCGCGTGGCGCGTTTGAGTGGAAAATATCGCGCCAAGTTACGCTCACTGTTCCAATGTACACGCCAAATGTTTAGCCCTGAGTCCGTGCCATATCAACTGCATCAAGGCCGTATGAACCGGGTCGAAGGCGCTTGCAATTCGAAGCAGAAGGCAAGATATGAGAGCCACCTGTGACGGTGTTAAACGTCTTTACCAAAGTAACACAGATTCCACCATATCTCGAAAGACATTGTGAGGCATCTTTTTGCTGAGATACAATACTACCAACTTGTGCTTGAGAAACTGCAGGCTGTATGATCAAGACTGTTTCTTGTAAAAAATTCTGGCAAGCGTTTCTTGGTACGAAAGTTGACAACACAATGGAGGTGAAATGGAATGCATTTTCTTCTGCTGCATAGCGTTTTCAGGCAAAACAATAACTTCACCTCAGAACATCCTGTAAGCACTACTTTAAGTGTTGTAACTTTTTATGCTGCTTCAACATTTTGTCAGTGAATGCCTTCCAACTTGAACAGAAAAAAAGCAACAACCATTCTGGGTAAAATTTTCCCAGAGTAAGGAAGCAGAAGTTCGTTTCCTGCCGGGTACTTTTCGGGGTACATTCTTCGAAAACTTGTTTGCATCAAACTGGGGGCCATGTTCTTTCCACGAGGCGAGGCTCCACGGGGTTGAATTTTTGAGTTATTTTCTCCCGGTGTGAAGTAAAATGGAACGCTGCAGAAATGCAGGGGCGAGATACTTTCGAGCTATTACAAGAGAAACTTTTGCCACTGACTTTAGTTTAAGATTCTACGACGGTACCGAACGCCTTTGCCCGGCATTGTTCTTGGTACGTGCAATTTTGAACAGCCAAGAAATGCAGCTTCTATGTGGACCAACATCTAATGACCACTATTTAGGATTCCCGAGACGCTGCGCGTCTAGGCATGATGGTCTCCAGTTGTTGTACGCGCAGGTGATCAACCAAGCTTCGGGGACACGTTTCCACAACATGAATACAGCAAATCTTCATTTTTACCCTTGCTGAGACGGCCACCGATTACCACCGGGTACCGTTAATTAGTCTGGCGTGAGGTGAATCGTTGGAAATGTTTCAACGGTGCATGGTTATCTTTCGTCCCTTGGACGTTAACTCGACTGCAAACACCGACCCATGCAACATGTAATGATACTAAGGTGATCTTTGGAACACGTTTAAGATTGGGTTTTAGAGCGAACGAACAGACGATAATGAAACCACGAGCGATAGTTTCACGACTGCACCATTTTGTATTCATGGCATAATGACCGCCGTGTAACGACGTTTATAAAATAAAAAAAAATTGCACGAGGTGCACCGAAGAAGTTTCTTCGAAAAAAGAAGAATAGCTTCTATTCTCCTCGTTATCCTTACAATTGAAAATGCAACTGGGATTTGAAAAAGCAATTAGAAGATTTCGAAAATAAATTGACTTTGAAATTAGTTTACCCTATTTTTATTCATAAGAATGATGTAAGATGACTTTAAATTATTGTCATGTTTGTCGTAATGAGAACATCTTTTATGAATTCAGCAATAATAAAATAATTGATTGTAGAACTGATTATAGAAGATTAATTTATCCACTATCGTAACAAGCGGAGCGTGTCGAAGCTCTTACCTCCAACAACCAATTGATCAATGGGACCTAAAACACCCAATTTTAGTAGTCCTATTAAGATAATGAACCTTAAGCAAGCGGCAAACAAAATAATCGAAAAGGAGGAGATGCAAATGACATCGAAGATGAAAAGTAAACGATGATCCTTTTTTCTCCGGTCCAGTACTCGATTAATCCTCTGCTTTCGGTTGGCTTGAAACAGATAATTTCCGTGTAAATAGGATTAATTCTACGTAGGAGGTGCAAATAATTCTCGCACTCCCTTCGCTGGAGAAAATCTGTTCACGCAAAAGAAAAGAAAAAAAAGTAATTCATACTTTTAAGCGGTCGGAAGACATTTTGACTCCGATAAGGTTTGAAAGTACAAGCGAATTGTCGTTGCTATTGAAAACAGAAATGGGTTCAAATGTTTGCAAGATTTCATAACTGGATTGGAGGAACATTGTTGACATCCTGGAACAAATGGACATGTTTGGCAAAAAAAACTAAAACGTCATAATGGAGAATGCTTCGAGCCAACGAGGTTCTTTGAGTTGGTTTCATTTCTTTTGCGTATATTTTTTCCATTCAGATCCAGACAGATCGTCTTCGATGATGTGTTTTCTTCTAGTCCGAAGTTTTTTCTTCAAGGCACGACTTTGACAGCTGCCATTGTGCAAATATTATGGCAATCACCGTAAGGACAAGCAATTGATGCAAACTAGCGGAAGGAAAGCCATATAGAAATAAAATGAAAATAAAAGATGGAAAGCCATAAAACTAACAAGGTGCAAGAATAAAAAAAGCACATTCAATCGCATCAGTGCAAAGCAATAAGCCAAATTGCAACTGCAACTGTGCAAATAAGGTGAGAAGCGTTTGGAATGCCCGAATCAGAGTCCGGTGGAGAAACTTTTGCCGGACTGCAATCAACCGGTACTGATCTTTTTTTTCCACATTGCTTTTGATTCCGTTTCTTTCCTCGCGATCCCAAAACGGTCCCGTTTGCCTAGGTGAGATTTAGAATGCCTGACGCCAGAACAACGCGGGTCTTCTTGGCAGCAAAAATGAAGCAAACCGTTCGAGTGCGGGATGTAAAAAAAAACGCGAAAGTCACATTAAAAGCTCCGCACCGAAGTGGCCAACAATGGGGCGACCGGGAGGAGCCGATTTTCTTTGTGGCGCATCATTCCATCTCTGTCTGTTTTGTGTTGAATATTGTTGGGCTTCCTTCCGTCCCTCTTTCTTCCAATCCCTTTGGCCATTTCGTTGAAATTGCAGAGGACAACTTTTGTCATTCACTGAGCAAAAAGTTGGTTGGCGCCGGTGAGAAGCTTTTCTTCTGGATTTGGAAACAGTTTTTATGAGCTTTTTCCTCCATTCGTTTGTTATTGTCGGTGTCCACAGCCCAAACGGGGTGTCGCGATGGCACAAATTGGTGACAAATGCCACCAAATGGTAAAGCCGACAATCAGGGCTGCGTGCTTCACAAATTGGTGTATGAAAACTTAAATGAACATCCAGATGTGTGCGGATTGCTGGTGGAAAGTACGATTGTAAAATAATTGTCCTAATTGTAGCGCTTGCTGCGGTTCGTCCATCCCGAAAAAAACCACAGTCAGCTGCAGCGTAATAAGCCACATTTGCTACTCGCTAGATTTTGTACAAGGTTGCTTGCTTGCGGAAGAAGAGCTGATGCGGGAAATAAGATGAAACGACCCATTCCCGCAAAGATTGCACCAAAGGTGCTGTAGCACGTGGCTCCAGCAAGGTGCAATGCTGTGCGAAGCATAAATAACGTTTGCTGTAGCAGCAGATTTTGTGCTATGAGCATTCGTTTCCAGCAAAGGGGGTGAAATGCAGAAAGCCGTTGGGCATCCTGTGCACGTTTTGCGCAGAAAAATGAATGCATAGAAAGAAACCCTATTAATGCTGCAACATACATGTGACCAAGCAGGTGAGTTATTTGCATAATATATCCTTACCGGTTGGTAAATAAGGTTTGTAAATTATGCAAAGATAGACAAAAATCGGCAGAAGACCGACTATACCAACACCAATATCTTGTTGATAGACATAATAGAAATATTCGTATGAAGATATTTTAAGAAATGCTCACTAGCGCAAACATGAAACACAAGCATGCAAAGTGAGTATAATTAACACGACAAGCAACGGTATTTTAATATACGTAGCATATTAAATTTCAAACGCAGCACATCAAACAAATGTGGACCTTTGCTTCCTGGAATCAAACGGATTGAGTTCGAAGTTGGGTTAAAAGCTGGGTGTAGCCTTGATTTTACGTTTTGTTTTAAATAAATAAACTCTCTCCTAGAGTAAACATGTACCTTCCAAATATAAGTTTCACGCAGGTGGAAAAACGATTTCCATTACGCCAGGTTGAAGTAGTGAGAAACCCAAGAAAGCCGGGCGCGATCATACCCATTCCCCTCGAAACACAACGTGTGCTGCACCAGTTTTTCTCGGTCACGAGGAAGGATTGTGTATGCTGTGCTGTGCTGTGCATAAATTAGTAGTGCATTAATGAAAACGATTCCGTGGAGCATTCGTGCTTTGCCTGAAGGGAAAGGAAAACCTACGGAATGGTATGCACGCTTTTTGAGTGCACGTGGGCGCCAAATGGCAGCCAAACGGCCAACGGTTAACGGAACGAGAAAATCCTCCATAATCCATCAGATGAAAGAGCACGTGATTTACTTGAAAAAAAGGGGGGAAAATATGCTCTACCATCAACCGCTTTGCTTCTCGTGGCTGCTTGATGTGGAGCTACCGTAGCATGAGAACCCGAAGGGTAGGGCTTAAGAGTACCCTCACAAGGTTCGAAAGATACGTAAGAGCCGCAGTTTCCCACAGTTTTCGCGTCCCGATGACTGTTGGTTCCCTTTATGCACACCTTTTCCTAGACCCCCAGAACGGGTGGATAAATAAAATGCGGAGCAAATAGCCTGATGAAGTGTTCCCAAGGAACGGTCGTAGGCTTTCGTTACCCTCATATGGTGTTTCGTCGGCGAGATTAATATTCCATGCACGTTTCAAGCGCCTGATAGCGAAAACATGCCTCAGCCGGTTGCTCTCATTTGGCGACCCGGTAAAGCCTCCAATTACCGTAACGATGTGTCGAGAAAGGTCACAAACGCAATCAAAAAACCCTGCTGCAATTGTTTACCTTATTTTGTTTTTATTTCCACACAGTCAACCGAAAATTGGTAAACCATATTGCTCGGTCTAGAAATTAAGTAAAATTAGATAAGCGAGTGCGATCGTGCGAAGAAAAAAAAATTGCTTATGGCATGCATGGGAAGGAGGCGCAAATTCACGTAAAGTAGTTATCTGCAAGGACGTGGAAATTGAAGCATGATTCTTGTGCTATTCCATAGATAATAATGGGGTTTGCTGCTATAAATAAAGCTAACATAAGAATAGCTATGAGTTAAGTGATAGAAAAATGTTTGATTTAATCAAAAATAAGTATAAACTTTTTGTTGGTATTTGATTTTTAAAAATTATTACAGAAATTTATTAAAAACAGTTAAATGGTCACAAAGCCCAAATAAGTTGTAAAATAGTTTTAAGTCACTATCTTCTTCTTGGTAGACGAGATAAAGAGCCAATATTGGTACAGTGCTCAACTTCTCTTAACTTTCAAGACCGTTCTGGAACGTTCCGAAGAATGCAATGAAGAATGGTAAAGCAAATCAATTAGAAAGTTTCACTTGAGGCAATCCTTTCCAATCCACAAAGCGGTCATCGGTTCAGCAACTGGTTACATACTTTCGATCAAACTTTGCCCGTACCAACAATCCACTTGGCTCTTGTTCCGGTAAGTCCCCACGAGACAGATGGTGAGACCCAATGAAATTTCCAAAATACAAAGACCGAAGGACGGGATTATTTAAATCGAAATTTAGAAGTAGTTCATCATGAATGCTTTATAGTGGATGCTTTTTGTGGGCTGGATAAAATAATGACACTTGTAAAAATACACAAATCAAACTATGTATGAAAAAGAGTAATAAAATTAATGCATTCTGTTGTTGTAGTTCATTGAGTATTTTGAATAACAAACATATTTTACCGGTAAATCTCGCCACATGCATTGATACATTCAGAAAAGAAATACTGTCGACAAAGTCAAGTAATAAATGGAGAGCTCACGTCCACTCATAATGATAGTTGCATTCGAAACGGTTGAAAGGTTTAAATATGAGTTTATTTTCTTTCTGTAGGTTTTTTCGATAAACTCATTTTCTGCATTTTCCTGGTTTGTTTTTAATTTTCTTTTATGAATCTCAGAGGCTTGCAAAAGAATAAAAAAATCATTTGATAGAAAAGTTGCTCACATAAAGGGTTGATTTTGCTATCAACCTCAGTTTATTATACTCGCCATTCTTGGGTTTCCTGTTTTCTTTGTCGGTATCCATTTACAAGACAAAAGTATGTAAACACAAAAAGCAGTACATTTGTATTTAATAGTTTTTTATTAAACTCTTATTTTTTTACAACGTTTTTCATCGTTCCACTTCGGTTTTTGTTCAACTTCTCACTTTATTTTTACTTGACCATCATTGTATGCATCGTGCACCATGCATGAGATTACTTTTGTTTTTTGGTAACGAAAATACACTTCACAGAGCAAATTGTATTTGTCAGTTGATTACATAACCGGTTTATATATTCTTTCGTTTTCCCCCGCCTTTATGGTCTTTTTGATCTCGTTATTAACTCTCCCGCATGAACTGTAAAGTTCTGCTTTTGATTTTTTTTTTTTCTTACACCACCGAATATTTTTGTTCCTTTTTCCACACCATATGAAACAAAATCCAGAGACATTTATCGTTGTTAAACTGGTTTTTTGATTTGATCAAACCATCCACCCCACTGTACGTGGGGTAATCGGTATGTGGTACAATTCCCAGTCCGATACTGTCGTAGCACACAAAATTTGTAGAATCTGCTACAATCGAGACTACCATCAGGTTTCGTATATGTTACAACATAACGGATTCTTCTTTTATCTAGAAATATTCGTAAGGTCTTCTGGCCTGTGTTTATTTTGCTTTCATTCATAGAACATCCAACCTGGTTCGATATCATTTCTCACACAGAATGAAATAAATTAACACTTACAAACAAACGATAACCGGCATTGAGCATGAAGTAAATTGAACTAACTAGAAAGGCAAACAATCTGCCATCCGGAAACCATCTTTCCGGGAACGATAAGGGTCAACATTGTCCTCATCCATTGGAGAATCCAACAAAAGCAAGGAGAACAGAACAAACAGAAACCACCAATCCCAAAGAGTAAAATTGTCTAACAGTTTCCGGAGGAATTCAAATGGAGAATTTCATAAATCTACAAAAGGTTGCGGTTGTGGAGTTCTCTTCGAGACGCAAAGAGAGTAAAACAAACCGTTGGGTTGCAAAGGGAGCCGATCTCCGTTCCATCCCGCCGAGCTTATAAAGTATGCAAATGGAGCAAAAATGTAACATTGAGCAGTTAACAAACTCACTCACTTGTGCAGCTTTCAGTCTGTTACCTTAAATGAGATGCTTGTTTGCACTCTTTTCCCTGCATCCATCATGCAGTTAACGCATTGAAAAAGCAAGGAAGGATCTATTGAAAAGGGAAACAAGCAGCTCTGATGCTGATGACTAAATGCTAATAAATGTATTCTTTCCGTTTGTAAACAGATGAATCGTTTTTAGGATCAGATATTTTTTCATTCGGTCAACAAAATATTCTCTACACCGGTTCGTGTTTTGATTCCATTTGTCCGCTTATTGCAGAGGAAACTCAATTAAAGAAGTTACACGTGAAACAACCTTTCCTGTGCCTTCATCCGCTTTGCTTTGGAAACAATACAACAATTCCCATCGATCATGCAGAAAATGGTCCATCGTGAAGCCTTTTTTCATGCACCACAGCGCAAACTGTGAACTTTCTCCCGGCGAAAGTCAGTGTGCCGGAATGTTTGCGAATACGAATTGGCTCAATTGATACCTTTTTCTTGTGTCACATTACAACGGAAAGATAAACTTCAACGGAAGCAAAGGGCAAAGAATAGAAAACCGAAGAGGCTGCGATCAGTGGCGAACAAATGAAGTGAGGGCAAAAAAAACCTTCCAACTGCGCACGAGTGAACCTCTTTCTATTGATGGTGGGTTTGGCTTTTTGGATGACAATTCTTCCCGGAAAGTTTCTTTACTCGACTAAGAGCAGGACTTCCGATGTTATTCCCATTCGTTGTTACGCAATCTTTTTATATTCTTCTGCGTAAAGATGCTGCTTTTTGTCAGTTTCTCTGCCCGGTTAGCTTATGTCCATTTATTTTGATTGAGTTTAGAGTTTCGTTCGTTAATGTTTGTTTTGTTGGCTTTTTTTTACTTTGTTAGTTGATGTTTCAGTTGTTTCCTTTGGCAGGATGAAGTTGTGGGTAAAGTTTTTCCTAGTTTATTTCATTCCTTTCCAGTTCCAATTACAGTGGGTTCTATTTTCGTTTCGTGCGTTTTAATTCTATGCTCCAACTGATCTTGGGTCTGGGTTGCTTGGGTCCATTTTCGGTTGCACGAAACTTGAACCTCGGTTCATTATGTTTGTTCATGTGTTTCATCTGCTTTAAAGAATGTTATGCTCGACAGTGCCGGATGCTCGTGTTTGTACCTCGTTTTATACCTTTTCGTATCCCTCTGCGAGTGACGATTTTTAATACTAACAATTATTGTATCGTTCGATGTTACGGCTAACGTGTGGGTAATGTTTCATTGAATCTTCAAATGACACAAGTTCCCCGAACGTATGACTCCCTTGTGCACATCGAATTTTGAGCTGGAAAATAAATTATCTTTCCCTTTGCGGTAACGTACCTTTTTATCCCACCGTGAGTTCAATTTAATGGATGGTAAAATACTTTTATAAAAAAATTCCCGCCTCTCGTTCGCATCATTTACTAATAATCTCAAACATTATTTCTGCTAAACCTCTTTACCCATTTCCACTTGCTTTTTCAGCACCCCTTGCGGTCGAAGATCGTGGTAAGGGTTTATCGAACCGACGAATGCCAGTTGCTACCTCACCGACCTCGGGGTTTTTTGAACTAGTCACTAGAAGAATACGAGTAAAGTTTGATTGGATTGATTTTTACATGCACTATTTACAGAATACTGGTTCATTTCCACCATGGAATAACTTGAACAGAGTTACACGGCACCAATAAGAATAAGTTGTACCGTTAGACGGCCATGTCATATGTTCCGGTGATGGATTTGTTTAATTTTTGTTTCCATTTTTCATCTGCTCTACAAGCCAATGTACGTTGGCTACGCTGATCCTTTCAATTCGTCTAGTTTGAAGTAAGTAAAATCGATTTATTTTCGCTTAGCTACCCTTACCGTTCTTAAACCCTAAACCGCACTATGTCCCATCCACGCGATCCACACGAAGGTCCGAGCTTGTCGGTTTGGATTATACGATTCGTAGGATCATTTGTTTTGAGAAATTTACAAAGAAATATCTACCGAAACGATACGCCCTTTTAACTCGCTTCGTATGGAGTTCGAGTTCTTTTCCCTACCGATTTCCGATACCCACTTCCCTTCCGGAAAATGGGCTTGGAAAATGCGTGTAGTTTTGTAAATGAGATTTGCCTACCATTCACGCAACCCGTGCACCATTGTTTTTCTCTTGTTCCATTTATCTTCTTATATATCTACAGCACCGTCTGCGGGCGCCCACCTTCCGCCACCCTACACCACGGTTAAATACATACACACGGACCCGTCAACATAGTGGACCCCTTAAGAGGACGTCCCTAGGTCGCGCCTGCTAGACAGTTACTTTTAACTAACATCGTCATCCTCCACCGGCGCTTTGCTTGGTTCGTAAATATTGACTAACTTATCGAAACGGGGACCCCATGTGGTTAAAAAGCTATACTCATGGGGTTCATCGTCCGTACCTGCGGTGGAACAGTGGAGGGTTTTTAGGAGTTTATTATAGTGTTCTGTTCGGGGCAGGTGTGGAAGATTATAATGGGTTTGGGCGATTTTTTTGATTTACCTGACTGTAAGGAACTTAGCGAGCCAGAGGTACTCCCACAACCTTCGTAGGCGTAGTTACGCAGATCGTCGAATGGCCCGGAACCTGGGTCGATGTCGACGCGTCGCTTCCGGTCGTCCAGGAACACGTCCACCTTGCCGACGACCTGGTCGGACACGACGGCAATATCTGGACCTGGTGGTTGGTGCCAGGGGTAGGGTTTAGGGTGTGCGTGCAAAATATGGAAGAAGGGAAAAAACCAGTAACAAACCGTTACGTTTGCGGACGAGACAAGCTAAAGATAGTTGTTTTCAAGCGGTTTCAACTTAGATATTTGTGAAAAGAAGCTGAAATGAATCTTAAATTAAAAGTGCGGTGCCTTAGCTTGAAATTAACTAAGGGCAATTTAAAATACGAATTTTAAATTTAAATTTTCTTGAAACGTTGAAAAATAAATGTTTGATTAAATTGAATTTAATTTGGCGGGGTTTAGATGAGCTACAAACAAGAAAAGCTTTTCGATAGAAATGAAAAATATTTCTTTGGAAACAGTGATTGCGAAGAGTGCAGACGCGTCTTTTTCACTTTGATGTTGTTAACCGCACATCCTACGACATTGTTTACAAATTTTACTGAAGACATCGACAAATTCTACCTTAATTTGATCCATGGAATAAAACATTCACTTTAGAGAGTCTTTCACACCAATTCGCATGCATTCTGCCTCTAAATTGTAGGAAGCCACCAACATCGACACTGGGCATGCAAGCGAAACTCGCTACTTACGTACTGGCGGTGCCTTATGTTGGACGAGCTCCGGCAGCGGGCCGATCGGTATTTTGAGCGTCTTCATGTCGAACGCCGTCATATCGTTCTCGCCACCGCCCTCGTCACAGTAGTTAATGATGTTCTCGCGGATGTCGTCCTTGGTGGCCGGTTTCTTGTTGAAGTTGGCCGACCGGCGACGCGAGCAGGAAAAGTATAAAAACAGCAAAACTGTGGAGAGAATGTTTGATAGGAATGGTTTGGAGAACACATCAATATCGGTGCCGCCCTTCCGTGGTGCTTCACGGTTACGATCCACGTAAAGGTCTACTTACTAATGATCAGTAATAGGCAGGCTATTACGGCGGCCAAGGCACTGGTGCTGAATTTAAGCGCTTGTCGTTCCTTCAGAAACTCACAACTCTCGCCCCAGTACGAGTCCGGGCAGATGCACTTGTACTTCAGGCGGGGCTCCTGGTTGATGCAAGTGCCGCCATTCAGACACGGGTAGTCCAGACACTCGTTGCGATCGATGCAGGTTTTACCCTCCGGCGAGATGATCATACCATCACCGCAGCTGTTGTCAGAAAGGGAGGATTTTATGAGACGCAAAAGAAAATATTACTTAGGACTGTAGTCAGTTTTAATTTCCTAAAAAAACTGGACTAAAATATCTCAGAGTATGTATTAGAATTCGGTGAAAGATTACTTACGCGCATTCGTACTTGTTCCACAAGTCGACGCACTCGAATGGATCCGGGCAGTACGCGTTTTGGCACGGATTGTTGGACGAACAGTAGCGATCGATATTCTTCGCCGTGGTCGCCTGTCCCCACTGAGTGCCGTTCGTAGCGGGAGGCAGTGGCAGACTCTTACCATCCAACCTGTAGAATTGATAGACGATTATATTAAGAGAAATAGACTTAAGTAACGCCTGGCATAACGTACCTTATGTCATCGATGCAGCTCTTCTGGTAGTCCGACTTCACGTCATACGTCTTGACGCCGGTAAACTCTGGCTTGCCACCCGCGTACACACCCTCCTGCTTGTCGACCGACAGCCACTGGTGGCCATCGAACGAGAAGCTCTGGTTAAAGTTGGCACCTTCGCCCCCATCCAGCTCGAGGATGGCCGCCGAACCGTACCGCTGCACCTTCACCACGTGCCACTGGCCATCGTCGACCTCGACCGCCGTCAACGCTACCTCCTGCTCCTCCACCTGGCCCGTGTTGAGACTGTACCGGAAGTAAACCTTCGCTCCCTTCAACTCGATGATGCCGTACTCGCGCATATGCTGGTCACTGATGCGGAACAGCTCGCCGTACGTTTCGCGCGTCCGGAAGCGCAGCTGGATCTGCGTGGTGAACTTATCCGGCTCGAAGCTGAGCGCGTACTTCACGTAGCTGTGCGTTTTAAAGGTGGTTGGTGTGGTCGGCAGACTGCAGTACGTACCCGTCCAGCCCGGGTTGCACTCGCACTTGGCCTCATCGTACCTACCGACGCACTTGCCGTGCTCGAGGCAGCGAGCGACCTGGGGGTTTAGATCGCACACCTCCTGCGTGTACAGACATCCCGGTGCCGAACCCTTCGACAGTCCCGGGTGGGAGAGATCGTACAGAATGCCATTGTGTTTGAACTCACGGATGCAACCCTCGAAGCCGGCCCCGACGGGCATGTACTGCCACCGGCTGTACGTGTAGTCAAACTTATCCCGGAACAGGCCTCCAATCTGCAGCGGGGTGTTGAGGTTGAGATACTCGTTGAACGGCGGTACCTTCCCGATCGCCTGGCAGGTGTGATCGACAAACTCCACCAGATTGCCATCGTCCGCTTCGGTGATCTCGGCCGTCTTGCAAAAGTCCACCACCATCTTCACCTGCTCGGTGTCCCAAAACACATCGATCCGGTGCCATTCACCGTCGTTGAGCGGATGTTTCGTTTGGATGCGTAGTTCGAGCGTACCCGAACCGTAGTCGATGAGAAACCTTGGGTAGCCCTGCTCCAACTCGAGGGCAATAAAATCCGACAGCTGCTTGGCGCTGTCGTCCTCTTTCGGGGGAGTGATCGGGCCGTTGTAGAAGATCAACCCGTCGGCCTTCGTTGTGATGAGCTCCACGCTTATGTGTGACTTGTCGCACATATCCAGCGGGGAATACCAGGCCCATCCGTTGCCTCGGAAGCTACGCACGACCTGCTGACACCGGGGTCCGGTGTAGCCGGGTGGGCAGGAACACCGAATGCCCGATTTCGAGTCCGTACAGCGGCCCCCGTTGAGACAGGGATGGGATTTGCACGTCTGTTGTTGCTTGTACTCTCGCGAACTGCATACACACTCGGCGGTCGAGTTGATCTGCACACCAACTAGGGCCGTCTTGTTCGCGTTTACCAGACACGGGTTCGTCTGGACCTCGATGATGGAAGTGCACGAACCTCCGCAGTCGGCGTTCTCCAGCAGACACTCATCCACGTTGACCATGGTAATGTTGATACCCACGTCCTGCTCGATGTCTTCCTTGTGCAGCAGTATGATTCCGTTCAGCTGCACCGCCTTGTAGTAGTACGCACCGCGGACAGCAAACCGTACATCCGTCAGCGGAACAGTTCGATCCTTCATCTGAACGCTGAACACTTCCACGTTCTTCGCGTCGACGTTCAGCAGGTCGGCTAGCTTCTCCCGGAATCGTTCGAGCTTGCTTCTAAAGATGTTTTGCGTCCGGTAGTTCCAGATGCGAATGAAGTCCTCGTCCGTAATGCCGGCCAACCGTACCGAGCCCGAGTTGACGATCGCCTCGTACGAGATGTGTTTCACGTTCACCGACATGTTAGCGTACGACTCTTGTGCGTGCTTGCGATCGTAGATCTTGAACCGTAACCGGTACCGACCCTCGCGGGCCCCCCGTCTCATCGTCACCATACCGGACGTGTCGTCCAGCTTGAAGCGTGGGTTCTCGGCTTCGTCCCAGTAGAACAGTTTGTCCGACGTGTCCCAGTCATCCAGATCGTTCACAAACACCCGGCCAATCGGTGTGTCCGGCGCTTGTCCCAGGTAGTTGTACACGATCACCTCCTTCGACCCGGGTTGCATGATGTTATCGTTCAGATCACCGATCGTGATCGTCAGCGTACTCGTGCCGGTTTGCGGTGGCGTTCCGGAGTCCTTGATCACGATCGGGATGGTGTACTGCTTGCGATACTCCCGATCGAATGATCCCAGCGAGGAAATGATGGCCATCCCATCACCCTTGTTGTTCTGCTCCACCTTGAACGACGTGCGGATGACATCGTCCGCGTCCGGATCCATGCGGAATTGGAACGGCGGACCATTACCCTTGAGCCGATCGTCCCGATCGTTTGCGGAGATTTCGATGATCTTCGATGGTGGTGAGTTCTCGAGCAGAATTGGCCGGTAGTCTTCGGCGAACTCGGGTGCATTGTCGTTGATGTCCTTCACCAGCACGGTAAGGATGGCGGACGCGGTTCGGGGTGGCACACCGTCGTCCGTGGCGAGGATCTCAAGCGAATGCTTGGCGGTGGACTCACGGTCTAGTGCGCGCTGGATCGTCACCGAACCGTCCTGGTTGATGGCGAACTGACGCTTTCGATCGGTGGCTCTATTGATGCTGTACGTGATCTTGCTCTTACCACCTTTGTCAATGTCGACCGCTTTGAACGTGCCCAAGTTCTTGCCGACTTCCGCGTTCTCGTACACCGCCGCCTCGATGTGCGGTTTCTTGAACCGTGGTGTGTTGTCGTTAATATCCTTCAGCTTGACAATCACCCACGAGTGATCGACGTGATACTTGTCGCTCTCGTCGATGCCCTCGTTGTCGATCACCTGTATCCGAAAGCGGAACCCATTGATCTGCATCGGATCCTCGAAGTCAAGCGGCTGCACTACCTTCAAACTGCCCGTACCATCGGCGTTCTTTACCATCGCGAACTTATCCGCGCCGTATCCGCTGCTCTCGATGATCTTGTACTGGAAGTTGTTAATTTCGTCATCGTCGTTCACGGTGACCGTCAGGATCGGTGCATCGGGCAGCACCGTACCGTCCGTCTCTTCCACCTCCACAAACCACTCGTCTTTGGTAAACCGCGGTGGCATATCGTTAAGGTCCTTCACCTTGATCGATGCCGTACCCGTACCCTTCAACCCTCCGCCATCGGTAGCCACGATCTGCAGCGAGTAGTCGGGTGTTTTCTCCCGATCGAGACAACAGACGGCCGTCGTGATGACCCCCGTGTCCGGGTTGATGTCGAAAATCGGCAACCCGGTGTCCTCCTCGATCGCATTCTTCTCGATCGAGTAGATCACCTTCGCGTTGGTGCCCTCGTTGATGTCATCATAGTCTTCCGCCTTAATGGTCATCACGTGCATGCCGATGGTACCGTTTTCCGTCACGTTCCCGTACGCGATGCCGTTCGGGAATAGGGGTGCATTGTCGTTCACATCCTTCAGGTTTATCTGAACCTCCGTGAAGCCGACCAATCCTTCACCGCCTTCATCTTGTGCGAACACGGTGAACTTCCACGAGGCTCTTCCATGTGGCGGATCGCGGTTGAGGGGCTAAGGGAAAAAGTTATAATTTAATTTGGTGTAAAATAAGTGAAGTAGCTTGTGAGAAACTTTTCAAAAAGGTTCAAATAGTGTCGTTGTTAAATTGTTGTCTGATTCAATTTTATACAAATTTCTTGCTTCTTTCGGTGGCTGCAAAATCCACAAAACCCACGAGTGGACTTTTTGTAAAACTTCCATCGTTTTGTTTCAAAGAATCCAAATGACCTTTGCGGCAAAACTTTTCCTATCATGCCGCTGCAGCTTTTAGAACGGGATTTTTTTTTTAAATTCGGACAAAGTTTTCGGTCCCAAATATTCATCGCTTCTCGACCAAGCACACAGATATAAAAACTGTCTAAAAAATCTCTTCGTGACTAACCCTCAGCTCTTCGTGGGTTGGAAGAATAGAAGATGCTGTTTGTTCCCTTCCTTAGTTCAGCTGGGAAATCATTTGAGAAGACGACGGTCAATCTATGCTTTTGTTCTAGCAGTTAGAAAATTTGAAGAAAAAAAAACGTACACGATGTCTGCGAAAACTGTTCCACTGAAGACATTACTTTGATTTCGCATGTTGTCGTCATTGCGACACGGACCCAGGGTTTGTCAGTTTTGCTTGCCTGTGTACGGTTGTGACAGCGTTTGCGACCTACCTTCAGCACAAATATTTCCCCCGTGGCCTTGTTGATGTCGAAGTTGCTCTCGGAGGGATTTTCGATGTCGATACCGGGCCCGGTCAGGAAGTAGATGATGTTGTTCGGTCGCTCCACGTCGGCGTCGGATGCTGTGACCTGCGGCGGGAAGAAGAGGCGTACGTGAGCAAAAACAGTCCCGTTCACGCCTGTTTCGTTTGAAGAAAACGGCGTGCAAGAAGAAATCAATGTTCCCCAGTGTTAGCAGACAAACGGAAAACGGAGCAAACAAAAACGCCAATGGCGACGTGTGGCGTCCGACCGACATCCTTTCGAAGCGCTTCGGCTAAAACGGAAAAAGTATATGTGAGCCCTATGCCGATGATTGGCATTGGTGTTTTCGGTCGAAATCCACTTGACTGTTATATCCTGTGCCAAACGATTCCATTCCGGGAAAGGCATAGATACACCTGAGGACGACGTGGAAAACACCGGTCCAACGTCCCAACCACGCTACGCTCCTCCCATGCGGAGGCTAATTCGATTCTCGAGTCTGTCAGTTGGAAAATTAGTTTTTCATTTATTACTGCAAATTGCATTGCCCGTTGATGTGGTTTAACGTGTATGTTTGTTCATGTGTGTATGAAGGTCGGCATGTTTGGTTCGGAAAATATTAACAGCATACCAACACTCGTACACGTACGGGATTCTCACTCCCGCAGGAGCTCTGCGGCAAAACGCCTTCCATTAGCAAGCAATCTATCGAACATACACATGTCCGATTCATTTACGCAGTCCTCAGTCCTCCTTTCCTCGGCTGTCAATTTGAATAAAAATGGTTGTGTTATGGCGATTGAGTTATTACGGTAACAAGCGTTGGCATTTGTGATTGATTGAAACTTGGAAGGGCTTGCCGAGTAGAAGTAAACCGAGCGGTGCTATCGCTCCAATACGAACTGGGGGCATGACTGCAACATTTATACAAGTAGCAGCAACAATGGTTGGTAGTAACTGTAGTGATATGTAAATGTGAAAGCAATCCTTCGTGGTCGTGAATAATTCAGGTTGGGAAACGCTCGTACGTAAAACATTGCACCCATTAACAGATTTGATAGTGGTACATATTAAATGTAAACCTCCTCTGTAATTGTTACTTTATCTAGCCATTTGGAAGCCGTTCAGCGGACACCACCTGAACAGGCCATCCTGGAAAATGCATTACGTACACTATCTTGTATTTGTAGTACAATTGACGTGCCTTCAAAGGTGCAACAACGGATGGACGTGGAAGCTTGTAATGGCAGCAATCGTCGGTTCAGGTACGAAAAATAAAAGCAGTGAAAACACCAACATCGTGAGGTGCAAGAAAGAATCCGGAATACTGTAACGCCGATTGCAACGGCAAAGAGAAAATCGTTGGTCTGAACAAAAAAGATGAAAACGACTACATTCCATTACGCTCATTTCTTTCATGGCTTTCCGAGGTAATTTCCTCCTCGCCCAAGTGCATCAACAACAAGACGCGCATTATGAATGACTCGAAGCGAGAAAAGTTTTCGTGCTCATACTTCCAACGTAAGAGAGAATTCGAGTGCACCACAGACCGAGTCGTAAAATTATCGGAAATGTCCTTGCACTGCAAGATTCTGTTAAGGTTTTGTGTTTTTCCTTTCCAGCACCTTTCCTGTTCCAGGTGAAGATACTCAGGATAATCCGCTGATCCGCTTGATATTGTCTATTCGCTCTTGGGCGTTGGAATGGGATGACAATCATAGTGGAAATTTGCCAACCCTCTGAACTGAAGTTCTTTTTTAAGGAAGGTGGAAGACGAAAAAAGATCGAATTTTCTGCTAGTTATGTAAATTTCAATGAAAATTTATTCACTTCCCAATAGTTTTGTGGGGAAAGTTTTTCATACAATTCATATTCTTCTTTTTTCCTACCGCCTAGTGTGTCTCGGTGACCTTGAAGCAGGAAGCCATTATCATCTGCTGCTTCTTTTCCTTCGAGCGAAAAAACTTCTATTAAATGACTTCTGGCTTCTGGCTGCCGCCACTCTTCAAATGATCTTGCAACTCGTGTGGCATGGGAAAAGAATACACAAATTTATGCAAATAATAGAATCGCAGTGGAATGCCAATTCCTTTTTAAAAAATCAAGGGGATGACAAAAGTCTACTTTTGGCAGACGACCTTACAATGTGCCAAGGGTAAAACTTTAATACGCCCGTCTTACGAGATGCGTAGTGAACTAGAGGCGTGTGCGGGGGTCCGGGTTTTCGGTAGAATCTAGGGAACCGTCGGAGAGAGGTGTCCATCTATATTCATTTAAAACTTTCTTAGATGGATTTCACGATTTTGTGGAATTGGCAAATGGTCGACCTTCTGTAGGATTTCTGCTTATCATTCTCTTTCGTGCAAAATTTGAGCGAATCCACCAACGGAGCGTCAAAATCAACGGCGAGGCGTTAAATTTGGTGATATGTCATAATTATACACCATGCCAACCGGATGGCCGTTTGCCAGGCTGTTGCCAGACGCCAGTGGACGTTCTCGGAAAGCAACCGTTGATTCGCTTACACTCGCTTCCCGTGAACGTTCGAGGTTCGTTATAAATTGTAACCGCTGTGCCATCAATCATCACCAAGCGCGCCAACTTGTGCGTGGGAAAGTTAACACGAACACATCGTGCCGTCCACGAGTATAGCAGGACGACATGACGTTGATAGGAAGGCTTATGATGAAACCTGTCCTGTTTTCTTTTTCCACCATACAGAAGAAAACGCACATGGCGTCACTTCGGAACGGAACTCAAAGCTTTCCCTCAGCATTCCAGCAGGCGAGAGTTTCGCACAAATTGCATGAATGTTGGTGAAAATAGGTACAAGGACGATCCTGTTTGCACCGAACCTGTTTGTGCTTCCCACCACATTGCACTCGGGTGCATACGAATGTCAAGGATGCAATACCCCGCACGTTGAACCGGGAACGACACTCGACTTTAGTTGGATTAATTCTAACGGAATTTTCTCCGCAAAGTCATGGTTGAAGCGAGACTCGTACGACAGCAAGGCTACCCTTAAATAACGATCACTGTCGTTCGATGGCTGGGAGAAGCATTTTTCAGGATAGAATTTTCGTAATGACATCTTTTACCTCGTCATAAGCTTGTTAATATTTATCCTACCTCCTCGTTAGGGAGGATTTTGACGTTACCGAGCCAGCTGGCGTAAGTAGGAAACGATGGCAAAACGTGCCAGCTTCGATCATCCAACTCTGGTTTTTGCTTTGCCGTTCTCTTTTAGTGGTAGAGGAAAAAGGAAATCATCGAAGAACGCCGCCAGGATCCAGGAGCCACAAATGGATGAACCATTGCCGTTTTTTCCCCAGTGAAAGTACGAGGACCGAGCGTACGATGACGTTATTATCGTCGTTATCGGTTCCCCTATGCCGATGAGTGTAACCGGGGGAAACAACTGGTTCCGTTAGAAGTCACGTGGAAGACGGGCTCGTGCAAACAATACCGACAAGTTTTCGCCCGATAGGCAAGACTGGTTTTTCCACGTATGTCGCCGGGGGTTGGTGCAATCTTGGTAAATAAGTTTATGCTTACAAGCGCCTTCCCAAGTGTGAAGGGCAAAGCGACGAGAAAAATCGAACGAAGAGTAATTGCATGTTAAAGGATATTTTCTCCCCTTGCTTCCGATGATGCTATGCTATGATTTTTCCCGTTCCTTCTGTTGAAAGTGCAGACGTGCCCGGCAAACAACAAAGAATTACGTTGCATTATTTTTTAATGAGAACTGTTACGTGAACCATATGATGTAGCATATATTGGAAGAGTGGAGCGGAGTTGAAAAAGAAATGTGTGTAAGTATGCTTTCAATTTTACTCACAGTTTTCACAAATACCCAACACACGTAAGTGATTCAAATATAGACGTTTGGTTAGTGGTGTAATGGTGTTGAAAATAGAGTATCATCTATTTTTTTTAAGCATTCCTAAACATTTATGTTCACTATAATGCTGGTGAAAGAAGAATACAAAAGTTTGTTTTAATGTTTTAATTTAAATTAATTTAGTTAATCGTTTTCAATTTTTATCAGCGTTAATGCTGCAACCCTGTTTCCAGAATGAAATCCAAAACATTGCTGTTAAAAAATGCAAGCTTATTTATCGCAAAGGTTATCATTTGTGCTTCAAAAAATTTCTAGTGTTTGTTTTATGAAGCGCTAGATTATGATATCTCGCAACGATTCACCAAAGCTTTCCGGTCGGTACGATTCATGTTTGTTCTTCTCATTGAAACTGTTTCTACATATTGCAAATCCAACAGTAAACAACCTCAACTTTGGCTCTGCCATCGGCCATGCCCGGAACATGCCATCCATTAGTCAACCCGTTTCCTAATGGCGGGACCGATGCTGGGTACAATATCACGATCATCGTCATCAGCATCATCATCATCGTTACCGTGGGCACAATCATAGTTGCGTCCGGAAAGTCGGTCGAACTATCCCATAAATTAAATAAATGTTTTTCAAAGGACATTCGACCTCGAAACGGTCCGTGGCAGCACGACGGGAGTTTACGGGGTTTCCGGCAGGTGGCAAGATAAACCCTGGACATTGGAGTCAGATCCGCACGATCATGGTGCCGCACATGCTGTGAGTGTATGTGTGTATGCCTGGGGTCATAAAGCACACACGTGGTGTGGTACCATCCATGGATGACCAGTGTAAGGGTCAAAGCCATAATTGAACTCTTCGGTGGCAATAAAATTGATAAGTGTCTTCCCATCGTCCGAAGGCCGTCTATATATCCAACCTAGAAGCGAACCGAACGGTGGCTTACGAGAGGTACTAATGAAAAACACAATCTATCTTAAGGGACCAGCTAGTAACCATGCACTGTATGTGGGCCATGCTTTCGTTCCGTACACGTACAGCCCGTTTCGGTGAATGACATCTCGGCAAAGGAGAGCACAGACACGCTCGGGTTCCTTCTTGCAGAGCCCGAAAGTTTCTTCTTTGATCAGCAAAACGTCAACCTTAAGCGCTTTTCCGTGTAGTTCGAGAGCCGAATGCCGGGAATACACTGATCCTGTGCGTATGAAGTTTTACATCCCTCGCACGGGCCAGTGGCTGAGTGGACGAACCATGCAATCGAGGGAGGTTTATTCGACCATTTTGTAGCACCGGTTCCGGACAAGCCGGCTAGACAATGGTGGAATGTTCCTGCCCGGGGAAATTTTCTCCTGCTGAAAACGGGGCTGAACCGGGAATATCGGATGCCGGCAGAAGTTTGCTCCGGCTTGGCAATTGAATAGCATCCTTGATGCTTCCTTACTCGACGGCAATCGAACATTCTTGCGCGAAAAGTGCTCCAACTCGAGCGCTCCTGTTCTCCGCTCGATGCTTGCGAACAATGGCGGTGCATTTGTTTGCCCGGGTCAAAAGTCAAACGGATCGACTGGAGAACGTCCGGAGCGTTACGCCTTTCCGAAGTTCCACAGTTTCGTACAATGTAAACCGGCGACCGACAAAAATTCCGTCGAAGCGATCGTTTGGGAATTCTTTTACTTGAGCTAAAAATCGATCTGTTTGGGCGTGGAAGTTGCGGGGGTCGTAATGGAGCTAATATAAGTTACACTCGCCTTTATGTCGGATCTGTATGTTCGCCAACTGGAAGGTTGAATGAGGTGTTCGTTGCGTGTAAATGTGTGAGGTTCTTTTCTTTTCCACTCCCTATCTCCTTTTGTTGGTTTCAGTTACTCTCAAGGATTGATGTTTTACGATCGCACCAACATGTTTGCAATTGCCGATGGGTTGTGATCCACAAATTTGACCCGCACGCATGGCTCTACTTTGTTTTACTTTTCACAATGTTTTACGTAAGGCACAAGTTCGTACGCGAAGGGTTGTCATGGGACGCAACTTTTTTACGGTTCCGAAACTGCACGGACGTGATTTCGTGAGGATGTGGGTCCTGTTTGCTCGGGTTGTTATTCGCATTCCTTGTAGACTTCACTTCTCATTTTATTGAACAATTTGTTTCAACATTTTCGAAGCTTCGTGTTCTACCAACTTTTCTTTTTTTCTTCGTTAAACTGTAACTGCCTTTCTATAGGTTGTTTGGTGAGTGAACTTCAGTGACAAGTAACCAAACTATATAAACGACCATAAACGGGGAAAATGTGGCAAAACCTTTCCCAAAACGTGCTATTCTGGCTGGAAATTGAAACAAATGAACTGTGCGAAATTGTCCATCTTTCAGGGCACTCTGTTCTTATAAAAAAGTGTAGAATTATGAACCAACATATTTGTGGTACCTCGTACCGTTCGTTGGTTCTGAGGAACGAGGTTTCCAAATGTCGTAATGATTTTGGTGACTATAATGAAACATAAAGTGAAGTACGCGTTTGGTTCTGGCCATGAAAGGAGCATGCGAATAGAAAACCTTGGTCGCCGCCGGCGTCAGTAAATAGTGGTACGATAAAGTTTCAAATCTAACTTCAACGACCAGGCGAAATGCATGTGTGCTTTTTCTCTGAGTTAATGTTGCACAATGTGTAGCTTTTCCATGGAACGCGCCAAATCTTCGAGGCAGTACCAGTGAATTAACACTGGCTGAAGCTAAACAGTTTCTGTCACTTGAGTTTTCCGTACGTTTACATTGGCTGCGCTCAGGAGTATGAGTAAGTGGGTAAATCTATTTGCTTTCGAATAAATGAATCGGACTTTTGATTAACTATGGAGGACCGAATGCAAAAAGCTTTCCGTGGCTGATGGGTAATAGTTCGAGCAAATGTAAATCAGAAAAGGCATTGTTCCATCGCTTTGTGAACTTCATGTTCACATTAGTCAAGCTGTGTCCATTCTAATCAATTATGATGTTATCAATAAATACGTTCCCTCATGTTTTAAACCTGATGGAACAAAGTTATGAAAATTTAGAAATGGACCACTACTCGACTAGATTGAGGTTGTGGTTTTGCCATTGTGGAACCCGTTAATGTTGTTGATTATTTCATTTTCCGCAGTAATAAATATATTGATCAGGATTTTACGATCATTTAAAAACTATATTGGTTTAAAAAGATGAGCCATGGTTGTTTTTTCATAGCTTGAAATCTGGAAGAATAAAACAAAGATATGATCAACAAGCTGTGAATCAATTGCAATAATGTTTTGCGACAATTGCCATATCTTTCATTCAAAAACACAATAGGTCTCTTCTACTATGGCGTTTGTATCTAGTAACAAAAAACTAGTGTGAACTGTATAGTCAGCTTTTTCTACCAACAACATTAGCGCATGCAACACGACTGGTATACAAATGTCTTACCATGAACGGAACGGAACCAAAACGTAAACATGTTGCATGTTGCTTGAAAGATTGGCATACTGGTATTTGGAATATTTGTCTCTACGATCTCCTGCAGCTGCAACTCTCTTGCTGCTAGCCATGTTTGCAACCATTATTGTTCAGCTAAGCAAGGAAAACTTTGACTCAGCGCGGCGACTGCCGTTTATTGTTTGTTGTTTCCATAGAATTGCTTTCTTCGAAGGAGAGAAGTATACTGACGTTTCTTTTGTCGCAAAATGTCGGATGCCTTTTTTTCGTTTTACATGAGCATATTTATTTTTCAAACAGCTTTTACAGCCACAGCAACTGGCGTTACTGCATCTGTAGCATACACTTTTATCTTTCACTTACAGACCGGTAAACAAAACCGGCATTGTTTACTATACTTGGAAACCTGTTTCCAACCCACGAGTTGTAGATTTTCGTGATGTAGTTTTTGCTGATTCTACATCGAGTGCAGCTACATTAAATAAATTGCATGAACAAACGCACACTGCCTGAAGCATGTGCAACCAAAGTAAGAACGGGCAGCACTTCTCAGCGATCGCAAAAGCATGAACGAAGTGTGCTCCATTCGAGTGCTTTACGTTAGCCATGCACCAGATTTGGCTCCCGGAGCAGGAAGTTTTGTTTGTTTTGAACAAGAAAAATGCTTTTTGCACAATTGTTTATGTCATATGCTTCAGTAACTCGTCTATTTGATTCTGAAAATTTTTTAGAATGATCTCGACAATTTTTTAACACTTTTCTACACAAGTTCATAAAAGAATTTCATTCTGGTTGAATTTATTCTGGTGCTACTTTAGCTCATTTTTATAGGCCAGTCGGTTTGAAAGTTCACATATAATTCCACGAAATATCCACAACGAAAGAAGAACGAATGACCAAAATAGAATAATTTTCCAATCCAAAACTGATTCTTTTCTAACCGGAATCGGTGGTTCAAATTTCACTAAATTGGTCAATACAACTGACCCGGTTCATGCCGTAGAAAATCGCCTCTTTTTTCGAATGCTGCGGTACCAAATGAGGCAAAACCTCGTAAGTTACTTTTATAGTGGTTATCTTCCGTTGGCCGAGAGTTTTAGAATTCCGAGCAAACTATGTCACCGGTCGGCATGAGGCTCGGTTTTCTCAAAATCCGTGAATATCTGGGGCAAGCAAGTGGAAGATGGCATAAAAGATTTTTCGTTCGTTCGAATCTCGTTTGTCCCCAAGTTTTCTTGATAGTAGAAATAATCAACGCCTCCCAATGGCGTAAAGTGGCAAGCGTGACGCTTCTTCCCATTGGCAGAAGATAAAAGTTTATATCGCAAAAATCGTTTGCGGTGACCACGCTGCCCCATCCCTAGGGAACCACATCAATGAAATGCCATGGTACAAAACCAAAAAGAACGCTAGAGGACTTTGCCTACCATCGGTCAGGCAAGGCCGAAAACAAGTGACCATTATGTGTCTTGGGCTAGAAGTTTTGCTCAAAAAGCTTTTCTTTGCTGGCCACTATTTGGTCACAGTGTGGAGGTTTCCCACCCACCAACCACAAAAAATGAATGCTGGAAAACGGCTTTTGCAATGAAGTTCTTTAGCAAAAAGTTTTCTGGCTGACACTGCACAAATACATACCCCACTCGGACCGGCCAGTTTTGCGGTGATGAAGGGAAAGAAAATTCTTCCATCGCAACGTTTGGGCAAAGAGAAGCATAAAGTTGGCATAAATTATTTATTCCGAGCGTACAGATCGGTGCAAGACTAGGTGCCCATGAAGAACGAATCGTGCTCTAGGGCTCCAGCGGATGGCTTGAAGTAGACGGTTAGTGAAGGTTAAATGAAATTAAACTTATACTAGATTGGACTCCAGGGCCCTTCAGGCGGTCAAACGATCACAATTGAGCTTTGATTGGGATGGGAAAAGTAAATGAGCAAGTTTGCTTGTTTCCCAGAAGTTTGCAAGTAACCAAAAGTGATGTTGTATTAATTAACTATTTGCGAACGCTTGTTGCTTAAGCTCCATCAAATGTTCGAATGATGCGCTTAAATATAAACACGAAGTTATACCAAATACACATAAAACAAGAAGTAGTGAAAAATATATTTAAAATGTGAAAATCAGAAGCTTTTGTTAATGTAGACATTAGAAACAAGATTTTGAAATTGCAGAAAACTTAAATGGCCGGTAGGACAAAGACTACATAAAAAGCTGTTAGAATTATAAAAAAGCACGTTGTAATTTATGTTTGAAAATAATGAATCGCTTCTACTTGATGTCATTTATACCTTTCTATCTCATAAATATTTCCATTTGCAATGAATTGGTACTTTGCATTTAACCTGACTCATTAAATCTCATCAGGATTTTTGATTCCACTAAAAGGTTGCTGTGGTTTGCAAATACCGAGTTAATTCCGCTTTCCTTCCACAAACTGGACGTGTTCACGACCTGGTAGAGTGTTCTTTATATCTTTCGATACATTTAGCAAGCTGAGTCCATAAAACTACCACCAAACGTTGATCCCATCCAACCAACCGTAAGAATAGGGTTAGTTCCTGGAGAACCAAATGTAACCCGAAAGCGAAGTTTTTGCAGTGTTCAAAAAGAACGCAAACTTGTATGCACACACATTCATTTTACACTGCTATACAGGGAAGTAAAGTTTTTATATTCCTAGGAAGGTGCGCTCCAGGTCTGGTCCCGGGCAGATAGAGAGATTTATTTCATCGCATGAATTATCCCCTCTTGTTGCAAATGGGCTAGGGATAGTTCACACCAAACAGACTCATATTGACACTCTCACATATTCGAATCGATTGGAGGTGATTTTTCAAACTGGGTTTAAGAAAATATGATAAAAAATAAAAAAATACAAAATATTCCATTTTGAAACATACTCAAAAAAACCAGCAGTTTTACTGAACTGAAGAAACAATGGGTTGAAATTGAGATTCACGCACTAAATGAAAGCACTTCGTAGATGAAGAGAATTTATATTTTCAAATCTACTCCACTTGCCGACTCGTTCCCTCCGAGTCCTAGAAATGAGAGCAAATTGGGACAAGTGATGATTTCAATGGTGATTTAATTAAAATGGATGCAAATTGCAGACGAGACGATTTGAAAGCGGATATCCATCGGTGGAGGTAAGGCTAGGAGTTGAATTGAATCCAAATGAAACTATGCGAAGAGGTAACACTATTAGGCAAACAGGAAAACCCTAATTTGGAGCCCTTTAAGTTGAACACACAAGAGGAACGAGGTATTTGTTTTGGCTGGCCGAATGATGACTGACAAACACCTTCGTGCCAAATGACCGCGATGATTACATAAAGTAAATGAATATTGATGAGCAGGTTCGAATGACTTCCACTCCCTTCAATCCCCTGCCCGGAGTGTACACCAATACACAAAAAAAAAAAACGCTTCCCGGTTATTGAGCGGATATCCAAATTGGATTTGATTGTAATGGAAAATGAATGTCAATTTCAGTGAATTGTGAAAGCCCGTTACGACCAATCGCATCCGATGATAATGTCAATAGATTGAGTGGCACTATCAATTCGGATGCGTTTCGTGCTTATGTAAACGCTTCATTTGTTTGAGAGACGGTGTGCATTAATGGGTCGTAACACCGGTGGAACGTAATTTCATCAGCATAAATGGAGTTTTATTCAAACTATTTTACAATGATTTGGCTCATTGGATGCTTTTAGTGCACTTTATTTGTTTATTCAGGAAGGACGGCCTAGAAGTATTGCCTGGTCGTTCCAAAGTATTTTACTTGAGAAAACAAATGCACGACTTCAGTTCAGTGTTTCCCATTCCATTTACATAGATTTATAGAATATCATGAAAAAATCGATAAATACACTGCTGTATCTTGATCAATCACTGACTAATTCTACCGAGAAACATTGTTAATAAATTCTTCAGTCAATGAAAATTTTCAATGAGGGCTACCTAGTCCGTGCTCATCACCACCATGTAAAAGAAGGTTGAAGCCTGTAATGCCCGGAAAAATCTTAATTAATCAGCATGTTAGCATTCATTTATTTAAAACTTTCAATGGCTTTGGGCTACGATGCCTAATGAGGCGATGTAGCTCCGTACGGAAACAAAAGTTCAAATATATTAAGGAAGAAATTGGCTTGATTAGTTCATTTGTTTAACAGAAAAGCAAAGAGTAAGGGTTTAAAGATATTTTTTCTTCCTGTTCTGGGCTCCAGGGTTTCATACATTCCTTAACATCGGATACACATTTTCACCGTCGCATTGTTGAGCAAATTTTTCGTGATCATTCAGTGGCTTTACTCGCCTTTGGCGAGTGGAAAATATGTAGGATATTTAAATCTTGTTGTCCTGTTATTTGTGGAATTTCTTTGTATGCTGTGTGGTGCTGGGGGGCTATCGTGTCTGACCAAAAGCTCTGCCTAGGCAGGTCCAGAGGAAGTTTTACGTTTCTTTATTGTTTTTGTAGTTTTGTTAGTTCCAAAATTCTGTGGGGACTTATGAATCCTGGGAAGTGTTATTATGCCTTTTAGGAACTTTCCGTCGGCCGATGTGTTCTTTTTATGTTTTTCTGTTTATCCATTTCCTTATGATTCTTTCCCAAGCTCTTCGGAGGATCCTCATATTCGGCTTCCCGGTTGTTCCTATGTCCTTTACAGTTCGGCTTTTCAAATCCATTGCTCCATATACAGTCTTACACTTCCACGCCAAATTCCATTTGCCATCCCACCGCCCCAACTCTACCGGGAACCGTCCACGTCGGGCCATTATTTTTAATGCTTATTATTCGCATAAATATTTTACATTTATTGTTATTCCTCTCCACCACGGTCAAAGGTATTTTTGCCTATGAAAATTCGAAAATTCGATGGACGTAGTTTCATTTGAAATCCTGGAAGGCAAAGCTTTGCTGGTTTCCCCCTATAAATCGAACATTCAAATGCCAGCCTTTTTCCAGAAGCATCATGGGTTCACGAGTTTACAATACCTTAGGGCCCATCGTTTGCAGCTTATCACCAGCAGTACGCTTCAATTTCTGGTGTGGCATTTGGCTGTAGGCTGTCCTCCATTTGACTAAATTATTAATTGGAAAATGGGGCAAAGGTCGGCGGTAATCAAAGGGCGTACCCAAGGCATCTAGGCTTGGTGTCGTTTGGAAAGTTAAAAGTGTCTAACAATAAGGTGGGAATTTGGGGAAATTAGAGATGTCACAATTATGCCTCTTCCCCGGTACGATTGCTTAGCATTAGATTCATTAGCTTACCTCTACATTTGACAAGTAATTACGGCTACGGCTGCCAACTGGATGGCCGCAAGCGGAAGTATTTGATGCTTCAATACGATAGGCAAAATGGATTCGGTGTAAGTTATTGAACCGACCGATTCCTATCAATTTTTAATGACCATCTCAATTTTCTGCTCCAGGGCTGGGCTCTCAGTTTTGGTTGAGAGCCAATCGTAAAAGCTGGCTCGTTCGTTTGCTACAGCAAAGTTTCGATTGTAGTCTTTTCTCATTTTTTTTTCTTTTTGCCGAAGGCAGACTGAGTTAATTTGGTTTGGGCTGGAAAATATCTCCGCAACAGCATTTCTTTTGAGCTACCCTTGAGGGTTACTCCAGTCTGGCAAAGGTTCATCGTGTTGTAAACGCTACGTTTAAAACGGTTTCAAAAGCAGCACAATGTGTGTAGTTAACTATCAATCAATCAGACGGTCCAGCTTAATTGGGGTGTCTGTTATTTTTTGTTATTACTTGAACTTACTTCGGATATACATCATCGGTCATTGGATTGAATCCCTTTGACCCTCGTTGGCAATTTCTCGGCAGGACTGAAAACTAGTCGTTCTGAATCACATTTTCAGTAGGATGTGAAAGGAAAGCAGCCATTCGTTGTGAACTTTGAAAGACACGAATGGTAGATAATCTTGTCTAGGCTTGAGGACCAAAATTATTTTACCGAGACACCAGTTTACTGCAAGTGGAATTTTCAAAATAAATAGACATTGCTAAAGCAATTCTTAAATCAGTAACCTTCGATCCTTTCACTCTTTGAAGAGAATTTTTCAATGGCTTTAGGAAATCAAGTGTTTGTGTAAGGTTGCATGTCCTTCCATTGGTCAGTAGCAGGATTGGTTTTACTTTTTTGGGAAATAAAAGGTTTGACAGGAAATTTTGCAATGTCAGGATATACCCAATGGTCCATGAATAAGCTGTTTCCTGTGGTGCCCAAAAGGCGCATTCCCAAGGGATTTCTGAACCCAAGAGCGGAAAAGAATCGCCATGTATATCCCTGAAGCCAGTACTCCAGTACCCCGCCCGAAATCTTCTACTTACCCTCAGCACACGTTTCGGTAGACCCCGGTCGTCCTCTTCGGTTATTTGTGTGCGATATGACGATTTCTCAAACACTGGTGGATTGTCGTTTACGTCTCGAACGTTAATCAGTACGGTGGTGTCGTTTTCCTTGAAATTATCCGATGCTGTCAGGCGTAGCTCGTACTGGTAAGAACATAGTCAGAGAAATAAAGAAATATTACATGTGAGGCGTCAAAAGCGGTTCATCACGTCCAACGATAGGAGCCTGTTACAAAAGGTCGAGCAATAAACTTGCAGAGAATCCTTAGCACGCTTACAGCAGATCCCTTACCTTTTTGATCTTCTCGTAATCTAACGCCTTGGCCACGTACAGCGCACCGGTCGTGTTGCGTATGCCAAACACATTGCCTATGTTACCGCCCGAGATCTTGTATCGTATACCGGACGCTGTAATGAGAAAAGAGGAAAAAGTTATGAACACGGGTAAGCTCCGCTATTGAAAGCAAATGTCGCTTCAATGAACTTTAATACCGCCACTCGTCAACACGCCAGGTGTTCGAGGTGTTGTTACAAATGTAAGATAATTGGTTTTCCGAAGCGAGTCGTGAGATGGGAAGGGGAAAGTTTCCATTCGCAACCGTTGTTTATGACTCTCTTAGTTGACCACGAAGAGAAAGAAAACCACGGGTCATGGAGACATGGGTAACGTTTTCGATCGCTATTAATGCGCTTAATGCGTGGTGCTTCTCATTAACTAATTCCATCAAAGGTGCCCACATTGTTGTGGATACGTGTTGAAGTTCACTGTTGCAGGCAATCAACAGCGAGCACGTGAACAGTTGCTTTATTAAAGGTTCTATTTCTAGTACCTAGGTTGAACTTATATTTATCTACACATGAATTAAAATTAGTTTCGGAATTTAAAAGTTGGTCCATTATGGGAGACGTCAAACATTAAATGTTATTGTTTCATTTAGCCCGACTCCTACAAGTAGACAAAGATTCATGTAAATTTGCAAACAAATAATCAAAAACAGGCAAAGTGTTAATTTTGTTACGACTGATTATACTTTTTAGGACTTTATAGCTGTTTCAATATTAAATTTAAAGCACTTCATAATTTAATGGCTTTGGAACACCAATTAAATACGTCGTTGTAAAAAATACTCATAATCGTTTTCATAAGAGTAAATGACTTTAAATAATGGACGTGCAAATCTGGTTGGTAATCCATTTTTCATACGGATTGTCACATGAAACTCGTCGCTTCACTTCCAAGAAATGTATCATTTATCAGCGGCGTGAACGCACGCGTCGGTTTATTAGATTTATTAACATAAATTTTCATGAATTACTATCCACGCTAAAGTGGTCGTATCGGTCACTTTTGTCCCGTATTCCATAATTTTTCGACAATCGAGTGGTGGCGCACCATGACCGACAAATAATGGAGGCGCCTGGTGGTTTTCAGTTTTCAGGAACGGTATCGGCTCAAATGTAGCCCCAATGCATTGCAACGGGTAGCAGTTTTTGCACTCCGAATGGAATGGTTGTAACAATTACCAACTCACTCAATTACCGCTCATGTCGGCAACAAACCGGGGCACCTAGTCGTACCATGTAGTTGGACAAATTTTCGACAAGCTCCAGTTTCGGTGGCTATTTACCTGTGTTCACAAGCTTACCGATGGAGTACAGTCACCGCAGGAGCTTTGGACCAACAAGGTAAAGTTAGTTGTGCCCAGCAATTTAGTTATATGATTCAGCAATCCACGGCTGTGAAACCGAGGGTTCTAGAGTTGATTACATCTGGTCGTGCAAAATTAAATTTCTCCCCAGGGTTCTCCTGGCCAAACCGTGCGCTCACCTCGCAAAACTGGGAACCAATTAAGCAGGTCTACATTCATTTTACTCTCAGCTACATGGTGTGTGCAAGCGTAACTTTGATTGAGTTATCACCGTACAGGTCTTTCACTCTACTCGGAAAGACGACATTTGAAATTTACCAAGTGTACGCCATCATTAAAATAATACCTCCACGTTATACTCAATAGGCAGTTGAGTCAATTGAAAAATGTTAAATTAAATTCCGGAAGTGCATCGAACCTAATGAAATTGAAAATACGGAGAAAATAAAAACTACAGTACAAAACAAGAAAATTACCACTGATTGCTTTAGAAATGGAACACGCTGCCATAGTTTAATTATTCAGTTATTTTTGATTAATTTTTTTTTAAGAATATTCTAGACCCAGTCCGAGATGGTATACAAAAAGTACCATGGGAAATCCTTCCACTTTTTCAAAACTCGGGAGTAAGCTTTTCGGTCAAATGAAAAGATCACGCTGTAGGCAAAAGGTCAGTAACAGAAATATAACAAAACTACTGGAGCGTACCAGTTTATGTTTCCTCTTGGGAAATGCGTTGGGAGGATTTTCCTTTGCAAGAAAGAGTTTGGTTGAGTCTTGGAGTCTTTTTTCACTTGCCCAGAAGGTGGAAAAGCTTCTTTTAGGTTTGTGGCAGTTCAATCGCACATCCACTGACCGAAATTAATGACAATGTGACAGCAGACCGTTATAAGCCGATTTTCGATGGCCCTGACAGGGGAAGGCTTTTTCTCTTTTTCTGGGTAAAATTCCAACGGTAAGGGAAGCAACGGTGCGTTGTATAGCATGTTGATGGATGAGAAGTAAATGTGAGTGTGCCATGAAGCACCGACATTGTCCTCACAAGTCCGCAAAAACCCCATGTGGTGACAAGGATAATCCGCTCACGTTGGCCATTGAAATCCGATTCTGAGCTCTGAATTCACACAGCGAATGACGCGTTGACAACATACAGACGTCACCTTCAACCAGAAAGGAATGAAAAGTGATAAACAACAATCCGGAATGTGCATTGTTAGCGGAGCAAACGCAACCAGTAGACGAGAAATAACACCAAAATTCACTTTGGTTGTTGAAAAATATGACTGTCCAGTGCTTTCAAAGTTTTCAGTGGTTCGTGAAATCGATGGAAAAGGGTGGTCTAGTCATTGACCGAATAGATTCCACAGCTGCGAAACAAAATCCAGGTCCAGTTCAAGAGGAAAGCAAGATCCATTCTCTGATAAAGCATTTCTTGTGACATGGGTACAGTGAAAAAGTTCAAAACCTAACGAAACGCACGATGCATTCGGGAAAACGTTGGCTTCAAATTAGTTGCTCATTGCCCATCCGTTTTTTGTTTTTTTTTTTGACAAATTGAACCCTTGCTCGTGTATGATGGAACAATTTTGTATTCAGCAGAAACATTTTAGTTCTCGTAGTTCATTCTAGGAATTGTTTTCGGTCAGTTTGGCATGATGGATAGTGAATCCTGTCATAATGTACATTGGAAGCTGACATTTGACTTGTGCGTGTTGGAAAAATGCGATGCAATGGTATGCTACGTTATTCCACAGCAATGAATCATTTATTTTTGACTGTGGAGCGGTTTTATATCTTTTTATTATGGTTTAGAAAAGCAAGCGAAATTGAATAACATTTTCGAGTAGTTTATAAACCATATACTAGGGTAACTGTTCCAATAGTGGTGCACTTAGTACTGTAAATACCAAATAGGTGTAATTTATGAGTGTTAAGAACACAATATTCTACATATTTGAATCAATTATGATCGAAACATGACTTTTCTTCTGAAAAACATCTATTTTCACCGTAAAACATACAAAATACACGAAAAAAAGCTAATTTTTCTTCCTAGTCGGTTGCTCCTATTATGGTGGTATGGTTCCTATAGTTGTGGTATCGTGTTCCTATAGTGGTGGTAGTACGAAAAACTTGAATATATTTTGACTATAACTTATTTTTGAAGCATATTTCAAACAGAACGGTAAAATACTCCTTAACCAATGCGTTGTCATTCAAAAGACTGTATTGTTTTACCGAAATTTGTCCAATTTTAATTCATAAAATATGCTCTGAATATTACAGCTAAAACTATAGCATATGCTTTATGGCGTATCCTTCGCCCGCTTTCTTTTTTCTTTCCTCTGCTTCTTTTGCTGAGCCTTCTCTCCAGTTCCGCTTTGTTTATTTTGTAGAAACAGAATAAAATCACCAAATTTACCTGATTATATTGTCCAAAACAGTAATAAAACTAAAAAATACTTGTGAAAAAATCTATGGCTACTATAGGAACAACTTGGGGTTTTGTGCCTATAGTGGCACTATGGTAAAAACTATGAAAATACAATAAAATTAAGTTAAAATGCACTAACTTCGTGTAAATCAATTATATTAGAGTATGTAAGTAGTAAAATCATATGGTTTTAATGATTTTGTAGTGATTTATAGCCTTAAGGAAATCATGATATTCGTTATAGATTCTTAAGGAATGCAGCATGTTGGGACAACCTGTTTAGAAAATATGAATTTTGGAGCTTCTATAGTACGAAATGGCATCGTTCATCTTTTGAACACTCCGCAGAAGATCAAAGAACATTTCATAGAACAACAAATAACTCCATTGTATATATCTCGACGTAGAGCTAGGATTTTATTCCACTACAACCACTATTGGTACTAGCTCCACTATGGGTGCACTTACCCTATATATGTACAGTTTTTTTATTTTAAACCGTTCTCGTGGAAAAGTTCTTTTACTATCTTCTTTTCAAATCACATATGTTGACATAATATATGTTTCAAAATAGTATCGTTGAATTCAACAAAATAGATTGTCAAACCCTGCATCCAGCTCATCGCCAGAATCTTCGAGCTAAGAGGATACTGCTAAGGATTAACCCACCTTCTTGGAAAGTTTAAGAGCACCAAAATTTACGCATCGTGTATTGAAAACTATTTCGTTCACGTCTCAAACTTAGACGAGCACATGATTGATGGAACACATCACCTTCGAGTCATACTCGAATTGATTCCTCTATCTTATTTGAAATAGGGAGCGTTAAAAAGGGTAGCCGTGGAAAACATTCTACTGTACACGAGCAAAGGACAGCATCACGTGGAACCGTGCAAGTCAACTTACTATAATCACTTCTCCCGGGTAGGGGGAAGTTATTTTTTAATGAAGGAGAAAAACGAAAACACTTCAACGGCTTTCAATTTAGAAAACATCCACAACGTGATGTCTTTGAAAGTACAGCGAACAGATGCCTTCGAAGAAGCTATGTTTAATAGAATGAAGATCGTAAAAAATAGATGATAGATTAAAGCAACAAAAAATGAAGGAAATGAACAAAATATTTGCCTAATGTTCGACGGCAAAAAATTGTGAATATTATTAAACTCTCTTTTAATTTTACAATCATTAATGACATTAATGACATTCCATTAATGTTATGTAATTGTTTAGGTTTTGTTTTTTACTTCTCTAAATATGCTTGTACCAAGTTTTTCAGAGCACCATTGTATAGCACCAAGAAGGACAGAGCTGGCATTAGATTTTCCTCATTCACTGGAGCTAACCATTTCTTTTCGCCGTCAGGCAGTTCAACGCCATTCCGCACAGAGTAGAAAACCAAATTTGCAACGAAAATATAATCGGTATCACCAGCCAAAAAAATTGAAACATGAAGCAACTTTTGTCATTTACAGTTTTTTTGCGCATCTTATGGGATCTATGGGCTTGCTAGTGGGTGTGATTGGCAATATGAAGGCGAAGAAGCAAAGCCCACTGCAAAACCATGGATGACAAAAATCTTCTATTTTAGTGGTCATTTCCGCAAGGAGCCTGCTGGATTGTCAGAAGAACTGAAAGGCAAAAGAAATTCAAATTCATTGTGCAAGACTTTTGAGTGATTTTTTATGCGATCGTATTTTTTCAACCTTTTTTACATTTTTGCAGAAAGTTCTCTTGGAGGACCCCATTTATGAGAACGATTTTTCTTATCTGTCTTTTGCCCGTGTGATTGTGAGATGACGCAATACATTGAATGCAACTACTAATCACTGGCGGATGAACGTGTTCTGATGTTATGATATTTGCAATAAAAAATAGGTGTCAGTTTTGTTGGCTTGCATTATGTACCGGAAAATGAATGGAGAAAAAATTATAGCATGGGAGGATAGATTTGGTGGACTCATGTGCAAGATACTGATTGCGAATGACACTTAATATGGAACGAAGTGATCAAATCCGTTCTGGGAAAGGTTCAAATTGATGGAAAATTAGTTTCACGTGAGATAATCTCCGCTTCGATCCAAGGCTAAAAGAGGTAGCATCAAAGTTCAATATGATTTATCTTTGAACCTGATTGATAGACCAGTAATTGTTAGGGTAGTTCGAGGAATAGAACAAGCAAGATTTAACTGGAAACAAAAGCTCTCATTACAATTGTTCCTACGATACGTGTGAAACGAGCACACAGAGTGGGAACATCCTACTACATTGTTATATAACATTTATTTCCGAGAACGTGTTAAATCGGAAAACTTTTGCAACCCTCGGATTGCCCCGAACGAGCTACTTTCCCGGAAATGGTTGCTACGTGCCGATATGTTTTTGTTTCATGGCCAACACGGAACCAAAACTTCCACGCTTTGTTGATTTTATTCTACCCACTCTGCCTCCCGCAAATCCTTTGAATCCATACTTGTGGTTCGTGCATGTTGGGAACGTGTTAGTATTAGTGAGGAGCGTGACAATGATGAGCCGTTTATTTTAATTGAGGCGCAACTGCGGCAGTCAAATCTGCACTTTTACTGCACAACCATCCGTGGCACAACGGGAAGTAAAACGACACCTCAATTAACTTCATTTTACCTACCAGGGTAGCTCGAAGAGAAGAAACATAGGGGATGCCATAGTTATACCGGTGGGATTACCTTTATTAGTGAAACATGAGCATATAAACTGTTTAATGGTTATGAAACGACCCAGGCGGTTCGGCGGTTTTCCATCTCATCCACGGCGTGCTCATACGGTACGTCATCTTGCGTGTTTTTATTGCAATTTGTAAGAAAGTTCCGCCATAAACATGTTTTACAAATTTTCCATAGTTTTTTCAATTGAAAACCGAGGTATAATACAAATTAGAATTCGGAAAAGAATGATTTCGTGATAAAAGAGAAACCAATGTTTAAGGAATTGCTCTTGTGATGGTTGTTAATTGGCTAAATTAAATTAAATTAAATTATTTATTCTGCTTTTTACAGACGCACTTCTCTATGATAGTAAAATGTAACTGTTTCGTTCGTCTGCACATTGGACAAAGAAGATATTTAATTAACAGAGGTTCCATTGAGGTCAAAATGCCTTTAGATTATGCTTTCTTATCACATTAATTAGGTGCAGATACCTGTCGCTTTTTCCACTTTAGTCTGCTGATCTTTTGTCGGCAATTTATCACCTTTCATCACGAAAATAGGGATCAGGTGGTTCAGATTAGAGCCATCCTAGAAGGGTCTCCTTTTGTCATTCGTTTTCGGGAGTATCAGTAGTTTCTTCTCCATCTCCAAGGACTCACTTAGAGGGATGACGGAACCGGCACTGCGAAGAGGGGCTGAGAATCCCATCAACCCATCATGTCAACGAAATATGCTCCATTCATCACCTTGTGGTTCAGCCCTGCGTTAACGGCATCCAATGGGACCGTGGAATGGACGGCGAGGACACATAAAGCTACGTAAAAGGCAGAGCAAAAAGCCACAGAGTGAGATTCCGGAATCTGACAAGGATATATCCGTCCTCCCAGCATCTATTTTCTTGGTGTGAATGGAGCGTGGTGAGTGTGCAAGCTTCTAAATTAATTATCGTCCTACCGATCGGACGAAATAGTGCCGGACGCTCCCACAACCAGATGGGCCCTCCTTACCTCTCCTTCTCAATTTTGTATAAAGCTGTGTGCCTAGCGTGTTGACGAAGGATTATGGGCCATCCGGTGTTCAAGAAACCGAGAAGGATCCGATCAATTTACCATTCGCCTCAACAAACGCTGATCCGCTCAAGTCCAAACCGAAATCGGAATCCTGCTATGGGTCGCACAGTGGAGCAATAAATTTGCCTCTGACAACGGTTGATTTGCAATTGATTTTTCCCTTCTCCTCTTCCTCATCCCTGTTGAGCTCGATTCGCTCTATCATGGAGGCTGTGTTCACATCGATTTTTGCTATACAATTCCCACAAGACGCAAAGCCCTTGAAAAGCCTAAAAACCTTTTCCATCTCGCGCTCCTTCCATATTGACCAGAGTGCCAAAGCCGAAGTTCGTGACTTACAGCCCGGCTGGGGGTGAAAGTTTTTCTGTATTCGTTATTGGAAAACATTTGCGAATTATTTGCGTAATGGCTCCGGTTGCAAATCCCCTTCACCGGAAAAGGTCTGTGCCGGAGGTTTCAATACTCCCGAAAGGTAGATACATGTCAAAATAACTTAACTTTTCTTCGACCAACCTGAAACCTGCCACCCTTAGCCCAACTTTGGCCCGATGGCTCTGCGTGGTTCGCAGAGTTTAGGTCCTGTTTAAAACGATACTGCTCTTCGCTTACGGGCTGCAGCGTTTGTTACGGAACCCTTATTTGTGTAACTTATTATTTTTCTACTCTACTGAGCAGAGAGTTCCAAGAAAGGTGGCGTTGTTTGTTTGATTGTTTGGCATGTTGACCCCCGGGGGCCGATGGTTGAATGATGAAGGTGAGTTCTCGATAAGTCTCCTTCGGTTCGACTCCGAGGAATGATAATTTGGAAAAATAGAATGATTAATGAGCATATACAAGTTGTGGACCGTATTCATTATTTTCCTGAAGAGCGAAAAGTGGAGCACAATGTTGGAGCGCGTTATTTTATGGCCGTAGATTGGCGAAGTAAAGCAATCAGAAATTCGAGGTATCCCGTGGCAGTTTTAACTTTGGTAGAGCTTAAGAGATTGTCCTCAACTGCCACGTGGTTGTCTCAATGGTTGGTGCAGTATCCTTAAAATTAAATGCTAGGGTCTTTTATTAAAAACTTGTTTGGTTCGGGGCCTACCATGAAACTGTTTTCCCAGATGGCTTTGTTATAGTATAATTTAATATGGACATAATCGTAAAAGCGCGCCGTAAAAACGTTGACAAGTATAGCGCGCTCGGAAAACGTTGAAAATTGAATGTTATTTTTAATGTCACTGTGTGCCTCCATCCTCTCTACCCCATCGTTTGTTGTGAGTATTCATGAGAAAAGTGAAAGAAAAAGTTCTACAGGTACAGGTAGGCCTCTCAACATAGGCTCACCAACTTAAACATGGAACACGTTTGACAGCTTTTTAATTGTTTCGCACCCACGATGGAAGTGAAGTGAAGAAGAAAGTCCCCAGTAAGAATAAGTCGTTTTTAATTCGGGAACAGTATGACGGAAGGTAAAATTCAAAGAACAATAAATTTCGGCCGTATTTATGATATTTATCGCTCTGCTTGTCTGATCGATGTTTTTGGAAGCTGCTCGTTCTTTTTCAATGCTTAACAATGTACATATTTTCTACTGGTTCATTTATCAATAATAAGGTGTTAAAGGTTGTTGAAGAAAGATATTGCATACTTTACCAAAGCCCCCAAGCCATTATCATAAAACGCCTTAATAGAAAGAAATTGAAAACATTATTTTTATAGTACGTTGAATATAGAATTGATTTTAAATTGTTTCAATGAATGATAACCAACCCATAATGTTTCTAATCTTTAATACAATCTTCAACCATATCATTGATGTAGAAGTTTAGATTGTTTTTGGCACAATAATGTGCGCTCAATACAGATCCTAGTCCTGTTTTCTTACAAAATGCTATTAATCCTCCAAAACAAATAAAGCTTTAGGGTCGGATTCGAAACCGTCACATCTCTCGTGGAACCAGATATCAATTTAAACATCCATCTCACGTTGCAATAAAGATGTAAATATCAACACAAGCTCAGAATCTTTGAGGACGACCACAAGAGCACACCATCATTCGGTGAACCAAGCCAAGTGGAATGGCGCAGATGCCAATTCGGTGCCTGGTTTCATGTTACGAAGAAGCATGGTTGCTCCGATTTTCAATATCTTTAAGCGTATGATATTGTTCTCGCTGTACCGGCAACATCGTCCAATCGGTTCTGTCTTTTATGAAGAATTTATGTTTGCACCGATTGCAGCATTCTTCGAAAAACGCTTGAACTGCATGCATTCGGTTGGGTCGGTTCGCTTCACAATACACGTACAAAGATTTAGAGTGAAGGCAGGAAGCTGTACTAGTAATCGTTCGTATGGTTGGTATTGTTTATCTACTCTATGGTATGTTTCAGTTGTAATTCTACTTTATAGTATATTTTATTCATACAATTGAACGAGCATAAACAAGCAATCAATACCGTTTGAACAAACATAAAAGCAAAAGTTGGATATATGTTTTCAGTAACCGTTTGAAACTGTTTCCATTTGGCATAATGGTTTTTAGGAAAGTAAGTATGGAAGTCAAAGTTGTTGTCAAATAAGCTTACTTACATTTCAATGAGTAGAATATGCTGAAAATCATAACAAATCTTTCTATGTAATTTTACGTGACTGTTCAAATTAAGAGATAATTGTATTGATTTTGATATACATCTGATATAGAAACCATTTTCATCAAATGCTGTAGTTAAATATATTTCCATAATGTATGAAGTTCTATCAGCCACTGGAAAACTAAACACGTTATTTGGTGTTGAAAATATGCAACACTTATCGTGCTGATAGAGAGGAATTGAGATAAATTTAATAATCTTTCAAATGGAAGGATTAAAGCACATTAGAGTAACCTAACAAATAAAACGTGTGTAGTAAGAATATCAGATTTAAAGAAAATACGTAACCAAATTTTTTGCAAACCAATGACCTTCTCTTGGTAGGTTCAGTCAAGGCGCAAGCGCTCGGGTCGGACGCGAACGAAAAAGGAGCAAAATCGAATTTGCTTTGCTTGGCGAATAATATGGCGTGATGAATTATTCATACTTTGATTTCGATCTTGATAAGACTTGAATTCATGGAGAATACCCTTTTTTGGCTTCCCACCGCTGCTCATTGCAAAGCTTTGCCTCCCATGTAAGAATTGCCCTTGCACTATGCGTCTTCCATACGCTAGATAAAGGAGGATGAACCGTCTGAAGCAAGCGGATCCCAGCCCATGTCGTTGAAATGTACGCTCAGCAGTAAAATGTCTGGTATTGAAAAGTTTTGTGATAACGATAAATCCGGAAATAATACGCCACGCCTGGCCACACACAACATCGCGTAGGGAAGCGTGCATGATGAAAACCGGGAAAAGCAAAAAGAAAAACTCGGAATCGCCAGGGTACAGCAAAAGACGAAACTACAGCCGGACAGCTAGCCATTGGTCAGTCGTTGGTGGCGTTTGCATATCTCGGACACAAGATTCATTTCACTGACGTCCATTTTTCATGCCCTTGCTTGTTTGAACCGTTCGGCGCCGGGTGTTTGCATTACCCATTGCGATTGCCATGACTGCTCGTTTATCCATGAATTTGTTTGAAGTTTTATCCTTCTTCAGTTCGTCCTTTCGCTAACTTTTATGTGTGTTCGAAAATTGTCTACCGATTGCGAACGATGAGCCCTGGCAGAGAAGCGATGAGGTCATTCAGTGCACACGGATCAGTGAGCAACTGGGCGCCTCCATCGGATGGACACTTCCGTTTGCAAAGACGACGAACAATTGTGACAGATTTATGGAGGCGCCTTGTTTTCTTGTCGGTTTGTTTGACACAGTTAAGTAAAAGGTTGGAATATGTTTGTGATATTGAACGTACGTAAGCTTTGGTGTGAAAAACTGAAAGTGTTTTGTTCAATTATGAAACATCTAACCTTTTATTTAATCCTCAGCTATCCGCAAAAGCATATGTAAAAAAGTCCCAATAAAGTATAAATTATATTTTTGTTTTCGACAGGTGTGTCCAACTTGTTTTATCTCAATATTTGCAAGGAGAAAACAAGTTTTTCTCTTTCAAATAAATTAATTAATTTAATCCCTTAAAAGATTTCCTTATGCTTGTATACTTCCCCTAAATGAGCTGCCTAAGAAACGCTAAATCGAGACAGGCATACAGTGAATAGTGTTTTTGGTCACTCTGAAACATTTAAAAATAATGGAACCTTTTAAAAACCGCCTTTTGCTTCCTTTTTATAAGGCAATGTTTCATTTGGAACGTGACTTTTACTTTTATGCTAGCTGAATAAAACATTTCTAGAGGAACGAAATCTCTTACTTCACTCTTAACGGTGCAAGCGTAGGATGGCAAGGTCATACATAAAACATAAAATATCCTTCTATTTCTAGTTTCAAAGCGTCAAGAAAATCTGCTCCTCAAAAAGCATGAGAACGTGGTTGAAAAAATATGATGGGATTGAATTTCGGTTGCTAGGGAAAATGGTTGCTTCTGCCTGCGTTACATTTTCAGATCCATAAACGAATCTAAGCAATGAATTTTGTTTTATTTGAGTCATGTGGGAGGTTTACATTATGCGTACATGGACATTTTTGCATGAGTGCAATGGTACATATTCCTGAAAGTACTTGAATTTCAATATGCGGTAACCAGGTAAACATTGTATCAAGTTGTAACTTTCACACATTTGCCCGATACTCGGAGACGGAAAGAAGAAAAAGATAAAAAATTTCTTTTATCTCAGGCACACACTTTCTAATGGGGGTCCATTACTTGTGCACTTCGTTACGAATTAATGAAAACCCTTGGCGTTTTCAAAGTAACGGGAAAATTAGGTAGCACGGAAGAAAAATGTATCGAATCATTGAACCGTCATTATTAACAGGAAATCAAAGCGAAACATATGGGAAAGGAGGGAAAAAAGGATCGTCCTGAGATTAATTGGGCAATTACTGTTCGTTGAGATTTTTGGCTCACGCTTGAAAGAATCAAGCTTCGGTGTGGAAAATGCTTTTGTTTTGCGCTTGTTGGGAGAGGCTTATCGTATTTTAGGCTTATTGGTGCGTGGTGGTGGTGGTATGACGTGGAATTACACGCGGAAGTATCTACAAGAGGGTTTGCTTTATTGAATGAAGAACAGAAATATAGGAGTGCAAAATAAAATGTGAAATTTTGAAATGATCATTGGCATAGTAAATTAATCGTTGAAGCCTATACAGATAATAGCCACTCATAACAAGACATACTTATCGTTTGTTTCTATAGCTTTCTTTTATTTTTAAAAAGTAGTTAAAGTAGGGTAAACATTAAAATTAATTATTTTGGAATTCTTTTCTATTCAATTTAATGCACCATCAAAGGAAGCTTAAAGTCGATTACAAGCAGTTCCTCTTCTACACATGCTAGGAAACATAGGATTTCCGACAATATGGATCGACCACACCACAAATCACCCCTAATGAACCATTAATAACAATGGAAGACAGTAAGCAGATAGCGTGCGTGACAGGTCGGAAAATCGTTAGCAACGCTTGATTGAAAAAGATTGACCGAAGGAATCCGGTACATTCATTAGGGCGCATGCGAAAGTCAATCGTTATGGTCACGAATGTTGCCGATGAAACGAATCGTTCTGGTAGCTCACATTCATTCAAAATATCTTTCTCTGGAAAAAAACGCTTGAGCGATAATTTACTCTAGACAAAAAGGTGCCCCCCAAATCCGATTTTGTAAGTTCAATCCGGAAGGCAGGTGATGGTGGTCTGTGGAGGCAGTAATCAATCGAAGCCGAATGTGCGTCGAAACACCATAAAACATATCCTTTTTCTGGGTTTCCAGACAGTGGTGGTATGTTTCCGCTCGTTCGTAATTAGGTGCGTAAATCATCACGTTTCAAGCCAAAGTCTACGTGTGAACATTTTATTTTTCTTCGTTCCTTTATTGTATCTTTATCGTTTCTTCTGCTTCTTCATGGTCATTAATAATGATTGTTTGCCAACTTCCGGGAGTTTTTGTTCGGAAGGAAGGAAGGCAAAGGGAAACGAGAACTTATTGCCGGCCCATTCTAGAGAGTGTTACTTTTTCTTCAAGCTGTCCTGATCAACCAGCAACACAATGTTCCATTAAAATGAAACGTGACGCGGTGTTTTCCGAAAGGGAGCTTTTAAAATATGACACCACGCTGCTATATTTTCACTTTGTCTGTCGCTTGAACGTCGAAACTTTATTGTTTATTTATCAGAAATCATTATTTATGGCATTAAATCGTATTTCAGTTTTAACGCAAATGTATACGCTCGCATGAGTCAGTGAAGATGGCGAGAGGTGCGTCATAGTGCGAAGAAGCGAAGAAGTTTTTTCATTTTATGTTCTGGCCAACGGAGGAGGCATCCTTACTGTCAGTTTTAGGTATCTACCATTTTGCACCAGTTTTTCATTTTACACTTTGCTCTGTTCTCTATGCGCCATATTTGCCACTTTCGTGGCGTCTCCATTTTCCTTTCGACCGATGTTGTTCGTTCTCGGGGTTCTTGGAAGTACGCTTGAGTATTTATTTCACAAGCCATGGCTCATTCGTTTTCATTCACTGTTGTCGTAAAAACTCATGGTAATAAATCAGTTATATTTCATTTGTTCTCCCGTGCCCCGTCACTTCTAACTAGCGTCTAGGGAGGAACCACTGAAGCAGGACGGGAAACGAACCGCTTTGTATTTGACACAACTATCGCAGTCAGTTTCACGCTTTGGTCGGTAAATTTGTTTGTGGTCTTGGCATTATTTTCTTTGTTTCTTCTCAAGGTGACAGAACCAATAGAATCATAAAAGTTTCCAGAGAAAAGATTCAAACTGGTCGGTGTGTTTGTTTTCCGGACATTTCTTCGTTGTGTAATATTAACTCCCTGCTTTAAATGTTTTTTTGTTGTTGTTGTTGTTACGTTTTAGATGATATTTATAAAGCAGAAACCGAAAATAATAAAGCAGTAAGCGTTATAAGTATTTACAAATGGTTTGCGTTCTAAGGAAGAAAAAACTAAAATGAATCTCCCAGTGATGTGGAATACAAATTCCTGCTACAGTTTTGTTTTTCTTTTATTCTTGATAAAACATTTTTCTCCTTACAACACAAAGCGTTGGATTGAGAAATGGTTCATGTCACCACCTTACGATGAACATGACGTTGGGAATATTAAAAGTAATTGGGGTCAATGTTTCGGTGCCAAGGATACTATTTATCTTGCGGGTGTCACGGTAGCATGCAGTGGAGTGATGTTTGCGGTTTCATTGTAATTTATCTTTAAGAGCTTTTTTCAGCAAGCTTAACAATTTAGGTTCTTCAGCAAACCTAACCATATATGGGCTAACTTGTTTTCGTTGCAATATATTTTACAGCCATTTTGATTTTATCAGATAGAGCTGCGTGAGAGAAAGATAGACAAGGGTGAATCATAAACATGGTAATGCATGTGTTTGATCGGTAAATATTGCCAACACAACAAACAAGCAGCCCGCAACATCCCGCGACCGTCAAAACTGTTATTGAAATTGATTTTGGTTTAATTGCATTAAGGTCTGAGACGCTAAGAAGGCAATTGAGGAAACAAAAGCTTGGCTTACTACGAACTGGTTGACTGCGAACGAAATCTAGCAAAAAGTAAGTAGATGTGATGGAAACATAACCATTCGTCACGATACAAAATTTTCGCGTGTGTAGTTCAAAGCTCACCAGAAGCAAGTAGAACTGCTTGATCCTCGCGTGCATCACGGTCAATTTCCGTCAGCTGCTAGGTTTATCTGATAATCCGTGTTTTTCTACTTCCCTAATTGGTTGCTCGGAGAAAGTTGAAGAAATAGCGCTTGGCTGGCTACAGTTTTCCTAACCGATGGCTGACGGTAAAACGAGGGAACGAAAACTCAATCCTTTTCGTCCGATAAAACCCTCTGCCAGGCAAAGCATTCAATTGGTACAACACGCAGAAGTGGCATTCCGTTTGCATGTTGGTCCATGGCATGGAAAGCGTGCTGTTAATTGATTAGGTCGTCATCAAGAAGGATTAGCAACACGGTTACTAATTTATGGTGGGGTGCAAATTCCGGGCCGACTGAAACTATTCTCCGTACACCAACGGATGGTCCGTCCCTGACGCTCACCAAGCCCAAGGATCAAACATCGGAGAGTTGGGCGATGATACCGAGCAGCTGCTGCTGCCCATTGGGATAACGGAAACGATCCATTTTCCTGGCTTCATTTAACACGTGGTGTTAGTTTCGTTACTCGACGCTTGGCTGTTTATCCGGATTGGGTGGAATTTCATCCCCGCTTCAGAACGGGGTAGGCACGATGGATAATGGCAAGCATTGGATCCATTCCGGCACGGCTTAGCGGCTAATGAAGAAAAACGAATTGGTTCCGCCTGCCGACATGCTTGTATTATAGGCGAAACGTGCCAGCTGAAGGTCCGTGTAGTTCGGGCTCAATTAGAGGGTAGTTTATCATTCGATCTAGCTTTCGCGTTCGGTGGACGTAAATCTTCGGACAACACTTTGACTTTGTTTGCCTGACTGGTACAAATCGGGTTTAACAATGCGGTAGGGGCTAAAAACTGGTGTTCTTTTCGTTTATTTATGGAACATTTCAATAACACGAGATCGAAAAATGGACTTTAGAGGAGTATTCAAATTTTGAATAGATCAAAATCATAGGACTAGGGAATCGACTGCGGGTATTGATGTCCCCTGAGAAACGTTACAGCAATCGATGTATTTTCAAAACGTATTACAAATTGAATGATTAAGAGAGACTTGTTTTAATTATTTTCAAACGTGAAGCAAGCAAGCATTACCATACTTACATTTAATGGAGAGTACTCTTTGGAGATTGTTATTAAATTATTAGAAAATATCACCATATTTTGAACACAATACTTGAGATGTTGATCAACAAAACCCAAATATTGATCGAGATGCTTTTCTCATATCGATCGAACAATCGTCTGGAGTTCGTTGCGTTTGTGTACATTGTAGCTAAAGATAGTAAACTGGTGGTCGGAAGCAGATTGACGAGAGCGGATGTGGTGAAAACAATTTCATTGTTAGCAGAGTCTTGTTTTCATTTTACCGATGTACAGTACTGAATTGTTTATCCATCACTTTTCCCCTCGACAAATCTTCTATTTGTGCATTTTCTTTCTTCCAACTCTCCATCTTACTTCTTCTTCAACAAAGTTTCGTGCTTGATCATAAATTGGTGGAAAACGTCCCACTGACACGCCTTGTCTTGGGTGTTCGGTTTCAGTGACTTCTTCCACTGGGTGGCTTGAAAATAAACGTCGATTGATAAGATTCTAGCAAAGTGAAGAGAGCTAGAGAAAAAGAGCAATAAGGCGAAGCTTTTCGAAGCCACCAGAGGGTTTGTATTTTCTTCTTCGCTTTCCACACCAATGATTTCCGGTTTGTTTTTAGGATTTGGTGCGTAAAATGAGCTTCGGGGCGGGCTTTTGAAAATTAGTTGATTTCGTGGGCGTCGTAGGAATTGGTGGACGATTTGATTTTTCGTTTGAAATATTTTTGTTTAGGTTTTGTATTCTCTACTCCATTTGATGTCAGCTTGTACAAAGATTCTGCTTCTCAAGTGGTTTCTATGGATAGTCAGCAGAGCGACTCACATTCGGAGCTCAAAATTGAACACTACATTTCACTGGAAGTTAAGTACCCATTGAAGAGGGCTTAAAATTGAATGAAACCATGATGTGAAGTTTGCATAAAGGGAAAGTAAAGGACAATACTATATGCAAATTTATTACGCTTGCAGTCGGTATCGTAAGGAGTTAGTTGAACAAAATATGGCTTCAAATGTCGTATTAAATGGATGTTTTAGAATACTGTAAATGTCCCTGAATGAAATTGAATGATGAAAATGATAAATAAAAAAATCTTTCGACATGCAACGGTGAAAATGTCGAACATTACGCATTGTAGGTGTTAGGACCTGGTACCGGTGCGAATCATGGGTCATTAAAAATTAATGTTCATCGATAATGAAGCATCCTCCCATTCTCTCTAAAACTGGTAGCTGTTTGGTAGCTGTTAATCTTTTCCTCGAGGGGCGAACGCTCCTAGAGCGCAAACTTTCGTCGGGAGGACCAGAACCTTGTGGAAGCTAAATTATCGCAAACATCATCGGGTATTAGCACGGCCTCAAATGCTCTCCCAGGACCGATCGGACTGAGGACTCACTGGCCTTGCTGATCCTGTTTAGCAGGTTTAGGCTATACTGTCACTGGCACAACGCTTGAATCGCACGAGCGCACTTGTTAAAGTGATTTCGTTCTAAGTGCTTGAAAAGGAGTGCTGATAAAACACTCTCACACATTCTCTGCCTCAAAATCAAGAAAGTTGTCCCATTCGTCCGTATTTCTCTGCCCTTTCGTCTCATGAGAGTAATAAATAATCGTAAATGGGTTCGTTCGGCACATTTGAAGCACGCTTGATTTTCTAACAGTGTGGTGAAATATGTTCCCTTCAAACTTTTACCATCAGCTTGGATCGTGCGTATTCATTTTTTATGGTTTTCCGACCAGTACCTTCCTTACACAACCCGGCACGGACCTGGCTTCACAGGAAAGTTAGTAGGTCTCAGAGTGACGGCTGCAACGAACTGTTTTTCATCTCCTTTCCCGGGTGTAAATGTATCTGTGAGTTTGTGTTCTTCAGAATAATAAAAGATGGGGCGCGTCTTCGACGAAGAATCTTTACCCGCAAAATTTCTGCGAATTGCCCACAGAACAATATGTTTTACAGTTTCACACAAACAATAGTAATGCAACACTAAAAAAAAGTTCTTGGCCATATTGTTCATCGGCTCTGATGCATTTCATGATTTTGCTCCAAAAACCCCAAGCCACTCCAGCACGTGCGAAGAGAAAGGACGTTAAAAAGCATAAAGACAACAACATTGGAAAGTTTATCCAATCGCTTCTTACAGTTTTATCAGTGTCTTCGAAGATCGCGAATATATAGAAAACGGCTACAATATAGTAATTAAAATTACTTTTAGTAATAAAACGAGATGTTTATCGTAGCGTTAATATACATTCGATTACATTAGTGTAAACACAGATTATCAAGCAATCAAGATCCCATGTTGAATTTCCTAATAAAGGTCGGTTCTCGGTTGTTGAATGATTTAAAAAAAAATAACCAGGCAATGTTTGGATTATGCAAACACAAATTAGATTCCATCTGGAACGGACAGCATAAATTAACATTTTTCACTGAGTATCCCTGCTTCGAAAAAGTTATCACTTTTAACGATACCCAAACCCTGCGGCATACTTTGCCTCCTTTTTGAATACTTTTGTAAATGATCCTTGTTAGAAAAAGTTGAAACTTTGTTCGTCGCATACTCCGTCGACTTATGCGACAATGCTGAAACCACGATCCCGTTGCGACCAACCAAAGCGAGAGGCATTGTGAGGTTGTGTTTCAAGGAGATAGGAAGGGAACGAGAAAATGATTTTATAATAGGGACATTTTGACGAAATTCCAGGGAATAACCGTACACACGCTTTACCGCATAAGCATCATGTATCTCTGGTACTGCTTTCCAGCTCCCTTTCCGGGAAACCCCGGCAAAAGATAGGCTAAAAATGTTTCACAAGATTCATCCCTCCCTAAAGGGTCGGGTCCATCCTGGATCTAAACAATTCCGACGGGAATACCATGGTCAAAAAACTAAGCGTTGTTGGGTGTGGTTGCTCGGGTGGAAAAGTTTGACTTCTCCAACTTATTCCACTGACCTGAATGGCGCTATCATTAGACTGGTTTTTTTACCACTCCACTTCTGTTGGAGGAACAGAAACGCTGCTCACTGGAAGAATGCTTTGCATTTGTGGACAGATTCCACGAAAATCTGTCATGGGTAATGAAAAGATAAATATAAGCTGAACGGTAAAAGTTTCCCTTGGATTAGGCAGTTTGTAGGTTGGTTTTTTCGTTCATTCGCATGTTTCTTCGTCCCATCCGGACTTTAAGTTTCCTTCTCTAGCCATAGGCTGACAGGTGGATGACATTTTGTTAAATAGTCAGATACATATCATCCAGTATCTGCAAAGCAACTGGTGCGTGTGTGGAGGGATATTGATTTTGCGTCAATTGTTTGCTCTACTTACACTCTTTTCCATACTTATTCAAAATATCGCTACAGATATACTTATTTTAATTTTCATTAAGAAAGGATCTTTTAAAAGGTCAAGTAATTCCTTGAATATAAACCCTCGTTGAAAAATATCCTTCCACCACAAAAAACTGATTTTATCGTTTTTATGTATCATAATTCGTTGACACCATTTATAACCTCGCTGTTGTTCACCACAACCTGGGAGCATATCAGGTTTACTAATTCGTTTATTAAGAGGAATTTTTACGACCACTGCTTCTCGGTGGTTGTAACTGGAGCACCATGGGATTGTCTGCTGGTAAATTTATCACCCAACGAGAAAATAATGAATCATGATGGTGCACCATATAGAAGTGATCTTGTGGCCAAGAAGCATAAAGCCTCCCTTACCGGGTGATGTAAGGATTCACACTTGATTGCCTACATTATTCTGCTATTTGCTGCTCGACAATCATTTACCCCAGAGGTTATTAGCAGGAACTTATTTCCGGCAAAACCATTTTCAGAAAAAAATCTGTTCAAGACTGCAGCGCTTTAATAATGCCCGCCAACCTATTGATGTTACATCTTATTGCTATTATTCTTATTGCAAATGTAAACAACACAAATTATGTCATTTTCATCAGAATTAAGCGAGGGACAATTTGTGATGCGCCTTGTCTAGCGCTCTGGGATAGCTGGTTGCTCCTCGCTCTTTTTTTAGAAGGTCATCACAATCAAAGAGTACCCAAGCACCAAGCAGTAACCCACCGTACAGACCGTCTGACCGAGCCAGGTATGAACACAGTACGACATGAAGATAGCCGGAAATTTTCGCTGGCACGGCACGTTTCGGCTTTGGTTGGCAAGTTTCTCGGTTTCGCGTCAGGTGGAGATATTTAATTAAACGATTATAATGCTCCGTCATCATTACAATTGCATACTTAATTAAATGCAACCGGTTTGCAGTGTCATGAAGAGACTGATGTTGCTGCTACTGGAGTCAAGGCCTGGCAAGACCAACATCCGAATTGGTGGATGACGTTGGGAAGGTTTGAGGTTAAACACAATGGTTCACGGTATAAACATTCTGAAATACATGTGTATGTAATACATGTATTGTACAGTAAAATGACATTCCGAAACGTGGAAAGCTTAATATTGTTGATCCAATAAAAAAACGAAAGTTGTGTTATTATTTCAATTTAGTGCATGTTTTAACAAAAGTGTATTTCAAGCAGTAACAAAAACCAAATGATTTTTGAAATCAATTTTAACGTAATGTAATGCCTAATTTCCATATAACCGTTTTAAAAAATCCAATTGAGTACCAAAACTATTAAGCATTAATTGAAAATTTTAACAAAATTGAAAATCATCCAGTGAAGTGAGACAGTAAATGCTTCCCACAGCATCATTACCAGTAACGCGTGACTTGCCCGCAGGCCAATTGGATTGCCAATCTGTCCCAAGAAGGCTCATTTTGAGAGCACAGAGTTCCATATCCTGTCGCGTTATGATCCTTTTTTACCTCCCCCTCTGCCGGAAATTTCGTTACCCAGAAAATCGTTATCAAAATAATTGAATTAAAACATTGCCCTTTCAGCGACGGCTGTTGATTTATAATTTCAATTAAGCCATTACGGCGGGTAAGAGAAACGCAGGGGTTTGGCGACGGAGAAACAGATGCTTCTGCTCGTTCCTGTGAAGTGGAAAGCGACGATAGGCACGAGGTGGATTATTGAACGATTCGATTTCCTTCGACGCGCTTCCGTCTCCACCTTATCGCCGTCTTATTTTTCGAAGCACGCGAGCAGTAGGCGATTAGCAGCGAAATTCGATTGTCCTATCTCATTCTCTGTCACAGTCACGCAGCATCCGTTTTACAGTCGCTCCACTCGTCTGTGGATACTTTATTTTTATATCTTGCCTTGCACCATTCTACCGAGCCTCCTTAACACCCAATTCCATTATCGTTCACGATCGCATGGAACGAGCGGCTTGTAGCGATTTTTCTTGCGATTTGCTTTAGCTAAAATCACTCTAAAGCAACACGCACACATTCGCTCGGTTTCGTCGCTTCAAGCCCTTTTTTGTCGCCTTCCTATTAGTTTCTTTTGTTCTTAGCTTTTGTTCAGTGGCGTTTCGTACTAGCATAAGCGACGAAACACTTGCATCCACATGGGAAATGCACGCTTCTTAAAGTTAATCCCCGCTAATCATCTCTTAAATCAGCATTATCAGCATCATCATCGTCAGTGGCAGCAGCGTTCAACATGCAGTTCACGTTCCCATTCATTGCGAACAAAGGGCAACGCACTTCACAAAACGAGTTTTTTTTATCTTTGCAAGTTTTAATTAATTTAACTGAGAAAGTAATACTTAATGAAGTCATTATCATTTTAAATCAGTTTTCTTACTACCGTTCGGAACAGCGACAGTAGAGGCTGCTCTAAGATGGAAGTAAAGCTATCGGTAAAGCATGTTGGAAACGGGAAAAACTTAAACTTCGCACCGTCGGATTGTTTTTCCCACGATTACCTTCATATCCGACCAGCTGGGGAATATCCTGTCGACATCTTTACCACCTCGCGTCGCAAATGTTTGCTCGTCATTAGCATATTGAACCGGTGGTTGAAGTAAACGTTTTGTCTGTGAAAAAACACCAGGTGTTCATAGCTATTCCCCGGGGTCAAACATGGCAGTCACACATTCTTACTTAAATTTCACGCCCCGCGCATCGCTCCATTCAGGGTTTTTGAGACGAGAACAGCTGCTCTGAAGTCGATATTGTAGGGATTTTGCACCTTGGTGTTCCGAAGAATTTCCCAAACTAATTATCAGCGATATGATTGCCCGTATTAAAAGCACATGTTGTTCGCATCAAAAGAGAACGCCGACGTTCTAATGTTCAAGAGCACATTAGCCCCTCAACTGTAAGCGTAGGAGAGCATGGCTAAAGATGGACTCTACAGACCGACAAACTACCTTTTAAGGCGTATAAAGTGATAGGTTGTGATCTTTACTGATCCCACGCTGCGAAAATACTCCTTTTTGCCACTTAACTACGTCGTTTTTGAACGTTTTCCAAAACAACACAACCAGTTACCAAACTCGGGGTTTCAAATGCTTTTCTATTGATAGTTGATGAAAAATAAACAACGGATGTACCGGCCCTTCTGTTGGCTCAGCTTTTGTAATTTTAGAGGAAAAACGTAAACACTATCGCTAAACAACAGATGGAGCATACCGTTTTGGTCCAAAGTTTCAACTAGCTTGAGCCGAAACCTGTTGGGGATCATTTATGAAAGTGCAAAAACTAACATAGCAAACTATTTACAAGTAAACAGAAACTAAATTGGGTATGAAGTTGTTGGTTTCTTGAGTTCATCAAAAACTTAGTTTGATTCTAAAAGAAATTGTAATCAAAACTTTTGGAAAAACTCTTTATTTTCAAAAAAGTTTCTTGTATGCAAGTTCCTGTAAAAAATTTGTAGAGATGGTAACAATTTTAAAAACATCAATTCATACTAAAGCTTTGTAGTTGTTAGATCCCATCAAATTTATAGCACATAATTGACTCTCTTGTTCCATATTCCGTGCTACCCCCGGTCACTGCTAGTGAGACTTTCATTTCAATATTTTCCAGTTATGTGTGCACAATAAAATATTACCAACTCGACAGCGAGTATTATACATACATCACCAATTTTGCATGTTTCATTACCGACTTGGCGAACAGCATTTGTGTGCTTCACATTTGCTTTTAATTATAACCCTTCCGAGCTTCTGCACAACCAGCGCTCTTTCGCACGAAGATTTCAGATGGTGGAAGCACGGGATTACGAGGCTTCGAGCGCCTTAGGGTTACACAAACACTAATCCCATCCTCACATCGTTTGTTTCGACAACATTTCTGGCCCTCGCTTTTCCGGAAACCCTTTCCCTGGTTTCATGAGATGTGTTTTTTATTAGAACTGGTGTGGTGGAGTATTTGTAATTACAAACTTTTGCTACACGGCCCTGGAAAATGTGCCGGGGCGTCTTGTGCTGCCATCTATTACCAAGAGTTGCTCTAGGTTTCTTAATCCGCAGAAATTTTTTTTTGTTGGTTTTCGGTGCTGCGCTGGTTGAGAAAATTCGCGAGAACGCTGGTCATAAGAACGTATTAGTACTATAACAGTTAATCAACGTGGTTGGGCAAGATTTGGCAAGTCAAAGAAAGTCATATTGAATTCCGCAATGTATGTTATCGTTGCCAGCGTCGTTAAAGAAATACTACTACAAAAACCCTGCTCTGACCACGAAAGGGGTGTCGTGGTGGTATTTTCTACTTGACAAAATTGCCCTCGGTATGCTTGAAGGTTTTCGCTCCCCAACCGATGAGCGAATTCTAGCAAGAAAATTGTCGTCGTCGTTGTCGGTTCGGAAACCGGAAAAGCGTTGGTTCAAAAATAGAAACCGCTTGTTCCGGAACCGAAATACCGGTTGAGTTCTATGACTCGGGGGCTTACGTTGATCACACAATCTCTGGAAATGAGTGTGCTCTGAGAAACCAAGAACGTCGTGTTGGTGCGGTGGTACTACTTTTGATGGCAATATTTTGGATCGCTGCCGGAAGCAAACTCTAATGCTGTGCATAGGACGAAGTAACTACTACTCCAGAAACTCACATATTTCCAAAGGGCTTTTGATTATGAACTCGCCACAGGAAGCACAAGAAGCGTTCCGATTTATGAGGAATGGTTGTTAGTAAGGCAATAAAGATCGAAATGAAATTTTAACGTTTCCGTGGCCCAATTACGAAAACTAAATGAGTTTGAAGCTACACATCGTCCTCACCTACGCCCAGCGATGTGTGTGTGAGATCAGGAAAGTCGTCCAATAAAATTGGACCAGACCGAATGATGAAATATTTCAGCTTGTATCGTGAAGCTACTGCTAAATTATCCTACAACTCTCATGGTTTGAGGTTCAGTTGTTCTAATTAAAGGAGTTTAGTTTTCAGAAAATGGAAAATCATTCCAATGCTAGCGCCCACCAACTGTGTTCAAGAAGAGGACGAATTACTAACACTCTTGTATTTTCTACTATAATTTGCAGAAGCTATGAAAACGAGAATATTCGCAAGGCCTCACGATATAAGATGGTCCGTATTTGCGGAAAACAACTTTCTTCATGGTTTACATTTTCCACGCTGAAAACGACCGAGGGCATACCGGCGCATCTTTGAAGCTGAGCCGCAGTGAACATAGCAGCAAACTAATTATGAACAGACTGGTTTAGTACACATGAGAGGTGTTTCTACGAGTTTGTTATGCTGTTGGACGATGCTCGAACAAGGAAATACATTTGAGTTAATTAAAATTTGCCCACATGTCCAAATGTTTACGTTGTTGTATGTTTTCTCTTATTCATACAAAACATTCCCTCTCACACAGTAGCAGTGTTGGGCGCTTTAGTAGGATAAATTTATTGGTAATGGTTAGCTAAATGTAAGTAAACTTTTTCTTACAAAATTTAATCCGACCCTCTTTTAAAGATTTTGGCGAAGATTGTTTGCCATGGTTTGTATGTTAGTCGTGTGTTTTTGGGGTTGCATCTCCTTGCCATAGACTTGTTACAATCTTTTCTACCTTATATAATGTATTTTAAAGGATAACTTCGAATAGTGTAATCAATTTTTTCAGAAACAAGTATCATTGAAACAGTTTGAAAATATAAGCGTGTTAAAAATTTAAACATTTTAACGGGTTCAAACGTCAGCGCCAGGTTTGCCGGCAGAGGGCGATACATGTAAATTAAACGGAGAGAAAATAAAGAGAACTCACGTTCTTTCTGAACCGAACGTTCTATCTAAAACGAACCACCGGAGAGGAAAGACGTGAGTTTTAGCATACGCTAAAACAGTCTATTGTATCCAATCAAATTAAAATTTGACACTAAAACTCACCGGTTCGTATCGATACTTTCGATGTAAAACTGCGTTAGCTGAGATAGATAAAGCAGCCGCTCGCTGGAGAAGTGAAGATCCCCGCATTCGCCCCTGAAGCCTGGGATCCGAGCAAGTGCCCGTGCGATAAGTGAAAATCCCCGCGTTCGCCCTTGAAGCCCGGGATCCGAATCTTGCCGCCATCGCGATTGTGTCATAGCCCCGCGTCCACATCGGAGCTTGGGCGACACATCTACGAGCCGATCAGTGAGCTAGTGCCTGCGTGAAAAGTGATCCCCGCGTTCGCCCTTGAAGCCCGGGATCCGAATCTTGCCGCCATCGCGATTGTGTCATAGGAAGCCCCGCGTCCACATCGGAGCTTGGGCGACACTTCTACGAGCCGATCAGCGAGCAAGTGCCTGCGTGAGAAGTGATCCCCGCGTTCGCCCTTGAAGCCCGGGATCCGAATCTTGCCGCCATCGCGATTGTGATAGGAAGCCCCGCGTCCACTTCGGAGCTTGGGCGACACATCTACGAGTCGATCAGCGAGTAAGTGCCTGTGTAAGAAACGAAGATCCCCGCGTTTGCCCTTGAAGCCCGGGATCCGAAACAAGTAAAGAGCCCGCATTCCTTTGGAAACCAAGGTCACAACCTAAGTGTAGCCGCGTATCCGCCACTTGGAGCCCGGAATCGAGAGCTGTGCCAGAAATTGGTTTCGAGATGATTGAGCCGTCCGTAAGTGAAGACAAATGCGCCAAGTGCGGGGGAGAGCAGACGGAGGACATGGTGCAATGCGAGGACTTTCGCAAGTGGTTTCATTTCACCTGTGTTGGTGTGGACGCCGAGCTGGCAAAAAGAGATTGGTACTGTCCCAGTTGTGTGCCATCCAGTGCGACGGCGAACGTTAACCCCGATGTAGGCGCTATTACACGGGAGATAAACGCACTGCGAGATTTGCTGAGAGACCAGCAGAGGGATTTTGCGAATAAAATGGCCACGCTCTCCTCGTCGACAGGCCAGCCTCATGCAGTTTGCGCATCAAGCACCCCAAAGGCCCCTCGTGCCTGCTCAACCCCGGAGCAGCCATCTCTTTACGATAATGAACTGACGAAGACTCAGCTAGCCGCGCGACACGTGGTGTCAGCCAAACTTCCACCGTTTTCGGGCAATCCGGATGAGTGGAGAAACTTTAAATGCAGATTCGACACGACGACAAAAATGTGCGGATTTACGGATGACGAAAATGTGATGCGGTTAGGTGAATGCCTCAGTGGCAGGGCCCTGAAGGCAGTGCAGTGCCGGCTGCATCAACCAGAGAATCTGAAGGAAATTATGGAGTCGCTCGAAACCCTGTTTGGACGACCAGAGGTGCTCATCGAAAATATTCTCCAGCAAATTCGCCTAACTCCGGTACCGAAAATGGAACGAATGCAATCGATCGTGGATTACGGCATCGCGATTGAGGAGCTGTGTGCTACCATAAAGTCCAGTGGCTTACAGGAGCAAATGTATCGTGCCACGTTACTGCCGGAACTCGTAGAACGTCTGCCTCCAAACCTGCGTCTGATGTGGGGTATGTACCGGTGTACACTGGTGGGGTCCGTAACCCTCGACCAATTCGGTGCATGGATGAAAACTATAACACAAGCTGCCGTGAGCGTGACACCTCCGACACAGTTCATAAATCAACCATCAGCCAGGCCACGACCAGTAAACACGCATTTCGTAGATTCGGAACATACGTCACATAGTTTCTGCATAGTTTGTGAGGAGCCAGAATGTCCAGCGGGCGCAGAATGCAAAAAACTGCTCGCGTTGACGGTGGATAGGCGCTGGAGCTTCGTCCGCGGAAAACACATGTGCAAACTGTGCCTGTGGAAACACGGTGGAAGATGCCACATTACGAAGAAGTGTGGCGAAAACGGGTGCCGCGCGTACCATCATCGGTTACTGCATTGCGATGATACCGCGAAACCCCGAACCGAAGCCACAGTGTCAGCACATACCACGCCGACGTCAAAGGCCATCCTACGCTACATGCCAATAAAACTGCACGGTAACGGAAAAACCATTGAGTCGTACGCCCTCTTCGACGAAGGTTCATCGGTAACCCTCATGGACCACACGTTACTGCAGGAGCTAAACCTGGAAGGCTACGAAGATCCTATATGCCTGAGCTGGACCGGTGAACAAACCCGGGACGAGCCCCACTCCCGCACAGTATCGTTAAAGATCTCTGCCATTGGCGATAACGGCAAGAGCTACGTTATGCCCAAGGTGCACACAGTAGCTGACCTGGCACTTTCGGCACAAACCTTTTCAGCCCAGGAGTTTGCTAAAACGTACGCCCACCTTCGGGATCTTGACATCCTGAGTTACTCCAATGCCAAGCCGCGTGTACTCATCGGTATGGACAATTACAACCTGACCTGCCCGTTACTAGTAGTCGAAGGAAGCCCGGGACAACCAGTGGCTACAAAAACCCGACTTGGATGGCTGGTCTGTGGGCTGCATGAGGCACAATCTCGGATAAGGACCCAGTCGTTGAACGCTCACACTTGTACCTGGAAGATCGCCGACAATAAGCTGGAAGAAGCGTTGCGTAAGTACTCTCTTACTGACAACGACAATTTTAGCCAGCCTGCGATGACACTCTCCAAGGACGACGAACGTGCCCTTCAGTTGCTGAATAATACGACTCGCTTGTCGGACAACCGCTACGAAACCGGACTGTTATGGCGATCGGATGGCGTGCAGTTACCAGACAATCGAAAAATGGCTATGGGAAGAATGGAGAGTCTGGAACGATGTATGCGACAGGAAAAAGGACTGGCGCGATCCGTCAACAAAAAAATCGAGGAACACATCCAGAAAGGGTATGTACGAAAACTGTCTCGAGAAGAACTAATGGCTACTCACAATTTCCGTAGAAAATGGTACCTGCCGATATTTCCGGTCGTGAACCCAAACAAATCTATCAAGGTGCGCCTCGTGTGGGATGCAGCAGCAACTGTAAGAGGCGTATCGTTGAACAGTAACTTGTTGACTGGCCCAGACCTCCTAACACCGTTGCTCATCGTACTCTACAAATTTCGCGAATATCGATTCGCTATAGTCGCTGATATACGAGACATGTACCATCAGGTGGTGATTAGGAAGGAAGACGAACACAGTCAACGCTTCCTGTCGCGCTGGTGCGACCGCGACCGTGAAGTTGATGAATTTGTTATGACAAGGATGACCTTCGGCGCTACGTGTTCGCCAAGCTGCGCCCAATACATAAAAAACGTCAACGCCGACAGACTTGCCGAACAATACCCACAGGCTGTATTATGCATTGACGAGCAACATTACGTCGACGACCCTTTGGCCAGTACTGAACGAGAAAATGCCATTAAACTAGCGAACGAAGTACAACATATCCATCAACAGGGAGGGTTCGAGCTCCACAACTGGTTATCAAATTCGTCCAAGATTGTCGAAAGCTTTGAAGGCAACATAGAGCAACAGATAGAAATGAACTCTGATCCACCGAATAGCATGCAAAAGGCGCTAGGAATGTGGTGGGTTAGACAGCTCGATACCTTCAGTCTCCGACAGGCGCCCAACCGTGATCGCGAACTGCTCGACGGACAACACGTACCTACCAAGCGACAACTTCTGAGAATCCTCATGAGTACTTATGATCCACTTGGGTTGATCGCTTGCTTCCGGATGTTCTTGAAAGTAATCTGGCAGGAGGTATGGCGCGAAAAAACCGGGTGGGACGAATCTATTCCCAACGAACAAGACAGCAGATGGAAGGAATGGCTGTGCGGGCTCCCGTGTAGAGAAAGCGTAAAGATTCCTCGCCGCTACCGTCGTCAAACTCTCATAGACGGCATGGAAGTTCAGCTACATGTCCTTCGTAGATGCCGGGAAAGACGGTTACGCAGCAGTAGCATACCATCGTTACGCAACCGAGGAGCAGATAAAGTGGACAGCCTGATTCCATCGAAGGACGGCGTCACAAGACGAGCAGTAGTGGTTACCGCGCGAGGAACAAAGTTGGAAAGGCCAATTGTGAAGCTAGTAATTATTGACGTTGAACCTATAGAAAGTGCGATAAGAAAACAGTAGCCGCACTGGGGGGAGTGTTAAAAATTTAAACATTTTAACGGGTTCAAACGTCAGCGCCAGGTTTGCCGGCAGAGGGCGATACATGTAAATTAAACGGAGAGAAAATAAAGAGAACTCACGTTCTTTCTGAACCGAACGTTCTATCTAAAACGAACCACCGGAGAGGAAAGACGTGAGTTTTAGCATACGCTAAAACAGTCTATTGTATCCAATCAAATTAAAATTTGACAAAGCGTGTGCTATTGAATTCACTTCAGATAAACGTTAGATTTTTCAACTACTTTTTGGTATTTTCAACTACAAGGGTTGGTATTTTTCTACTGTTTTTGCCTTGTCGTGACATGGTGCTAGTTGCTTTGCTGGTAGGATCCGGAAGGCGCAAAACGGATTCACCTCTCTCGAGACTACCTCGAGCAAATAATTTCCATGTGAACGTTCCCTACAGCACGTGTACAGCAGCATCCCTTTACTCCATGCTCGGAAGTTTCTTTCCGGGCTATGGATCCAGATTGCCTGTTAATTGGAAAGGTTTACCAGAAGGAACTGGCTTGTCTTTGAGAATCTCCTTTCGTATCGCAACAAGAAGCAGGTAGTGCCCAGGTGAATTTAACTTCGTAGCCATAATTTTCTTAGGGTTACGTTCTGCTTAAAATACCCAACGTTCAAACGATGAAAGTTATATACGTTTGCAAATCCCTGCATGGAATACCTTTTCTGCCAGATGTTTGGTTGAATGATTGCTTTACCTTGCGCCATCCATGATTAATTCATGCGTGATGAATGACTGTGTGAAGGTGGCAGGAAATGATTGTGATGATTTTCTAACTTAATCAACTATAGCATAAATGAATCAGAACGAATTATTCTGTAAATTTCTGCATATAAGCTTTTTATTTGTTTGAAACAAAAAGAAAGAAGATAAATTCGCTAGATAGTTGGTGTAATACAGCAACCCTTGAAAAAAACTATTACTTTTTTAACATATTTTGTTATTGTTGGTTGATGGTTGAAGAATTCCTTTAATTATTGATAATTCGGAGTAATGTGTGTGTGGGAAATTTACCATTTTGATGTTCCGCAATTTATGTCATACACAATTGGCTCACGAACACCGAGGCGCTCCCTCGACGGCGTGGGTTCGAATTCAAACCCACCCTCCGGACCCTCTCCTTTACAAGAGAACTGACTATCCACGTATGCAAAGGGAAAAAATCTAACAAGCCCTTAACGGTCTGACGTGACTGAAGACGGTCGTTTCGCTCAGAATAAGAAGAGCTGCTACGTAATTCGATCCTAAGCAAATAATCATTAAGAAGGGAATTTTGTTTTTCATAACATGAACATACAAATCCAACCTCGTAGTTCTAACATACATTTCGCAAAAATATTCATCCGATTTCGGTGAAGGCAGTTTTTCAAGCAAAGTGGCTCGTAATCCTTACCTCTTGCTCATTAACGTAACCTTGTTTAATGGGCTGAAAGGTGAAAATGAGTGAAGAATGTAATTATGCGCTCGTTTAATTGAGTCACGCAAATTTGTCTTCAAACATAAACAAACATAAATCATACACCTATGAAAACACACAAACACACTAATTAAACAGAACCCACATCAAAGTAGTGACGACATAATTTGTATTAAGAGCTAATTGACATTGCTTGGCTGTGGCTTCCCATTAGCAAAATATGAGCTTCTAAGCCAATTTACTACGTGACTTCCTCACCAAATCGAACGGATGAGAAAATAATTCCTTCCCTTTCGTAACACATAGATTAAAAGCAGCTGAAAAATTCAATACGTTTTCCACTCTGCTCCATGTTTTAAATTTTCGATCATTGAGGTAAGTCTTAGAACTGTTGGCACCATTCGCGACTGGAGGCTAGCAATGAAATGGGAAAGTTATACTTATTGCAAAATTGCCTGACCATGGATTAGAGTTTTCCACACAAAAACTTTCACTTTGGCCCCTGGCATCCGGCTTTCTGCTTCTTTGGAAGTTCGGTAATGGAATAAATTTATTGAATCAATACTACGCCAACCTAAGCATTCTTCAAGGGTCAGATTGAACCATTGAATCGCATGTTGTGCGGGAAGGTATCCGAATTTGTTATCGATTTTATCATCGTCCCAATTTCGTGTTTGTTACCATGGGCGACCTACGGGCGAGCAGAAGGTGTTGGTAGTTTAAATGAAAATGGCACCCTCGACGGAATGGGAAATCACTTCTTGATTTCTTCGTTTCGGCGAATTCTATTCAAATCTCGTTTTCGTACCCTTCGGTAAAGGACTAACATTTGCGTAAGGTAGAGAAATGAGTTTGCCTTTCGTACGCACGGCGACCTAGTTTATTCGAAATAATCCAATTGTATTGTATTTCCTTGTGACATTTACAACTCCATCGCGTAGTTCCGAACTTTTTTGCAATAGTAGTTCTCTTCTCATGCAAAAATGGAAGAATCGCGTTAAATTAAATTCATGAATTTATTTTAAAATGTTTATTGCGAATAACAGCCAGCAGATCATAAAAATCTGAATTATCAATCTATTAAACTATCAAAGCACATGCTATTTGATAGCATTTTAAAAATACTTTAGATTCTCGAATAAGTGCCTTCACTAAAACACAGACAGAAAAAGTTACAGTTTTTGATTTTTCAAAGAAAATTTTAAATTATACCACCTGCTAAGTAGGGTTTCTCAAGAAGAGAACAAAAACCAAATCCTAAGCCCTTGCGACAGGTAAACGCAAAACCTGTCGTTGGAATTGTTTTGAATGTCGCTCTCGCTTTAAATATAGGGCTCTTCTCGTAAGGAAGAGTATCTTTCATGTGTGGCATACCTTTGAAGCACGCTTCAGGGTTCTACGCCAGAATAAAATACCACGGAGTTTCGCAAGATTGGATTCTGCTATCGTAGCTCGACGAAGAATCCGAATAATGTACAAAGTAAAAGCATGAAATGAATCTAATTTACGATGCTTTTTGCGGAAACCCCATGAAAGAGAACAGTTCTGGAGCAATAGTAGCTTATTTAAGGGCAGGCAAAATTCCTCCAGTAAGCAAGAAGTTCTTTTGATACCCTAACACTCAATTTAGGTACTAGACCTAACTCAAGTGCAGGATGGTCATAAACAAGCAGCTAACGTTTTTTCTTAGGGTTTTCTTGTCGTAGCAAACACGTTATCATCATTATTCGAAATATGTCGAGATACGTGACCCACTTTGAAGTCAGTTCATTAGCAGTTTGTTTCTGATGAGAATGAAAAAATTTTTTTTTAAGAATAAAATCAGCAGAGAAAAAATTACAGCAAGCTTTGATTTGTGCTTTAAAAATTTGTGCTTTAAAAAATTCATAAAAGACTTTTGACATTAAGGAAAATCATCTAAAAAGACGTAGTTTCAATGAAAACATTAAGCGAATTTTGTCATCAAACGATTAAACTAATATTTTGCCACGGGGATGTTGAAATAAACATTTTATGTATCCCGTGCCTTTAATTTATTTTATTTCAACCCTCCAACACAACTGACGCTTAAACAGGATCCTTCAGAAACCCTCGCAACATCCACATTGAGGAAGAATTTCCTACCAAGATCTTGCCTTCTAGCAAGAAGCTTTTAAGAGATCTTTTTGGTGCCGACAAGACAGCTACCGTTAAAACTCGTTAGCATGTTTGTAGGCTTAGCTAAGATGAAAGCTTGAATAAGGCGTTAAGGAATACCACGTTACAAAAAATATATCTTCAGGATGCAGAATGGTTCATAAAAGGCGGTGTTTTGGGTAACCCCTAGAATGGATAAGAGTTGGTTAGACCGCTACTCCGTAGCGTCAGGAAGTACCTAACTAAAATGCTACACATGCTTACAGGAGGAGGATATTTTGCGCTTGTGTGTGTTTGGTAAAAAGGCAAAGATCCAAAATGAAGGAGCAAATATTTGCGAAACATTCCACCCATTCCATCTGATGTAATTCGGAAGGCCTTGGCGATGTGCTGTGCAAGTTTTATGCTCGTTTTATAATGTGTTTTTGACGTTGAGTGAAACCTCGTTGCAATATATCTGACATTTTTTAGTTAATTTCAATGAAAAGATGCAACTAAGCAATACCCTTTTCTATTCAAAATGAAATCAAAGTTTTTGAAACCTATTTAAATTGATCTATACTTACCCTCACCATGTGTCTTTGCGGTGACGTTGAGAAAGTTGTGATTGATTTCCACATTTTCATCGATGTCTGCTTCATAGACGACCTTCTCGAAGTAGAGCGGATAGTCGTTCTTGTCGGCGATACCAGTTTTGATGAATTTAGTAACTGAAACAAAATAAGTAAGAGTTGCAAATGTAATTCCCTCGCTAAGAGTAACTTTGAAATAAAGTTATGAACTAAAAGTAAAATCACACGATTGAAATATTTTGCTCTTCCCTTTCTTAGTACTTAGCTTGATTGCAGAGCTTTTATATACTCTAGTTGTATATAAACATAAATAAATAAATAAATTTAGATTTTCTTTCCGTTGCGTGTGTCACTGGGAGGTAATTTCAAACAGGAAAATAAATAAGGGCGCGATAGGATGGAAAATCGAGATTGCAAGCAAAAACGGTGTCTTTAGCATCAACTGTATTTTGGAGGTGGAAAAGGAAACAACAAAAACCATACAGACTGTTAGCTTGGTCGTTCCCTACACTGTTCTTCCGTCACCCTGACAACGGATGCATCTGGGAAGAGTAATATGAAATCCAAACATCGGATACCCATCGAACCTTGGGTAGTTTAAGTCGTGCAAGTTGTCACGATGCACGGAATGGGAACGAACTCAGGGAAAAAAGTTTTTTACAAAAATCAACGTCACGAGAAAGGCATGAATCAGAAACTGGAACGAGCACAATTTGAAACAATTTAAAATCCATTTTGCAATCAAAGATTTTTTGCTTCACTCGTGGATGGATGGACCGAGATTGGAACATGATTCATGGTGAATTGGGATTTCTTTTATTTTTTGGAGATAAACGGTTGTCTTCTGAGCTTACTTCTTTTTTTCTATGACACTTTAAAATTTTCTTGGCTTGCGCGTTGAGAAATACCGGTAGAGGAAAGTCATTCTAGCGGCTAGTGAGTACAGTAACTCACGCGGTCGTATGATACGAGGTGTGAGAAAATTAATCTGCCAGCAACTGATGCCATCGTACTGACCGCTACGCAGACCACCCTCAAGTTGATGTCAGTCAATTGATGCACTTTATTTTTGGGATGCATTTCCGCTGTACAACGGATACAATATCTATGGTGATGGTCCTTTTAAAAAGCGTTTTGTTCATAAAGCACATTACTTGGTGGAGCAGATGATTTTCCACAAGGAGTATATAAAAAAAAAGTAAAAGTGGAATACATTGTTTGATTGTTTTTCTAACACTAATGAACAGTATAGTTTTTCCACAAAATAAAAAAAAATTGTCATTGCTTGCACTCACTTTGCGTTGCAGATCATGCTCGTCTTTTTCATTTAGGGTTGCTTTTGTATTGGCAACAAAATGTGATGGTTACACAATGTGAAACAAGTGCCTACATTGCCTGAACTGAATTCGAATAGTCAAACACACATTCAAAAGAATTGTTCGACGCTTTGGCGGAAACAAACAAGCAAATGCAATAAAACAGAATGTAAACTTTTCAATTTATATTGCGCATTTCCTGTTTGGTTTGCAATTTTCCGCAGTTTGTTCTTCCGTTCGGCAAATGTTTCAACGAAAACTGGAGAAAAATTGGGGCGAATGTGCTGTTCGGTGTTGACTTCCTGTTTTTCCACCAAAGCTATAACTTTTGGTCTCCAAGTTGTGTGACTGAGAAGGCACCATTGAGTTGGTTTCCTTTCATTATTCCGAGAGTATCCAATAAACTCGTTGATCCGTTAAACGATCCACGATTCCGAAGCGAGAAGAATGCTCATTGCTTGATTCCTCACAGTTGACCGTAGGAAGGGTTGCAAAATTAAATAAAATCATTCAACTTTTTATGTGCTAACGGAAACTTTATTCCAGCGTTTCCGATCAGTACTATACGGTGCAGGCATTAAATGAAATAGTGCAACATTTTGATCAACCTGTCGCCTCGAAGCCAATCGAAACCGCAACGCTGTTCTCGTTATGAACTAGAAAGCGTGCTCTCGTTCCGTTGCAGCAGCTTCCGTTTCATAGGATGCAGTCAACCTGTTAAGTGCTGCTGAATATATAAGAATAGAACTGCATCACACCAAATGCAAACCAATCTCCAACCGGAACGAAGCCCGGAACCTGTCGTGGGAAAAAGGAAAACCAGTAACTCGATTTCGTGAAAAAGCAAGGTGCACTCCATCTTTCAGCAACATTGATCGATAGATCAGCGAATCAACATCGTGCCGCAGTGGCACCTGCGACTCTCATACGGAAGCGCTACGGTAGCGAAATTAAATTTATTATTTAGTCAAATACTATGTCGTCGAGGGCAAGGGAAAGAGTGATCGGAGCTGTTTCGTACGTACGGTAAGTGTGTGTGCCCGTACGTGCGCACGAGAAATATTCACGGTAACGGTAAAATCGAATTAGCTTTTTTTCCACCTCTATTCTAGTGAAACACATTCCTGCTCATGATTGCAGAATCGTCGTTTGATGCTGTAGTGTACTCTAGTGAAGTGAAATTAGTGCTACATTGCCCTATCCTTATAAGTGCATTCGATTTCGAAATCAAATTCAATGGATATTCAAACGTTGAAATACAGCAACAAAAACATTTTTCAGAACATATTTTTGATTTTAATTAGAAACCTTCTGGCATATTGCGCCTTTCACGTAGATGTTCACTCAAAGATTCATCAAAACCAACCGAAAAGTCCAAATAAGCACTCGGTTATGTTCACATTTTTGTTTTAGCTTGAAGCTAACTTCTTCTTCTTCTTCTTCTTGGCGTAACGACCTCTTGGTCATGCCTGCCCGTTAAGGGCTTCCGAGACTTGTTTCCCTGTTGTACGTGCGTGGATAGTCAGTCCTCTCGTACAGGGGAGGGTCCGGTCTCGGTTGGGATTCGAACCCACGCCGTCGAGGTGGTGAGCCCCGGCGCTCATGGGCCGATTTTCTAACCGGCGCTACCGGACCCCCTTGAAGCGAACTATTAAAGGTTTTTAATTTTCTCCTTTGACTATTTACATTTGATAGATTTAATCAATGTGAAATGAATGTTTTTCTACCAACGGTAAACTAATTGCAAATATAATGTTTCGGGAATCGCAACATCTTTGGTTGTCATATTTGCTGATGGTTGATGCTGTTTAGTTTTTTGAATGTGAATCAGCCTAAAATTATTTTGAGCACATAAATCATAAATCATAGAGTCTTTCACTAGGTTTCATACACGTGGTAACCGCTCGTGATTCCATCGTATATTTCAATTCGCTGCAACGAAGCAATTTATTGATTCCTATTCGTTCAGTTAAATACATGGAAAAAATATGTGATCTTACCAGAAATCCATTACAACCTTGCGTATTCTGTAAACGTCTACAAATCGCGGTGTAATTTCACAAAAGATATTGAACTCTGATATTATTCCATATATTGGACATGGGATATTACTCCCTGCTATTTTGCAGGATTTCAACGATCACTACAAATCCAGATAATTAATGAATCACTCGTGCCTATCCTGATGGACGTTCTACATTCGTTTCACCATCGTCAGATGACGCAAAACCAGACGCCGAGTACAAAACACCAGGCGCCTCCATGGCCACCGTAAATTAATAGCAATCCATTGACAGCGTATTTATCGCCATTGAATGAAGGAAAATATGGGGCATGATGAGGATGAAAAATAACATGACATTCGCGCACGGAGAAAAGATGTGATCGTATATAGTATACGGTACAAAACAAGGTCCCCCGTTTCGCTTCACTTATGGAGCTATGTGTGTATGTTGGGTTGTGCAATAAAAAGCGTGATCTGGAGATAAAAGTAGCTATCACCCGCTCTGATCGAAAGAAACGGGTCCGTTTTGATAAAACTGTACTTGTTCGGCATATTCTATTGAAATGTCTTAGGCAAGACTGAACGCTTTCATTTAGCATCGTGATAGAGACGCCTCGTTTGATCGCGGCGCACTCACTCGAACCAAAGACAATTTATTTATTATATTATCAAGCGAATTTGTTGTTGACATTCGCTTGGAGAATGTGTATGTGTAAATTGCGGCAAAAAGCTATAAAATAACAAACACTTTTCTCCATTGCTGACCGTTTCCAGATCCAAGATTTTACGCTTCTTTCGATCCACGTCCCCAGTAGGGCTCAGTTTTTTCCTGTTCGTCCGGGATGTAGTACCAATCATTGAAAATTGATCTCAGACAGAATTATGTGGTGCCGCGGAATCGTCGTCAAGTACACTTTCTCAATCTTTTCCCAGATGGACCAACCGGCTCCAGTTTGTCCAGTGAGCCGGCTCCAGAGAAGTAAAATTGATTCTGCGATGGAATAATATTTTGCTTTACGACCGCCCATTAAAACAGCCACGTGACCTCACTTTCGGCCTGTCACCCAGATGTATCCCTAAATAAGATGAGCAGGATTTGAACGGCCTATTATGAGTCCCAAATCCCTTTCGCCACGCGTTAACGCCATTTGCGGGAAAGTAAGGACACAAAAAGTCACAAGCATGTATTTTGGTTTGTTTAATACCGAAATGCCTGAGTGTGGGGGGAAAACATTTTGAGGAAAGCTTCATTGCTTTATCAATAAACTCATTAACATACTCGGACAAAAACGTTGCACAAGGGATGCTTGAAGTTAAAGTAAACTTTCACCGTCAGGAAAAACACGCTCATGCCGCGCGAAAGCTCCTTGAAAATTTATAAATTAGTTTTCCGACCATTTATTGTTGAACAAGTTTGCTGCACAATAATTCATTTGTAAAAATGAGCGTGTTTAAGTTTTTAATAGTTCTTTCATTTTATACTAGGAATAAAATTTTGTAGTGCATCACAAAACCCGGCTTATGTTTGTAGACTTGTCGACATAGAAACTGGAAAATACGAAGAAAACCAACTAGAAAGAGAACTGAAGGGTAGGTGCTACAAACATTCAAATAATTGAACCTCCTTATTAAGACATAATCTTTTGTTTGTCGAGTTGAAGAAAACACAACAACATTCCACTCTCCTATGAAGTTGATTTGTTCAAATGGTTCATTTGTTGACGGCCAAAATAACCATCAAAACCAGCAAAACAGAGAGAATACATAGAGTTGACGAAAAATGAATAATCTTCTTAAGCGCTCCCGGCTTTCTGTTGACGAGATTTCCTACGTATAGTAGCGCTTTCATCGGCGAGCATCCACGATACCGTTCCTACGACACCGTCGGCGACAGTTTTGTGCAATAAACCAGCACTAAGTGGAATTAATTAAATAAAAAATTGCTTCCATTTGTTGCACTGGTACACTCCTTCCGACATTCTGCTCTTTAGGGGAGAGCTTTTGTATTTTGATTTTTGCTTTCAATGCTTTTTCGGGAAGCTGTGTTCCGGCGCCATCCAGGGGAAAAAAGAGGGAAGCGTCACCGCCTCGAAGATGGTGCTCAATTTGTGTTATTGTAGTTTTTCCTTCATATTTGTTTAGTGCCAGAATCAAGCACATTCTTTTTCATTTTTATCATTCCCACTATCAGCCACTTCCTTTGTCTCATTCCGTTCTGCTTGGAGTAGAATTGAAAATTGCTGCGATGAAAAAAAAGATATCTCAACCGGTAGCAAAAGTGTTTTACCATTTCAAAAGTGTTTCCATTCCACGATTCTGTAGCTCGAAATGAAACGGAGAAGGATGGAATGGATATAAGTGGAAGAAAGGATCCCTTACGGGTAGCCCAGTTCGTTTGCCAGATTCGAAGACGCCTACAACCGTTGGCGCTTAGAATGTGTGTGTATGTGTGTATGTATGTGTCTAGCCACCAATTTTCCATCACTCCAAGCGGACCACTCTCCAAAGGCACAATTGCACAGTCGAGCGTATCATTCATTCGGGAAGCTTGCGAAGCAATTGGATTCACATGCAATCATGTGCGAAAAAGTGGTCGCCACGGTCGGAGTCCGGCAACGACGGAACGTGGGGAAATTCTGGGCAAATATGAAATGGTTTGCCCTTCCGTCATGCCAACCAGCTTCTGGTGACAGAGCAGCTTGTGTTGGGAACGAACAGAACGTGAGGACATCCGAATTGAGACCAGGCAGAAGAGTAAGTGCACACAGGGATTTGACGGATTTCACGAAGGATGTTCGCCACCACAAGCTGGTTTGCCTGTGTGCTTGGTTTTCCATCCTCCATGGTGGTGATGAAATGGGGTCAACACTGAAGGAAAAGAAACCATATAACTGAGATTTCATCATTGGTGTTGAAATGAGCTTACGAAGCCAAACTGGGCGATTGTTGTAGATGATGTGCTTCTCCTCCTAATTGATGGGGGTGATTTATCTACTGCACTTATTTTCAATTTAAACTATGTTTTCCATAGTTTTTGTTTGGTTTTGGTGGTGTGTTTTCTTTAGATCAAATTATTTTTTCTACGATCTGGGGAACTCGAATTAGCATAAATTTTTCCGATAAATGCCTCCAATCGATCTTAGCATTAAAAAAGCATTGTTTTAAACGTAAAATTTAACAAGGAACTCTACCGAACTAAGGTAGTGTGTCAGAGTTCAATTCATAAGTGATTAGGAAATTATTCAACAGTATCTTTGACTTCAATTTTATGAAATGTTACACTTCCAATTGCTGTTATATAGTATATAATCGAACAAGATGAACTAAAACTTATTCGAGAGTTTACCATTATTTTGTTTCACATTGATTCTTTCCATTCATTCAAATTTTACAATACTTCACCGTTCCAATTATATCAATTAATCGTGATATCCCATATTAGGATCTTTCCAAGCTGACGATAATATAATTTATCTGTATCCCTTGGTTTGGCTGTTTGATTCAATTTTGCAAGCTTGCTTCTTCCGATAACGTTTGTCAACATCGATCGATGAAACGATGCGATCTTTTGGGATCTTCTCGTGTATCGGTAAGTTTACCGAGACGCTGGGAAAAGGTTCACCGCAAAAAAGGAGGTTTGCTAATTAAAGTACCCGCATAATCTGGTTTTACCTACAATTTTCGATGACCTTAAACGAGAGAGCGACAGAAAAGCGAGCATGAGAGTTGGGATGAGCCTCGTGCGTCGAGATGAAGTACCGTATCGGGATTACGTGCTTCTGTTCACTGCCATGGGAGTTGGGATTTATTGGTCGGCTACGAATGCGGGCCGAACGAATGCTTTCCTCCGATCACCCGAAATACCATTAACTTGCAGACCACTCCCCCCCCTCCCCCCCCCCCCCCATCGAAGAATGCGGTCGCAAAGGGTTGGCCGATGCTGAAACAACGGTTACGGAGGGGTTCTTGGGCATGGTGTTAGGGTGTCGTGGCGTTCAAAAAGGTCGGCAAAGGATCATTTAGGCTCTGATTTACCAGAGCGGTTACGGTTGTTGGTTATGCATGATGAAACCGATCCCGCCGTGCGGTTCGTTTTAATTTTTCCCGGGTTGCCAGTGCCCTTGCCGAGAAAAATCGGTTCAGTTTCGTTTGCCGAGCCCGGTTTTGGTTTTGCAAATGGGGCGCTAGCTAACCTTGCGGTATTTACCGAGGACAACATGTTTGACATTATAATACGAAAGGCCAACGAGAGGATACCCAAGAAGGGTATGCTAATCTTATCGCTGTGGGAAGCTCATATACCTTTTTGGGTGGTCTGAGCTAACGATTTGCTAGCATATTTATTTAATGTTCACCAAAGTTTCACAGTTGCGTTCCCCACTTGCTCCGTATTATCTTTGATGGTCCTGGTTTTGGCGCTTCGTTTGTGCGATCTGGTTCGATAAACCATGCCAGAGCCACGTTGAGCAAAATATATAATTCACTCGCTTCATATATACCGCCATTAGCGACTGCGTAAAATGGCGAACAGTGGCAAAAACGAGAGTTTCAAAAGATTTCTTGGCAAAGAAAATTGATTAACCAAAGATCATTAAGGCATAACAAGTGTCCAGTAAGGGCAAAATGAATCGAAAACCCCAACCATGAAGCACGATCGTGGCGAGGAAGTATTTAAAATTCCACTTTTCAATTTAGTCCAGATCTTGGTGGAAAGCCCGGCTTGAGGCACTGCCCTTGCTGCTGCTCCTTGTAACGCCTCAGACGCAGGTTGACTCGAGTAGCCGTTGATGGAAGTTTAATGAGTTTTCTGCCATTTTCTGCTAAGATTTTACAGATCTTTTTTCTTACCCTCTATCTTTCTTGTTCCTACTGTCGACCAACAAACTCTTTTCCAATCAACCCGAGAAAGGACACACTTAGTAGAGTGCTCGTGTTCGCTGAGGATTTTCTTGAGTGCTTCTGTTTAGCTCGCGGCTTGGTTGCCTTTTTCTCACGGGTCCGAAAATTATTGCACTTTATGTCAGTGTGAATTCGCCTTTGGGAAAGTGTCATTTCAACGACAGGATTTTTGAGGTTGAAATATCCATCGCCCTAGAAATTCAATCTGCTCGGAAGGGGATCACTGCCTACTACAGTCCATTTGCACATCCAGAGGCTGCTCCAAGCCATCGGTATTAGTCAGTCAGTTCGTTATCTAGTCAATCGTTCGGGTCGAGTCAGTTATGCGTTGTCTGCTGACAGATGTCGCCGAGGATATCGCAATGATCTCACAAACAAGTAATCTAAGCCATGTTTTGGATAGGTTGCCCGGTTGGGACTGAGTACGTTTGATATGATATGATGCAAAGGATAGCTAGCTATAGGATATTGGCTTGACACATGGCGGATTGAGGGGAAGGGAACAAATTGCAATAAACTATCCGGTTCCATTTTCTTAAAAGCTTTCCACCCGATGGAGCATAAAATGAGCCAGCCGGGACATAAATACGCACACACGCACGCATGACAGTTGAGTACCTCGTCCCACAAGATTGATGGAGAAAGTGAAGGAGTGAACTACAGAGAGACAGAGAGATAGAGAGAAAAAGAGAGAGAGCGAGAGAGAGAGGGACAGACAGAAAGAGAGAGAGAGAGAGAGAAAAGTGGAGGCGAAAAATACGCAACCCATTTCCTTCTGGCAGACCAATGTATTTCGATATGCTTCTCATGTACACTAACGCAGATTTCTACACACAGCCGTATGCCAGTATATCCTTTCATTCGTCATTTACGGAAACCCACATTTCAACCCCGTTTGGCAGAATCGTCAATCACCTCATCGTTACGTGGACACGCAAGGGATGGTTGGGATGGATGGGGCAGTAACCCTCGTTGCGGTAATTGAATTATGTTTCTCACTCGCACCCTCCTTCAGCTCCGGTCTCTGTCTCTTCTTTCCCTCCGGCGAGTAGGAAGGGTGTTCATGTCAAACTCATAAATCAAACAATCATTTCCAACTCATTCGTTATCTGGACCTTGGACGCGAGTTTTCCCCGGACCACGGTCACGCGGAAAAGCAAGCGAAGGGGATGCAACGAGAGGGGCGCAGTGAAAATCATTACTCCGTGGCTTTCCGCGAGTGACCGGTGGCCGATAGGGTGTTCGGTTTCAGGTCGACTGGCCGAATGATGAATTATGTGGCCACCATGCGGTGGATGGGGATCGTTGGATGCTAGATGACGATAATGTGATGCCGTCACTTTGCTGGGAAAATGTTATCTCGACGTTCATTTTAGAGTTGACTTTTAACGGAAACGTCTGTCTTTATATGGCACGCTGTACAAACAACATCAACATCGTCCACTGCATCACACTGCATGCATTCGAGCATATTTACAGTGCCGAGTCGAAGCCTTCCTTAGTTCAACCGCAGAAGTAGATTTGATTTCCTGCACGGATTGCTTTTGGATTGATTCAAGTGATTATAGATCAACGCTTTGCAAATCCGTCAGACAGCTTGTCAGGCTTCGTGTAGCAACCCGTTGTGCGTTTGCTGATGGATTTATAAACCAATAAATCCTATACAGCGACCAGCAGATATAATGATGATTGATTATTGCTGAAACGTTTCGGACATCGTAAAAGGTATGCCTTCTTTGGCACAACGTAGCGCTTTCCTAACGAAGGTGTCTACCATCTCACCGAATCCGGTCGAAAAGTGTCATACTAAGTTGCAATATTTAGCCCCAAATGTGGGACGAGAGACGGACTCGCGAAAAGTCGTCCCCGTTGGCGGACAAAAACCATCAATCAATTAGCGATTGTGCACCCTCCTTCTGGTCACCAAAAGCAGACTAATGCTTTTCTTTTCCCTCTTCAAGTCTCAGCCATTTGAAATTAGATCTGCAGAAAAAATGAGAGCGAAACAGAAACCCGAAAGAAGGATTCGGTTTGGACATCGTTTCGCAAGGTGACAGATTCACGGGCGCCGAATTTACGACTGACTCTGCAAACGAATGCCACTTACATCGAGACCGTTTTTTTAACGAAATTTAATTTCTTAGATTGGTTGACAGGACATTCGGTTTGGTTTGAAAAACCGAGGGAAAAGTGTCATCGAAATAAATTTGGCTTAGAAGTGGAATGCTTTCCATATTTCAATGCCGAACTGAATCTGAAAATTCCGTAAAAAAACGGCTTGGTCTCAAAAAAGGCGGAAATCGTATTCAGCATGTACATTCCCCTGCAGCGAGTTTTTTTTTTCAGTCGGACATAAACCAGCGTCGGACAACTTTTCACTCAGTTGACAGCACTTAAAAACAAATTACGCCGACACATAAGTTTCGGGCTGGTAGCACCGGAAGCGAAATGTTTAGTGGAACATCAAATGCATCAGCGTGAAAATGAACCTACGAGGAACATTTGCAGAAACACGTAATGTGTGGCATGACACAAAATAAGCTTAAACAAATGCTCCATTTCGCGCAAGAGAGAACAAACCATGAGGTCAAGAATAACAAGACTTTTAAATTTTCGAATTTTAATCACCGACTCTTGTCAAATGTCCAGCGCACAGATCAGTGACAATGACGGATTAGCGGGACTTCTGCCTACGTCATATATCAATGTCATTCCGTTTATGCACAACTGCCAAATATTAAACTCAAAGAAGCTTAAACTAAGTGTACAAACAAAAAAAAAGAAAAAGTATAATAGTTCGCAAATAATTTCGTTGAAGGACTGAAAAAAACACAAAGTAAATAAGCGTACGTGTCCACAAAATTGTCGTCATATTTTTACTCTTTTATTTATTGTTCAATAATTCATTAGATTTCGTTCCACTTCACACTATTTTGAGAACTTATTTTAAAAATTTGTGTTGAATTTAATTATTTAATAACCACCAAAAGCGTAAATTTAGTTGTAATCCGCTCCAAACGTGCAACAGATCAAAGGAAGTCCTGAAATGGCACAAAATTGCAACTGCACGGTGCCTTTCATCCAATTAGTTCTCATACTGGAACAGACGCAGTTGTTCAACGTCTCTTCGCGCTCGTACCAATGAACGATGGATGGCCGTCATTTGGATTCTTCAGCACTGCGTTGAGTGGTGCCGGACTTAGGGGTATCAAGCTTTTGAATGAGATTTACAAGAGTAGTATGAAGTGAAAAGCAGAAACTAGCATAGGACCAACGTTCGGGTATATTGAGCCATTTTTGATGCTTTTAAACAACACGCTCGAACGAACGGTATGAAACCAGTCAAACGAGAAAATGTGTATTCGCACAGTTTTGATGTCATTATTACACATTAGCAGCATATTAAACTCATTTACGTTGTTTGCAACGCAAACACGAAGCATCCCTTTGGTGACGGAATAGTGTTTTGTTTTCAGAAAATCCGTTGGTCTCATCAACTGTAAACCAGCTTCACGAGTGTCCACCATTCGTCCCATTGCTTGGTTGATGTCAAAAGCTTTTTGGAAAACGTTGGCTTCCTTTGTTTCAAAAGAAAATTGGATTAAACGTTGCGTCGTTCAACCACGTGTTTCGTTAATGGACTAGAACCTTCGAAACATTGATTCATAAAAAACATGAAAAGCACCATAAGAGTGAATAAGACATAGCTATAACAAGCGGTAACAACATTGGTTGTTCCTTTGCCGTGGTTGGATGTACACTTTGTTACCCTTTTTTACAGATCCCTGCGATCCAAACCGTTCCATATCCTTCGAGCTACCAATTATGAATACCATCTGCTCAGACGTAATAATCACATCATTTGGAAGCAGCAACGGACGATAGCTCGGTCGAGTATGCAAGTAGGTATGAAAGGGAACGAAGTCATCAAGGGCTTTCCGTTTAATTCAACGGCCGTCGCACATCAAAGCAAGTATGGTGTGGCGTGAATGAGCCACATTCCAACCCTGTTCGGCTTATTTTGGGCAAAAGCGGGGTTTGCTCCGGATAGTGAACGGGTTTTTACGAAGGTATGCGGAAAATCTGGTCATTTGGTCGATGGTCCAGTTACATTTTCCACTCTTCCCTGCATAAATTGTACCAGTTGGTCGATGGGAGCACTAAAGTGTATGAGCGTCCGAAAAAGGGAACACACATCTCTTTTCCCCCCCTTAACCATCCACCCATCCCCACAGCATATACCTTTTTGGAGCTCAATTTCTCCTGGCGGGTGGACGAGCTGTAATCCGGGTGATAATCCGACGGTCCGAAATTGTGTACATTCCCACTCCGCAGCTCTCCGAAGAACGAGGAAGTGGACCTTTACAAACGCACGAACGATCTAACGAGCCTCGAACCGTAGTGGACCCGGGTTTCGGTGAAATCTTTTCGTTGGCATCCGTGGGTTGCATAAATTTGCGTAAAATCGATTCACCGTCAGATTTGGTTCGCCATTTGCTAAATTTTCTTGACCCAACCATCGGATCGCCGGTACGCTATCTCGATTAGACAAAAAAGCCGTGGGCAATGAAAAGGCTTCACACATTGGGATATAAGCGATATGCAGCGTACTTCAACCCAGTTGAACGTCCATATTTTGTGCGGAATTTTCCAAGCCACTGCTAACGACTCTCATGCGGCCGTTTTCCTATTATTTCCTGGTTTTCGTTTTGCGTTGGCTAAAAGTGGTCAAAGGATAAGCTAGCGGTTAAGATAAAAACAAGTTAAAAAAAACCGCTGCATAAATTATTTCGATCAATAAAGAAATTACAAATTCATGTATAAACAGTCCAGTGGACATTGGAAAGGAATTTGATCTTTTTACAGATAGCGTTAAAAAATACAACTTGTTACCAAGGAATGTGTCCCAAGACTTCTGTAAATGAAATCTGTATTTTCTACGTAGTTCACGTGCCTATTCATAACCCCAGAAGTAAAACAAATTATTACAACATCTTTCTGTACAAGACACTATCTTTTTTGTACATTGATGAATATCAATAACAAAAGCAGAAGCTGCATTATCATAATTCTGGTTTTCCACAGATATTAGAAATATTCTACCAACAACTGCAACATTGGTTTTAGATTTCTTTGTGAGTGAAAAATCCATTCGGGGGATAAAAACCCGAATGTATGATTGTCTACTGCTTAGTACCCTCTTCAAAAGGACCTTTCATTTGGAAGACATCCTGCCAACACATTCCAAAGAATAATAAAATGTAGGTGCTAATGATGAGAAGCATTTTGACTCCCCAAACAGAATGCAAAGGATTCTGGGCAACCTTTACCTTTAATATTTGTTATAATCGTTTTGGATATATCCTTGTCATGTGTCCAATGAACATGCCTATCGAGTAGGCGAAGTGGCTTTGACACATTTCTGTATAGAACATTTGACATTTTTCTCAGACAGTAAACAGAGGTGAAAGGATGACTATTTGAGATTATGCGTTTACTATTACATCTTTAATAAGTAGGTAGGTGTTAAAGACAGTTTGACGTTACAGCAGTTCCAACAGTAGGAGTAGCCAGAAAAACTGCTCTAAAAACAACAATCGGCTCTGCTAAAAGAATAAATCCATATACAAAGCATAAAATAAAATATCGATCTCAACAAACTTTCCCTAAACTAAAGGAAAATGTCACAGCTGGACTCTTCCAATCCATACTGCCCCATCGGTTTTGTGTTGTCGGGTGTGCAGGTTACCAGTTATTTTCCAATAAATTTTCACTTCATCTAAATGGTAATGAGACGACAGCTGACACTCAGGAAATTTTTCCGGCTGCTGGTGATCTGAATGATATGCTTGTGGGTTAGGAAAATGTATCTAAAACAACCCACAATAGACGAACGAGTGCCGTTTGACTAGTGCCCGATTTTCCAGGAAGGATCGGAATATGCTAGCATCAACAAATTATTTCAACACTGATTTAAAATCGAGTTACGTGATGATTTGGCAGTAGCTAACTGTGTGAGTATGATTCACACTCGGAATGCTGGATGGAATTTTCAAATGCAAATTTTTGACAATCTGTTCAATCCAAAAACAAAACATTAACATTGTAGAAATAAATTAACCGCAAAAGAGAAACCGTTTTCCAAAATTCTTTCCTTCCGGATGAACGTGGGATAACGAATGCATTGTGATTAGTTTTTGCACAATCGGCAAAGCATTTCAAATCAACAGCTGGTTGGGGAAAAATGATCTCAGGATTTATTTAATTTTTCCCCGCCTCGCTAATGTCGTCCCAAAGCAATACAAACTCGTTCCTCTGGTTTGTTCCGTTGGCATGCGGAGCTCTGACAATGTGATGGTGGTGCACAGTGTGAATTTGGAAATTTAATTAATGCATCATAATTTAACTTCCTTCTGGATTTGGTGCCGAGAAATCGTGAGCGGAATAGCCGCTCTGTTAAATTTACACCAGCTTTTTTACTTTTTCTACGAAACTGGTTGGAGACTGTGGATGGCAGGGAACGAATGGACGGTCGACTACCTTGGCACTTCTAGCGGCATTGTATCTGCGCGCTGGTTTCTGATGAACGTAAACCAACTGACCAACTCGCTATCGTGCGGTAGTGAAAATAAGGCCACCGTAGCGTATAGTTTTGCGGTTGGCTCTTGTTGTTTAAACCCGGCCAATCTCAGAGATTTCGAGTTTTCCGTTGAACTTCCTGGAAAAGAAGGAAGGTGGCGGGAAATTCACCCGCATTCAACAAACCACGGAAGCGGATGTTGATTCCGTCGCATTGCCCAGAACCGTGTCGAGGCAGGACGTCCAAATTTCAATGTGCGTGAAAATTAGCTTCCTTGTTGGTTTGACAAATTGTTCCCTTGTGAGCCACGCAACATCAGGACCGGAACCTTGCGAGAACAAAGCTTGGCTAAAAATACTGTTTTTTTTTCAATTGCTCCCTAAAACTTGTGTTGGCATGTGCCTTAGTATTTAGTGCATATAGTTGTTCAGTTGTGCATATCTTCAAAAGAGTTTTCGCGTTTTCTTTTTATCTTTTACTGTCATACACCTGTACGCAAGGAAGAAAGCAATGAGAAAAATTATCTCTGTGAAATAAATTATTTGGGTTTGTTTTTCGTTTCTTTTTACGCTCTTTCATTTATATCGTACTATTCCAGTCTTAGGCTCATATATTTTCTCATAAGCCGATTAACGTTTGTCATACATATTAAAAGAAACTAAATAAACGTTCGTGAAAAAACTGTTTGTCCAACATCGCCATTGTCACGAGCGTAATTTTGCGCTCCTTGAGGATTTTCGTGGTGTTTGTATGTGAGAACGTAATCTTCTCTTCATGGAAATCATCCAACCTGGTGATTAGCTTTACTTATCTGAGAGCAAAAAATAAAAGCAACAATACGTGCACAACGATCTCTGACAAATTCATAGCTCGAAGCTTTTTGTTGTGACATTTCTTTTCATAACTTTAGTTAGTAACATCGGGTGCCTGAAAGCAATATTACTTCGCTTGGGACAAAACCTTTTCCTGCAATTTATCAACGGTATTCCTTCGAGTGCCTGGAAGGCGATCGGAATGCACGTGATTTGCCTTTGAGTGATGAACGCAAAGGCCATCATTGTAAATGGGATTCTTCTTGATCGTAGTCCCTTTGTGATCCGGTCCGCACTTTGGTTAAGGATTCAGATTAGTTCCTTTCGCATCCATCGTTTTCGTACTTTTTTCGTGGTTCAAAGCACAGTACTGTCCCGGTCGGAAGCAATAAATCTTAAGCTAATCTCCTCACAAAACACTTTGCACCGGGTCGAAACGGTTCGAGTGCGTGCTTCGCATAAATTATAGGCTCAATTGTGATCGGGCAGGTCAAACGACATTGTGCAAATCGTGTCACCTGTCCAGCGCAAAAAATGGACGACAACAATCGCAACCACAAAAGCGAAGCTCGACTATGCCTATTAGTTCTAAGACAGCTAGAGGGTTGTTCAAAAAAGACAAATCGCAAAAACAAAAATGACATATTCGACAGCAATAATCGATTGTTACCATTTATAATAGAAAAATGAGTTTTGAAATATTGAACAAAGGAGTATCAGAATTCATTATTTTGTTTATCCTTGTAAGTGGTTATTGGTTGAGAACTACAGGATGTGCTTTAAAATAAATCAATAGAAAATCAAGCAACTCAACCACTCGTTAACGATGAATATAAAACCTAAAATTTAGCAAATTACTATTTCTCTATATGACAATGCTTCGTTTGTCGAATAAGAAATAGATAAGGTTTTTCAGTCTACCAACCACCACGTAAATGGCTTCGTTTATCGTAAAAGCCCCAAAGCAAACATTCCACGCCTTTACACATCCGCCGTAACAAACCATTTGCACATCTACTTCTCCTCGTGCTATGGGTCGAATTCATTCTATTCGGTCGAGGTGCTTTGCTCAAGAAAACAAAAAGAAAAACCGGACAAAACAAACACTGCCATTGAAAAATATTTCACGATGGTGTGAGGACCGTAAAACAACGTGCTTTCGTGAAACGTTGGACATGGGCTTTCAAGTTGTTTTCTTTGCTTTCAAAAACAACTATGTTTTCAAAGAATGGAATCGAATTTAGTGGCAAGCGATGTGAGAAGTCGATTGTGTAGGCGTTGACAGGAAATATCTACTAGACTTGACGGCAATCTAATTTTAAGACGCATAAGGCCACTCTTTTTCCGCCTTCACTGCATGGTGTTTGAAATCCCCTAAATTCAATAAATCCGGCTTCATGCCTTTTCTTCTAAGTGCTGCTTCATTTTCCACCACATTGTCAAACTGGTACGATTTGACCTTCAGTTACAATTTATAATAACCTGTATTTATAAATATACAGGTTAACATATAATTTATAATATTTTCCCACCCACTGTATCGGAGCTTTGTGCTTTGCGTAGAGCCTTAAACACGGACGAATTGATTCAAAACTTCATAGAAGCCTAGCGTTGCCATTGTTGCGCTCATGCTTGATAAAGCTTTTGTAAAGCGTATCTTCCAGATTTATTGTGCTGATTTTCGTACCCAAATGCAAATTTCTATTCCACCAAAACTCATAGCTAATGCCTCATTGTTCTCTTAGGAAGGTGTCGGTTCCTATTACCGCTTACAATTGTGTGGTTTCTCTGGAGTGGTGTAGGATTTTCACATGCTCACAACCAGGAAATACACCCCAGCACGTATTTCTCGCGAACGTTTTCTATTTTCAAAGAAATAAAAACACTCCTCAGGGAGCAGCCGAGCGATTTGAAGTGCTTTTTCAATCAAGAGGTAGCATAAAAGGGAACCGAACGTCTTGAAAAAATAACACAAATATTTTTGGAAAGTAAGGGTGTGCCTCGCTTCTTGATCATATGGATTGCTTTGTAATTGAGAAGAGTTTTCCCTGTTAGCACTAGCGTCTTAGCAAGGAGTTGTTGGTTTTAGCCGTTTCTCATCGAATCGATCTCCATGAGACGATACTTTTGAATTGTTTTTCTTTAATCTAAACGGCATTGGATGACAGCCTATTGAAGCTTATTGCAGTTTGTGTTAAACCAAAATTAAAACAAGAAAAGCGTAAATACGACGAGACATGATGCGAGAAATGGTAGATGAAAAGCGAATTCATTTAATACCAACTCAATACCAATTTGTAATAGACATATTAAAATGCAGTGGTATTACAGAAACTTACAGCTTAAAATTGCAAAAGCAACCATGTTTTGATTAATTTACTCCGAATAAGAAATACAACTAAGTCAGTTTTCCCTTGTGCGACATTTATCCATTGGAATAATTTACATACAGGAAATACATCGTTTTCCAGTCATTGGATAGCGCTGGTTGTTACCTGATCAAATTGTCTTCAGCAGGTTAGTTGCCATGGCTCGATTCGTTGCGTTCCGACTAAAGGGCTGCAACGTGAATGGAGTGAAAAAGCAAACAAAAGGACCGGCAAAAGAGAATGAAATCCTACTCGGCCCTCCATCTTTCTATTTATACGAGCGTATAAATTGTGTTCTGATAAATGGTATTGTCTCGTTTTGGAAATAAGAACCTTCGGAACCGGATTCAGGCCTCAATTCCGGCATCCGAGGGTTTTCCGGCTGCGTGCGGTTGCCACGTGTGCCCATCTACGCTCACAGTAAGCACAAATCACCCAGCTTGTCGGGAAGCTAAAGCTGAAGATAAAAGAGCACAACAGGAATCCAACACACCAACGAGCATGAAGAAGAAGCTTACGCGTGCGTTTCTTCTGATTGAAAAAGCGTGTAGGTAGACGTATGGCAAGGATCTTCTACCGTCGGATCGAGCTACGATTGTTTTTTCGAACTCTTTTTTTCCATTCTTTTCGTTCCACGGTGTCTTGCACTGAAAGACAATCATCCACGACCCGACCAACCCGGAGATGATATTTGATGACGTCTTTGTGTATACGTCTTCTCCGTTCGTTGCAAACATACATAGGAAAAAATGTATGTAATAGAAGCACAACAAAAAATAAAGACCAATAGAGGTGGGTGCCGACCAGTGTAGCCAGTCATTGGAAGGCTTGCATCAGGCTCCTTGCCGAAACGAGTCGAAAAGGATGGGGATCCTTTAGAAAATGGATTTGTTAATGTAAGTGCCTACGTTCGAGGCTACGTTGACTCGTGAGGACCAGGAGAAGGCGTGAATGTAAAGGTAATTGAAAACGGATGGGGAAAAGTGTACAAGACAAAACACAGAAAAATTTGCCACCCCCCAATGTGCCTACTCCAGACAATAAAACATTTCTCTTTTCTTTTACACGAATGGTATTGCACTGCTCTTTTTGTTTCAGCCCATGTTGAAGAGTGTCCTTCCCTTTTCTTATGCCGAAACAAGGTTCTTTTTTTTCCAAAAAAAGACGACAGAATGGGCCATCTAGCTTTCATCTTCCTTTGTTGTCATTCTTTTCCCACTTCACCAGTTTTTCCCTTTAGTTAAAGTTGTGCTTCCTTTTCCCGGGTGTACATTGTGCCATGCGATGAGTTTGATGTGAGCTACAATGGGTTCGAATTCCCTCGGCTCAGAAAGCTTCTAGCTCCAGAATAAGAAAAATAGACGACCATTAGGATTCGTAAAGAAAAGTAAACAAAATAGAAATAAAGTTATAAACACTACCAGAGCAAAAAACAAAAACAAAGCTAAAAGGTTTTGTTTCCTGTAATGGCACATTTTTTGGTCGGTCGTCGGAAAATGGGTGGCGAAGTGGGCTTACGGACACTAATGGGCACCGCACATTTGTACACTCAAGCCTAGCCATTAATGCAGTGAAATTAGTACCGATCTGGCATTGTCCATTTGCTTATTTGTATGCGCTGTTGTCAGTCGTTAATGGGCTCAACGGATAACAATGGCAGAAAACAGAAGCCGGCTAATGATGCAGTCGAGAAACGGGTACCGTGATGGTTCGCTAAGGGATGGGAAATGTTCAGGGGTCAAGAAAGAGGATAAATACTTCCTGCCAACACCTGTATCACACCCCTACCCCGCTCTACAAAATCCAAAGGTAACCAGGGTAGCTATCATGGGACCAGGGGATGGAAATCGTTTTACGGTGCGTCGACTTTACTCGATGGGTTTTACGATCGGCACTAATGGGGAGGAAAGAAAAGCCCGTGAAAGGTAAATATGAGCACAGAAACGCTAGACCTTGTTAGCGTCGTGATGATCCCGGCCTGTAGGGTGAAGGGTTTTATCCTATAAAACAGTGGATCAGGTATTGTTATCTGGTTAAGATGGCTCGAAAGGAGCACGAACGAGCCACGAGCAACTCCTCGTCCGTGGTTCGATACGCACACCACAGTGGACGGAAAATTGATTCCATGTGGTGATCCGAGATTATCCTGTATCTTTTCACCATAGTTAAGGGTAGGCGAGGAGCTGGGCGGTGGTGTAATCTGCAAGAATTGCCGTTGGAGGAGTTGATCACAGGGTCAAAGGTTTTGCACGGTGCTAATTGCTAGCTTCATGTGCTTGAAATAGATCCAATCAATGTGTCGAAATAGTTCCAAGAATGTAATACACGCGTGCTCTTGTTGAGAAGGAAAATCTATCCAAAGCTATTTTCATTACCAGCTTACATTAAGGAGTGTAGAACTAATGATACATTGTAATGATGTTACCAACATGTTCTTGTACACAGTTCGTGCAGTTGTTTACCATTGCCAACGAAAGCTTCTCAGTAAGGTTAAGCTTTTTTCAAACTAAAAACTCTCACATAGCAACCATGGGTGAAAATCGAACGTTGAGCCTTTTATCAATTTTTAATTTTAAAAGATGAGGTTATGGGTTCATGAGGTGTTACAATAGGGGACTGATTGCTAAAACGAGCTTACCTCACGATGTTCTGATAGTGGGAACATGGTTTAAAATCATCGGTGTCATTATTACCAAACCTCAATCCGATTACGGGAGACCAACGACTGTTGCATAATCGAAAAGAAACAATATCACCTTTAACACGGGTAGAAGTAATTTCAAACATCAAAACAACGTCGGTGAAACTTTTCAAACCCTTACTTATCGTTGGCTGGATACAATCGGGATCGGTTGCATAATTAATGCCTAGCTCCCATTTCGGAGATTGCGATCATTTTCGCCGACATAATTTGAATTTTACACCCTTTTCTATGTTTGAATTACACATGGGCCGAAATTTCCAATTACGGCTTGTTCAAACATGGTACCGACCCACGAACCGTAGTCCCAGGAAAACCCGAGCTCCGAGGTTTCGAATTTCAATGACAGCTGTCTGACGTACTTCTCGTGATCCGGTAGTGCGTTGTTGGGTATGAATTTGCATATGAAAGCTGGCAGAACGATGTACTTGGCAGCTTTGGTTACATGATCGAGGTGAGGTGAAACCGCTGTGGGAAAATTACCTGTGTCCGTATGTGCCTTCTAGATAGTTGATAATGGTGCGACCAAATGTACACATACTGGAAGCGGCCTATATCGAGTCTTCTGAAGCGTGTGACGGGATAAAATATTCACCACTGAATAATAATGATAATAAGAGATTAGGTAAATTGCGCTCAATGCGTCTACAGCCATCTTGAGACACCACAAGATGCCTCTTCGCTTCCGTGAAGCAGAAAGGGTTGTTTGGGTAGTGCACAGTCTTGGTACCATTGTTTCCGGAGCGGGGCACGTCGACCGAACGTGTCATCGGATGTCAAGTAATGTTCCACTGCCGGAAGTGCGGTTCTATTTCAAACACAACTTTCAACCCTTCATACTGCCTGTCTGTGGGTGCGTGCTTAAACGTGCACGTGTGTTATGAGGGTAGAGCAATGGGAATGTCCTTAGGAAAGTTTCTGATCGGTTCGTAACAAATTGTTTGCCATCATCCCCAGAAAACTCGTCCAACCGGAAAGGCTCTCGACATGACCTCGGCTATGGGCGGGGATGGCATTGAGCGCGTCACTACTATTCAACAAAGTAGACAGCACAGTGAATCGTGAATGCGGGATTTCCGTCCAGCCTTGGGCTCACAAATGACATCATGGCCATGACCCAGAACACTTTAGGACACACACACAGATAGACATTAGGTCGTTCGACATGAATTCGTTGAGAGCTACAAAATTGTACCTTTGCTTCCGGTGCTTTCCACTTCCGGTCAGCCGAGACAGTTGATGTTCTGACGTCTTCACGCAACCATCGACGAAGGCAAACCATTCGAGAAGAGAACGAGCAGCAGGCAGCGGCAATATCATAAACATAATAACCAATCACTCGAAAACGATCTCTGTCCCTTCATCTTAGATGCTTCTAGGATGCTGGAAATTCGGTCACCTCCCAGGCATGCTCGTCCTGAGTTTCCTAAATTTTCAAACCAACCAACAACGCGTGGTGGAAATAAATTAATGTTTTTAAAGTCCCCAAAATCCCATTCATCGTTCGTTACGGCTGGAAAAATGCCAAACAGGATACCGTTGGGGGATTGTTAAGCGTACCGGTAACTCACCCACAGTACGTGCGGGATGGTCACGGAATTTGGGATTCTGCAACGCACTGGCACCTCTTGGCATCGTCGGAACCATCCGACGAACAAAAGAAAGGATCCTGATTTTCATGAGCGAGATTTTAATTAGTCCTGACCCGAAATTTCATTTCGTTTCGATTTTGACAACGGCAAATGCCGACCAATTTTTTTAGCTCTTTCCGCAGCCAGCTTTCAGGGTACGTTTAGGAAAACGAAAATAAACGAACCTACGTTGCTTTCACGACGAATGCTTCCGGGCGCGCATACCGTCAACCACCGAATTGAATGAATAAAACATAAAAAGTACGAAACAAACGAACGGAAAATGACAAAACCGTTGACCAGAAAATAAGACTTTTTTTGCCTTCTTATTCTCCGTCTTGTTTGACAAATCCGTATTGAAAATCATATTTTTCTTCAGCTGCATTTGTCCGTTTAAACTTTAAAGCGTCATCCATTAAGATAAAGGAACATTGCAAAATGTCCGCAGCATTCACTTTCACAAAATATATGCATGGCGGTACATGCGTGTATGTGTGCATACGTACCCTGGGCATATCGAAGCAATAAATATTTAAAATACAAATGATAACTACGCCATGGAAATTGAATTCCGAACTCAACCACTCAACGGAGAGATGCGGACCCTAGGACTCTCGTGTAGGGCAGTGTGCGCCGAGGTCACTGACTTTTTGATCGATCCCAGTAAAGTATGTTTGTAAGTTTTCGTCGTTTATTATTTTTATGATCGTGATTAAACAAACAGAGGAGTAATATTGTTTCCCATTTTTCCCTCCCATCGAGGAAATTATTCGTTAAGCCCTATGGTGCTCGCTGTTTTCTCTCTACCATTTCCGGTTGTGTTCTCATGGATCTGATTTTGCTTTTGCCGGCTTTTTGCGAAACAACACAGGTTGCGCACTAGTGACTGCGGATATTGATTACCACAACATCGATTTCTTTCAGAGAAACCAGTGTTCATTCATCATGCGAGAAAAAGTATTGCCTTCATTTCGTTTTCGTTTTTCACCGCCTTCATTAAGTTGTTTTACTTTTTCAACCAGTAACTAGTACGAGCTAATCCTGTTAACAATTTTGCTTTAGCTTCGCTTTTTGTTTTTGTTTGTTTTTTTTCCTTTCTGCGTTTCCAGCACCCCTTTGTGTGGCGCTACAAAACTTTAACGGGCTGAAAAATCATTTTTCTGATAGAAACATTGTAAGCAATTCGACTGGACTGATTCGTTGGACTGATAAAAACAAGAAAAATGAATGGTCCTAGTCAAAAAAATAGAAAAAAAAATTGTTCCACCCTTTTGGTTGACCGATCGTTTTCATTTTCTTAGTTCTCCAGTTGCGAAGATAAGCATGTTTTGGTTATTCATATTTAAACTGACTGCAATAGCTGCTACGCCTGGTAGAAAAATACGGAAGCCATATCAAGCACCGAAACGAGCAACGGAAGGATGCTTACAATCGAGGCTAGTTTTCCTTCCTTAATCTAGCTTTCTCCGTGGTTTTTTGGTGAGCTTTTAATGCTCTAAAAAATCGAAAATAGAACGGGAGTGTGGCCCAGTGATTCAGGCCAATTCAGTGAAAATCAGGCCAGTGATTTTTCAGCCGTCAAACTCTGTTTGTGATAGTTTAATTTCTTCGTGATTTTGCTTTCTTTTAATAAACCGTCGCACGTGGGCAGACAAGATGCGGCATGACGGATAAAGTTTTCAAGAAATTCATAAAATGATGCCTTCCGGTGGGACAGCCTTTTTTAAACGATCGATAAAATATTCATAACCAAAGCCATGGTGCATGGATAGGAGCGTCAAAGGAAAACTCGTTTTATTTCCATCATCGTCGATGAGTTTTTACTTTGTGACGGTCTGTGACGATTTCTTGGTTTTTGCTCTGCTCGACGAACTCCAATATCTTTTGCAACAAACCCGCCCAAAAATGCTGCTTCATTGAAACGTGCTTGTTGGAAGGCAAAAATTGTGGTGATTTTTTTCAACGTCTCCGAAACAAGCCGGCCGGTTGTAATTATTTCCCTCTTTCTTAGACCTCCATCCGAAAGCCTACAAAATTCGATATGATTTGGTATTCACAGACCTTTCGGGGTTGTGCAGAATGTTTGATCGGGCTGAACCTTTCTTATTTCAAATCTTTCCGAGATCCGATTTTTTTCTGAGACGCAGGGACGTGTTAAAAGACGAATGGATTCAATTACACTCTGTACTGGCGTTGGATCCTTTTTCCAATTTCGATTGCAATTTGGCCTCGGGTGAAAGCACGTAGCGATGGTTCGCGTAGATTGAACGAGCTTTTTTTGTCAATTAGCTGGCTCGTCGTCGGTTGGTTGGGAAATATTCTCAGAAAGTTAATTTCAAAGCGCTCAGAGCAACGCCATATTGGCATTTGTCATAATGTTAAGGATGTGCGCTGTCATGCATATCGGATTCGAATTTATCAAAACAGGCGATCGAGAAAGGCTATCGGTGCTGATGATGATTGGAGATTCCATCGAATCTCTACTGCTTGAACGCACGATTCACAGTATTGACGAGTGATTCCTGTTTATTAGGAAACGAGTTCTCATGGCTGAAGATTACAATAGATGCGTGTTTCGAAAATGCTATTATTATTACGAAATAATTCTCAAACTTTAAATATCAAGAAGATTAGTTCAATGAGAAAATGTGCTATCAGGCGTTTATTTAATCTTACAAATCCGATTACTTTTCGACGAAAAACGACTGATTGGTTTAATGGAGTATCACTTTACTTATTTAGACCACCTCTACCATCCTCCATCAGCATAACCGTGTATTAATATATTTCACAGCCTTCAAACTTAATGTATGCACCCATTTGTCATCTGCATCAAGCAGTATAGCTTTGTGTAAATCATCCCACAATTAGCTTTCAGTCGAGCCGATTGCAGGAAGAAATGGTTTTGATTAATAAATTCATTTTCTCGTTCGTCATCAACGACTACGGCAAAATGTGTGGTAAATGTAACGAAAGAAAATTGGTTTACTCTATCGCTATCATGCGGAAGGATGTACGATAAAAGGCAAATCAGAACGAAAATGAGAGGAAACTTGGCAAATACGGACGTGCAATGAGTGGAAGTGAGAAGAAGAAGGAGAAAATAAATGACAAACATACCATCCTACCGTGCCCTCTCCGCAATGAAGTTGCTGTCACTTGCTGTCACTTAGGATCGGTTGGCCAATCGTTTGAGATGATTCATGGAGCTCGGTATATTGTGTCTCTTTTCTGTTCTAACCCCTGTCCTACATTTCCACCACATTTTCCGTAGCACGTACACATTTTCGGCGGCGTAGTCAAGATCTTTGTTTCAACATTCTTCTTCTATCTTCCGAACAGCAGGACTCTTGCTGTCGTACCAACGGATGTGCGGAGATTCCAAAAGGATACCGTTTGAAGGTTGCGGTCTCTCTCGTTTGTATGAAAGCACCTTCACCTTCTCAATAAGTATTACAAGACCCTCGCCGTTCCATCAAACAAGCTATGTGGTTACAGCGGCACAGTAGAAGGGTGTCCTGGATTTATGATAGGATTATGCTCCGGTAAGCTAATGCCTGTAAGCACCTGGATAATTTTTATAAATCGCTATCGATTCGTTTGCGGAAGGTTTCCGAGGTTTAGGTGAAAAACGATTTTCGGAGCAAATAAAGTTGTGTTCATGTTTACGGAAGTCCCTACCGGTTGGGCTTCCCCAGCTTTTCTCGGGAAAAGGCTTAGCCCGAATGCGCGTGAACATGAATCAAGTTAATGGTGTATTTTAGGCTAGTTTTTCCCCAGTCTTGTATTAGTGAACGTAAGGTTTTGTTCGGAGTACCAATATCCCTCCAGTACATGTAGTCTTACTATCACTCAGTCGAAGTTGAGCCCTTGCCACGTTTTCATTTGTACGCAACGGAAACAGTTCGTACGCATTGCTTCGAGTGTGGAGCAAGTCAAGAAGGGATGAGGATTAAAGATTAGGGTGGTTTTCGTGCATCTTTTCTGTGGACACCCTCGAGAGGGTGGTTGTTACGCATCGACAAATCACCTAGCCAAGAAATCTTATTGAGGCTGAACAAGAAATATCTCTAACCCACATCGCAAAGGTGATGAAAAAGTAGGAAAAGTTTTTCCATTGTTTAACAGGGGCAAAATAGCTGAAGCCACATTTGGCTTTTTTGGCCTCTTGCTTGCTTGCAAGGTTCACGGCACGTACCGTTCGGTGGTTTATTGCCTTCTTAGCAACTTTCAAGCTTTGCGACAGCGATTAGCAAAGTTTACGAGCTGGCGAGGAAAGTTTTTGGAAAGATACGGATCTCGGGTGGCGATGTTTTCGACTGAAAGTAGCTCCTGGTATCGCTGCGTAGGTAGCATAGTTGGTAATGCTTCAACGTACGTATCGTGTTTCTAACGCAAACTACGTATAATGTTCATTCAGCAGGTGACCATTTCCTCGTAATGATGATACTTATGGGCAGCGGGCATACGATGATGATGTAGGCGGCGCTGGACAGCCATAGGATATCCGTGCGACCTACGGGCTAACGTAAGTCCATTGGGAGGAATTGACTTTCATCAAATTTCGTTGTTAAAGCAGACTATTCGCTTCTTGATAAGTTGATCTTTTTCTCGAACTTTATTGCATGCTAATCAAATGTCTGTAACACGCATTGCTGGCACTCTGTTATGTTATTCACCATAAGTTCGTGCCCGTTTGCAATCAGAACCTTCTCCAAGGACCTTCCTGAGACTTTATCAACTGAAGGTTTTTATTGTGTTTGAACACGAGTATGATACGACGTGGAGTCAATTTCATCATTTGCGTGGCATAAAGAGCACGCTGTTGAATCTACTAGGATACTATGAACAACAAACTTTTGCACATCTGTACGCGGCAAAAATGGAAAGGCTGTAGCTTACTGGAGGGTTCTTATGACCTTCTAAGAAAAAGATGCCTACGTAGAGTCCGCGACTCGTAGAAGCCAAAAACAGGGACGAGGGTTTAAATAATAAGGGTTCAAAAAGGCCTACTCGGAAAAGCTCTTGGCCAAAACAGGAGTCAGGTAAGGTTATGATGAAAATATTTGGTACTCAACTTACATCCAGACTGTACAGGAGGCCACGTCAAGAATGGTGTTGAACATCAAATGCAATTTTAGCAGCACATCTCCTTAACTGGGAAGTTCCATCTCGAACGAAAATTAGGAAGAAAATACGAGTAAAAATTCTTCCAGCAACAAAACCACACACACACACACGCAAGTATTCTTGACACTGGTAGTCATTTCGGTGGGCAAACAAGGCATTTTCAGTTTCATTTGCCTGCGCTGTGAACACATTTGTCACGGTGTACGTGCGCCATCGTTGTCATGCATACAAATGGCGGAAAATGTCGCTGTGTGCTTTCCTTTGTGATTGTGCATCTATACGTAGACAGTGCTACAAATGAAGCAAGCCAACAACATGGCGGTAACTTTGGGCGTATGCTCACGTTGAGAGTTAGGCTTAAGCGAGCGTCTCTTTTTGAGCCACAAAACTCTTTCCAAAGTAGATTCCAAAGGCAAAAGGAATCTACAAAACTCCCACCGTTGGTGTTCCACTCCCCTTTTTTTATTTTCACAGGCTGCTTTGGGATACCTACTAACGGCTGTTACAAATTTGATTTGCACTCGTCAACTAGGTAGCTAGCGAGAGAGTAAATCACCTTTGGAAGCAAAAACAAAACCCGAAAAGGACACATCCCAACCGCTCGTCGGTTTTTGGGAGTCGGAGCCTGAATGCATGGCAATAGCCAACAACTAAAGTGCAACATCATGTACAGAAATTTATCCCCGTTCCACAGCTTTGCACGAGTCACGTGCCAGCAGGGAAGTGTTCGAGCGAAATATTGGCAATTTCACTTTTTCCGGAAAAACACAGGGTGCTGATCGTTTTACATTCATCTAGGCTATCAAGGAAGGTTTTCGAAACCCTCTAGCAGAACTTGAGCAGCCAAAGAATAAAAAAACGAAAATAGTTGAAAATAAAGCTATAATACCCTCAAAGATATGTCTTTGGAAAACCATCCTTTTGGGGTGGATTGATTGACCGTCAATCTCCAAATTTAGCGAAAGGTACGGGAAACACTGTGCCATTTTCATTTCTCTAACGTTGAAGAGTAAAATTAAATGTAGTAAACAAGGGAAAGTTTGATACGACAAGTAGACTTAACGGGTAACACAAACAAAATCATGTGGTGATTTGCATCGTATGAAAGACGCCTTCGAAATAATTCCAGTATTGAGTTAGTGCTAACTCAATTTTTTATCCTGCTTTTCTCATAAAACTCTTCAAACCAAACTTTGCTCCTGCCAAACGCTGTTCGTTGATTTTGGAAGTTCTCTAATCGCTCGCTGATGCTCTGTAAGGTCTGTCCGGATGTCATCGCGTTACAAAACTCATCAAGAAATTTCACTCCTAGCTCGTCGCTGCCATCGAAGGAGCAAGGAAAACTTTTTAACCAATGGCCTAGAGAGGTAACGGACAAGACATTCACCGTTCCTTCATAGCGAGATAGCAGCGTGTCGTTGACGTCGTTGTCATCTTTGTACTTGTCAACCGAAGCCAATGTCCCGTGAGAAATGCGAAGAATTCAATTCACTAACATTCTTCAGCGATCAAAGCCCGCCTAGTGGTTGAAAACACAATGTTTATCTTGATCAGCAGCGTCTTTCTTTGAAAGAGATAAGTTGACATTGAAAAAATAGTAATAAACCTACCGCCATTGTTCAATCGCGTTTGAAGGGCTGGACACATCCTCGCTATTGACGAACAAGGAATTGAAGTAACCGAATTGCAAACTTTTCGGTAGAATCTTCCCGTTTAAAAGCTACACATTTTTCCGATGTCTCGACTGCCATTCTTCTTCGCAATGGAATCATTCTGTTATGTTTTATGAATTCCTTTTGCTTTTTCATCCACAATACACCACATTGGGTGCAAAAATCCCAAAACCACAGTCGAACGATGGCCGATGAACGCTTTTCAACCGAATATCTCACCGCAGAACCAGTTATCGACAGCATAACTCCCAGAATGGTAAGCACGGTGGCCATTGTTATCAAAAATTTATGCCGGTGTGACGTTGAACCAATAACGGAAGAAGGTGTTGGAAACGCTTCCGACATCCAATTCTTTTCATGCATTATTCAAAACCAATAGCCAGCCAACGCACCATCGTGTTGCACATCGAGCAAAGAAAAGTGAAAAAAAAATCGTCCGTAAACAAACCCCCTAAAGAACGCAACTTTTTATGCCCGCCACTACCGCCCCGTAAAAACCAGTCCAACGTAGCGAACAATGGTATTTTTATGGCATCGTTTGTTCTGGGGAAGCTTTGTGTTTGTCCCTCACTTCCCTCATGGGATCGAACAGAATCCAACAGACTCACCAGTTGTGGTGGTCTTGTATTATGGTTTGCACGAGTTGGAGTCCTTCACTTCTTGCGCGACCGATAGCGTGTACTGTAGGTAATGGATCCATGTGAATGTCCCAGATAGAGCGGAACGCTTGAGGGAAAAGCGTCCTCCGTAAAGGCACATCAGCGCACTTAACGCACGAATGGGACGGGTAGTGGTAAATATTTATGGCCAGTTGTCCGAACGCACTCTGCAAGGAGTGAAAACCGCAGGCATCAGCCCAGGCTGGGAGAGCCTCCGCCGAGAATTGCTGGCTGTGACATATCACTGCATCAGTGCACGGGGTGGTATAAAAACCACTCCGTTCAACGGCAACAGAAACTTAGTAGCCGAGATAGCAACAAAAACCGGCTGTTGGGTTCGATAAAGCTCAAGTTAAGGGGAGGAGAAAAAGAGTAGAACTAACATGTTGTTGCAAGGGACGGGAGAGATTTGAATACGGCAAACAATCGTTCCACTCTCGTCCCGGGGCCGATCGTTGGAGGCCACTCGGGTGTACGCGGAACTGTTCAAAACCCATAAATGGTGACATGATTATGCAGACACACCAGAGACACCACTCGAGGTCCCGGTGTAGACACGGCAGAGTCGAGTAAGTCTTTTCCAAGCTGCAGCCGAGCTGCTGCAAAACCTCGGACAACCGGTTTGGAGTGTGGCATCGTTTCGCAAAGTTTCCAATGTGTTGCCAACGGTAGGGAAAGTCACAACGCAACCGCCCGGGTGGGAAAAGTGAAATAAATATTTCATTAGAAACATCCCGACACCGATCTCTGCTGGCATTATCTGACTTTCACGTCTAGAAGCAACACAAGGGCATGGGTGTACCGATAAAAAAGGCTTCCCAAAACCCAACTTTACCACAAACTAACTAACACCCTTTTCCTCCACCAAATCGCTATCCTGCCGCAGCAGCTGCACATAGCTTGCAGGGATGACAGTGGAAAAACGACCACAACATGGAAAGGTATGATTTTCTGCAGTTTGCCATCGAGCATGGGTGGCTCGGATGGCTTTTGCAACGGGAGCTGTCAGAATTGTTTTATACTTAGGTGGTTGTTGAGCCGCAAGGTTTTACATGCTTGATGGGTGCGTGCATGTGGGTGTTTTGTTGGGGTACTTGGTGTTGATATCCATGCTTGGTGCGCATCTGTTTCGATACTCGTAGCTAGGAAGAATGTAGAAGTTTGCTCAACCGCAGCAGTTAAAACAATGTACGACACACGATCCACACACACACGTTGTGTGAGAATGCTGGAGTTATGTACTTTTACTGGCATTCCTCGTAACTTTACGAACATTGTTAAGGCCTGAGGAGTAACAAAACGATAAGTGAAAGTAATTAACGTAAATTTAACCTTTTTAGACGAACATTTGATTTTGAAAGAAAAAGTTACTGACCAGTATTTATTCACTGCTGGTCAGAATAATCGAACAATTAAATTTAAGCAATCTAGACGACTTGAAATAATCAAATAAGAAGGAATTAAAATGGTGACACTTATCTAATTAGAAATAAAATATGACTAAGCTGAGCTATGCTGTTTCCTTATGAGCTGCTGCTGATTCCATCACGATGCACGAGAAATCACTTTGCATGAGGCAGTAGAGACTATCCACCGACGGCATGACACCCGTGGCAAGGCAACCTGGCAATCCCACGGTGATTTGCATACTGCTGGTAACTTCTGTCGAGATGAAGCTGAACTTTTCGAAATAATCACCAACCGAATGTAGTCCCCGGAAGCTTCCTCCCCGTTATCTCTGGTCAACTCAATGTTGTACGCTGGGGCTCTATGGCTACCGATGGCAAACTGTCCCCATTGCGACGATGGTGGTCGGTGGAACATAAAGTGTCATAAGTTATGATTTTTAGAAGCCAAACTTCAGCTTCACACTCACAAGGGCCTTAGCAGCTGCCCTTAACGACGTGGGTATGCATCACCAGGCCCACAAGCATGTCTCCATGGCGGTGTGTTCCTGCGAAACTGGAGTTGGAAGTATTTTAAGGATGACACTAACTCTGTTACGGTAACCACATTCTATTGGATTTATGAAGTATGTGGTAGTTCCGAAAATGCTCGAGATAAGAACGACGATAAATTGCGTGTTCGTTCCTATACCATTATTCAACTTTGATTCAATAGTGCAATTGAGGAACGTTTTCGTAAATTGTCTAATTGAAACAAGCGAGATCTAGATTATCTGTTAGACATTAAAGTTGTAATTTTAAATCACTTTGATACTTGCTTATTTTTCCTATGCAGGATTTGGTAGATCCTTTTCGTCATAACTGGTTCAAAGCTTACCTGAAAAATGAGTGAAAAATAGAGAAAGATTATCAAACCCAGATCCATCAGTTCACGAATAAATGAAGAAATTAAATCATAAATTAGGTCAATTCACTCTCAAACCACTTGAATCGAATTATCTTATCGAATAACGAACACATCCGACACTCGCACCAAAGAAAGTGAATCGAGAAACTAGTTTATGGCTAGCTCTTTTCCCACTCCGGACATTCGCAGCTGCAAGCTTATGCAATTAAAATGCAAACGATGCACGAATTCAAAATGAGCTTAAACACTCACATGTAGAGGAACATCAAGTTCGCATCAGTCACCATCGGCGGCGGTTGGCAAATGCTTTGACCGTCCGTTGCAGTTTGAGATATTTTTTTGTTGAACTGGAATTGCCTCTGTGTGGAGAAAGCTTGATTTTGAGTCACGCTATCGAATTCACGCAACGAAGCTTTTGGAGATGGCTACGAAGAGCACCGATTGATGAGGCACTCCGGAAACGCCTTAAATTTCTCGAACGAGTCATTCATGGCCACCACCAACCAGCCAATGTCTACGAGAGGAAAAACCATCTGTCGGGCATTGCAAACGTGAAAACACAGTTTGACATTTCTCCTTAATGACATGAATGCAATTTGATAATCCAAAAAAGGTAGCCACAGTTGAAGAGGCCGAAAAACACGTGATCCATCGCAACGAAGCGTAATTACACTTTTGCAGACAAATGTGTCCCTAAGGAGGGAACTTCTCTCGCTTACCATCCTTGAGTGAAGCAATTTACGGGATGTAGTGAGTGACTGAAGGATTTTAATTTGATTCTTATCTCTTTTCCCGCATTTGGGTGGATGTGAACCTTCTGGCGTGAAATTGGTCTGGATAGAGATTGTTCAATTTGGCACAACTTTGCTTTGTTTTGCGGTTCACTCTTCACCGAAAAGAGATTGGTCTAGCCTGAGAGCCTCTTGAACGCTTTTCCAAATCTGGTACCTAATCAAACATCTATCGAACATCAACGTTAGAAGATGACGATAGTTTCTGGAGCGCTCCAGTCACGTCTCGCTCCAAAACCCAAGTCGGTGTTTATCTCCTTAACACACCCGCCGGCATAATAACGTAGGTTCAAATGATAACTTTACCACTTCCCTAGTGTCCCCTGCCCAGGAAACAGCCTGGGCTTGTGATGAGTTTACGTACTTAAAATGTCCAAGATAAGGAAGCTCAACATGAAACCAAAAATAATAAGAAGCGAAGGGAATTGAACGTAAACATATTGCCTCAAAATTGACGCTCAAGCATAATAAAACCACAAAAGAACCACTAAACCTCTGTCAGCGTCGTGCCGGGGTAAAATCGGCAAAATTAAATTAATGATCCATCCGACCGTAGGAAATCTCGTTGCTCAATTTGCCAATCCTTGTCAGCAGGCTTAGCAGTCGCATCGGTCGTCGGAAGCTTCTGGCACTACGTGACTGAAGTATCGAACGAGCCTTCATCCTGCTGGCTTTCTGGGCGCCTTCTATTCCACCCAAGGATGAATAAGGAGGGACTCTTGCGTCTTCAGTGTTGAATGACAGCTGCAATCACTTTGTGGGGCTTTTAAGTGGAAACCGCTCTTCATCCTCCAACGACGATGAGTGTGAGCGCAACGGATAGCACGTAAGGATTCAACCGAATGCGAGAACATGTAGCAGCCACACGTAACTCATTACCTCCCACGGAAGGAATATCGCGGAGTCAAGAGATGAGATCCTTCTCTCTTCAATCAGAGGCAAGTTTCAACAGGACAAGCTGTGAAATGCTCTTTCCACTCAACAACAAACCAAAACCATGAGCTATTCATGCAGTCATTAGACAAACCATCGATTATAGGCTCCGTGGCAGGCTACTTTACCTTGACTTTCCGCGAAATTCCCAAATACCAGAAGCATCTTGATTTTGATTGTTCGCCCAAGCATAATTAGAGAGAACTTCCAGGGAACGACAAGACATTTGATCCCATGAATGCAGCCCAAATCCAACATGAAGCCATCAGACAGTGTGCGGCTTTGTGATTCAATTTTGCGGAAGCTGATTACTGTAGCTTTCACTCGGTTGCGGTTTTTGTCGTCGCCTCGTTACGTCGTCTGAGGGGCAGGAGTGACGCAATGTTTTATTGCTTTACGAAACGATCATCTGCGGAAACATTGAAGGCATAAAAACACAAGGACGAATTCTTCTTTTGTGTTGCTTAGCGCTGGATTTGGTGATCCTAGAAAGACAACACTCAGCGGTGCTTTAATGTGTTTAAAGGCGAAGAGCGTTGATGAAATCAAATGTCAAGCCATTTGAAGAGGAAATAATCATCATACCATAGGCATAGTTATGTTTTTTTCACTTTTGATGGTTATCCGTTTGTCATAGCGGTATAGAACATTATGTTTTACCGCACGAGGTGATAATGGCTAATAAACGTACCCTAGGAATTAAAACCCCCTATTCACAAGTTTCGTTGTATGATCTTCCCATCATTGCTTGAACCCAACTTTAAGAAGAGCTTTAAAGCCTCATTCCCGATTTAGAAAATTCTAGTAGCGGGAGAATACGACAGACCTAGTTATCGCAAAAGTCAGCACCTTAAAGAAACGCAACGGTTGGTTTCTCACGTTTCGCTCCATTCAAACTGGAACGCTCGCCTTCTTTCCTCAATATCCTAACAGCGCCTATAGTGTCAGCGAGATGATGGAGTGATGTGACGGGGAACGATTCGCTTCTCGACGTTCTGGGATTTTACACATTTTCTTTCCAGGAACATCCAAGGTTGTTCACGTCGTTACAGCTGGTGGCATGTAACGTGTCCGTTGAACAACTCTCACGTCGAGGTGTTCGGATGTCGTGCTGTGTCTCCCAAGGGCGTTGTGTGTTTGCAATCGACAAGCGACAGCAACGATAAGCGTGACTTCTACCAATCGCTACACCAGTCGCAATCATTCACGCCCTTCGGGTGGTGAGTGGTTCGCTACTGTTTGCTCTATTTCTCTTCGACACGTACTCACACACAGGTTCTTATTTATATTTAATCATACTTCAGGTTAGTGAAAAGCATTGGTCTATGACAGCTTCACCTCAGCCATAAGCGTACGCAAAAGATGGAGGTGGAATTCTTAATGAAACGATTGTAATGAAAAATCTTCCATCATTCGTTACAACGCCAACGAGAGGAATTGAACCAGAACCGACCGGAGTATTTTGGATTTTCCTGCCACCGATCTAACATCTGGAACCTACGAGAGATGATAACTTCATCAATCTCTTCGTGGAACAGCGAAATCCACACTTTTGTATAGTCAAGCATACAGAACACACGGAGTAGAAAGATATTGAGGACATGTTTCGTTCCATTGAGATGAATGTTTTGCTGCAGGGTGTTTGTTGCCAGAGTTGTCTAGCTATTTGCCACTCGAAAAGACGCAGCGTTGTATCGATATCGGCTGGACAAATCAAAGCCCCCATACGTGGGGTGGAATTCTACGAAATCTTGTGTTTGATTCTGTTGAAAAGCCATTGGATTGTTTGATAGGGAGGATTGTTTGATAAGGATTACCGCGATGACAAGCTGTAGTCCCGGCAGGCTGTCAATCGTCAGCTCGGCGAAGCTTAAGTCATCGAATTGATGATTTGTGCACCTAAACGAAACGAACGTGTGAGGTATTTACATTTAAGTCTTTCGCGGTGCGAACGATTCTTAGAAATAACATGAAGATGGTTGGAGGTGGGTTGGATTAATTTTTTGAATAACAACTTTTTGAATGGCGATAAAATTTCTGAGTATTTGTTTTCACAACAACTGAATTTGTCTTCAGAAGTATTTAAACAACCAAGCAAAATATCACAAGTAAATCTTCCATATGTTGGTATCCAAAGTTGTGTGCTTTGCTCAAAAAGGCTCAAAGGAGGGAGGGAAACACAACACAAGCGAATCTTCGCTTTACTGTGAGAAAACTTAATATAAATAAGAAAATATAATAAAAAGTGAAGTGTCTAGATTGGACCGGTTATGATAAGAAGGGCCAAGCAAGGCACCATAGCATGTGTTGGTTCACAGGCTTCAAACGACCATATGGCGGCACACGCGCGTCTCTGCTTTGCGTAGGAATATTTTAGTCACGCTCCAAAACACTCACCCGGAAGGATGTGCTATTCAGGCTGCTGAATCTATCTTGCTTTCGCTTTGGCCCACGGTCGGGTGAGCGATGATTTATATTCCTCTTGCGAGAACTATAAGAATTTTTCCATTCTTGTTTATTCGTAGTTTGCTTTTTATTGCTACTCGCGTGCATTCCACTGGAAGCAAATAAATGGAAAAGTTTTCAAGCATTCAAGCGGCACAATGGATCCAGTTGGTCCAGTCCTGTGGCTGTGTGCGAAATCACTAGCGACAGTTTCCGATCCATAAATTTTAAACCCTCCATTGCATTCTAGAGGCCGAATGGAGCGTTACGTAGAATCTCGGCACGCAACGATCTACGAGGTCCATCCGGAAATGGAAAAGGCCCAGCAAAGCTGTACAATCCCGCACCACGAAACGCCGGAAGTTGGTAGCAGTAATGTTAAGACATGGTACGACGATAGACGTGGCGCTAATGGATGGCCATTTTGCATCGGAACGGGATAAGTAACGTAACAACGAACGTGGACGCTCGGATGTTTCTGCACGCAATAACTCTTTTCTCCCACTGGGCTTGAAGGCGGGTTGGATCCGAGATGGAGTGTTTCATTGGCTCGAGTGATTTTTTTTGATACCCGTTAAATGCTTGCTTTGGTTGTTTTCTCAAAGAGAAATGTTTCGAGGCGCTTAAGGAAATGCAATAGCACGAAGTTTGAGAATAAAATGGGACGTTCATGGACAAATGCTTATACTTTCATACAACGATTCATTCACGAAAATCTTGGATGTTTGGCGTTTGGTGCTTTTCGTAACCGAAAAAAAACACCATCGTTAGTAGTGAACAAATTAGAAAAACTTTAGAAGAAAAACAAAACAGCTAGTGCATCCAAAAATGAGTGGAAATTCTTACGAAAGTATTACGTTTATACAAAAAACGAGTGGGATTATGCCGACCATGCTCGATACCTCCGGGTTCTTTGGAATGTCACTAAAAGCTTTTTATCTTTCCCTGTATTACCTCGATGATGCAAAATATTGCCAAGGAATGCAAGTCGGTTGTTGGGAAATGAAGCAATATAAAGAGTGAATATAGAACATCCAACGAAGACAATGAAAACAATTTCCAAGAGAAAGAAAACGAGAAAGCGAGGTGTATATACAAAATTCCGGCATCGACGATACGGCGGAAATGAAAATAAACGACGTGTCGAATATTCGAACATTCCGGTACGGGGCGACCGTATGCCAAACGTGGCGAAAGCGATTCACTCTTGGTTCACGAAACTGGGATCAATTGCCCGTACGGATGCATAATGCATAGCAAATGAAGTTTCCCACTGTTGATGATGCCTACGGCGGATGTTAATGATGTTGGCGTTCGTGGCCTCGAGCGTTCCACGACTACAAAAAAAAACGAAGCTCATCAGTTCAAAGGAATGCTCATGGCTGTTTAATTTCTTGGAACAATTTTAACTCTAATATCGGTGGGTATGCGGTGGTATTTGGATTGAAGTTCCAATTATCCTGCGGGCTAGCGTTTTTACTGCTTAACCAATAAATTCGCGGTATAAAACAGAACATTCGTGGTATAAAAGAGTTCATTATACAATCGGTGAATTAATATCAAAGAAACAAAGAAAAGGTTAAACAACTAAAAAACCATTTTCCGATTATGTGACTCGCTCTTTGTGCTGATAAATACGCGTGAGGATGATGAAACGAACCGAATACCAACGAAACAGGATCGTTCTGTTACTTTGGGGAAATATTTTAGTTAAAGGCTTGGACGAGAATACGAGAACATTTTCCTCATATGAACCGTTAATGTTGTAAAGCACCTACAAAAGAAAAGGTTCGGCAAAATTCTCTTATCCAGATAGGCATTCCTCAGCACCGTTACGCACGAGCATGTGTGTGCATAAATAATTGTTTTGTGTGAATGGGAAGCTAGGTTTTTATCTATTAAAGTCCAACATTAAGCGCATTCGATCCAACCGACAGCTTATGGAATGTGGAAGAATACCGAAAGGCATTCCATTCTGATCAATGATGAGAATCTTATGCTTCTTATCGTTTGAAGTTTGATTATACTTAATTTTCACAAGGCATCTGCAATTTCTACGGACAGAGCATAACTTGTTGTTGTTGAGGATCTTTGATGGACATATATTTCCCATATCGCAGAACCTGTAAGGGGAATTACTGTATAACCCTTTAGAAAGGTAGTAATCGCTATACGATAGTTGTATTTGGTCTTTTAATATGATGGCCATATTGAAAGTTGATGTGAAAAATGTAAAAGAAATATTCAAATTAACATTAGCAACATCCTAATAAACATGAACCCTCCACTGGAAAATGGTGTTAGTCGAATCCCCACCCAAAACGAACTTCTTTTGGTTGGATTTTCTCCCCCTCTAAGGAGTTTTCTTCAAACGGCCATCCTCTTTCAGCTGATTTCATATTCTTTGAAGTAGGACTATTTACGCGTTTTTTTTCAGAGAACAACCGTCGGCGCTTCTGACGTTGGGTGATCTCTTGATAGAGTTTGTTCAAGACTTTTTCCGAACGACTAAGCACGTTGAAATGGGAATTTCCGCTACCCTTTTTTTTTGTTTTTCTTTTACGCTCAGTAAACGGAAAGCTTTCACCGCCGGGCAACCTTCAACATCGAAGATGAAGGTATATCCCGGCCGTCAGGGTAGGCCCTCATCATGAAGGGTTTCTATTTCACACCCTCAGGGGAGTAAAGAGAAAACGGAACGTACGCACCAACCTTCGTCCGTGTAATTTATTGGTTTGCCACGAACTAACTGAGCGACCTTGGTGCTACTGCAGGCCAAGGAGCAGCTCCACCAAGGGTGGCCGGCAATATTGTTGCACATTTTACTACCCTTCGGGTCCAAACCTTGACCAACACCATCCGGCAGTTGACGCTCGGTCGTTCTTTATACCTCGAACTTGTCAGTACCTCTGCTCATTCGAATGAAAAAAGCGACTCATGAAAGGAGAAGCGAAACAAACTTAGCATTAATACTTGTTCCGTTGAGGGTCGAGAGGGAATGCCAGTGCGTGTTTGGGATGGACCGGTGTTCTTTGCTCTGCAAAAAGCAGAGAGTATCTTTCACAGTCAACAGATCCAACGTCTTGACCATGCTTTAGGATGTTCGCGGTAGAGAACGAGAAAAACCAACACTGCTTTCAATTTCATTAGAAAAGTTTCACGCTAAATTTCTTCGCATCGAACACGTTGCGGGCATTCTCTGAGGGAAATCTACACCACCAAGGATGTCCTACTTTTAACGCTGCGGTGTGCGGTCGCCTTTTCCATCGCGTTTTCTGCGTGAGATGAAAAATAAGAAAAGCAATCAAGAAAAACCAATTATTTGCAAATGAAATCATTTTAATCTGTTTGCTTATTAACGGAGTCGTTGGTGTTGTTTTCTCAGTTTTGTGTTGCGTTCCGTTGCGTGCGTGCGTGTTAACGAAAAGCGTTTCACTGCTTTGTGGACTGTGTTCAACGGGCTGTGGCAACCAGCATCCCGCAGAAATCAAAGTTTACCGAAGAAAAAAGCCACCGTCTGGCTTGAAGATTAATATGGATGCTGATTCTTGGGATTTTTGTTCAACGGTACGCAGACAATGGAGTAGGCGTAGGCGATGGTTGGAAGTTGGATGAAATGTTTACGGTTCCGGTTTTTTCTTCTGCCGGTTGAATGAAGCAATTTGGATAATTGTTTTAATTATTCTCCGACCCAAAAGGCGGTAAGATCTTTTGTTAGCAATGCACAGGAAGGAGTTCTCGGAGCCCAAATAACTGACTGACCCTACCAACCGAGAGGTCAGGCTTCCCAAGAGTCAGGGACAAGTTTGTTTACGAGGTGTTTATTTTCTCCACCCATGCGGGAACATTAAATTTACATCACTAGGGTTTCCATTTCAGGTCGGTGTGGTGTTAGATTTTGACTAAAGGTGATTTAGGCGTCAAGACCTTGGTAAATTCTACGACGGACGATTGCGGTTTGCTTGAACAGTAATGAAGAAACGTAATAGCACCAGTATGAATCCCCACTGTATGCAGCTTTTATTTAGTTGTATTTGCACTTTGAAAAGTTTATGTCTTTTGGGACCAGACCCTCAGCCCTTCCAAATGGCCTTTGTACGGACACTTGCCGTGCTGACATGCTTGTGTTGATGAGGGTATGAAAGCGGAAATGTTTTATTGTCCGAATTCTCAAAATGTTCGAGCATCGATGAGAACGCTAAAGTGGATGGTTGGATTTATGCAAAGGATGATACCCGTGGGGGATCATTATGCACACGAGTGCTGAAAATTGTCCGAACGCTGGACAATCAATCATTTGGTAAATTGAGGCTTAGTAATGGAACTAAGAAGTGCTCCATTCCGAGCCCAGCAGATGCCTCCACGCGTTCAAGAATATCACCCATGTGGCATGTGAGGTAAGGAAAGAGGAATATTGCACATATGTGGTTTAGCCATTGTCAATAACAAACCAAGGATAACCGTGAGCCGGCAGGCTGCTCCACGGGTATTGATGGTTTTCCAAGAAAGACCATGCGCCTCCATTCGGTCACGAAGGACCAGGCGCCTCCATTGAACCAAACTCAACGGTCGCAGTGAAACAGCACTTTTGTTGCGAGATAATTCGGATATCTTTGTACTAGATTCAAACTACTCAACAGATCCCATCCGAGGCCTGTGACGCAAAGGTTGTCTCGATAGCGGGATTAGTGGAAAAAGGTATCCTTGACGTTCGGGAAACGATGAGTTGAATGCGTTACGGTCTGCTGACTCTGTCGGTTAAGAGCTCCGGATCGATTAAATCATCGAGAAAGTGCTTAAGAAGGTTGTTACAAAACCGACCAGGGACTATCTACGTTTTCCAACGATAAGTAGTTTTACAGAATATGGATTTATATTTTATAGTACATATTTTCACTTTCTGACATGTTCCCCAGTTCCAAAGCAAATTTCCGTGAGTTTGACAAATCCAAGAGAAAATATTTAGCTAGACATTTTTCGCGTACAAAAAAGTAAACCAAAAACATAGAATTATTTTGCCCAAACTCCTTGAATAGGGTGGAATACCCTGTAATCGTTTCCACGCCGTGGCTTATCGCGGTTGATAAAGCAATGCAAAAAGTGATTAGTCACTTTGTTCCGAGCATGACAAGACCAAACTACGAGAACTCAAAAAAATACTTCATGAAAAAAGGGAAGGAACACTCTCGCACGAGCTTGCCCCTTTCTTCTCACACCAATAAGCGCTATACTTTGCAGTTCGTCCAGCATTAGCACTTGAGATCGGAAGCTGATTATGTGCCAGCGGCTTTCACTTGGGGATCGACCGTTTGCATCTGGTTGTGGCAATATTTTTATTAACATTCCCTTTTTTTCCCGAGAGTCACTTCTGTGATGGGTGATTAATTATCCGTCTCGAGAAAACCTCAGGAAGCTCTTGTGTGTTTTCATGCTTTTATTAGTGAAAAGGAAAGCACAGGGCTTCTTCCCTGGAGGTCGGGTGTGCTTTGTTCTCATTTGGTGTTCTGTTATGATGGGGGTCGATTTCAGTATTTTTCTGTTTACGATGGTTGATGAACGGTTTCCGTTGCGGCACGGACCAATTCCCAGAACACTAGCAAGATTTGCTTATGGGCAAAAACCCGTTCTTAGCATTGCTCACCCAGCCATAACTTGAAAGGCCTCATGTGCTCACTGCCGTTACCACGAATGGCGCCCGTATTGCGAGTACCCCAAACAAAGGAAAAACTAATGAATTTTACCATCGTCAACCAGCATTCCGGGCTCAATACCGTCGTTTGTGTGAGCACATCAGAGTGACAACCGTGCCGTACGGATAACGAAGCCAATAAAAAAAATACATCGAATCAGACGCAACGATTGAGGGCAAAGTGGTAGAAAACTCAATAACACGAAAAGATTTATTGCACCAAAAAGTGAACGGCGACGGTTTGATTGTCGCCACCAGATTGTTGCATATTTATTCGTCTGCCTTCGATCAACCGCGCGGCCGAAGGTTACGGCCTGAATAATGGCTCGAATTTGCTTTCGTAATCAGTTTGGCGATTAGTTTGGACCCAATCGCAGCCGATAAGTGTCAACGGTTTTGGGTAACGCTTTGACGAATCCTTGGAATATCTGTTCTTACTTTTTCTCCGCAGACACAATTTGATTGGCACTTGCGTATGAATAAACCATGAAACGTTGAAAGACGCAATTGATGTTCATGCTGTTGTCGTCGGAAATGGCATTTGAGATGAATGAAAAAAATTCGTTGTTCGTGGTTCGATCCGTTTTCCCCCGTCGGGCAGAATTTCATTCGATCACAGCAACCGCCAGTCGTCAATGCAATGTGAGTGAAGCGAAGAACGCCATCAACTTTACAAATACTCCAACTCCATCGGGTGGAATTGAGGCAATTTTCTGCATCATCGATCCACGGGCGACGCCACAATGGATTCAAAAATATGTCTCTCGGAGCTACATCGTCCCGACGATGTGTCTCTAAAGGACCGTGAGGCGATCTACGGCTGTGACTGGAAGCGGTATCGGGTTATTGCTCAGATGGCAGTAACACCAAACACCGCTCGGCTTGGAGATTGTGAATATAAGTAGCCGCTTTTATTGAACATGCGCTGCTGGAAAATTGCGTGAATGTACAATTGAAGGATAATAATTTCTGTTTCTGTGATGTTTCAGCTTCCTGCTGTAGCTGTTCAGTCCCATACAATGGCTTCGGCGAATATCAATCAAGCCTAGTCGTAAGAAAACATCGTATACGACGGGAATACGCCAGATGTTTGCAGCCAGAGAGAATAAGCTTATTTTATTACATACGTTCCAAGAACTCGTCGATCTCTTGTCCACGAATCACATTTTACCTATATGCCTTTGATTGAATCTGCTGATTATCCCTCCTGTCTGCCTTAGCGATACGTTTACCCATGCTTACCTAAATAAGTGCTGTTTGTCAGAACCCAAAATATTTTCAGTGGATCCACCATACCGCCGATTAGTTGCAATATCACTAGTCAGAACCACAAGTCGTACTCAATGCACATCGTTCGAGCGGTGAACCATGCAAGCCAAACTGGACGACTGTCAGCCGGATTCAAAACCGGGTTCGGCGAAAGCTAACGAACGAACTCTAATTCACACGCGAAACTTGAATTATTACACTCATGCACACACCCACAGTAGCGCACAAGGGCAGTCACTTTGCTTCGTTTTTCTTCGACACGATTTTAACATCCACTCAATTTTACTATTAATCACTTTTCTTATCAACCAATCAAATGGTTTCTATAAACTTTCAATGCATATGTTTTATCTAAATATCTGGGGAAAGAAATTAATTGAAATGAAAACTCTGTTCACAAACAGCAAACGTTTCATGGTACACTAGGAAACACATCTTCCAGGAACACTGGGGTACCATCCGTAGCTCTTAACAGGTCGAGGAATACTTGTAATTTGTAATGGTTGATTCGCTTGGTTTCGTAAAACTTTAAACACAAACCAATCTGCTCACTATTAACTTGATGTGCTAGTAGTGGATAATCGGAAGGGTTGATCGTCTAACTAACGATCTCGGGATACTTTTACTCGCTACGAACGTTAAACTTTCCCAGGTGTGAAGAAGAAAATCAAGCAAGATGACAAAATCTTGTAAGTTTTCATTCTCTTGAGAGAAATGTTTCTCATCAGAAACATTAGTTAGGTTACATAGACGTCGGTTTTGCGGAAGTAGCGCCATCGCAAATATTCCGCATTGAGTGAGAACACCATAAAATCCCTCGTACCGAGGTTGAAACACCGTCGAAACTGTATCTGCGAATGGTCGGAACTCGAACACACACACTATTTTATGTACGGTAATGCAGTTATAATTACAGAAGTTTCATTTGAAGCTCGCGGGTATGTACGCTCTTTCGGCTTATCTCCAAAACACCGGCACACCATCCAACCAACCGATGACTTGTCACAACCCACGAGAGGATTATGGGTACCACTTTTTCGCTACTCACGAACGGGTTGACGGAATTATTCGGTGGATTTTGTTGATAATCCGCTTTAACGAGCTGGTGGTTGCGTACAGATATACTTGACACGGTTTTGGCAAGGCCCGAATGTGGCGCCTTTGAACACCGTCAGGTCGATGGCTCTGCTTACGTTCACTGCATTTTGCCAGTAGCTCTCGAGGACGGTTTTAAGTTAGACCTTGTTGACAAGTTGCCTCGTAATCTCTCCGCACCAGAAAGATGAGTTGCGAAGAAAACACAGCTGTGTACTGCAGTATTCTGTGCTCACCGTGAACGAAGGATTCTCATAAACACCTTGCTGTTGGCACTCGTCGTTTAAACATACTTGCTTTTTCAAGATATTTTTCCTGGTTCTGAACTTTTACTCAATTTGATATTCTTTTATTCACGAAAATAATCTTCACCAGTCGAGCCGGTTTCACCCAGAATCAGAGTACACACATGCCATATTAGATGCCCCTTGTTAGCCTTGTTGGCCACCTGGGTTCCGTTACAATTTTCCACAAAATCTTTTCACTACGTCCACAAAAGCAACATATTTTTTACCAGTGAATGTATGCCGCATACATGAGCAAGAGCAGAAAGGCATGAATAAAGGATGAAGTAGCTTGGCTGCTTTTTTTCATTTAATTTTTTTCTCTAAAGTGGTACGGAGTGTATGATAACAAGGCGTCCCTTAATGAAACCTTAATCCACGTGTGGTGAAAATGTGTTAAAACTTGAATACAAACAAAATTGGTCGAAGGGGAAACACTGTGTGCTCTCTAGTGTCGAGTGCAATTATTAAATGATGTCACTGTGAGATGCTCTTTCCCGGGTTGGTAGCAGGTTGGATTCACGTGGCACGCATATGTGTCGTCAAGGGTATGACACAACTTAGTTTTCCTTCTCTCTTGTCAAGGCGATTCCGACACACAAACACTCACACACACATGAACTGTTTAACATTCGCTCCTTGCCGAAGGCTTTTGTATATAATGAAGAAAACTTTCTCGGCCTGTTTGCTTTGCTTATATTCCCAACCCGTTGATTTTATCCATTCGCTCCGTTTGCCCTACCAGCTGGTTATGTAATGAGATGTGCGGTTTTGTGGTGGGATGGGTATTTTTATCGTAGTGCATGCATTACAGCATCACTTGCGAAAATCACTTCACTCGACCACACACCCTTATCAATGGTTTACACGGGACAAGTGACCATACTGACGTCGCCAAGGATACGCACCCGGCGGAAGTATCGCCCTTTGCACCCGGAAGAGATACAAATACGAGATGGTACTTGAGCGAACGGTGACGCGTATCCCACGGTTCTCACTTCACTTCATAGACGAGCTTCGGCAATAGATAAGAACACGTCTGGGGAAAGGAATCACCAAGTGGGCAACTACTCGCAAGCACGGTCAAAGATAAACTGACGAGTGAAAGCGATCGATCCGTAGCGGTTCGAGTGCTCCTGTTCGGAAAAAAAACGACTCCGAACCAAGGAGGGTTCGGATGAACGTTAGTCTTCCGTAAAGTGTGAGAAATAAAAGCCACTACCGATGAACACTCGCATAGGTGCTGGGAAAGCTCCGAAGGCTTCCGGAAAAACGTTTCTTCGCGGAACGAGCGAACTTTCGAACGCTTCGGCTCACTAACATCTACGCAGGCGCGTCCGAAGTTCCGGAATCGTACTGCACCGGTAAGACACAACGCCTTTTTTCGCCCAGGTTTTCACCGACCGAATGCAGCTCGCGTTGGGATAGGACCGAAAGCTTTTGAGCGAAACATCCGACCCACCTCCTCTATTCTTCTGAGTTGATTGCTGATGGTATGATGATGGTTTCCAGTGCATGATAAGAGACGATCATTGTTCAATGACCAAAAAAGCGGTTTCCGTCAGCTGCCACTTGCAAGCTCAATGATGAAGGCAACAACGGGTCTAGGGCTGTATGAACCACGAATTAAATTATGCGTACAAAGACACGAGGATACAAAAATATAGAATAATGGTTGAATGTTTGGAATTAACACATTACATTTAATCTTAAAAAAATTACTCAATTTTCATCAATTTTTTATTGGATTGAGGTTCAATTTAAAGTGACTAAACATCGGAAACAATTTGAATCGCTACACGACCAAAAATGTTGTTTTTGATGATAGAGTATTTGCTTAAGATGATTTTATATCGCTTCAATGCTCCAATATTTATTGCGCACATCGAAAAGACCTGATTGTTTAAGTTTTTAAAACAAGCATCATACTTTTTATTCATCTTTTCATATCTACCTTCAAGTTGCTTGGTACAGACCTCCTTGTATCAGCAAGATGCTTTAGCTTCGTGCGACCAACTATAGGGTGGTGACATTCCATGGATTCCAATTGACGGTGCTTAGCCGGTGTACGAAGACTTGCTAAACTGCAAGGACTGCGTAACTTTTTTTTCAGGGAAAACTTTGAGCCTCAACTTCAGAACAGTTTTGTACTGCATTATCGGGATGTTTCATGAGGATAGGCGGTAGGGGCAGGCATTAGCCTGTAGCGTACTTTGAATAACTTTAAGATCTGGTTGACAAGAAAGTGACAAATGTTGAAGGACTCTTCGATCCTGTTCCAAGGACACATTTTGCGACGTGCCAATGGGATATTATAAATACGGTATAAGTGGAACCATTCACAAAACTTTTAAATATCTAGAACCAAATGCAAAAACTGGTAATGAATTTAGGGAATCAATGTTCTTCTTTGGGTTCATGAATTTAAGATGCTACACGAAGTAGCTTGTAGGAAAAAATGCGATATGTTTTCTTTTTTGTTATAAAGATTTGCTTTGTACATTATTCAGAATTTAATTACAACTCATGTTTTGGATCCGAGGGGATATGTTCAGTTCTCATGACAGCATAGCAGGCAAACCCATGCTGGACTATCAGGAACCCTTAAAAATTTGGAACATAAGTGCTTGCTGGCGTATGAAAAATAAATAAATAAACGTAAAGGGTCGCGAAGCGCCACTGCTAATGAAGGTTGGTCGATTCTTTTCCGTTTCTTCCCACGAGAAAACTGCTACAGCCGTCCAACCGATTGAGTAAGGTCCGTTGCGAGACTTTATGAGGAATGGATTTGATTGTCGTAATTGCTCGAAGGTGCCCGACGGGTATTCCACTGGGAATGCTTCGCCTTCCGGTGACGGTCATTTTGGACGGCCCTTACTTGTCTGCGGGCATGAATGTAGCGAAGCAATACCGCACCGAAGTGCGCTTTAAAATGGCTCTAAATTTTACGTGCCAATAAGGTTCTCGTTTTATAGTACAACGTCCTCTGGCAGCCCGCAGTACATGCTTGCTGCAGGGTACGCCATTACAATCGCATGAAGAGGATGTCGGCAAGTGCATGTCCGGTGCTTGGGGAGTTTCAAAATATTATTTGCAATCCAACCGCTTTTTGTGTCCCTGATGTATTTGGGGTTTTTGTCGGTTCTTTTTTATGTGGGCTGCAGACAATAAACGAATGTACCTGCAATGATTTTCTATTGACAGGTAAAATACTTCTCCGCTCCGGTAGACAGGGTGCGCTGCCGTAAAAAGGAACATGAAGTGTCCTCTGCTGGAAGGCATAGGTTTCACGGACAATTGACATGGGTTTCGAAGTAATTGAACTGTTTTACAACTTATTCAAGGAAAAACCTAATATTAAACCGTGGTACTGTGGTATCCCATCCAAAATAAACTAAGCTGAAGTTCAAAACTATATCTGAAAGATAGGATCGAGGGCTATTAAAAGGGTAAATTGGATTGTTAAGTTTATTGTAAACAACATAATGTCCCATAAATCATTCAATTTGATGAAAATGTTTCATTCCGTTTGCGTACGTTGCAAACAGGAAGGGATGTTGGGAAGGGAATGATGTAATATCCTCTTCGTTTTTATTCTCGTTTACTGAAGAATAACAGATAAAAAGCCATAAAATTGAAAAATTTCAAAGGAATTTTGCCAGGCATTTAATTAAATAACGTAACGAGTACTTTGAAAGGAGATCTCAAATCCACACGTTGAAGTTGGCCTCTATTTCACAGAAATCTGCATTTCATTATTTTACAATGTTTATTATAATGCAAAATACCACCATCCTCATTAACCGAATTGATCATACGTTATAATGATCGATATACTGTGAACAAAACAGCCATTATATTGTATTAAAAAAATAGAAGTATTCAAATGTATTCCAATGGGATTGTTTAAAGTGCGTAAAATATTTGTTGGTTTGGTTTTCCATGACGGACTTGCTTTAACTCGATCATTAATAATTCATCCATCTTTTGAAGAAAATTTTCTCGGCAATAAAAAATTAAAATGAAGCGAAATGTTTGCAAATTAAACAATAAAATACCAACAAAGCACAACAGACGCGAGCATACATAGTGATGTAGGATTAAGAGAGAAAAAAACAATTGAAACTGAACACGAAACTATGAGACAAAACTGCTTCATCCAACAACTTTTGCATTTCAACGAAATAATTATCATCAGACGTATGGTGTGAAAAATTTAACCGACTTTCAAGGACAAACAAAAGCAATTGACCGTTATGAACGAGTTAAATTGAACCAAATTTACAGCTTGGAAAAGAAATCGGTATTGTTTAGTTTGTTTAAAATAAACATTCTTGATGTTGCCAATCGGTAGAAAATTTTTCAGAAATCAGATTTTTAAATAATTTAAGCAAATTGTAAATCAACCGAAATAAAAGAGATCCCTTAGATTAGGAATTGCTTTCCATACCATCAAGTTCCATTGTCAGCTGCCTAATTGATTGACAACACAAACAAAACCACAAAGACTAAGCCGCGATTTTATAATTCGCTTTGCTGAGGTCAGCAAATGACGGTTAAAAACCCCATCCAACTGATCCATCAGAAAAACAGTCGCTTGGGATTTATTTGTTCAATCGTTGAAAGCGTTGAGCAATTGGAGCGTTGTTCTATTATACTTTTACCCCACAGCTTTGGCTGCGGCGATTCGTTGTTGGAGAGTTGTTTGCTAAATCAATTAGGCTTTCCCGTCCGTTTCCATTCGGCAATGGACCGGAGTTGAGGAAACCAAAAGAACTGTTTCCAGTTTTTTCCCAATTCACCCTACACCGACTAGTCTCTTTCTTACGAAAACTTCTTGTTCGTAAGGGAATGAGGTTAAGTTCCTTTTCCACCTTTCGAATGAAGCGCCACAACGGGTGTTAGGAATGGGCGGACGGATGGTGTTATTTAATTTTCTACAACCCCCGCTACACACCAGCTACCGGGACTCATAATCCCTACACTGGTCTGGAACAATTTCCTGTTTGCTTGTTTTTCTGCTAATCGATTTTAGCACCATCATATTGTATCGGTCCGCCGTCGAGTTTTCCCATCCAAGTTTGCCGCTCGACATGGATCGTTAAACCAGACCGGGTTGCGCCGCTCGTACGTTCGCTATCTTCATTATGTTCGATGATAGGATGGTGGAAAACGGCTCTTGAAAAATAGCTGAACGGAATCACGCTGTTCTTTCTGCCGACCAGAGCGTCCAAACGGAAACATCTTCTAAAGTGTCGAGTGTCATTAAACTTAATAAGCCGAACGAACTGATAATTGTGTAATTCGAGTAATCTCAAATGCTCCAGGGCTCTCCGTCTTCGCAAAGGTTTTCACCCGGGAGGAACGAAATCAATGAAACCGAAACAAGAACCAATTTGTTTGTGTCGCCTACGATTGTGTCGGAAACATGACAGCAAACGAGCGCGCGGCCGGGAATGTTACGGAAGGAAGAATGCTGGCCGGAAAAGTATTACAGGACAGTAAATAGAACGACACAGTTTGAAGTAATTAATACTGGTCGATGCTGGTAGCCCTTTATCCTTTTATAGGGTAGAGTAAAATGTTCGGCTAATTTTCTCAACCATTTATAATTGAACTAAGCAGGAGTTCCGGTATGGCGATGAGAACCATCAGATGTTCTTTATAATATCAGAAATTGTTTTCATCCTTCTCGGTTCCAAGTTGAGAGGCAGGGGCAGCTGGTTAACAAAATTCAATTTTATAAATTATTTTGACGTTGCGCTCTAGTCTAATCTACAAGGAAAACATAACTATCTGTATGATTTTCATTTTAAAATAGGTAAAATATGTTCATATTTACATGTAAATGAAAGTTTTGAATGTTATCGCAATGTGCTCATCCATTTTGTAGAATAGAGCTACCGTAATATCCTTGCCAGGCTTTATTGGTGGTCGTAATTCTTCATACCAGTTGCACTCGTTCTGGTAAAATTCTGCCCACCGTTCCTTGATATGTTGCGTCGATCGTGGAACACGGATGTTGGCAATGGTGTGGTCCCAAGCGGGTGCATCGCGACCGTCAATACCCGGGTCGGTCATAGGGCCTGACAAGCCAGCGAACACTGGGTCAATGTTTAGGGAAGCGGCCAGAGCAAACATCAATCTCCAAATGAATTACGGTCGCGGATGGATGGCGCAGGATGCCATGCAAGCTTGATATTTTCTGACCAACTGGCCAACGGAAGCCTGGTGCACGGAACGGTGTCGGTAGATGGCAATATCATCACAGATTGATATGTCGGCGGGCTTGTACACAGCCAGAACACATCAAATGGCTTGACGTGGCCGAGCTGAGGATGGTGCTGAGGGTAGCTCGGTGGATCCATCATAAAATTAGACCACAAACGCGAGTCAACAGCATACCACACCGAGGCATGTTAGCGACCAGAATAGCTAGTCTCACCCTGCACATAGAAGGTCAAACAGAGCGAAATCAAACAAACACACAGGGAGGAGAATTCGGGTGGTTTCCTAATCAAAAGCCACTCGTCAGTAGTTCCACTCGAGCCGACCGCTATAACTCGAAAATATGCAACCAGTTCGACCAATTTGAACATATTCAGAGAAAAATTCAAAAATCGAGTTTTAGATATCGACCAGTTTAAAACAAACAAGGTACGCTCTAGGTTGATGCTGCCAGGACATTTTTCCATTATGCATCAGAGATTGTACCAGTCGAATAGGTTCTATCAAAATTCATGTTTGTCTGTTTCCAAAAATTCATTCTTTCTTTCAACCAAATAGTGAGTTTTTCGTAAACATGAAGCCTTTGTTTTTCTTTCATTCTTTCACGCCACAATTTTCATCTTCAGCAGCATATATTTGTGATCATTCCTGAAACAGATGCACCACTCATTTGGAAAGGAAAAACAAAGGGCAAATCGTAAAGTTAACTAGCAACAATGATGTAACAGTAAAAAGAAACCTATAACGTACGTCCACTTCGAAGCATCACTTCGTTGTAGTCAACATCGTTTGCATCGAAGAGTAGCTGTGTTGGCTTGAATCCGGAAGCGCAGTTGATGGAAGTAAAACACGGAACGAACCATTGCCCTGCAATTTCAAATTATTCAAATCGAATAACAGCGCTTCCGGGGAAACCTTGGAATATGCATCGTTTTCTATCAATTCTCCATTTTCAAATCTCCTCCCTCTTCATACCTTTCTCACTTTATTGGATGCTTTGGCACACCCAGTAATGTTTAAATGGCTGTGGTCGATGCTTTTCATGGAAAAAGTTTAACCATGTCGTAGAGTAAACTCGATGTAGTTTTACCTCGATTTACGAGACTGTAAGAAGCCGGTTTTCAATATACCATCGGTAAGGCGTACAAAACGAAACGCGACTGTGACACGAACATTCCAAAAATGTCGATCAAATACATCAACATTGACATTTGCATCACTTTAATGCACCCCTGAAAATTACCCTGGCAGTGCGATGCAGATCTTTCTCTCAATCTTTTTCTGACAACTTCGTTCCCATTTTCGTGTCACTAGAATCTCCACTTCTGCATTGCATCTAACACAGATTGTGAGTGCGCGTGTGTTTGTGCGACGGCCTTCGTATACAGCAAACATAGAAAGGTGTTGAGAAAGTCTGCTACCACTCCCGTGCCTGCATCGTTTATTTCTTTTCCATATGGTCCGGAATGAAAAAGGGCGCCACTTACCTTTTCCCCCTTTTCCACGGACCAACTTACCGACCATGGCACGCTCAGGGGCAAGGTGATTTGTCAAGCGTCAACGCGTCATCGTTATGCTTACCTGTGAAGGATAAAAATGAAACGGGTACAAACGGAACACCAATAAAAAAAAACACTTACAGGGAGTAGAGTTTGAATGGCATGTGAAGGAAAATGAGAAATAACCTCGAAATCAGATGGAGCATAGAAGTGCAGCTCACACACGTGCACGCTCGAGTGCGCTGGAAATGGCAGAAAATGCAGGTCAAGCGATCGCTCTTCAGTACATGACAGAGAGGTTTTGCGCCGAACGGAACCCAAGGCTGCGTTCTTTTGCAGTTGCATGTAGTGAAGGGAGGACTCAGTTCGAGCTGAATAAAATTTCAAACATTTTCATTTTGGAAACACATAGTTTTATCGCACTACCGATCTTATGCTTGAAATTTGTAGAATGCTACATAAAAGACTGTAATAGTGGGAAAAAATTTGATAAAATAACACAGAAAACAAATCAGCAAAACACACCACCTAGCATTGATTTCGTAGTTCAATAAAATAACTTGTTCATAGAAAATATATATCATAGAATTGAAAATGCCTATGTCAAGTTATATTAACACCTTCACAGTTTTGCCCGAGTCTAGCCTAGCAGTTTTTATCACATGTTTTGTTTCTATTTTCGTTGTGCGACGTTGATTGCATCTGCTTCCAAAAACACGTCATTACATGTTTGTACATTTGGACACATTTATGCGATACTAATCGATTAAATTGAACAACATTTAACACAGTAATGATCTGAATCACAAAAAAATTTAAAAAAACACTGTGACTGTGAAGGGGTTAATCACAGGGCCTACGTACTCTCCGCTAATGACATAACTTTTATTTTCAATAAAAGTTTTTCAAATAAATCCAGCCTCTTTTATTTACACTTTCTTTTCAACATATAAAAAATTCATTATGGTTTTATACGTTCGTCGGGCTCGAATTTAATTTAACATAAAACGGAAAGCTATGCATTGAACTTTGCTTCCATTATTATAACATTTTTAAGCTGAATGATACGATTCAGAAAACAATTCAAATCTGTGTATGCAACGCAATATCCACCAAAAGGACAAAATTATTGGTCGGTTGCGGAAAACCGCGCAGTTGCGAACGGAACAGTAATTTTAAATGATCTCCGCCACACACATCTCGCTCTCGCAAAGTAAGCGGCAAAAATCGGCACTGGGTTATGTAGCATGTATTTCGGCAAATCTGCATGCAAAAAAGTACGGACTCCGAAATTGACCATTCCGTGCGATGTAATACATAATTTACGTGCGGTGATGATTGAAATTTATTGAAATACCGCAGGGAAAAGGCGAATCCACTGCCAATCCGCTGCCGCGCGAGACCTTTGCGTGACTGCCTCGTTGATTCGGTTTCCATTTGTTTTACCCCTTGGCGCTTTTCGCTTCCCTTCCGGCGACCACTTTGGGAGGCTTGTTAAACAGCACACCCAGCACTCGCTTGCGGAAATCATCGAAACCCCGTTATACTTGCAACCGGTTATGGTCTCGGCAAGCAGCAAGCGTAAATCGTACATTCACATACCATTCTCGTTCGAATAAATCGAGGCCGTGGGACGCATGAGATGGATCGATACGAGCAGTCTGTTTCATTCGCACCGCATCGTTTAGGCTTCGATGGTCACGTGGATCGAGATTCGATGGGAAAACGGCGCCCGGTGGGGGCGGTTTGTGGTACGATTGATAATGTATTCAAATTATAAGCAAATATTTTCGCTCGTTTCCGGTTCAAAGTGGTTGAAAAACGAGAATCGTCCTGTGGTGGGAAGAAAATGGGGATCCGCTTGGTTCCACCCTTAGCGTCATTTTACATTTACGCACGTTTCTCTCTGCAGCGATAGGCACGTAGCGTCGAATAATTGACATCGGTATGTACAAATGATCTGAATGTTGAAATAAAGAATTTTCGTGCGAGGTGTCTAAGTGGCTATTATAAAGCATACCAAAAAAATTAAACCATCCTGTAAGTAGTGTTCAATGAACCCAAGGAACGATGCTCTTACATTTGGTATATTTTACTTGTTTTACTTAAAATCGTCCGTTTATATACGGACGACTGGACGAGAGAACAAGCGAAAAAACACGCGGAAACGTGACTGGCAAAGAAAGTAAAGAAGGTATAAATCTTACGCCTACAGAGTGAAGCGTCAGAAATGTGAAAGCATTCCAAATAAATTAGCTGGTTCTGATACCCATTTGCTTGGATTTATGGCCTCCCAACAAGAAAAACGTCTTGGAACTTGGCTGGTGGACGTCTTGGAAGTAAGAATTAGATGGAAAGAAATGAAATAAAAACCCCGTACGCATATGCTTTAAAAATTACCGAAAACGTTACGACAAGAAGCATTATGAGATCTAACGCGATCGAAACATCGTACAAACAAACCATTACGATTGGTTTATAAAGTCATATGAGCTTCCGAAATAATTTGAGTGTACTCCAACACCTGTGTTTAAGGTGGGATTTTTCATAGAACTCATAGTGACTTGATCGGACGCTTGAGTCACAAAAAATTCCCATATTTTGAATCTCAATATAGCCATCGCACGAGATAGGACACCGAGCAATGTTTACCGAAAAACGTGATTTCCCATCGTTTCTTTTCTTTGCTTTTTCTCCTTTATGCGAAGAACATTGCATCGGGACACGCAAATTGCAATTTAGCTTCATATCCAAAAGGATTGCGCAGAGCCTTTGGCATGGAGGGAAAGGCGAAGTGAAGCACCGAAACTCCAATTCAATCTACTAGATTAAATCTTTACATCCTCATCGTGGCTCTTATTAAAGGCGTGACGCGAAAAAGGCTGAGACCGGAAGACTAGGAAGGTAAAAAACTACTTCCGACCGCCAACCAGTTCGCGAGATTGGCGAAGTGACATTCGAGATGAGACTCGCTCCCGACTTTTCGTGGCTCGTGGAATGCTATCGCGCAAGAGGCATACTGTTTTCAGCCTTCTGTCTCCTACCTCAGACGTGTAAGTTTTTATCCACCACTTCACCCCATTACGATTCGTTTCGGGATGTTATAGAATAGGTTCTATTTTTTTTTTTTTTTTGCAACGATAGTATCATTTGACGTCGACAAAAAAGGCAAACGAGGCGCTCAGTCCATATCCACGAGTCGCTGAAATACGCGAAAAACGCTCCACTAGCTTACCATTCCGAGCGCATTCTTCCGTATGACATAATTTGCTTCATCTCGTAATCATTCGTTATCGGAATAATGGTGAATGAGAAATTTGGCCACTCTTTTATTTCCATGACTGGCATACTCTTTGTCCTGTTTCAGGGGCCTGGGATATCTTTTAAATCCGGTTTTTTGTTATTTGTTGGCAGCGTGAAAGATTTAAGTTATGAGTTTTATTATACAGGGAAAGGACAATGATTCATTGTCCTGCGGTGGTGACAGATACTGAATCCTAAAGACGGTCTATTTGGGATGTTTTTTATATGAAGTAGAACGTTTCAAATTGTTTTTTTTTTGCAACATTTTGATGCACAGACTCTTCAAGGTTTAAGTTCTTCATCACTTGGCCATTTTGATCAAAATTGCTTTTAATTATAGAAAAAATTTCTGCAAAATGCGTCTTTTTGAACAATTATGTTTACATGTAGAGCAGTTTTTTGGATATAAGATGCTTTGCAAGTCAAGTTAGCATCATATGCATCATTGGCAGCTCAAGTGAACCTCATTTATATTTAAATCTTTCTAAATTCTAATTCCTACAATATAGCAACCAGATCAAACAAAATATTTATAATAGCTACTTGAATAAAAGTAAAAAACGTTACATCAAAATTGTAAGAAGGTTTAACAATACAGTAGCACAATAGCAGAATACAATAGCGCATCGCCGGTCTCAACCATTACGAATATCAATGAGTATGCCATGCATATTATTATTACAAAAGAAACCATGGACTAAGTAAGGTGACATGGTACAAAAAAGATTGTGGCTTAGACATTATTTTACAACGCGGGTTTCATTTTTCTGTGAACAAATCTGTCAATTCCATGCTTGATCTAGTTTTCTTCTTCAAGAAATTTTACATCTTCAGAAGCAGTGCACAGACCGTGTAACTGGGCAAATAAACCAGTCTATATAAAAATATGTCAGAAAACCCATGTGTTTGCCCATAACCCTCAAATCAACTAGATCACTGTTTTATGCATGGTTTAAAGAGAGAAAAACCGTACATGCACAAAAACGGCAAGACATCAAACCTCTACTCAAAGCACTTTCTTGCTGTCTCATTCTTTCTCTGGAGCGTGCCGCACGTGACAAAACGAATACTTTTTAATAAAGTCATAAAAAATAGTACCCATTCCCGGAGCATCCACAAACCCCTCGTTTACTTGTTTTTAAGGCCAAAAATACGGAAGAAAACTGGACGTTGCCATCGTGTGGTCTTGCGCCCGGAATCGATTGCCATGGATTTCAGGTTTTTATGGTGGAATAAAAATATCATCAGCTTAATCACCAGTCCATAAAAAGTCGACGGTAACCATTAAACCGGAACGCAGCACAGCTCCGTACGGTAAGGGTCTCGCTGTGAGTTTCCACCCAGGGCAAGAGAGGGTAAGCGATACACAACACAAAAAAATCAACTCCCACACCCACACTTCCCGCCCGTTATCGTAATCGGAAAAACATGGACCGCTTAAAGGCGCTGTCAAACGGGGAAACAACAGCCAAGAAGGATATGCGAGCATATCCACCCAGGCCGGAACAGAAGGCTCTACCCCTCGCACCCGAGGTGGTCATTAAATTTTCACATTCTTTATTGCATCCCGTGCGTTGCGATGGTGGCCGATCTGGCTCGTCGACAGACGTCGAGTGAACCCGTCAACCCGCGGATTGGTTTGTTGGTTGGCCACCGTTGCCGGACCTTTTTTCCAGCCCCACGAGGATTCCCGAATGTTCGATTTGGAGTTTAATCGGGTCCATCCAGGCCCTCGGGATCCAGGAAACCGGTTCATTCTCTTCCCGATGCAGTATATTTTAACTGGCGATTTTTTTCGTCTTTCTGCTCACTGACTCAGCGAATGATTTGAGGCAACGAAACTGGATTATCCCCGTTCAAGCTCTTTCATTCTCTTCCAAAAGTCAACAGCGGAGGGATTGGACTGTCGATAATACGGTCTGTTTGAATTTTTGTCTGCAACGTGACGGGTCGGTTCGTGGTAAAAAGTAATTTCATAATGAAAAATTTATTACCGGTCTCTGTACCCAATTTTCTAAACCATTGCTTATCTATAAAGAATGCTAGTTCGACAGGAAGAAAGTTTATAAAGATTTATAGCAGGTTTCATCTGACACTCTTTGTACCAGCATTTGTCTATCTTTTACCATACATCAAAAATAAGACGAATTTAAAAGGAACACTGATTAAAATGTGAAATTACTTATAATTTATAATAATGGAGAATGTTTGAAGATATTTTTAGTTTCTACAATACAATAAACTGGATTTAACAACTCCATCAATGTGTACCATCTAGCACATTTCTAGAATTCTTAAATTGTGCAATTCCAGAGTTTATCAATAATATCCTGTAATTTAACAGTTTCAATTTTTTTTCCCACAAATACCTCCGAGCAAGACTTTTTGTATGAATTGAGCTTTGCCAGAATGTATCGATAAAATCCACTGCGAGGTTGTTTACCTTTGGGTTGACCATCTTCCTCATTAAAAAAAACTCATATTGAACCGTACATCGTATGTTTTTTAAGGATCACGCACGTGGAATATTTGTGGGTTTTTTTCAGTTAGACAAAATGTCAACCGTTAAAGTACCATACGGCCTGGCCGTCCAAATATATATAAAAAAAATGTCAACCGTTGAATTGACTATGAAGCTTTGGTGCATGGACATCACAGAAGCCACCGAGTAGCTGAACAGCATTGCTGTCAATGTCGTGGCTTTTACAGCTGAAAAAACCATGTCTGTTTTAGATTTTGTTTTGGTTTTTCCATATCAAATACCATGTCACATCGTCACCACGTTCGCTGTTTTCCACATTTTTATCCAGACCCGCTGTCGCCTGCAGTGCCATTGTGATTGTGATGCAAACGATGCATGACCAGCGAAACGGAAACCTGCCGCCTTTCATTCCACCGACCATGAGAGTCATTACGGTTCGATGAGAAAATATGTGTGTAATGCGGGCAGTTGCTTCCATCATCATCGGCGGCTTTGCTATCGCTTTGATTACCTATTTTTCGTTGCTTCTTTGCCGCGATTAGACCGCCGTGCCAGATTTATCAGTAAACGAGGCCAATGGGTTTGGGGTTTGCGGTGCGATGGTAATAAATCTATAAATATTATAAGCATATACAGCGACCGTAATTCAATCGCCCGTACACGCGCACAGTATGGGATAATATTTAGCTATGACGATCCCCGAACCACTAATGTGCGAAGGGCCGAAAGACGTTAAGCGTACGCCATGAACATAAATTTTACCCAACCTGCCGATGCTCGTTTTTCTCCACCCTCGAACGGAAGCAGCCTTGACGGGGCTGGATTTTAACAAGCTGAATTTATACGACTATCGCCTTTCATCATCGAGGGTCCGAGGGTCAGTTTGGGATTTGATATCCCATTTCAATCGAAGATAAAGCATATACATTCCTCTGATTGATTGATTGATGGTTGTGTTTTCCGTTTCAAATACAAACCGTTGCTTTCGCACGGTTTTCTTTTACGGGCGCGTTTTATCGCACGTTGCGGCGGCGGATTCGTTGGTTCGTTGTTTTCATTTTCCGGAATACATTTTCGATTGCCCAATCAGTTGGACAATAAAAAACGGAACCTTTTGACTCTAACCCACGCTCGGACATGAGAGCCGTGTGTTTTCATTGCTCGTGTGAAATAACATGCACATAATTTCCCGCCGAGATGAGCCGGATAATGTAATCGATGGGAAGAAAAATAAACACAATTATAGCGTAATTGCAACGAGACGAGAAAACCACACTTTTCAACGCACGAGCTAAACAGGTCAAACGTTTCTAAACATGAAAAATGCATGGAAATTGATACGATCGGGTTTTGAAACCACAATCAACTGATCCGGTTTTCGCCGCCGTACGTAACCACCAACGCAGCCGTATCGATGTCCCGGCGCAAGTAATTATGCAGTCAATTGCATGACACCGATTATGGCGCGAAACCACTCACCGTCGTCAGGACCTCGACCCGACCCGATCAATCAACGCCACAAATATGTCACGAACGGGCGAGCACTGCTTACCAAAACCCCCCCGCGCCTCTCCTCTAATGATTGATTCGTTTTTAGCACAATGCGACACCGTGACATCCCAACGCAGTGTGGTTTTATTGCAATCTTTAACGTTCGGTTTGAACGCGCGAACACTGTTAAATTGGTCACAAGAGGATGAGTTTGCCAGGTGCTCTACGTTGATCGGACTCGCCAGCATCGGGCGTGGTTTGAGGCTGGAAGGTATTAAATTATCATACATCCCGACGCAGCCCAGGCTTTTCATCAAATGTCAAAAATAACTCGCCAATATTAATTTTGAAGCCATGGCTCGACTTCGGTTGGTTCGGTAGACGGGAATGCCCCATAGCCTATCGTGTTGAGCGGCGCCAGTTTAAGCATTCCGTGGTTGAATACCATCCCGCAACCACAACCACCCCACCAGACCGCACAAGAACTCCTCACCGAGTGCCATGAATATAAGAGCGTTGCATATCAATTAATTATCGTTATTCAATTACCATCGTCATAATTAATTTTGATGATGATTCACCTTTATTGTGACAACAATTCGAATCACCATAAATTGGGTGCATCGATCGGACGCCACTTATAGGGCGCACGGTGTGATACTTGTCCTCGGTTTTCCGCGAAGCTTTACCAAAGCTCTCCCCGGGGTGCGGCCTTTCGGATGGAATGCGATCATAGCGATCAGGATAATGGCGTACCAAAGAAAAGGATAAAAATTGATGATCACCACACGACGCGATCGATAGTACCGACCACGCCATGGCAGCTGTTGACGCTGCTGTTAACCTTCGCCGTTTTTCCTGTCACACTCAATTGTCTTCCCGGTGGAGGTAAAATATATCAATTTCACGAGCATGATTAAAAAAACCGCAAACCGGGGGTCCGCGACAGCCGAGCGGTAGCGCCGGTTAGAAAATCGGCCCATGAGCGCCGGGGCTCACCACCTCGACGGCGTGGGTTCGAATCCCAACCGAGACCGGACCCTCCCCTGTACGAGAGGACTGACTATCCACGTACAACAGGGAAACAAGTCTCGTAAGCCCTTAACGGGCAGGCATGACCAAGAGGTCGTTACGCCAAGAAGAAGATTAAAAAAATCAATGGCCATTTTCCCGACGCGAGGCGTGCCTGTGGCGATAGTGCTGACAGGAGATGGAAACCCACTCCCAACGACCGGTTGGGAAACAAAAACAATTTAATACTTCCATTCGTTCGCATTCGTTCCAACCCGTTTGCGATGTATAATGGAATTCGGTGCGCAATTGCGGTGCACGCCGCCGAAGGAATTGTTAATGCATTATTTATGCATTTATGATAATTAAGTATGACGCGGTGTGGTCGACCGTCGGCCTCCAGCCGCTGATTGGCAGGTGCGCTCGATAGGCATGGCATGGCAATGTGACCGTTTTTGTACCCGTACCCCCTGGGAAACGTGTTGGAGGTCGTGTTTATCACGCAACCGAAAGTGGGGGGTTGTACGACAAGATTTTAATAATCCCATTTTATTTGTCTTCCATTTTTTTTTCTGTTGGTCGATGGGAAACCAACCATAAATACCACAAGAAAAATAACGAAGCCGCATACATTGAAAATACTTTAATAAAATGAGACACATCGATTGCTGCATTATTGGGGCAGAAGAAGCATTTAAATTTAAATTCAAATTTGATGTAATAATAATTTCTTCTTCGTGAGTTCTTACTGAATAGTTAAGATAGAAACATTTTCTTATTTTAAACATGCAATAATGAAATATTTTGCAAAACTGCTAAAAGATGTCTCTATTAGAAGCGAGAAGAAAATCCTCAAAATTGTTGTTCCATAATCAGAAAACTTATACTTGAAAGGCATGATTTCTCATTTGCTCGTTTATATCCGTTTTGCTATAAAGTCAAAATTGTATCCTTATTGCTATAAAACGAAATCTTTCATCACTTGGCCACATCGCAATGCCAAAAGCTCAGTCCATATTCTATGTAGCAATCATGTTTATGAACTCCTTTATAGTATACATGGAACTTTTATAGGATCCTTGAATGTTCTAGTACAACATGCTATAAAAAGCATTACCTGTATCCTTTGCGGAGGTTATGGCACAAAAGAAAGAATGCCATAACGTAGCATCGGAGGTGGAAATTGAATTCAGCAAAAGCGACCAATGCTATGGGCAAACAACTGTAAGCTCTTCGGAAGAACTTCGTCCCTCAAATTGCCTTGCGAAAAGCTTTGATGTGAAGCTTTCAAACAAGGACGAAGTGATAACGATAGTTAAACTAGTCGTTGTACAATCCCTAATCCCACAACCTGACTTTTCCTGTTTTACAAAAGGACTAGCCATGTACGTAAAGCCAAAAGGCAAAATTCGTTTCAGTCTACTTATAACGAAAAATGGGGCATACGTTCGTTACGAATGAAGAGAAGCGCCAAACAAATCCCGAGAACGAAATGACCACAAAAACTTCGATTGAATAACCACCGTAGAGTAGATGCCCATAAATAATCCTTTTCGATCAAACTTTTATTCAGTAAGGTATTAAAAGCATTTAGATCGGTGTAAATAAAAGAAAACAAGTATTTTTAATCCCATCCGCTCTTCCTCAAAGACCTTATTTTCTCCAAAAGATACTCACTAAAGTTGTTTGACGATCTGCAAATCCGCATGCTAGGAAACGAATCCATAAGCAAGGAAACGAAAACAGGGTGGTTGCGGTTGTTTCGTGGTTACATTGAAACAGCTTTCAGCTAATGGCGTAGGATCCACCAGAGCTTAAAGACCTGATGCCGGGGTTTCAACCAGCTCTGATCGTGACAAAGTTTTGATCTTTCGCAAAGCAACGCTCACGGTCAGCCCTGAACCACCAAATCCATCGATGGAAAGTGCTGGCGCCCCTTTGTTGCCTGCTGTTGTACTGCACACCAAACATTTTATTCGCTTACCAGGCAATCGAATTTGGGATTCACTTTTCAGCTGGGAAAGTTTTATCCCCGCTCACCAAGTTCCAGGTCGCGGGAAAACCGTTCCCAAGGTGCCAGTGTTTTCAGTTTGACGATCGTAAACTAACCCGCACCGGGTTCGGCCGTCACTAGCGGAACGGCGCTTGTGTGTGTGTTCCGTACCGGAGGTTAATCTTCAATGCAAATGAAGCCATCCGGGGAATTGAAACTGGAGATCAAAAGGAAAACGCCCCGGCTTGGGATACCATGTGCCACGTGCACCCCAACACTCTTTCCCATCCCGGACGGCACGTTTCGCCCAAGGGGAACAGGGTGGGGCCGCGTTCGGGGCAAGCAAACACGATAAAAACCGAAAGCTACGATGACGCTCCGGATGAGTGGAAGATGATGATTTTATCGTTCCTGTTTTGTGACTGTGAGTGAGTGGTTCCGTTTTTATTTTTTCATCCCTCTATCGCACTTTTCCTCTGTTTTCTTCGCTATTATGGACCCGTTTTCCAGTGAAATCCTTAGCTCGGTGTCCTAGCTTTTGGGTTCTCCATTTTGCGATTTTCCGCTCTTTTTGTCCTAGTAAAAACCTTTTATATGTACCGCGGCTGGCGTCCGTTTCAATATCCGACCCATCCGACCGTCTGCTTTTCAGAAGGACAGACGATCCTCACCGGTCCTTCGCAGTGGAAAAGCGGAAGATAGGGCGAGAGAGAAAACCTCCATTTCCCCCGCCTTCGGTGCGGTACCGTGGCTGTCCGCACAAGTATCAATTAGGGTGGTAATTTTGGGACCGAGATTTGAGATCGTCTGATCGTCGCGAAGTCACTAGAGTTTTTTTTTCTCTTCCTATTTTTGCTTTGCTGTATATTTTACGTTTTCACCGTCCCGTCCCCCGCGACCCGTGTCGGTGAAATAGGGCGCGCCTTATCGTCCCCGTCTAGTAAGAGTGATAATTTGAGCTGTCGTCCGGTTCCGTCCGTCCGTAAGCCTGGGTGACGGTTGGCATTATTCTTAGAGCGCACAGGAGGACAGGAAAAAGGAGCAAGATAAAGAAAAAAGAAAACACATCGTTTTCTTGTTTGAAATAGTGAGGCGGCAAGGAAAACCCAGCGGGTGAGGGCACCCTTTTTTCCCGGCCCATGGCCGCCTGGATGGTTGACAGTTAAATTTGTTTTATGCGCTCGTCGAGTGTTAATATAAAGTAAGATGGAACTGAAGATAGGGAAAAATGTTTCGAACACTCTTCCATAGGCCTCCCGAAGCCTATGATATCACGCTGGCGGCGCAAGTGATTCGGGACGAGGGAAAACCGGAAGTTTTCGAGCGGCACGTGGTGAAGGAATCACTTGAAGGATGCGTTGAAGATATAAAAAGCAATGCTGCCAGCGTTGGCTATAGGCGGAGAATCGCCTGGGTTGGTCGTATTACTCTCGACTGGCCATCTTATCTTGGTGTCATTTTCCGCACGACAGCCCGCCCGGTTCCCCGCCTGGTCCCGCCCCGAGTGTTCGCCTCAGCCTGGACAGCACTTCTCCATTAACACTGAGCCATGACGAGGGCGCATCGAGCACGGGGTGGCCCCGGGAAGCCATGCTAGCAGGGGAGGGACGCTCATTTAAGCAGTCATCATCGTCCCCTGCCCAGGACGCCTTGGTTGGTGCTTGGGCTGCCGAAAAAGACGCACTGGTACGTCGAGTGCCTTAGGTTTGATTGCCTGGACAAGATTGAATGAAATTCTCAATCAATTAACCGAAGCGTCGTAGAAGGATCGTCAAGTGGGCTTGAGCATGCCGAGGACCGATGGTCAGCAAAAGGAGCAATATTCTTGCCCCATCGATTGGCCCATCGGGCTCACGGACCAAGGAGGTACTTGACGAGTTGAAGACGAGTCACATTCAGAATGCATCTACGAACGAATCTCGAACCAGTTCGAGGAATTCATTTGTTTGCTGTGCCGAACGGTAAAGATCAAACGACGATTCGGTTTCTTTGATCATTTCCATGCAACTGTGAATGTTATCTCTTGTGGTGTTTAGTGAGAATCTCTTTCATTTTACATAATATAGATGCCATGTTCTAATTTGCGTCTTGCAACTAATATTATTGATTATGTTATTCTTTGTTTATGTAATTACATGTGATCTTTATCATTTTCATGCTGAGCAAAATTAAATATGACTTCGGTAATCACAATGGAAATCCATTTTCAATCAAACGCAATACAGTATTGCACATAAGCAGTAGGATTAAAATATCCTGTAGGCTTCTTATTCTTCTGCATCTTTTAGAATTGTATTATTCTATAGCTAGAAGTCCTTTGATACTTAGCAGCATTTTATTTCGACAGAAGTAAAACTAATAACAATTATAGTCAATAACGACGTAGATTGAGAAAACAAAGGGTTTTCAAGCACAACTCATTGGTTTCACATTTGTAGTAAAAGTTTTGAAAGGTTTTCTAAGAATCAAAGAATTGGAAACAATATGCGTAAGATAATGTTGTATCATTTATTTTATTTTATTTAAAAAAAAAATGGTAACGTTAAAACCGGCCAAAAACGATAAGGTAAATTATGTAGTTATAAAAGTATAATAAGTGTTTCTATATCTTTGTATTGAAATATCAACACAACGTTGACTTACCTATTATGATTTGCAGCAATCCAACCACATTCATTGGGCTCGGCTAATGATGGAGCGTCTGGGTGCAGCATAAAAAGAGGGACGTCGTCGTCCCGTTGTCGTCCAGCGCGCTGACAAAGGTGAATGATATGGGGAAGCGGAAATCACCCGGCCGGGGCTTTTGCTTGGCTCTGCTGGGCCGTACTCACTGTCCTCGTGCAGGGTCTACTGCCGCATTAACCATCCGGTCGTCAATGGTTGCTTTTCACCACCGGCTGCTGCACGTTAATCGATCATTTAAAACTGTTCACACATCAATCACTCTCATTCTTAAGCAGCGGCAATGCTTTATTTTATCCACTCCACTGCCGTGCCGAGTTCTGACGTTGACTTTTGGGATCGTTCCCTTCTTTTGCTTGCTTCGCTATCGTTCAAGTACACGGCGAAGATCTAGCGGGACGGGACTAGGGGAAAACTTTTTGCCCAATCCATTCACACTTCAAGCACACTCGCTCGGCAGGATACGCTTATCTAGTGCGGGCAATCCGGTGAGGAAAATATAAACTGTCGCAGCTGGAAACCGACCGCAATTGTTGAGCCAAGCTGGATGACGTGCTTCTCCCGTTGGGTGCTGTAAGTTCTCCAGTAGGTTCACGGCTGTGGAAAAGAAAGATAACAAAAAAGTAACTGAGAAAAAAGTCATGAGAAAAAAGAAGTGGAAACGATTTAGTATTCCACGAGGCTAGAAAGGTGTGTTCGAGCTCGGTGCTTCTGAAAACGGTGCGCAGCTTGCCGGCCAATGTTCGTGCAATCATCGCATCGAACCGCTGAGCAAGCAACTCCCGGTACATGACCGGAATGTTTGAAAATAAAAACCCTCCAAAACCGCGCGCCTCCCCCGCCGACTCAATTGTCCTCCCCGCTGGGACCCCCACATGCCGCTGCTTCAAACGCCAAACATTACGATCGTACGTGCAACTACTGGCTGCTTAAAAATGCTCTCTCGCCAAGAGGTGGAAAATCTTCACTTTACCGTTGCATCACCGTTGGCGGGGCGAGCTTTTTCGCAATGGCACGGCGCTGGTGGGAATAGATTTGTTAAAGCTGATAATTGCCAACCTCAGCGGGACAATCCCACGAAGGAAAAACCATTTGCAGCGCTCGCCCGACTGCTTCCTGCTTGCCAAGGAACCGTGTTCAAAGTTCATTAAACATTACCTGAACCTTGGAATTCAATGATTTTTATCCCCATTTCTTCCCCTTCTCCCCTCAACACTTGAGAAACGGAAACTTGGGGGAAATTGTTCTTCAAGAGGAAGAAAAGAAGCTAGGTAACCGGGAATGAGGAAAAACGCCTCCCAGAAACAGTAAATACTAACGATGTACAAGCGGCCCCTAACGGTAAGCAATGTCAGGTCAGTTAATGAGTGCCCACGATAAGGGGGGAGAAACTCAACCTCACGGTAAACTCATTTGAAAGATTTATGGCACTGATTGGCCACCGACCGGGAGGGGGGGAGAAGTAGCTTTTTCCCTTAATGACCGCCTGCGGAAGCGCACGGGGTGATTAAACCCCGTCCTCCAGCCGTGCCAAGACCCGAAGATCCGGATTCGGTTAAATGAGTGTCATAATTATGGGAAGAAAAATTGATTTCCAACAAGTGAGCGTGCTTTGGAAAATATATTATTCCATTCACCTTCGATCAACGTGGGCTTGAGTTGAGTATAGGTAATGTATATTGGTTCATTTTAAATGCATCATGATTTGTAAAATTTTAAATGCATCATGATTTGTAATTGATTAAAATGATTACAACGCTGCTGTTATGTAAAGGATGTGTTTCTTTGCTTTGATGAAAATAAGCTTCAAAAATAAAACGCTAGCAGATTCATGCTCTTAATAATTGACTCGTTGAAACTTCTTTCTTTATGTCAGCTTATGGTTTCGTAGATCCCGCAGTATCCCAATCTTCTTTACTGCCTAAATTATGCCTTGGAATTGCTTTATGATTACTCTATTGAAAGTACAGTAACTAACGTAAGAATAATATTAAAGTGAAACGAAAGCTGATCAAGAATTTGATGTCGAGTTTTGAACCGATTTAAAAGACGCCTAACAAAAGCCTTTCAACTCTGGAACAGACTCTGGGAAAAATTGCTAACGGATTCCAAAAGGATTGGCTTGCGAGCGCTTTGTGACAGCTGTAAGAAGACAGTGGCTAGCCACGGTAGTATTTTGGTACCGGCGAAAGTGAACGCGATTAATTATGCACGACTTTTGTGCATGTTTTGTTTTTCCATCCTTCTCTTAAAGAGTATGTACGCTGAAATCATCTTTGCTCCATTTAATTTCACTAGCCATACGCAACTTTTATGACGCAAGTAAGCTTCCTTGAGCCAAGGACCAAGGTTTTGTTTTTTCTCCTCGCCCACAGTAACATGAGCCGTAGTGACAACACTTCGGCTTTAAAGCCTTTCGGAAAACATCCGCCGGCGGAACATGATGATGCCGACAGCCTGGCAGCCGCGCCACACCGAGTGACAGGCACGAAAAGTTATTTCTCAAACTGTGTGGCAATTTTCCCGCAGACAAATGGAAAGCTGTCGTGCGGTATTAAAAGATGGCGTTGGTTTTTAGGTAGAGCTGCCACGGTTTCCCCGCTACACGTTTTCTCGCTGTGTTTTGACGGTTGGTGGCGTTGAGGGGAAGCAAAAAAATTATCAGTCCTATTTTCGCCATAAACGTTTTCTGCACGCGATCACAGAAATAAACACACACCAACCAAGAGCCAGGAGCCGTTTCCTGCATGCTCATCGGGCATCGACCATCTCACCGACTGCTTGCCGACTATTTAGAGTGAAATCCGTACAAATGGCTTCGATGTCGTAGAACAATGCGAGAAGCAGAAAACAAAACAAAAACGGAATGGAGGGACAGAAAAGCAATGACAAAAGCCTCCTGGACAAGGGTGGTCGGATAAGGCGGGTGGTTCATTTCAGCCACGTACGTATCTCCTCGGTCATATTTCACTTTTTATGTCACGCTCACATCATCGTTGAATATCTTTCCCGGGTGCGGGGAACTCTTTTTTCTGTCGAAATGAAACCGAGAAGGTCCTTCCGAACGGCTCCAACCGAAGGTGCGCTGCTGATCGTCGGTATGGTTTTTAACAAGCACCGAACTCGAAACAATGGCCACCCCTTTGCAAAACATAATCAAATACATCCGAAAACCCCCGCCCGGAAACGGTAGGTCAATTCCCGGAAACCCGCGCACGGAAGGCATGGAACGATGGAAGAAACCCGACGGTTGGTAAAGGAGCAAGCCACCATGCGAAGGGTGTGTACGTCCCTGCGAGCGACATTTACCACAATGGAACCGGAGCGAAAGTCACAATGGAACTGTCAGACCATGAGCAACGATACGTGGGTCAATGGTAAGATCAATCGCCGGCTTTCCCTAGCAACCTCCACATCCGGTGGGATCCGAAGCGGAAGACAAGCGTTGGTCCCTTGTTTCGGCGTTCCTTTTTTTTTGTTGCTTCCCAAGACGTTCATCTTGGGATGAAGCGATGCCCCCATCGCCAAGAACCAAACCGTTCCCCTTCCCCAGGGGAATCGCCCGGTCATTGTGAGGGCTAAACAAAAAGATCCCAACGGTCCGATCTGACCCGTAAGATGGCTGTTCGGGGATAAATTTGCGTGACATGGAAAACGGCACCATTAGCATTTTTGCTAAGCGTTGAAACAGTGGTCCTGATAATGGGTGATAAATGAAATAATTAATTGCGTTTCGGGCCGGGAGACCGACCGAAAAGCGCTCCGATCCGAGAGGAAATAAAAAGCTGATGATGAGCGGATGAGGAAATGGGTTCAAATGAGAGGCTTTCGACTTTTCCCGGTCCTCGGTTTTTTGTCACATGACAAAGCATTCTTTCATAAAACACTCGCAACGTTCATGTTATGAAATTAAAATTAAGTGTTGAAACACTGGCACATGACCTTCGGAACATAATTCAAACATCTCGCAATATCTCACAAGTCCTCTTCAACTACAAGAAAATCCATTCTTAGTGTTAACCTAAGCCTTTTTCATGCATTAAAACATCAAAAAACAACCCAAACCAAATTCAGTACTGACCGTTGTTTTCCACGCACAATCGGAGCCAATCGAAAATTCATGAATCCACCATAACCGCCACCTCGACCCAACGACATCATCATTCTGCATTACGCCGCGGAAATTGGGTCCATCGAATTTACATTTCGCTGTCGTTTCGCCGAGCGGACGGAATTGCAGCTACATTACTACGGGTGCCGTTCCGGCTGCTCGCCGTGCCACTTTGCTTGCCGGGCACCATTCGATCCACCCACGGGGACAAAAGCCACCGCCACCGAATGCACTGCCGCGCTGCAAAAGCCACCGTTTGACTTAATTCTCTACGGCGATCAAGAAGTGAAGCACACCATGGAAGGCGGGCAATCCGGGAGGGTTTAAAACGGTACGACGACACACAAGACGCAAGGATTTCGGTTTCTGCATGCAATCATAAATTTGCTCCGTCCTGGCGTCTGGAAGTCGTGTGCCGACCGGCGCTTCCTCTCTTTCTCTCTCTATCTCTCTCTCTGTCCATCCCCCTTTCGGTCGCGTTTGTTGTTCGCGTTCCAGAAACGAACCCGCCATTGCTTTCGCCATTTGTCGTTGTTCTAAATTTTTATTGCTCACTGGCAAAGCGGGGGATTTTTCCCTCCGCCATCCCGAGGGGAGATTGCAATTTGGAACTAATGCCCCCTTGCGGGAGGCCATTGCGAAAAACGGATGCGGCCCACGACAAACAAACGGCACCGACGACAGCGACTGGCACACATTCGATTCGATTCCAAGGAACATTAACAACTCGCCTCTCGCGACCATGGGTGGCTGTGTGTGTGTGTGTCAAGTGTCTGTGTGGGTGTATGCACGCGAAAATGCATCCCACGATACCGCCCAGTTTCGAAGCGTCGGTAACGGTACTCCCGCCAAAGAGGGTGGTGGAGCCAAAATGGATGACTTTCGAGTTTCGGCGATTCGATTGTAGGATATGCAGCTGCATCGTATGCGTGGTGTGTGTGCCTGTATGGCGGTCGTTCGCTGCAGATCTGACAAATTGCTTTGCACACCGTACCTCCCATGGGTGCTTGGAGTCGCCGGCACACGAACTCAAGCTTCCCGCGCGAGGGGCTGTTGAATGTCTCCTGAGGGATTCTTCCTCTTTGGAAAAGCAGCAGATCGATCTTCCTCTTTCTCTCTCTCTCGCTAGAGAAAGATAGAAAGACCACGGATACGAACGAGCGAAAAGCACATCGCTTGCACGTTCCGAAGTGCTTCCTTCCCCCTCCCTCGAGTGTCCTCGAAAGAGCAAAAATATATCCCCTCCAGATTGGAGCCAAGGGTTTCCGGGACGCCGCCAGCCGACAGCCATATTAAACCTTGAGTTCCTTGCACCATGACCGCAGGACATTCATGGGAACAATCCGTTGCACCGTTTTTTTTTCTTCTTATTGGTTTTACTTGTCCTCACACTTTCTTCGCTCGACATGCGGAATATTTAGCTGGCTTCCTTATGGCCGTTCCGGCTGGTTGGCTCTTTTTCATTGCTGTCTGTAAAAGTGGCGTGTTGTGTCTGACACGGTTAACCTCACATGAATAAGGAATGAAAAATAATTTCTCTACGTTTTCGTGACAGCGCCGGTTCGAAGTTATAAATAATTGAATCCAACGAACCAAGCCAGCAGCGGCGGAAGCTGGACGTTTCGCCACCCTTTTATATTTCTCCCGTTCGTGGCGATATTTTCCCGAAACGTTTGCAAACGAGCTGTGGAGAACGATCGAAATAAACGATTAACTAGCAACTGGTCCCGCTAGAGAGGAGGGGAAAGGGAAAAAAGGTGTACCTTAAAACGGAGAGAAAATGTAAATCACCAGCATCGTTATAATCGTCGTCGACATTGTGCCTTGCGGGTGAAACTGACACCGTCGATTCCGTTCCGCAAGCAAGTGGCCGGAAGCTCCCCCGCATCGAGGATTCCAAACGCCCACCTGGACACTCGGCGCGTAATTCCCTGTAATCTTCCCATCTGATCACTGTCATCATCGCATCATTTGCATTTGGTCCAGGGATCGATCGGTTTGCGTGTTTGAGGAGAAATTTTGAACAGAATGGACCCCCGGCGAGATTCAGAGAACCGGTTGAGAACCCGTCCCGCCCCAAGATGGGTTGTCAAACATTAATTATCTTTGCAGCGGCTTAGCCCGCCGGGGAAAATATTGTGCCATCTTTCGGTTGGGCGGTGGAGTGCTGAGGAGAATTAATCGTTCCACGAACAGGGCCTGTCGATGGAAATCGGATGGTTCGGTTTTGATGAACGGGTTTGCCATTAAAACTTCATTAACAGTAAGCACAATGGCAAACAGTTTTCCGTCTCCGCCCCAGGGAGCTTTCACTCAAAGGGGAAAGGGAGCAACGGAACAGAAATACTTTATTTGCAACGTGTTTATCTTTTGCACAAACTGTTTGCCATTTACAAGGGAAACAAAAAGTCATTAAGACTGAAAACGGGGATATAAAAGGAATCGGACAGCCTTAACCGGATCGTAGTAATTTTCTACGATGGCTTTGCTGGGTTATATTCGGTTGTGTTCGAGTAGACGACATATATTATCTCGCCGTTCGTTAGGATGTCAAGAGTTTAAATATCATAATATTCCAAAGGTTATCTTTAAAAACCTCCTTTTGCGTATTAGACCCGATGGCAGCTTTCCTCGATTTAACTCTCTGTATGTGTTAACTGACCAATCCCAGCCTTCATTCATTAATCCCCATGATGAATACTCCTGAAACTTCTGTGCAGGGTCCACCGTACTTCCGGAGAGGTTTGCGAGGCGCTAGTTCCGGTGTGATTTTTGCTAACTGCCATAACAGTTGCGTTATGTTTCCTTAGTGATGGATGAAATTCTCTTTCAACACAATGAACCAACTTTAAAAAATGTGATATGTGAGTAGTTTGCTTTTGTTACTGGTTTCCTGTAGAGTCATAGCTATCATATTGAAGTTAAGAACAATTTGCTCAAAGGCTCATAAAAGTTCGATGAAACCATATGCACAGTTGGATTGCATTGTATTGTCCACATTTGGCTTAGCTTCTCTTTTCCGAAACATCAAGATCATCCAACACCCTCACATACGGAGGCATGTGCATCTCGGACAAGAGTGGATAGCAACCGTTACCGAAATGCCATTGTTGTACAAACTGTCTACAAGTTTCCATCCATCCGTCGAGAGCCACGCTTGGAATGCTTCGCCAACGGCGACATCTAACGCTTCATTGCATATGCATTGGGAGTCGCCGGAAATCCCAACGGTGCATGGCACCCTTCACCCCTCGGGGGAACGCTGTCAGACGAGCCAGACGCCAAGTCAAACCTTCACCGGACACCATGCGATGGCATCCCCGGTCCAGACTCGGGACTCGTCGAGGCGTTGTCGTCCCTCCAGTACGTCGACACTCGACGGCAAAGAAATCTGCGCCATCCATAAGGCACGGCAGCTCCCTTGGAAAGGGGTTCGCCCGAGGGGAAGCAAATAACCACAATGAAGTTTTCTGTCCCGTTGCTTACGCTGAAGTGTGAAATCAAATTTATGAGCTGCTCTCGCACGACTTGATTCCTCCAGCAGGCAACTGGGAGCGACATTTTCCGGGAATGTCGTTTTTTCCGCTAGGATTCTGTGGCAGTTGGGGAAAAGTTTGTATTTTTATAGCTTCCACAAAATTGTTTTGGCAGTTCGTTTGGATTAAACGCAAGATGGGATTTTATATCCGTTGAATGATTGTTTTGATTTTGAATCGATTATGTAAAAGCACCTTTTACATCAACTAGAGATCAGAAATTGAGAACCTACTCATGAAATGTTTTAATATCCGCAAATAGTGTTACATTTTATTATTTGATTTACATGAGATCCATTCCGATTATATCGTGCCGTAAGACGCAGCCTAATTTAGTTTCAATTTTTACATGAATAAATAATTTCTCTAATACGCACCGTGTAAGCCAACGAATCAACTTAAAAAACAAATAATAAAAATAAAAACGAGACAAATATTTATAACTGCTCGATCTTGTTCAGCAAATTGACGTAGCCTGGTTAAAATAGGTTATAGGCCAATTCAGGTTCCCAGCAAGGACATATTTTTTAAGTAAGAAAAAATACGAATAAAGCACTAATGAACTTCCATTACAGAGTTATTGTTTCTTTCTAAATTTACATGAAACCATAGAAGAGTTGTTACAAAAAAGTTCAAAATTGCGTAGAATAGGCCTCTGGTATGAATCAAGTTAATACGTAGGTTGCCTTTTAAGTTTCGGGATTTGAAAAAACTGGTGATGCAATCTACCAACTAACAATTTTATCGTAAAGTTTGACGTTTTTTAGGTTATACGTACTAAGAACGTTTTGACATACGAGCGGTTTTTGTGTTGTTAAAAAAATGTTGAAAGTGTCAATGTCCACGACAATGCGAGCTCTCACACATCGGCTCAAACAACTGCATTTTTGAGTACTCAAAACATCGATTTGATGAGTCATCCGCTATATAGTCCTGGATCTAGCACCAAATGACTTCTTTTAATTCTCGTACGTAAAAAAATAAACTGAGAGGTCAACGTTTTTCAACACCTGAAGAAGCGAAGATCTCTCAAAAAGGACTCTTGTCGATTGAAACTTTAAACAGTTTTTTAACAACACACATAGCGTTCGTATGTCAAAACGTTCTGAGAACGGATAACTTCAAAAACATCAAACTTTACGATAAAATTATTAACTAACAGATTGCATCACCAGTTTTTCCAAATCCCGAAACTTAAAAGGCAACCCTCGTATGAATGTACATCAGTTCAATTTCCCAGATACCAGCTCAATAACCAACTGTTTCTAGAAACAGAGGTTCTTGATTGCACTGTGTCAGGAAACTTTCGTCAACAAAATCAAATGCAGGAAGGGTTGTTTTTCATCTCGCTTAGTATTACACCAGTCGCACACATTGTTTCACGATGGACTCCGACGCAATTGGTTGTAAAACATGTTCAGGATAGCAACGGCTAACGGCTGTTTTAATATGACAGTGTAACAGTTCAATTTCCAACAGAGCAACTCAATATCCAAGTGTTTCGTAGAATAGTCGTGCTTTTTTGCGTACTTTAAAAAACAGCCATCGCCAACAAGATCAGATGCAAGGAGGGTTGTTTTTTACTTTTCCTTTTCATTATACCAGGCGCATACAATGTTTCACAACATGGCTGGACGGATTTTTCTTTTCTGGCTTCGAAGGCAAAGTGCGTCGAACGAGGAAAATCGGGCGCCTTGGGGGTCGTTGACAGCGCGTCGTGCATACGTAAGTAAGCAAGCCCGTCGTTGGGTGGCCGTCCCACGTTTGGCAAAACAACAGGCTAGGGCGAAAAAGAAAAATTGGACATCGCAAAGCAGGGCGTCGGCGGGCGCAAGTGTAGCGTGAAAAAGCCACCGTTGTCCTCCAGCGAGCTAAGCAGCCGGCTAGGGAACCTGAAGTTGTTAGGATGGGGCACACAAAAACGCACCAAAATATACGCCCCGTTAAGACGTAACTCTGCTGCTGACAGGAGCCTAAGTCCGTAAGGCTGGCAGAACCGTTCGGTTGGAAAAACCAGGCCCGATTCCGAACGCTAAAGGTCGCGCCCGGTATGCCGAAACGGTAAGCAAATGAATAATGACAACATGGAAAATTAGGAGCAACGGCTTTACGGCCAACCAAGCGTTCGGCCATGCGGTGGATATTGTGCATGTACGCCAGCACAAGGTTCGGAAGCGAGATAGGGGCATTGATTTGGATGGACAGGTTGTAACAGTCGTGCCGTGTTGTTCAGCGACGTTAACGATGAGCTTTCGGATGACGACGCATTGGACGGGCTAATCGGGGATGAAAAAGATACGGCTATCGTTGGTACAAACTTGTGTAACGCTGTAATCTTTTGAACACTCTGTAGAACTTTTTAAACATATCAAAGAGCATTTCACAGGGTTGGTAGCTTAAAATAAGTCCTACTAGTAAAAATACTTTTCTCAAGCAGAGCATAGAAAATTGTTCTTAAAAAATTATATCAACGCACTACACACTACTATACAGTATGCAACGTGTCACGAAAAAAAAAATTAGGGTAATCGTGACTGACGCAGAATGCCCCGTTACGTTCGACTAAAAACGGAATCGAAAGCAAACATTCCCAGCCAATTTCCGTAAAAAAAGTATCATGCACCCTTGCTAAAGGACCACTTTTCACGAAAGCGGAAAATAGAAATTGGCTAAACCGAACGTTATCAATACGAGAAGTGTGTTTTCAATGAGAAAAAGTTTATTAACTCATACTTCATTTGATGCACCAATGTTTAGGCCAGCACTTCCGTAGAGAGGCCACTTCAACGGTTCACAGAGTTTATTGGTTCTTCAATTTGTGTGTGTATGTGCGCGCGTTTTTTTTTTCGTACAAAATCGTTCTATCGCATGTTGTTGCACAGGCAAGATTGCTTTTTTCTGTTTCGTTTTCCTCAGTTCAAAGCGCGGACTCATTCACGTGCAAAAATGTTCCCTTTGGTTGGTAAATTTGTGCAGAAAAATGCATCGTGTGCATTATAAAATTGACGTCGGTGTGGTATGAGGAAAAAAAAGCTCCCTTCCGTAAACACCCAACCCACAGCGCGTGGTATGCAATGACGCTGCAAAAATGTTTACAATTTGCTCTTCAACGTCCATCCGACTGTGGCTTCAGCATCACCATCATCATCATCATCATCATCGTCATCAGTAGTTAAACGCAACCGTACCCGCGTGCATTCAGCACATCCGGGATGCATTTAGTTCCGTTTTCAATAAACCACCGTTTGTTGCATGCGAAGTGCTGCGGTTTGACAATCGGTCGAGTTAATGGTGTTCGGTTCCGCTCGAACAGTCGATTGTGGAGCAAACATTATTTTTGCTACGGAACGGCACGATTCAATATGCGATCCAGTTGTTTTTTTGTCCATTCCAACGGTGGCTTCGTTGCACGCATGTGACCGGTTGGCATCGATACGTTTTGTTTCGGAATGTAAACCTGTCATCGGTGACGCGGAATGTGGACGCAACATAATTTTACTTTTAAACCTGTATTTCTGCATTGAATAAACTGTTCAATTGTATAGTATTGTATAAATAGAGTTATTAGTGGTTGATAATGTTTGCATTAAAAAAAAGACAAATTTAATGACTTTTCTTGCAAAAACGGAAAACGCTAGCTTCTTTCTGTTGAAAGCAAAATAAATAGCGGCATTTTTTTAAAATTAAGAACAAGTTTGGCTACAGTATCATTCAAATTGAATCCGCCGTTGCCAAAACATTAAACCATTTACGTTTGATTGTGTGTCAAAGCATCCAGCTTTATCGTGGACTACGTCACCAAGGATTATTTAAAGCCAGATGGCGAGAAATGGTAAACAACCCTGGTTCTTTATTTTGCTTTTGAAGCTTGTTACAATATATTGAAAATGTTTTGATGTCCCTTAACTCCCATAGAACGCCATATCGTGGCTGAAAACCAGCGAGAAGGATTAGCACAAACTCACTGTTCTTCCTGTCAAGACTTCCGGCGTACGTAAGAGTGTATAGTGTGCAGTGGCTTCCGGAATTAAGCAACTATATCGAAAAACATCATAAAGAGTACGATTCAGTGGTTTGGACATACCTGGCCACACTAAATCATGCCCAAAGATCATTGGATGAATTGAACGGGTCAAATATAATTGATATTGCACACTGCTAACCCTCCTTATGCCTCTCAGCTACAACCAATTAAAAAACCGTTTACAACACTTAACGGTAGGACCTATTCCAACATTTTTAAGTCCAAACAGAGTAGAATTTGGTCATGAATGCCTCACAACAACATAAAAACATCCTTAAATGGCTGGTTTTGTTGGCTATGGCTAAAGTTTCGGGACAGGATCATGAGGCAGACTAGTTATTCAATTAGCTTGGTAAACTTTTTTCTTATCGCCGATGAAAATGTATCTATTGTTTTTAATTCAAACGTTAGTTGTTTAAATAGATTTATTTCAACAAGAACTGTAATTTGTTTTGCAACACAAGGTAATCAGGAATTTTATTGCATTTTTTAATAAAAGTGTCAGTTTCGTCAACGAAGATTGCTAAATTATCATCCATTTCTTCGAAACGGTGTAATACTTATATTTTCCAAGCCACTGCAGCTTCAGAATTTAATCAAATCTTCTTCACCCCTTTATTTGCTTCGTTAACTTTTCTCCATACTGCTAATGAATATAAAGCAACCCAACCGAGATCCGTCCGTGTCATCCACGGCCACCGATCGGTTGCAGCGTTGATTTTCGTTTCATTTTTCTTCCTTTATCCATCATCGCTAACCCAATCATCCATGTGCTGTAAAAGCAAACGTCCCCTTTGCACAACGATTTAAGCACTGCGGTCTTGTTAGCCGTCCGACGTACACCGCGCGCTGGATGGATGCGATAAAAAGCGGAGCATAAGGGGATATAAAAAAGAGCCCTTTCTACCACCGCCTCGGGTTATTATCTGGCCAAAGATGCCCCTGGCGCACGTATGCGATTGGTTTGGTAACTTCAAATCCCGAGCACGAATCGAGTGCAGTTATCGGTGCCTTAGGGCACTACGACGTCGATGGAGGGCAACCCCGAGCTGCCTTTTCGTTCGAAAGTGAGAAAAAAGATTTCGAGGAAAAATCTTCTCTATGACATAAGTTTCCCCGAAGCGGTATGTGACAAGCACTCCGCAAGATGATTTCTCTCTTAAAAAGGCACGACCCCAGCGAACTTTCCGCACCCAACGTTCCGATGTCAACATCGATTACGGTGGGCGCTTGTGTGTGTGCTTGAGGTTTGAAGTGTTATTCATAAATTTCCCTCTCGCCTCCGATCTGCGCCTGCCAGCGCAAAGTTTTAACTCGTACGTTATGGTTTTGCTGCAGCTTCGTCGGGCCTCGAAGTGCATCGCGGGAATGCAGTTTGTCAGGACACGTACCTCAACCCAGCCACCACCAATGCACCAAAGTGACACATCTTCAACGACAACGACAACGTTGAGAACCGTAAGAGCATAACCACACACCACCACACAGACTCCTTGTGAGAAAACTTGCTCGGCAGAGCCGACCCGGAAGTTTACTCCGACATTCCTTCCACGCGGTTGATGAAGCTGCCGCGTCTAGTGAACGGGAAACTTGGCGACCATACTCAACTCATTTCCGGTAAGTTGTTTCATCATTCCGGACGAGCTACGAGTTCCCAACCTCTTCGACCTTTTCCGCCTGCGCTTCCCATCGTGCCGGTGTGTGGGGAAACCTGCGCCAGACACTCCAGGCACGAGAAACTTTAATGAGATACCACCATGAACCCGGGTGATCATGTCGTGGTTTGTTGTGGTATGAATTTAAAGTCAGCCTTTTTCTCCTACGACCAACGGAACCAAAACCTAGACCGGAAACTTGTGAGCCTCGTTTCGTTTCACTTTGCGTTTAGTTTTCTCCCATTTTCCCATCGGGTGGACGGGCTTGGGAATGGAATAGGGCACAAAACAATTTCCTATTTCCCGCGCGCCAACACGGACATTGAATGTAAATGTCTTTTTAACTGCACCAGAACAGAACGGCTCGCCGGAACAAACGTCCGCAGAGCCGGACGGACAGCTGGAATGGAAATGGGTTTCCGGCAGCCTCACCCCCCTTGGGAGTGAAGAGAAAGAAGTAATTTTCCTTGCGCCAGCACGTCCCGGCGCGGCAGATGAGAAAAATTGTGCTGAAAGTTTTGACTACTAGTTTATTGTAGTACGGCGTCTTGCTGCCCGCTAGTCTTTTATTTTGCACGTCCACCGGATTGGGAGCATTACAGCGGGGCTTCAGCGTCTGTTGAGTTGTTATTTCAGAGCGAAGCTGTTGGGAAGCACTTCATGAACGCCGTAAGTGATAAACAAAGGATAATTGAAAAGTCGTAACAGCCCTCGCGACATGCAGCCGTGACTTGTTGGGTGAGACTGTAATGCCCATTGGCGCGATGGAACTGTTAAGCGAAAGATGGCAAAACGATTTTATGCTTTCAAAGTAAACTAGGAGCAATAATCAACTACCTACTTTTATGTCCCTTTTGTGTCATGTGCGGATAAAAATGTAGTTAACAAAAATAAGTGGCTGTCCCATTTCCTTCGAACAAGTTCATTCTCTTCCTCTAGACTCCGCTGAACTGAAAAATATGTTTTCCTCTTCGACAAACTTAACTACCCGAGCGGGAGTGTGAAGATCTCAATCTTTGGTCCCAAATCCGTACCATTTGATCGCTACAAGACACCATTTTTGAGGCAAACAAATGGCTCGCTGGCTGGGAACCCAACCTTGGGCGAGGGACACGGACTAACGATGCTGCTGAGGCTGATGGCCATGCCGCGCGTGGGATCCGATCCAGACGGGTCGCAAACAATCTTCCCCAAAAAAAAACAACATGTACACGAGACGACACCGAAAAAAAGGGCCCCAAAGAAAAAAGGGAAACTCCCTTAACGTCCCTCGACTGGCCCCCACTTGGGTGGTGCAGTGTTGTCGTGCAGCTCGCAAAAATGCGATACGCTAAATAAATTTCACAAAAAATGGGTCCAAAAACGGCGAAACAAAACAACGCCGTTAGTTTAAGCACAAACAAGGCGTGGACGAATAAAGGAGGGGGGGGGGGGGGGAGGGGAAAGCATCCCGTGTTTCCACTGCGTTGTTTCTTCTCAAAATAAAAGCATGCCAACATAAACCTGATGGTTGCCGGGGCAGCTGCGGTAACATTAGTGGCCCCGACGAGTCCTAGCGGCATCGTTATGTTGCCGTTACGCCGGAGCCATATATTATAATTATTAATAAAGAAGCGAACAGAAAAAACACCTCTCCCTCTCACACACCGAACCCACGAAAAGGGAAATGGGAAAACGAAATGGCACGAAATGAAATTGTAAACGGCCCCGAAAGATACCGGATCCCGTTGAAGATCCGCCCGCGTGGTTTGGGAGTGAGAATTGGGTTCGGAGTGGGCTAGAGACGCGGATACAAAAAAAAAACGCTTTAAGCCTAATGCAAAACTGCACCGTATCCAGGCTAATGTTGTTTTGAGTAAGATAATTTATCCCGAGGGAAGATAACAGCGATGGAGGAAAAAACAACAAACCAACACTCGTGCAGTCGGTACGACAGAAAGCAGATCATTCTACTCTAATGCACGAACATTGTTAGCTGTTTACAAAACTGATGCTATTTCCAACATATTTTTGTTGGAACAAAATCATATCGTTTGTATGAGAATTTGTGACAGTCTTTCTTGCTGGAATATTCAGCTAATCGCGTCCTGCTGCGGCTGTCATTCACACTAAAAGGCATCTGGTTTATTTTTCATACAATTTTCACCACCACAACGCACCATCCCCAGCACGGTCAATTGAACGGAAAAATGTCCTCCCGTTCCGACGGAGGGGTATTCGGTGGAAAAATGGGAAAACTGCAACGCGCCGGACGCCCCGCGGTGACATCCACCGGAAACTGGGCGGATCTGCTCGACCGAGAGTGTCTCAGGCTCCCGATTAAAGAAAACAAATTCGTTTTCCACCACCACGCGGAAAACCCACGGAAAAGGTTTCCGGCTCGGTGGGTAATTTTCGGGCCCCGTTGGAGTTCTTCCAACTGCCACACTGGCCAGCAGCACGGAAGTGGCTTTCTAGGTGAGGCCTGGGAAAAGCGTTTCGAGTCTAGTGGTAGCTTTTTCCATTCATTTCCACGTCAACCTTTTCGGGAAGCAATACACGAGGAAGGGAAATAGGAAGGCCTAAACTGATGGTTGGGGAACTTGAAATAGGTTGCTGGGTGGGAAAACGATACCAGAAAACGGCGTGTATATGGGATTCCACGTGGAACGGAGAGTAAGGTAATAATGAAGGCTGGCAAAGGAGAGGAAAATCGCAGGGAAGCCATGAATGCTTTCGAATGTTTTCGATTGAGCATTTAGCAAAAATTTGTATGTATGTGTGTGTGTGTGTATTCTCTTCCATCGGGAACTAGCCTACGGTCGGCCCTTTTTGCGTCCGAAGCACTCTCAAGTCCGAAACTCTCTTGAACGCTATCGAATCGGTTGACGTTCGGTGCCCTACTTTAGGGAGTTAGAAGGTAGAAAAGAAAAACCTCCCCCACCCTTCCAGGATAAAGAGGAGGGAAGAATGTGAACCATCCTACTCCCCGCGGGACGCTGGAAAGCTTTTCCGGGGGTAAAATTAAGTTCAAATTTATACGATTTTGATGGCACTCCGGTTTTTCGGTTCACTCTCGGGGAACGGGCAGGATTTTCATTTCCGTCCGCCCTCGAACCTTCGGCATGGCGCCCATTTTGCCAAAGCACCGAGCGTTGGCTGCCGTCTTGCTGGAGCCAAATGGTCTGGAAGGATTTTTCTCTTACCTGATTTTCCCTGCACCAGTTTAGTGGTTCGGCCTGCTGGATGCTGTGGAAGAAATAAGGAACGATAATAAACTGTTATTAAAACTATTGCAACATGGCTTCGATTATGATTCCCGCTTTTCCCCCGTCCCGTGGCCATCGAGCAAACGAGAGGGTTTACAAATGTAAAGTCGTAACATTGGCTATATTATTAGCCCTAAATGTTCCCTTTTCGGCGCAAAAACGGGGAGAAAAAAGAACGAAATCCTCGACCGTTGGTTAACGAACCAAACCTTCCGGATTGCCCGCGTGCAATTCCGATCCGTATCGCCTGCGGCACCAAAAGCGGATCGATTGGTTGCGACTGCAAAAGCGTAACGAAGTGATACGCTCGAACGGGAAATTGGGAAAAAGTTCGCCAACCTGGAAAATCATTCAAAAAACCAAACAGCCAAACAAACAAACATACAAACAAACAAACAAACAAACAAGCAAAACTGTGTTCAAGTTTGCCGGTTGATTCTTCCGCCCCGAGTGGTACCGGTCGGTTTTCGTTGGTTCCGGTGGGAAAAAGTCGGAAAAATGCCGCCACTCCTTAACGAGCCCAAACACTGTGAGGAAATTAATAAAACATTTTTGTCGGTGAAACTTTTTCGGCGGAAAGGCTGAAGCTGCTACCGTTGCCCGGTCGCCTCCCGCCAGCTCGAGCTCGAGTTACTTTTGTCACTGCTCGATGGCCCATCGAATGGTCAGTGAGATGGTTTCAGTTTTCCTACGGGTTTCGGCGTAATGTTGCGGAATGTTATGAGAGATATTTCCGATCCGCGCTTTTACTCGAGCGCTTGCCCAGTGCTTCCGAAGTGGGTTACTTTTAATCCACCAGCAGCGCGCACCAGAACGGGCTCACAAACAAACGTTCAAGTGCGAGGCAAAAGTTTCCCGGGGTTTTTTTTCCCCTGCCCTCGACTGAAGGACTTCCCCCCTCAACCGTTCACCGATGGGCAAAAAGTATGCCGCAAAAGTTGCTGTTGCCTGAATTGGCCCGGTTCAGTTATCCGGACCGACACACACCCGACACTCGGTCGGAACTCCCAATTGTTGTTGGGCCGCGCGCTGGCGGAAAAGCCGAAAGCCCCCAATGGCACGCTGCCCACCACGCCACTCACCCACCCACTTGCCCGGCCCCAATTGCGCCAAGATGGATTGTTATTGTTGTTGCAAAAGTTAATTTCCCATGTGAGTAATGGATTTTTGATTCAATATGCGTTCCGTTTGTCGCGTGGTGATGGCTCCGGGCTGCCCGCGGTCGGTTTTATGTGTGTTTTTTTTCCCTTCTTCTGGACCATTCCTGAACTGGCCAGAACGCTTTTCTCCCGCAGCGCCACGGCGGGCGGTATGCGCATTCCAGCTCGATGGATAATACATTCTTCAGCTACTGCTGCTTGTTTATTCATCAGGGTCAACAATACACGCTACTCATGTTAGAAGACAGTTGCCCGCCGGGTATGGGGGTTTGTTTGTGCTTGGTTTTTTGTTTTTCACATTGCAAGCATCATGTGGTACGGAAAAGTTGCTTAAAATTGTGAAATGATGGTTCAGTTGAACAACATTGGTTTTCGAAATTTGCAAATTGCAAAATTTTGCATATTCTACTTAAAATTTGTTTACATTTTCACTGTATCACAGTTGGATGCTTCATTTTGACTGATATACAAGAACTTATTCATGGTGACGGTTCAATTTGTACTTGTGATGCTACTTCGTCGCAGGATCGTTGGAAGAAGATACAATTTGAATCAAAGTAAATTCAATTTTTTTTGAATTCATTCTGAACACAAACTTTTTGAAAAATTTGTATCATAGTAAACATTCTAATTTCTAATTTTTTCTGAATTCAGTTACTTTATTCAATTTTGCTGAACACGTCTAGGGCAGGGGCCGGCAAGGTCCGGCTCTCCATCAGATTTCATAAGTCTAATATGAAAAAAGGTTATTTACAAAATAGGTTTTCTTTTTAATTTTATCCTTTACCACTTTTTATGCAACTATTTAAAAAGTTGAAACTCCGCTCAAAAAAGTACGTCAAAAAGGGAAAATCATTAAATCGTTATTTAAGTTATCCGGCCAGTGGTTTCAGTTTCCTTTAAATCATCTGGACCTTTTTATGAAATGTATTCCAACTCCTAATCTAGAGCCCTCGCTAGATTACCTTGTACTTTTATTGGGAATTTCATCCGTTTTCTCTAATAATCTTTTAAAAACATATATTTTTCCCTTCGCCATTCAAGATTTTTAAAATCGTGTGATGATTAAATTTGTGATTGATAATAATACAAACTATTTCGAACACCATTGACAGCACGGAATTTAATTGATTCGTTTTAATGTTGACAGACATAGAAACCGACATAGAAAGCCCCATTAACAATCCCAAACTCTTGAGATATTTCACAATCATCCACTTTTCCGCAGCTGTTGACAAGTTCCGGGAGACTTCGACCCGAGATGGACAGGAGTGGAGGAAAAATTGGAAAACGGAAAAAAAAACATTAAATGTGCTATTCCGCCGACAGCTGCCGCCACTGCTCGGGTCAATGAAATATGGCGCCTGGGGAGCGGTGCGAAATTGAATTCCACCGTAATAATGCGAGATAAAGGCACATTCTCGCCAAACTGGCAACCGAATGGCTTCTTGCACCTTGTTTTTCCCCCGTACTGACGGCCAATAAATCAATGATGAATCGAAGGACGAAGGTGTGATGACGACGAAGCCTCCACCCTTGCCACCCCGTCGGGGGAAAACCTGAAGGCGTGGAGCTTTGGTGGGAGTGATAAACCGCACGTTTTTCCCACCGCAGCACTGTACGGCCGGTTGTGAATCGTCCGGTTCATTTACCTTCACCTGCTCACGACTTCCATTTTCCCGCCCACAAAGTGTACCCCCGCGGGATAGGGACACAGGCGGCGAATGAACGTACATTCTTCATTAATTATATCACGTGGCCCGCGTGACAAATGCGAGATATTCTGTCGGCACTCGGTGGAATTCTCTTTTTATTTTAATTTTCCACCGCACACCGGCCACGAAGCGAAGGAAACCAGCTGCGAGCTAGTTAGCTATTTCCCTGGCCGGTGCCGTTTTCAATTCCATCTTTTCCACCACATCCCTGCTCACCTCCATCCCCCACCGCAACCAGAGCAATTCGTTCCGAGCCGGTTCGCGAATCGGAAGCCTTCGACATTAGCGCAGCTAATAAACTGATAATGGTGATGAAAACAGGACGACTGTGGGTCCCGGTGGAAAACGTACCAGCAGACGCGGTGCGAAAAACATGCGCCAGCGCGCGACGGTGAGATAAAAAATGATCCTCGGGGTGAAGCCATTTCACAAATGAATACACCGACTGGCGCTGGGAAATAATTCATCTTCGTACCGTTCCGCGGGGCCAATTCTTCTGCTCGGATGCGTGCCAACGGTTTCGCAGTACCGTGACGGGGGAGCGGGGATGGGGTCACCGTACGGGTGGTATGCTGGGTTTTCGCGCAAAACCCTCCACATTGGGTTTGCGCGTCCCGTTTCTTGGAGTTGCCGTTGAAAGGAGCTTTTTTGCAGCGAAAACGGTACGGATGAGTAACTCTGAGGAAAAAAAATATTAAACGCTCTCGAACGAGCGAGAAGAGCGGAACAAAGGGTGGGCATATCGACAGGAAACACACTGAATGAGCCGGAAGTGATCTATCATCCGACCTTGCCTGGGCATCCCCGGCAATCGTCGGGTGCTCGCAAAGTAGAAGACCGACCAGAATCAAACATCACCGGCGGCGTCCATTTCCCTCTCGCTCGCAGCCGGGAAAGTCATCGGGATCACTCCCCGGGAACTCGACACAGGCACAACGGTGAGCCACTTTTTCATCGTCCCGAGAGCATCCTTCAAAGTGGTTTACTGAAAGGCATTGTTTTGGCTCATGTGGCTTCCATGCCGAGTGCGGAAGTGTTCTTGGAACGGCATCGAGTGAAAATCGGCTGACTGCTGCAGAACTCGGTGATTCCTTCCTTCGCTCGCACCGACTGTCATTAATCAGCAGCCCCTGCAGCTTCACCTTCGTCGAACCATCAACCGCCGTTGCAGAGGGTAGGGCCGGGGGATCTCTTATTGGGATCTGATTGATTGTTTCGCTTCGAGGAAGAAACCCAATCGAGCCGACCTTACCCAAGGTGAGGCAAAACAGCAGGAACCCCCCGCCCCACCCCGTTTGGAAGTGATCGAAAAACAATACCCATAACCTTCAATCTGAAGTGCTCCGAAAAATGCCGAACGGCTGCAAGTCAGTGCGTCAATCCGGTTGCGAAGGATACGGACGCAGACAGTTGACGGACAAACCGACGGCGAATATTGGGCGATGGCTCTCGAATGGCTTGAAATGGATGCCCATAATAGGTACGGTAGCAAATGTCTGAAACTGGCGGACGTCAATATGGGGGCTTGAACGAAGAGTGCGTCAAAATATCCACCGGCAAGCACCGGCAGCGGCTAGGGGATGGGAAATTTGTCACCTTCAGTGGCGATGAATGGTTGATTTGTTTTGGCCCCGTCCGGGTTTCGGTTGCTTTCCCACCCCTGCGGTACGGTGCCGGTGTAACACATGTTTCCCAGGACGGGAAATCGGGTTTGATTTATGGACTCAGGCAGTGGGCGACGAATAAAAGATAAACAAAAATTCGGATTTATAAATCGAATTCATCGAAGTTCGATTATTTGATAAATGGGTGGCGATTTCGATGGGAACAAAATATGTTACGTCTCGTTAGTCGCAAAGGTTGAAGAAACGGAGTACAAATGTGTAGACAAAACTACCCTGTTTGAGCAATGTGTTTCCTGCTGGAATTTAGCATACGGTCGTACTTTATGTTGAAACAAATATTTCCACTTACTTTTTTTTCCAAATTGTCAAAAGTCCAGTCAATCATAATGTATGGAGTAAAGTGCACATTAAATACGACTTGAACAAACAGAACCATCGTTTCCCATTACCGTCGGAGTTTTCTGCAAACATGGCGCAAACAAACAACCCAACCATCAACCCCTTTTCTGTTCGCAATCAATCTTTCTGCAGGCGTTAATTGATTCATTTTGAGGTGTCTAGTTAAATTTACTCTGAATAACGCAGACCCCGTCTTTCTCACCCTCCAAACCCTTTCGAAGCAGCCAGAAATCTTTGAAAAAGCTGCCCTTACTCTATTGCATTAGTTTCCTCCACCCAAAACGGTGTTGCTATCCAACGCTTCACAAGGTGATGCTCTTGCAACCAGAAAACATGATCGAGCAACCGCTCACAGTCACTTACATTCAATTTTCCTCCATCGCGCTGGGAACGAGTTTAAAGAAATCGGCAAACTCTCTCCCATTCAGCGTGAGCAACCGGGCGGAGACGACAATCGAGAGCCGATGGGAGGATGCTGGAAGGGCGCGAAAAACCTCCAGTGCAAAATACAGTTATTCAGGTCAATTTAGTAAATTCAATTTTACTGTGCACCTTTTCGCGGCCCGGCAAAGCAACTCCACGCTCCAGGGGAAAATAGAAGCTGAAGTTGCTGGCGCCCGTCGCGGCCTGAAACGCTAACCCCTCGATTTCCACCGGAAACTGAAAGCTAGAACGTGTAATTCCGTGTTTTCGCGAGGCACTTTGAGACCCGTATTTTCGGGGAGTTTCAACCGCCAGGCCCACAGCAGAAAGCACCAAAATGTACAAGGTACGACGAGTAGGTACGGAACGGTCTGCCGGGGTTCGTGTGGTTCATCCTGGGCGGCAAAGAATTCTCCCGTCGGCCACCCGAATCCCTGTCGTGGTGCATTTGGAAAGGCATTTTTCCGACAAGCTTCTTCGCACTTCGGCGAAGAGCCGGTCACGAAAAATCAACGCCAATCGGGTGTTTCGGGACCCTTACACCGTTTATGGCGCGTTTTCACTTGCGCCCGCTTTCAGAACGATAATGCAGCCAGCTCAGGTAGCGCACATATATTGGGTGGTTTCTCGTTCTATTTTACTGCCTCTTCGGGCACTTTCCGGGGGAAAAGTGGGAAAACGAAAAGTAAAAGTGCGCTCCGACTGTGAACCGGGCCTCGGATTATCCTGTCAGCACGCTGCACCGCCGAATAAAACCACGGAATCGGAGAACCACTTCTCCGTGGGTCGAAAACCCTAACCGGAGGTACTAACCACCGGCAACAAACTAACCTCAGGGCGCACCGGTTTTACGACTTGCAACTTTTTATTGGCACTATGCTTGGGGAGGGTGGTGGTAAAATTACACTTCCCTCCACCGATTCACGCCGTCTCACGCCGTCTCCCAAAAAGATGCGGATGAAAAATCGTTGTCGGTCGTGCAAAGACTCTCGCCTCGTCCGGCCCTCGCGGCCGTTTGTCAATAAACACACCCGCCGGCGTTGCTTTGGTGTTGCTCTGTAGCTTCGGGAAACGTTTCGCACCGTCCGTGTCCCACGCTTTCGGTATTAAGTTTCCTTTTTTCATGCTTTTCTCCCGGGCGAAAAAAAGTCCACCTCTTGGAGTATTCGTGGGACATTCGATACTTCCGCCGATCGCTACAGTGTCGCTGGGGCAGGAAGCACCTCGGAAAACGACAGAATCGACAAAAACCAAACCGAACCCGGAGGGCGAGCAAGTGCATCGGAATTGAACTACGATTTAAGGATCATTTAGCTGTGGGTTTTGCTGTAAAATTGATTGGTTGGCGCACGGACACAGTGCTTTTAGCTGTAATTGGAAATTCCACTTTATTTAACACTCGTCGCCCGGCGGTGGCGGTTTGTTTGGAGTCGTGTTCGAACTCGCCCGAATAACGGGCGGGCCTGGGGGAAGGGAGGGTGGCCAACAAAGGAACGGCGGGGAGTGGTGGTCTTGTTGATTGGTGATTTTCCATCGAATCGAATCGAATAAACAATATTGTAGGAAGCGAATTGAATTCCTGCTCGCAAGTCCGGTCGAAGCGCAGCTCGGGGTGGATCGAAAGGATTTAGGTCGAACCTGGTATGAAATACTTGCTCGAGTTTAATCAAATTTGACGAGCTTCGGTGGTAGAATGAGATTTCTACAATGTTTTCCCCCCGAGGCTCGTAAAAAGAGGTGGCACACTGTCTTGGCATTTAAATTGGAATGCCAGGCTTGGGCAAATAGTTCTGCAAAGGTTCTCTGTTCCTTATAAGAACTCCATTTAGCAAAGGGGTTTTATTATCATTTCGTAGCACTTAACTACATCGAGCCTTTGTGGATTAAAATCGTTGTTGGAAATGTTTGTTTTTTAAAGATCATCTGTATTTTATCAAGATTGAAGAATGTTTTTTTTTATTCGATGTTTAAAACAGGCTAACTAATTATCGAATAAATCGAATGACAGTTTCATTGAGTACATCAAGATTCCGGAGCGTTAACTGCGTTGCCTTTTCATAAAGGCATTATTGACACTTGAAATTTTCCTGCAAACCAATCAAATTAGTTTGACAAGACTCGCAGATTTTCAGTTCTAGAGGTTTTTTGGGGGAGTTTTCAGGGACCGGTTCTTGAGATCAAGGGAATAGTAATTTTTTTTTCTTCGAATGGACATATAAAAAATCTATATAGTTCACAAATAGTTTTGGATCTATATAGTTCACAAATCTATAGTATCTATATAGTTTACAAATAGTTTTGGATGGTAACAAGGCATTGTGTTTTAATGGATATTTTAAACATTCAAATAATTAAATAGAAACACCTTGAGAATGAAGCGTTTAGATTTATTTATTTTATTAAAAAAATTTAACTAACTAAATCGTGGAAGCATATTGAAATCGTAGTTTCAATTAAGCATTATTTTTTAAGCTGACATTTGAAAGCTTTATAATTTCAACCGTTTAGTAAGCTTCACATCAAGTAATTCAGGAATTCTCAACTATTTTCAAATGCTCGTATTACATCGAATTGGATGTATTAAACTTCGATTGCACACTTGAGCGTTGGCTGTATGATGATTTCGAAACAATTCCAGACCATATCACGGATACCTTTCCCATCCAATCAACGGAACCATCGAATTCCGAGAGCACGATACATTGCTCATTGCAAACGGTCAAACGGTCCTTCAAAGGTTGAACGAAGCGGTATCGATGGAAGCGCTGCAGCATCGGCAGCTTTGTTATCGATACCAGTCATTAGAGACGCTTTCCACGGAATGCTAGATCAAAGGGCTAGAGGCAGATGTGGATTGCAGGATGATAGGTATCCGTGAACCACCACCGTTGGGTTCCCGCAGGTTAAGTGGCTCCGAAAACCGTGAGGACGCCACTTGCGTTGCGTAGTAGACTATTTAAAAGAAACGCTTAAAACAGATGAAACTGAGGCCGTAGAACCACTTCATTTGTAAATTGGAATTAGAAGTGGTTCTTTGAATTGGTATCTAGCCGATGATGGATTTTCGCAACCGTCAGGAAAAATTATGAATCCTACGCGGTAAACCCACCGGAATGTGAGAAAATCAGGCGTCCCAGTTTCCACCGATGTCATCCATCTTGTCGGCGACGAGCCTGCGTGCATAATTTATAAACCGTTCCGTTAATGGTGTGCGCCGGCAAACAAATTTATAAATTATCAGATTGATAGCGCGGTGCGTGCCGGGGGCCAGTTCGTGTTCGTGGCATCCTTTACCATCGTCTCACGCGGATCGCGAGGCTTCCTGCGAAACAACCTGTGCCCTATCGGAAGCCGCCAGCATGCCTGGAGCATGAGGGCGGGCGGTTGGTGGATCGAATTATGATTGTGTGAGCACGGGTGGAAATTTATGCCACCGTCCACCGTTGTATCCGTTTCCGTTCGCTGATTGCCAGCAATGAGACACAATTTAGCCGCTATCGCAGCGTTCCATTCCGGTGTTTGTCTACCCTCGAGTGCGTGTGTGTGTATGCTTAACTAAGCGGACGCTCGGGGCAGGTACTCTATCTTCCATCTTGCCTCCAAAAACCGCACGCTGTATTCCGCCATTGCGCACATCCGCCAGGGCCATTGTTTGTTGCACTCGCGCCGCGCTGTCAACGATGTCAACCGCCGTTCCACCGCTTTGTATCCTCCGAAAAACCACACCCTTCCCCACCGTGCGCACATTAATGGATGTGTGATAAGGTGAGAATCTGGGAAGTGTGCGTGTTGCGCCGCACATCGAGCTGGTTCGCGTTTGCTTTTCCATCCCCAGCGGGAGCAAGATGCGGTGAGAAATTTACATGCCTCTAGTTCAAACACTTTAACTGTTGTTCGCCGCCCTACACCGCCGCATGTTTCGTAGTTTGCATTCCCAACCTCGATTGCCGAAACTGAACGAGAGAATGACTTATCTAACTGTAGCCGTACAGTTGCGGACACGCTAGATCGGAATTCTGCGTTAACCATTTACCTCAAGATTTTCCCCCCCGACACTGATTTGCCAGCTTCATTACACAGTGGACAAGTATGGTGGACAATTTATAACTATACAAGTAAAACAAGAGGATTAATTCACGGATAAATAAAATAAAATTCGTAATGGAAGAAACATACTTCAACCTACTCACGAACCTGGTGAGAAGGTATGACATCTCTAACTCGTTATTGTTAAAATAAGAAGATAGAAAATAACGGAAATTAACGAATATTTCCTCTTTGTCAAAATGTAAACAACAAAGCTTTCACTGTCCCGGAGCGATAATACTCCATTTCCGCCTGGCCGGTCCTGCGAATCACATTGAATCACTTTTGCTCCAACGGTTTTGCCGCGCCACGGTCACATTGTACTCTCGCGTTGCATCCGAATGACTGCACCGGGACGAATGTCCAGTGGTTCGCATCGTGTTGGCCCTTCACCTTGGCATTAATTAATTTTCCACCAGTCAAGTAGCACGATTTGAATAAATAATCGCTGGCGCGATAACAACGTACTCCCGTGTGGAGGATTTTCCAATCGTACCTTTCACTCGCTCTATCTTTCTCTCACTCCAGTTTATATTCAGCCCGCTTTCTCTGCGCCATCCCGAAAATCCTCTTCAACTAAGGGTCCTCCGATCCGATGGGAAGGATTTTCGATTTACTTTATTTCTTTCTGTTTGCCTGCTGCCACTGATTCCGACTGACGTTGATGGGAGGAAAATCGGCCACGTCATCCCAAAAGTATGACACTCCAAGCGCGAGCAAACACACACACACACACACACACACACACACACACACATACCGTGGCGATAATGCTTACCGCGGTGGAAAATCAGCGGTGGCCAAAATTTGACCGGGTCCATAATGCGGACCCGATTGTTAATGCGATTAGCTCAATTGATTTGCCATTGATTGACTTCGGCATTGATTGCCGCCAGCGATGAGGAGTCGATTATGCTAACGAGGTAATTAATCAACAAAACGTCATCCAGCGCCACACCCAGTTCCGTAGAATGTACGAACCTTTGCCGGGTCCGAGATTTGGCCCTAAATTGGGTGTGTTTTACAGGATAAAATTAAATTAGTTTACTGTGTGAATTTTGATAACATAATTTCTTTTAATACGTTGAATGTGACAAACAAATCCATTATACATCACTGCATCAAACTGAGTGTCACCGAGTGTTCGTAGAACCCCTACAATTATTTGCATAGTTTAATTTAAAATTTATGTACGCACACCGGTCACGTGTGAGTGTTTTCAGCTGACTACAAGAAGTGAATGAAATTATTTAAATATTGTGTTACAATTAGCATAATGAAACTATTCATATAACCTCTTACGGTTGTTACCTTGATTAACCAATTTAAAAAAAAGTAATTAGGTGTTATTCACATCCTTTCCTAGATAGTAGAGTAGACAACAAGTGATGTAATAATGTTTTCATTCTATTTATAATATTTAATTTCATATAACACTCACTTCTTATAACGTCTCCTAATACTGTTTCAATAACTTATGTTACTCCTTCTTGCATTACGTAATAATCGTAAAACGTTTTTCTATTGTGTATTCAAAAGTTTTAAATTTATATTAGACTTATAGCTGGTTGCTTTCAAATTTAAATGGTCAATTTCCAACATGCAAACATTATTCTTGGACAAATACTCCCTTACATTCATCACTCAAACTGTAACGAGTACCTGTTGCTTTGTGGTCTGGATTTGAATAATTGAAACTAAAGTTTCAAACTTTATAAACCATTTGGTAAGCTATGTTTCGCTACCGGTGATTACTGCCCACACACAGCCATGCAAAGGCACACACACAAACACCGTCGGCCGTATGCTCTCGTCATCGTTTTCGGTAATGAGTAAACAGAGAATATCAATTTGCATACGCAAGTATGCGCCGGCAAAGTGCTTCATTCGCGGTAGGCTGCTTAGTAGAACCGACCTCCGCTGAGTGAGGGGTCAGGGAGACAGCGTTCCGATTAAGGGGAGGGGGAACCCCTTTCGGTGGCCACCAACAACCTGCAGACCGGCTTCGGCAACTCCGGAATGGCGTTGGAAGCATCGGGCCGCGTTCCGTGTGAAGTGAGCAATAAATAATTTATGAGCCGGAAAATGGAACCGCGCCTTGTCGCGTGATTAACTGATACCACACGAAACCCGCGGCACCCGCTGGATGTGGTCGGAGACCGTGCCACCGAAGAAAGTGGCACTACCGGTGGCCGGAGTCCACCAGACTCCGGTCGACATCCGAGACGAGCAAACAACACTCTTCTCCCCTTTCCGTGATGGATCAGTCTCGAGCGAGAGACAAACAGCCGTGGCTTCGGGTGTAGATCAGTGAAACCAGATTACTACCGCAGCAATAAATAATAACAATCAAATATTTATCACTCGCTCCGCCGGAGTGCCAACGCCCCTCGGGGGGTTGGTTGGCGGATGACAGCTGGCAGGTTCGGCTACCGGTGCGTGCTCCGTTGGCAAAGGCCGAAAAAGAAACTTTCGCTTCGGCGTAACTCTTGCGGCGTGCGAAGAAATGAGGAGAAAAGTCTCAAGCTCAAGGATCAGGGCATCTAACTGAAGCAAAGGCCACGTCCACCGAGGTCAACGGGGCGGGGGCCTGGAGAGCGTGTTCCACCGGAAGGGACGCCCCCCAGTGTCGAGGGCCAGGTCGTACAGATCGCACACCACGGCGACAACTCAGCGAGCGCCCGTATTTCAATCCCATGTGACGGGGTTAATTAAGGAGTGAATTATTTATTGGCCACCGACACCGGCAGGATGCTTTTTGAGGTAGATGTTTGGATTTTGAATTGAATAAGATTAGCGTGTAATGTGTTGCCGATGGGTGTATGTCTTCTCGGGCGCAAGCAGGCAGCCTTGTTGTGATGATTTGCAAGCGTTGCGTAAAAATATCGTAGGCTTTGAATAATTCAACAGCGGGAGTCGCATGACATTTTTCGGGAAGCTGTTTGCTGTTTATCTGTCACGCGGGTGAAATGATTTTTAAGGCCAACGCTCTTTCGGTGCAAGGAATAAATCCTATGGCAAGCAGTTTTGTCATGGCAGGGAAACATAAAAGAGTTAATTGTTGTTGAATAAATAATGTTTGCACATCAATAATTTCTTAAACTACGTTGATGATGTACGAAACTATTTTGTTTCATTAAACAATTTTAGCAGCGTAATGAGAATAACAAAACCTTATCCATAAAATGTAGGCAAAATAAACAAAACTTTTTGTGCTGTCAATCATAGAATCGAGTCCAAGCACAATTTCAAGTACAGAACAAACAGTTTTCGATTAAGCCAATTCCTTTCCCAGCAGCAGTAACAACTTTTCCACTCACCTACCAAATCCCATCAGCCGAAAGTGATTGAACGTCGTCTGATTTCCTCGAATGTGTGTTTGCTCTCCACCCGTTTCTCCTTTGGCGTTGGAAAGCCTTTTGTATGGAAAGGATTACAGTAAATATTAATCATGAACTGGCAAGCAGGAGATCTTTTGTCAGAACTTCGAAAGCACCTTCCTAGTATTGTTGTTTCCTTTCTCAAAAAAGAAAAGGTTCCCGGTGCTGGGAAGGAAGTTTCTTGCTTTTTAAACAAGACAAGATCTGTCATTTTCCATCGTTTCTCGGAAGAATTCCCATTAGGTTCGTTATAAGCTGATTGAAAAATATAGGACATCATCCGCTGGGTGAAAAGCAAGATAATCGAATGTTTTTGGGACAAAAAGGTTTGTTTGAGGGTGTTTTTATTCATTAAACCCGTAGATTACCCGTTTTAATGACCGAACCTCACTCCCCCTCCGTCGAACCATCGTGAGAATGAACCATCATCATGATCATATCGGTATCATGGCCGTCATCATGGTCATCTCGTCTTTATCGAGGTTGTATTTACACCTCGTTTGGATGGTTGAGTTCTATTATTCAATCAATAAAGGAGTGAAACCGTTTAGAGATAACACTGTCGTTCAGCATTTTTTTCAACACACAAAAAAAACTTACTTTCATTGTCAATGAAAACTTGGGTGAAACATTTTAGAGTAAACAATAGAAAAAAACAAATGAAAAACTTTATTTCAACCACTCTAAGCAATAATATTTTACTGCAGGCAAGAGCATATTAATCATTCAATTAAATACTTCTTTCAATCGATAAGGTAGTGTCTGGTTCGTGAAAATAAAATCAATTCTGAAATCCAGGTTGAGCTTGGGGAATGAATAGCATAGCGATTTAAATTCCAAGTGAAGCTGAAAGGGAAGTACAGGAACAGTACGCCAATGACCACGCTTGGCAAAGGAAGGATTCTTTCCTGTTCTTCTCGGGAAAATTATTTATCGTAAAAAACTGGTTGCTAAGTTGCAAATGGGATGGTCAGCATGAGGCCGAAAAGAAAGAGATGAAAAAAAGGTTTGGCGAATATGCACGTCCAGCGAACCCCAAACTCATCCCACGAGACTGAACTCAGCCCTTTTCTTGGCGCTGCTTAACACTTTCTTATGACACTGCTTCCACTACCGGCCTCCGTCTTCCACAACTCATCTCTCCCAAGCATTCCGTTCCACAAAACATGGTACGGTAGGAGAAAAATACTGGTGAAACTTGCTGCGCGACAGTAACGCGAGGAAAAAACGACCCGGGAATGGAAGAAAACCTACCCTAAATGTCTTCAATTGTGCGGAAACAGATTTTCCGCATGTGGATTCATTCCGGGAGGACCCACGTGAAAGGCGTCGAACTGAAACCAGACGATTGCCGTGGTCGTGGTTGGGCGCTTCGTACGTGACTGTTTCGATGCTGCCGGAGTTTACCGGCTTCCCGTTGGAGTCACATCGAACACGACTCGACATTCCGATCCGGTCGCCCGGGCGCCCCTCTTCCGAACCGTTCATAACGACATGCACAATGAAGTTCTGAGCTAGAAGCCGAACCGAGGCAATACCACCCCCACCCAAACCCACCGCTCGCGCCGCCTTGTACCGCGTTATCCTTAGGCTAAGCGTGCTATTATCATATAATTTTATCGCTTCAACAGATGAAATTATTTCACGACCTGGTGGGTCGGGCGGGCGGACGGAAGAGGACGCACGGGGCCCCGGAATGGTGATGAAGCTAAACCGCATCGTGCAAATTCTTCCACAGGCACTAGTCCTCGGAAGCCTTGGAGGTACATACCGATATGAACGAACTTACTCCGAGAAGTGATCCAATATTGTCCGGGTTTATTCGATTAGGATTTTCTGTGCCCCTCTTTTCTTTCGCTGTTGCTTCGAGACTAGGAATTTTCCTTCGCTCCAAACTCGCCCCAGTGTGGTCACGCATTTCTCGGGGGGGAAATGTACCACGGTTTCGCAACCCGCAAGCGCCAGCTTTCTCTATTCTAGCCGTCCAGGGATCTGGGCGATGGCGAAAGGGATTTTCACTAAAAGTTTATTGATTTTTATTGGTGTGCCGGGCCGGGGGCTTCGGTTACATTTCTCGTCCTTGCCCATTGTAGTCTACCGCTTTTTTTTTTGTACGGTACGCTTTGATGGTGACCACATATGCCATAGAAAAAAAAACAGCGTAGAGGCAATGGCAGAAAAAAAGGTCAACGTGAGATGTGAGAAAAACATCGATAAAAAAAAGTCGAATCAAATCGTCTCATGAGCGAAAACAAAATCAATTCGTAGAAAGTCCCGCAAAACAATTGGGCACCTTTCGGGACACAAAATCCTTTTTTTTTCGTCACGCCCCCTGAAGAGTGACGCTGGGAAACAGGAACCATGAATGGAGTTTATTTACCCATGCTTTTGCACTTCGCTCAGTATTATTGACCCATTTTGACCCCCTTTTTCTTCGATCGTTTTTTCCCACTGATCGTAACTCTATTTCTGCTTGCAAGTAAGAAAAAAAACCTGGTCAACAAATTCGAACTTTGCAAAAGAAGAAGAAAGTTCGAATTCGCTTTGGACAAAGTTCCGACACGGTTACCAAAACCCGAATCGTTAACTACATTCAGTGTCCTTCGTCGGGTGGTGGGTACGGTTGCCAAACCCTCTGGAGGCGGTCCCTCGTAATCGGTTAACGAAACGACACGGTGGGGGGCTGAAAAAGGTTTGGAACCCCGAAGAAAAAGGGTTTCTAGTTTACCTCACGCATCGGTAGATAAGCGAGGGACGACGGGACGGAATCGAGCCGTGCTTCAAACGGCTAAAACAAGGACGAACGAAGAAAATTAAAGAGAAGATTTCTTGTGGTGGTCGTGATTTCGGTCAACCGTTGCGGGTGGGATGATTTTCTACAAATGAAGCATGTTTGTGAAACACACACAATCCTCCGCCTGCTTTCAACATCAAAAGTGGCATCCTTCCTGGGCGTGGGATTATTAGCTGGGTTTGATTAATGAGCCTGCCTATTTGGACGGATGCTTTTCTTCCGAGAGAAGTTTACTAGCTACCGTACTTTTAAACCAACCAAACATTTGAATGCGACATCGCCACAAAAATGGTAGTGGTGTTTAATTTAATAACAAGTTTTTGTAAATTATGTTTTTCTTTGAGTAACGACAAAACTTATCAACATAAAAAAGCAATACGTATATTTTATTTGAAATGCTGAGATAATCAAACAATTTTATTCAATTCGCACCAAACTGTCACTAGTGTGACTTTTTTTTTTTTTTATTTGGCACGACATCCCCTAGTGGGACAAGGCCTCTCTCCGAAGAGAGTTTGTGTGACCGAGAGACGGTATATTATAGATCGGTGGTCAGCCGTTCGTAATACCGGAGGGTGCCAGACTCGAGATTCGATCCCACACCTGTGGTGTGGTGTTTCCTCGCGCTACCGCTGCGCCATGGGCACCCCCCGCTACTAGTGTGACTACTTCTGGATTTTATTCTGCAGTAGGTTACAAGTTGTGAGTAATTAAACCACTCGCGACACCATCACTCCATCTCCACCATCATGGAACAACCGTCGCACAAGTTTCCTGCATCCAATCATCACTGCAAGATGAAAAGTTTCTACCGATCCACAGGTACGTCTTTTCTCTTCCTCTTTCTTTACGCTACAGACCACTCATTTCATCATCTTCTAAAGTGGCAGCATGTTTACGTCAAAGTCAACGAACAACGCTGCGTAGCCCTGGAGAGCTAATTTGTGGTTCCAGGCACCTGTGAAAATGCGTACCCACTTGAACTGCTCCGTTGCGCTAACGCACGGCAACCGGAAATGATCTCTGCTTCTGGTGTAAGCTTGTTTATAATCTTTACCCTTGAAAGCTGAGGTACTCGACACGCAGGTTACCCTTCAAGAGCTGTATGTTCTTTGAAGCTACAGCTGAAGGATGCTTCCTGCTTTCCTCCGTAGGCCCATTTTGAGGAACAGATTGTAGGAAAAGTGCAAAGAAACATGGAGAAACCACTTGAAGGAGAGCAGTCATGTTTAGCGGCCTTTGGCGTTCGTCCTCCTTCTACATTTCCTTTGAACTACTTCTCCTCAAAACTACGAGCCGTCCCAGAGCTGCTGAATTTTGCGACTGCTTTGTAGATTAATGGTTGCAGTGTGCGCCATCTCCTCATTCGGGTCAAGTTTGTTATGTTTTAACTCTCCCGTCGGACGGAATGTCTCTTTTTGATTGAATATTTAAAAAGGTTTTTACCCTGAAAACATCATTAAATGTGAATCCGCTTGCCACTAGCTTGTAGAAAAAAAAATTACTTTACTTCAGTTTATGTGCAAATATGATAGGAAAAATACTAGATTTGATTGAGAAAAACTCATCCTCGAACTTCTGCGTCTGCTGTAATGGTTTCCATTTTTTTCCAACCCCTTGAGAAACGCTCTACCTGCTTGGCAATCAGCTCAATGATTTCTGCTAAAATGGCCAAACATTTGCCAGCACATCCTCCAGGCGGGCGATAATTAATTTACTTATTCCCCATTCTCGTTCATCAACCTTTCCATTTTCCTTGCCGCTGTGCCGTTTCCCATCTCCGCTATGCGTCACTGCCATCTGCGCGAGTAGATTGACTTCCATTTTGCTCGCCCAATGCTAGATTTAATGTTGTTTCATGCAACTTCTTCCCTTCGGCGGTACATTATGCACACCGAGCGAAACCAACTCGACCGGTTCGTCACCGACCGGTTCACTTCATTTCAACTGCTTCAGCACCGAAGTAGCCGTATCGTGGAGGGACTGAACTAAGAGTCGGTAAACGAACGAATAAGAAAGAGAAAGTTCGTTCCACGAAAAGGAGCCGCCACCCTCGAGCTCGTACAGCCACTTTTCCTAATTTATCTCGGCGCATTATATCAACTGCCACTGCCTCCGACGAACCACACCACAGTTGGGGTCTTTGTTTCTAGTCTCTGTATGTGTTTGTATGTGTGAACATACGGTACATGAGGTTGAATTTTACGTTGCCACCTAGTAACGTGAGTCTCGTACCTACATACGTATATATGCGCCATTTCATTTCCTTCAGCATACAACTCCCTCCACATTGCGCTTGGTTTCTGATTCGATTTCGGTTCATCGAGTGTGGAGCAAGCAATGCGATATGCGAAGTAAAAAAAACAACATTATTACAAAAATGTACAACTCCAAACAAGCCCGAGGGTATGGTGGAATTGGATAGATGCTCATACAAAGGCAGGTCTTGCCAAATGGAACGACGATGCCATACGCAGGGCGCTCGGTACGGGCAAGAGCACACACTTTCAAGGGCGCCTCTGGAATGGAAACATTTCAGCGTGACGAATAGAAAGCTGTTTTTTTGTCAGTCAGTCGGTGCTCCGGAGGGAGAGTTTTACTCCTGTGTTTCATATCCGCACTGAGTAACTGCTCGAAGTAATGATGGAAGCATCTTGTGGAAAGCATCCAGCAAATTTACTTCCGGAAAGTTTTTCGCAGCGAAACTATCAGACAAATTTGTCTTTTCTAAAACGCGTCTTCCACAGGTTCGTTGTGTTCACTTCACTAATGTCATGGAAAGGGTTGCAGGAAATCAGGTTTTTTCTCTAACCGTCAAACATTTTTCGTTTGTGGCTCTGACAAAAAAAAAACCAATGCCTTTACTTTCGAACTACGTACATTTTGGGGAAAGTCTTAATATTCCATATAAAAGCATTGCAAAACGAGCGTTCCAAAACACGAACACACAGCCGGTGCCTCTCATTACGCTGGCAGTAAATGTTCCCTCGCACGACAAGTGATTCCGCTGCTAGCATCCATCCGCATGCTGCAAGATTCATCCGAGATTCTCATGCACTGCACTTCCGGTGCCACTCCACTCCGTGCCCCGTTGCAGCAAATAGCGGTTACATGCTAATGTGAACGTTCCCTTTTTTGCCTTCCTTGCTTTCATTTCACATGTGCACAGGTTTGTAAGCGTTTCCAACGTGTTTCGCTACTGTTGTTACAGTGCTGGGAAGGAAGGTTGGACACGAGGAGCATAATAAAATAAACGAAAATACCCAAAACCCCAAAACGGCACTCGAGAGAGAAATTATTACTCCGGGAATCCGAGCGCAAGTTCCCGCCACTCGTCTTATGGCAACCATTTCAACCGTTTTGAAACCTCCGATTTGGTTGCTTTTACCCGCCACTCCCTTCCAACCTCGCGCCCCGCTTCTTGTTTGCTAACGTTTCCGAACGTTAACCACCTTCCGCTGGAGATGCTGGCATGTTCGGTTATGTTCCCTCGGTTGCACCAACGCCGCTGCAATGAGTCGAACGAACACATGTCGGTTGGTTTTGCCTGGCAAAAAGTACCCGCTTTTCTTTGCTTCGCAGTTGCATAATTGCGTGCACGGAAAGGAAACTAATTACTCACAGGCGCCGGCGATCGGTACCGGGACTGATCGTACTTGGGAACCACTTTCCGACTAGGAAGGAACGGATGGTAAAAACTTTAGCGCTCCATTGCTCAGAAAGCATCAGCAGCAAAACCATTTCCAAATGTGACGCCCAACATCCCCTGTCTCACTTTGTCGGAATCATCACTAGATTTTGTCCCCCTCACCGTTGCAACTTTATAGCGCTATGGGCTTTTCCAAACAGAAGCCTATTACGTGGGATAATTGCATCGAAATGAGCTCGAAAAATAAATTATTCGATCGAGTAACGCCTTAATTGGTTCATCTATAAGCGCACCTAACCATAAATGAACCAAAACAATCTAGCTGAAGCGGCGAACTGTTGGTCCGGCAGCAGGAAAATGTGCAATAATTGCACCGTGCAACCACCGTATGCAACGCCAATCAGCGCAACGGACAAATGGGCGCTAACGAAATTGTTATGTCGTTAATTTCTTTTAGGCCAGTTTTATTCCCAACCCCCACCCTCTGCTTTGCCCGCCATCACCTCCACCATCCGGTCGGTTGCGTGATGTTTGGATAATGGGAGTTATTATGTTGTTTGGCCCCGGGGGCTCTATTAATTCCCTAACACTCTCCCTAGCGCCCAAGAACCCTATGCAAACAATCATCCACATCAAAGGGTTTTACCTCCATCACGGGGGAGAAGGGGGCTTCAACACACGTTGCGGCCAGGCGTTACAAGCGTGGGAGGTGTTGCCCGTGCTCACCAACCGGACAATGGGTTAAGCCCGCCCACAAACGCGTTAAAAACAAACAATAATCGCTTTATAACTAACCATCTACAAAACCAAATCCCTCGTTCAAAAGAACATCGCGGAACGGGGAGCATCCTCCTCAACACCTAGTTTCCGACGCGTGTCGCCGAACAAACAAAAAAACGGGAATTGTGTCCAAAAGAATTAATGTTCGGCCGGTTCATCTGACCCCCCCCCCCCTCCCCACCTCCCTCATCTCCCTGTACACCCGGGAAAAAGCACGTGTGGCGCGTTTGTATGCACGCGATAATTACAGATAATCCTTTCCCCCATCCGCCCACCGTTCCCTTCCCCAGCGATGGCAGCAATGTAAACATCGGTGGAAAACCAAATAAAATCGGTCTTCACGTGTGCGAATTAACAAGGGTGGGATTATGGAACAACAAGTTTTTTTTTCTGCGTCCCTCCAATACCTAATTCCGGGAATGTAAACAATGTGAAAAATGGGTCGAAAAATCAAACACAGGGAAAACACAATTTCGGTCGCATCGAAGGAGTCCATCGGGGCTGGTGGAAGCGTTTGATGGAAAACGGCTGGGATTATGCTACCGTTTGCTCACGATCTGTTGGACAAAATATATTTCTTTTTTAACGTGGCCTGTCGGTCAATCTCGGTGATTAGTTGGCTTTGTTTTACAGTGTATTTTTCCCTTTATTGTCCTAGGGGCATCGGAGTGAAAAACCATTTCCCTGATCAAAGCTAGTGTCATGGGAGGGCAATTGGACGGATTAACCTCTTTGGAACGGACCAACAAAAAATCGGTGAATGCATTTCCGAATTTTTGGGTACAAGATTTCGATCGATAGTGGAACTTGTAAAATGGCCACAAAAAACCTCCGCAAAGAGGCGAGAAAGGTAGGAAAAACCATGCCACTAAACTCAGCCACCGCATTCGATTGGAAAAATTGTGCACCATCACTTACCAGTGGCTTTGCCGAGGTCGCTTCCAGTGGCGCATCTTCTTCCCCGGAAGTCGTGTCGTGGCATAACCGTTTACCGGTAGTAAGTTCCCCGGTCGGAAAAGTCCGTCCATTGTGTATGTGTGTGTGTGTGTGTCAGTGTTTGTGCCCAACAAAAGAGGAAAAAGAAGAGTAGGGCAAACTATGTGCTTCGGTTGTGCGCTGACCAGTAACGAAACCACATCGACGACCAGCAGCACACATGCACGTGCTCGAGAAGGGGTGAACACAAGAAAGAAAAAAAAACACCAAACGGACGTCGGCTACCATGAGTCGGGAAAAACAATAAAACAACTTTTTATGTGACTTTGGGGCTATTAGATTATCGATGTAATTCCATTTTACGACCGGAAATACCGACGTCGGTTGACCGCAAGGCTTCGTACGAGCTCGGCTAGAGGCAGGCCCCATTGGCCTCATGGCGACATTCCGGGAGCAGATTGATCCCCCAACCGGGTGGCCATGGAATGGAAAGAAAAAAACAGAGTACCCACTATCATCACACCGATCCGGTTAGGGACGAGAACGAGTCACCAGATTGCAAATGGAATCAGTTTTGGGGCTGATTTAACTTTCGAGGGTTTAACACGATCAAAAGCACCGTGACGGCGAATGGCCGGAAGTAAAATATATATAACTGGAGAGGTTTCCCGGGTGGAGTCTCTTATCCTAAGTGATACTGCCAGTGATACGGTGGAGCATGGGGATAAAGCACCAGAAACCACTCGCCCTCAGCGCCAGCGAAACGCAATCCACGATCGTACCACGTCGTACCGTCTCATTGGTATTCCGATCTCAACCGTGACGAATGGCTCGCTGTTGTCAAGCTGACTGGGACACGGATACGGTTCCGGTCAAGGATTTGTCAGCTTTCCATCATGCCCCGCACAGGCCCCCCCCTCCCCCCCCCCCCCCTCCGGGGAGTTGGGTGTGCGAACGATTAAGTGTCGTGTCCTTACATTCCCCAACAAATGGAGGAAAAACGGGGCACAAAAAACTAAACCACTCTCAAATGGCGGCGCGAACAAAGTAGTCCCGGAGCCGATGGGGACTTCTTCATTCTGATGGAACCGTTTTCGGGTGTTTTTGTTTTCGTTGCCTGCAACTTTTCACAGGGCAGCTTAAAAATCGAAAAGGACACGAAATCTGCTAAAAGAATGAAAGCAATCATCCGAAAGCGAGCGGAGCAAAGTTGAAGACAAATGGCCGGGTATCACTTTTCGTTTCGTTTTTACTTTTCGTGCTTGTGCGTATTCCCTCCCGCCGCCTTTTCCACCCTTCGATGCCGAGGACTTGATTCAGGACCTGCCCCATTTTCTTTGTTGTGGAAGGAGGAAATCCAAAAGCGCTAGAAAAAAAAGCCACTGCCAACGTCTCCGATGGGTTCATTCGTCGGGCAGATACTAATTTACAGTAATTGAATCTTGCGATGTGGCCAGCGAAGCACGGGGATGTGGGGACCGATGGGCGGCCGTTTTATTTTTCCAGCATAACGCCAGACACCGAAAGGGCCTACCGGGCCGACGAACCGCCGAGCTTTGTTATGCCGAATGCCGATGGAAACTTCGGGGAAATTGAAAACCCCCTCGGGGAAGTCTGAAGAAGACTTCTCCTTTGTGTCTGAACTGAACTTTGGGAGTTTTGCTGTTTTTGTTTTTGAATTCTCCCATCCGCACCGAAATAGAACATGCCCGTGCCGAGGATCAAACGGTACGGAATTCTTTATTAGCGGCGGAAAAAGACGGCTGTCCGAGCTCGTTTTCACCAGCAGGCGACCAAGAGCCTTCGGGCCAAGGCGCTGGCAATGTGCGAGCTGCCGGCAATGCTTGCTACTGTTGGTGTTGGCAAAGTCGCGAAAAATTATAGCACCTCCGCACCCCGAAAAATACACCGAGTTGCGAGATGTGCCCGCGAGACGTTGCGACCGTGGTGTGGAAACGCTTAAAGTCCAATTCACAAAACAACCTTAAAACATTGTTGCCAAAATGCGACAGGAGCTGGGGCGGGAGAACGAAGGGAACCTGGTAGGAACCTGGGAACAACCGGGGGGATCTCAACGCGTACATCGTTTTTGGGTTAGCGAAATGGCGCATTTGGCGTACCGCCACCATTTTGGGAAGAAACGGGGCGAATAATTCAGTTGTTTCAGCCATGCCAGACTTCTCCGTCCGTTTGATTGCTGTTTTTCCTCCCTTCGTTGGGAAGAAGAAAGGGAAAAGGCGCGAAGGAAATGAAAACAGCGGATCGTGAAAACGGAGCCGGCTTACGGGTGCCGGCAGACGGTGAGACGTGGCCAAGACAATGGATGAGTTTTGGCTTCGATTCCGAGGCTTAAAAGTTAAGGAATCGTAAAACAGAAACTTTTCACCAGCGACAGAACTGAGCCGGCACAACTTTAACCATTCAATCGGCAATTGTATCGATGAGGGCGCACCGTGAGGTGAAATGGGAGGCGAATTTGTCCTCAACACTCTCGTCGCTCGTCCACTCGAGGGGAAAACCACTGCGACACGTCGTTTGTTGGACTTGGAAGGACGCGGGTAGAGTTGTTTTGGGAATGGTTCCATTTGAAAGCGCCATTTTCACCGTTGACTGGCGAACTGACACTTCCTTTCACCCTTCAAATGTTTGAAAGACAATTTAAGGAAATACCTTGCGACTGTTCACACGGAGAGGGCTACAGTGGATTTTGATCGGAGTGAGAAGCCAGAATCTTTACACTTCATTTAAAATTGATAGTAGGTTTAATGCGCTGTTTCGCCTTAATTTGGCACTTCTCACTTTTACACCTTCAGAGACTACAGTTTCGTGGGGTGGCGGGGTGCTCCAGGGCGGATCTATGCTAGATCCTTTTCCGATTTTATGGCCACAACTTTGAGCGGCACGAATCAGATCTAGCCGATAAAGAAGAACCAATGTTTCCGATGGACATATTGCCCTCGGCGATGGTCGATCGAAACCGTTCCGCTGACGCCTGGTGAGTTCAGCTCCGAAAGCGAGCGAAACGGTTTGGAAAACTTTTTCCCCTCACTCTTTTACCCGCACTTCATTCTCGCGACCGACCGTTCAACGTTCACCATTTGATGGAAATTGTTTCCATTATTGGCAAACAAATTTCCCACACGCTTGAATCGATAGTCCTCGGTCGTCGTTGCTCTGAGGCACAAAAATGCCTTAGGGGCTTGTTTGTTTCCACACTGTGACATTTTTCTTGTACCGCTTTCACTCTTTTCCCTTCGTGAGCAGACAATCACAGCCAGCGAGCGACACAAAATTGAATGACCGAAAACGTCAACAAAAATCAAACACACTCTGGCCGGGGCGAACCATTTTCTTTTATCGATAACGATCCTTCCCAGTGATAGGGTAAGCAGAACTCGGCTGAAGGAGGGAACAACTTTGGCGAATTCATGGTGATTCCGTTCCATGTTTTTTTTTCTCCCCAGGGCGGGAATAATGGAAATTAGGTTCGAGCGGCTGTGCGGTTCTGCGCCTGTGAGTGTGAACGGCAGGGAATTTTATCTTCCTTTCCGATAAATAAATGAATATAACAAACTCGATGATGGCGGGAACCATTTACGATGAAACTTGAAGGAATCCCATTGGGATGAACGGGTGCGTCGCCGCTGAACGATGAGCACATAAAGGATTGTAAGTATAATAGAGTCCGACGAACCTAGAGAATGTTTGATTTGCAATCCGATGCAGGAAGAAAACGACTATGAAGTGCTTTCGTTCAAACGTTCAAACAAGGTCTATTAAAGGACAAAAAGCAAGTAAAAACTAGGAGTTCGAAAAAAATGTAACTGGTGCTAATAAAGTTATTAAAATAGTTGTTTTAAAGAAAAGGCTATATTAAACAATGTTTTTACAAACTCTAAACAAAACAAATTTAGAGCATAACATTTGTTTTACGGTGTAGAACAAATAGAAGATAGAGTAGAAGATAAAATATTGAAAAACTGAGAGTTCGAAAAAAATGCATCAGGTGCTAATATAGTTACTAAAATAGTTGTTTTAAAGAAAACGCCACAGGTGTGGGATCGAATCTCGAGTCTGGCATCCTCCGGTATTACGAACGGCTGACCACCGATCTATAATATACCGTCTCTCGGTCACACAAACTCTCTTCGGAGAGAGGCCTTGTCCCACTTGGGGATGTCGTGCCTCATAAAAAAAGAAAACGCTATATTGTACAATGTTAGTGAACTGGTTTACAAACAAACCACATTTATAGCATAGCATTCATTTTACGGTGTATGCAAAATAAAATATTGAAAATAATTCATATAACCAACTTGTGGAACAAAAATTTGGTTGAAATGTTGAACTACTCAAAGACGTGGCAAAGTCATCATTCAAACGTAACTATAGCTTTAAAGTACTATCCATCAGCATCTTTTTTGATACCGCGAATGATTGCAGTAGATTTTCCAGCGATTTCAATTTACTCATGTTCAACATGGCGCGTTTACACGGACCCAAACAACTACCAACCGATGAGGGAAAAACCAAAACCACTACCAATCCAACGATCCCACAGTGCGGCACAGTTTGGGGGATTAAACCTGTCGTACCTTATAAATTACCTAAGCCCGGGTACAGCGAACCGGTTCCCACGCAGATGTGACACAGTTTAATGTACGTGACAATTACCATTTTCTCTTGTGCTCCGCTGAAAGGGACTCGATAGTGTTGTGCGTGCGTGCGGGCGTTGTTTGTCCACCGGTAGCCGGTAACGGCTGTCGACTCGTTGGGCCACCTAGCTAATGAACCCATTGACAGGCGGTTCGGAAGGATTAACCCGGTGGAAAGGCCCGGGGGCCGGAGTTTTTCTTCGCATCACAAACGGTTGCTTCTTTTCCGCCGGGCCGATGAAAATGGATCCCACCGAATTCGATATCACTTTATTAAGGCTTTTCTTTGTTTCGTTAATTACTTGCCATTTCTTGCCCGGTGCGTTTCTTCCACACATGCGCACGCGGTTGACGATAAGCTAAGGATAAATAAAATATCCTTGGGTGGATCAGATAGCAACATGAGAAAAATCCCGTACCGAAATCATGCTTGTAAAAACATTGAATGTTCGTAGAAGCTAGCCTTTCGAAGTACAGCATAACTTGTTGTTTTTCTTTGCCTTTCTATTCTACATGGTAAATGTGGCGATAATTGCAAGCTGCGTACGCAAAAGAACAACTCCGGCAGCGAATTTCACCAACATCTAGCGAACGAAAGCGACAAAGTCATGTGAGCTATAATGAGGTTTTCTTTATTCTTTCTAGTTATCCGCAAAAAAAATACACACCCTCACACACGCAAACCCCTCCCGAGCCGGTGGCCATAAACGATTCGATTACGCCAACCCCAGTCCCAGGCGAAACGTTTCCATGTTTTCACATAATATTACACCACCGCCAACAAACCCGCCCCACCAGGCCGCATCGTCCGACGGAGCGAAACAAAATATCAAGATTCATATCCTCCTTGGGTCGCTCGGTGTTCGATTTCTAACTCGTCCGTTTGCGGATGCCACAAGGCAGCGTTTGTGTGCTGCGTGTGTGTGGTCTTCGTTGCCAGGCGCTTGTCCTTTGCCATTTCGCATTTGGCTTTTGTGGCAAATTAATCGAACTGAAAGATTTCATGCTCCTTTTCATTCGGAAACGAGATACACGTTGGCCGGGAGCAAGCGAGCGCCATATGGTGACAAACAGCCCGCTTCCCGGAACACAGAATCCTGCGGGATCTGTGAAACTGGCAAGCCTATTTTCCCAGAAAGCCCTCGCTGCCGAGCGAGCGTGTCGGAATGGTGCGGCTGAACGTAAATAAATGGCACCAAGGCAAGAGTAATGTACTTCTTATGCAACGGTTCGTTCGGTTCGCAAGCGGGTAACTTTATGGGTTAGTGTGCGAAACCGTTATTTTGTGCTTCACATTTTCAAGCTGAGTACACCGTCGGGGGTGTATAGGAAAGGGGGGAAGGAGGGAGGGGCTAAGGGTCTGATTTTATTTGCGTTGAATAGCACTCTAACGACATCTCGTATGGAAACCCTTGCTTGAATGGGGTCTCCGATTTCTCTGCAAAAAAATCGAATGAAGAAGGCTGAAGGGATCGCTTCTTCTTTTTTCCTTTTTAAAGAAATTTTCAAACTTCAACTCGATGCTGGATGGAACACAAAACCCTTAGCTGCTCCCTAGTAAATTACAATTTTGTTATGTTTTCACGATAATCAGAAAATCTTCCGGAAATCCCGACCGAAAATCGAAACGTATTGATAATGTGTTCATTTTTGATTCCCCCAGA